>NC_141334.1:3030000-3630000 GCF_037954235.1 Aulostomus chinensis | reverse complement strand
GTCTGCTGTCCAGCCACCGAGCAGCAGGAACGCCAGCAGGAGCAGGTGTGACGGGTGAGGTTTCTCATTCCCCAACATAGTGAAGCGAGTGACAGTTTCAGCTCACATCAGGAACAGATAAACCTGCAGAACAGGTAGAGATGAGTCTTACAGGTCTGGTAGCAAGTGAGGGAGCCAAAACGCCTTTTCATCAGCGATCAGTTCACATCCATGTGACAGTCTTAGCTGTGAAATCTTTGTTCTCTCCCTGAACGATAAAATAGTTTACAGCTTTTCAAAAACATTCAACACAGCTTAAAAGTCTCCCAACTGCGTCTCATACATTGCCATACTTATGATTTTGACATAGATTTTAAGAAGAGTAACCCAGCTACTAACGCAGTCAATAAAATAAGACACCAAACCTCTGTAGTGTAATATTCATGTATCAAGTATATTTTTGTAGGCAGGTTAAAAAAAAGAAATCACCAGAACACCTGAGCATGGGTAAGAGAATCTAAACTGCTGGTCCCAGATCAGCCAGAATAATAACCCACTGACCAGAAAACAACAGAAAATATATCCTGCACTGTCGAAGCAGATGTAATAACTCACTTACTTGGTCTTTTACCGTCAAACATGATAGGAACCAAACACACTTCCTCAGTCCTTCCTATATCAGGTCAAATGGATAGAATGGGCGTGGTTTTCTGTCACCTGGTAAATTTCAAAGTTGAATTTTACCAAAAGTGTCATTCATATTTCCACACATTTTTAATGTGAATTCAGCATTTTTCAAACAAATGCGTGTCAACTTAAACTGTGTGAAGAAAAAAAAAAAGGACAGCGGCATAAGAAATACTTTTTTTTAAAACCTTTCATGTGAAGGCTTCTTACCGGAAATATTGGGGATTGTACTTTGACAGTTTCTGACAGTGTAGTTTTTTGTTTTTTTTTGGATTCGTAATACTTGTTCTTGCGAATCACTTTTACTTTGAAGTTTCTAACCGGAACTAGCCCCCTCGCTAGCCTATGGATCGTCACTGGGAGCAGCGGAAAAACAAAACAAAAAAAAGTGACGTGGCTAATCCTGCTGGTGGACAAAAGGCTGACAAACAATGGATAATTAAACTGTGTAGGGTAGAAATAAAAGGTCCGGAGATTCTAAGACGAGAAGTGTAGCTAGAATTCAAGAAGACAGCTTTCGGGGAGATATTTGTGAGGAAACTTAGCATACTGGTACAACAGCTAGCATCGGGACTTTGACAGCTGAGCGGCTGAGGTGAGTTGCAGCAAAACTGTAAAAGTATGAGATGATTTTCACTTTCGGACTTCAGCCAGAATAGCAAACCTGTGCTAGAGGGAAGAGATGCACCCTCGTAGCTGTCGCTGTCAGGTACCTGGAGCTCTCGACATCTGTCCTGGAGCATGAACCCAAACCACTAAGTCAGCTGTAACGTTACTTTTGTTGGTGTGTTCATTCCTGTTGTTTTCCTGATGAATACGTGAGACAGGCGCTTTGGGTCTTCATGCGAGCACAGATACACCGGACACAGTCGATATAAAACACACTTCTATCCTCTGGTTTTAGCGAATTTGACACGTTTTGTCTCAGGTTGTTTGTGATGAAATAGAATAACAATCCCGATTTATGTGATAATAATTGGTGTATTTATACTTCAATCTTGAAATCTGCTTTCATAGCTAGTTTTTTTATGTGTTTATGCATTAATCACTTAATTTTGCTCTTCAGCTGTGCAGTGACAGTAAAGACACGGAAATGACACTGAATCTTCAAAATGATCCCCACCTAATCAAGTCTGCTCTGCACTGACTTGTCTGGGTTTGTGTTTTTCAGGCATGAACTAAGACGTTAACATGTCGGACAGCGAAGCTACAGCAGCCGAGAGCTTGGAGACGGCGCCAGAGATTGGGGACGCCTCACCAGACGGGTCACCTGACAGCTCTACACCAGCCACACCTGACACCTCCACGGATGTGGCCCCCACCAGGAAAGCCAGGAGGAGACCGGACGCCAAACCTGTAACTGAAGTTGAGGAGACACCGAAAGTAGAGGAGCAGCCAGCAAAGGTGTTAATACAAAATCTGCATGATTCATACCAAACATAAGAGAACAAATGGTGCTGTGAGAATGTCAACAGATTCTCTGGGAATGTTGGTTGTTCTCAAACATCAGCAGCTTTGCTTCCCCTCGTCCTCTCAACAACTGTCTCCTCTCCCTCAGGCACCCAGCGAGTCTACCGTTGCTCAAGGTGGTTGGGGTTACTGGGGCAACTGGGGCAAATCTATTTTGTCCTCAGCAACAGCAACTGTGGCCACTGTGGGTGAGTGGAGCACGCCTATGTAGCCTGTTTTAGAACTGCGATAAGTGGAAAGCTGGATGCATCTGTGTTACCTATGTTGCTTTGTACTGCGATCAAAGAGGAATCCAATTAATTATTTGAATTCACTCATGGAAAAAAAAAACTTGCTGGTGTTTTCCTCTTTTATTTTGTTCCTACAGTTCGTATTACTTCCAATGAAATATCTCAGTGTCTGTCTGTTACTCTTTAAATCTCTATACAGCACACACTAATTTAAGCTCTGCCCCTCCAGGCCAGGGGCTCACCCAGGTGATCGAGAAGGCTGAGACATCCCTGGGAATCCCCAGCCCCACGGAGCTGTCGGCTCAACAGGAGCAGGAACAGAGGGAGCAGGGTAAACCGTTGGAATCTTCGTTTGTAAAATCAGAAATGTGTTGCGCATCACCTCCCATCTCATACTGTTTAAACCTCTTCTAGCATTGTCATGCACTGATTCTCCTCCTGGCAGGTGAAGCTGGCAGGGACACTGACAGAGCAGTGGGAGACGGATCGTCAGCGGTGGGAAGTGCGATGGGAATGTTTTCATCGTTAACTAGTGTTGTTCAGAGCACAGTAAGTTGGATTCTTTTGTTTCTGATATCGAAGAAAGACTGAGAAAATGTAGCTCCTACTCGAGTCACATCCCGTCAGGATTGACTTGATATTCCACCCCAAATATTCATAATCAATAATATAGGATGTAGGATGTTCTGAAGCTAAAGCCTTTGCGATCCTCTGCTGACAGGGTAAGACGATGATATCAGGCGGCCTGGACGCTCTGGAGTTCATCGGGAAAAAGACCATGGATGTGATTGCGGAAGGTGATCCAGGATTTAAGAAGACCAAAGGACTGATGAACAGGAACTCCACGCTTTCTCAGGTGGGTCAGCTAATGGACTAATAAAAAAGTTCACTTTTGTTATGATCCTGTTGTGAAGTTAAATTATGCAGCTGTGTTGTATGTCTTGCTTTAAATGAAATTAAATTTTGACAGGTGACACTCGAGAGTTTTTTTTCTCTGTTTTTAACCAAACTAGGCGGATAAATCTTCAGCACACTTCTCCAGGTTGTCCGACCGTTATGAAAATGTAGTCCCCCTTGTGTCTTGTTCAACTCCCGTTCCTGTCCCCCAGGTGCTGAGGGAGGCAAAGGAGCGGGAGGAGCAGCAGACGGCTGAGGCGAAGTCATCAGACTCTGAGAAGAAGGTGGTCGCTCACTACGGGATGTTGTTTGATGAATATCAGGGTCTGTCACACCTCGAGGCTCTCGAGATTTTGTCTCGGGAAAGCGAGTTGAAGGTTTGATGGAAGTTTTATTCCAAAATATAACACTTACTGATGCAAATAAAAACATACTGAGACGTGTTTCAGTGTTTGAAAGAAATCATTGGGATCTGCACCTAAAAATTCTCATTACACACTCTCATTTTCTCATTTTCGAAATGTGTATCCCGTACAGGTGAAGTCGGTGCTGACAACTCTGTCAGGAGATGAGCTGCGACAGCTGAGAGAAGAGCTGGATCTCATCAAAGACTCTTTCTCCCTTGTGGAGTTCGATGATGAGGAAGCCGATGAGAAGAAAGGTGAAGTCTCTGTTACAGCCAGAAAACCAAGAGCAGGAGAGCAGAATTGATGCAGCGCCTGAAATGACTGGTTGAACATCTCTAATTCCAGATGAAGATGGCTCGGAGTTTGAGAGGGAGTTAACGGAGGCCTTGGAAGGTCTCAGCGTTTCTGCCACAGCCAACAAACTCAGCAAGGTACCAGTTAGTAGCGCTTCACCGGACTCGGACTACTCTTCAGTGCGAGTATTCGACTGTCAAACACCGAGAATAGCTTGTGTAGTCTGACGCAGGTGAGGCGATGGTTGAGGTGGTCAAATATGAGGAGCTGTCTGCTGCGAGGGCCTCCCCCTTCATTTCTAGGGTTCTACATGATAATCGATTGTTATCAAGCCTGCAATTTGACAATGCAGCTGTTTGGCTGTGGACTATGAGGGCTGACCTGGATGCTAGTGAGTGGGTACGCAGGCTAAGTTAGATGTCTCTTTAGTGGCAGAGCACGAGATTTGCTGCAAGTGGTTTTCAGAAAATGTGAGGTAGTTCAACTGCATGTACGTGGCGACTACAAGTCAAAAATTCTGGCTGTGATTTGGTTACAGCCCTAGATTACGGCGCTCCTGTGCATATTATTTGCCTTCACTCCTGCAGGGATGGGAACTGAGAACCGGTTCTACACATCTTAGCATATTGGTTCCTGTTGTTGATGCCAGCATGTTTGTCTGACAGTTGCACTTGCACACCGCCAAACGATTTTGTCAAAGTCATGGCGGAGTGAAAAAGCAGTCACAGGCCAACATTTTTCCACACAGAAATTTGTTTGGGAATCAGTATGCAAGAAGCAGAGTTAAGGGCTCTCATGATTAAAATATTACCAATTCCAAACTGGTGGTGACCCACCTGGGAAACGGGACGGGACAGTGTGGATGCGGTGGCTGTGATTTTGATAGTAAATGACCTTTGACCTCCACCAGGCCTGTAAGAACACCTGCAGCCAGATCAGTGATATGACCAAACCAGGGAAGGAGGCGGAGGAGAGCGAGGACGGCAGTCGGACGTCGGTCTCCGTGGAGGTAGGCTGACGTTAGCGCCATCGGTGTTCATGATTCCAGGCTCGGCCTCTGGTCCGAACGTTTTAAACTCATTTTTCAGGTCATGTTGGAAAGCCTAGTGCTGCCCTGTGCAGTCGCTTCCAACCAAGTCAATGAGCATTAGCTTGTGAAGCAGGTTTCATCTGCGTGGACAAGAAGTTTAAATTCAACTCTCATACTATAATGTACATCTAACTGCTTATAGTAAATCTAAACATTTGTTCACTTATGTCCAACCTTTTGTCATTGTTTTAGCTGTTTAGAGTTGTGGGTGCTGAGTTAAATTCCCTGTACGTGTGTATACACACAATGAGCAGATTCTGCTGGAGACAAACATAAGGAGTAAAATACAGTTACATGACTGGTTATACTGGCAGAAAAGATTCTTCATGTCTGTAAAGATCAGTCCTTCACCATTTATATCATTCTGTGACGCAAGTCTTCTTCCCAATCCAGTGAGACTGGACTGATGTTTTCACTCCATTTGAAACTGGGCTCCTGTTGTTTTTGGTCACTGGCACCAACGTCCTGTGGCAAATCTTGTTTTACTGACTTGCACACAATCATAAACGACCCATCTGTTCTATATTCAGTTGTTAAAAACGATAGAATGCTCCGTTTGCTTTCATCTGAAACGTTCACTTCCTGTCACACTGTATTGGAGTTTAACAAAATCTTTAATGCATCTTAACATGGCTTCATGGAGAGCAGGGATGGGTTGGTGACTCGTGGGTAGAGGATACACAACGAGCTTCTCTTTACTTTGTGTTGTCGTGAATTAACGGGTATAGTGTGGCTTTGTAGTTGGCTTCTGTGGTTTCACAACACCCAGTGGGATCTCAAAATCCACCGTGTTAAATGGTGACAGTCTTTTTCTGTCTGCCTGAGATTGACGCCCGTCCATCGCTCTGCCTGTGTTTCAGTCTTGTCAGGAGGTCCACGCCGCAGCCATCAGGAGTCTGGCAGAGCTGACGGCCAGATCCATCGAGCTTTTCCACAAACTGGCTGAGATGATCCTCTTCTCCAACGGCAGCACGGAGGCCAGCGTCCTGTCCCAGTAAGAACACGTGCAGAGTCACCGAAGATTCCTAGTAGAAACCGTGGCTACGGTAAATGTCTGAGTGGCTCTGGCTGTCTGTTCTCAGATTAACAGTTATTCTGTGTAAAGAAATCTCACTGCTCTCCAAGAAGTTCACCCACTGCCTAACAACAGCAGGGGTAAGTCTGACGCTCCTGAGTCGAAAATATTATGGAACACAGACGTTTTTATGACTGAGCTCTGCTGTCACTGGCATTATAATAGAGAAGCACTAATGTCTGCTGTAATATGACATCATCTACAAAACAGTTCATCCCTCCGTTTGTTTCCACTCACACTTTTCTTCCTCCAATGTCAAACTAATCAGATGTTCAGTTTGAAAGCTGCAGGTGTGTTGACGCACCTTCCCTGCCGCTTGTTCATCTCTCGTGTCAAATTTGATGGTCATGTCTTGTTTTACAGTCAAACGAGAAGGGCGACATCCTCAACCCGCTGATAACCGGAGTCTTTTTAGAGGTCGGTGTCATTTTACCACATTCTAGATATTACCATATCATATGACCACTTTCTGTTTCACACAGTTGCATCTTTCCAATGTTTCTGAGTCATCTCACAGTTGGACTTGGCTGTTTGCTGCCAAACAAACCAGGCCGGCTACGTGTTGGTGGTTTCTACCACCAGATATTGTTTGACTTGTATGGAGAGATTTCTTGGGGGTGGAAGTACGTGCTAAACTATTCCACTGTAAAATAAGAGGTGGGGAGAGAGCACGGACCCAAGCACACACGAATGCAAATTTGCTGTGCAGTTGTTGTTGTTTTGTTTTTTTTTTAACTTTCTATCAGCAAATGTAAACAATAGGAGCATCAATGTTCTTACCATGGAAGAGTGAACCATGGAGATGGTACATGCCCACTCTTCAATTCTGATTCAGAACGTCTGCACGGTAAAAGACTTTGGATGTCAAACAGAAAGAGGAAGCAGGGCTGGAAGTGTTACTGACTTTCACATTGAAGGAAAGGCTTCTGAAAGTTGAAAGCAACTTGTTGGGGTCGAATTATATTTCACAGCTTTACAGGCTATTGTGGCTAATGTGGCTATTTCAGAACAGGAATATCATGCCGCGCGCCTCGTTTTGACACGTGTGATGAATGGTCTTCCCTCGCAGGCGTCCAACAGTGCATCTTACATCCAGGATGCGTTCCAGCTCCTGATGCCCATACTGGAGATCTCCCACATCCAGAGGAGAGCTGGATCGTCCGAGCAGTGAGCAGCTGATGTCACCTCTGACCTCCACCGCTGCCACAAGGCTGGGACTGAGAACTGATGCGTCAATTTTAGGAAAAAAAAAAAAAAAATCACCTCCATCAGCTTTTAGTCTGTCTGGTTCTCAGCTCAGGACAAAATCAGTGTCATGCCTTCGGGAAAGTGTGTGTCTGTCAAACAGTGTTAAACTTTTTAAAATGCGTGTTTATTTGTTAAATACCATTTATGGACTGTGGTTTTTTGATGAAGGGAGGGCAACCTGTCGTTCCTCTGTTGATTCTAACAGCACACTGACTTGTAATTGTCAGTTCTGCTTCTGGGGCTCAGTTAGAATGGTTTTTCTGTGTAATTCATGTCTCTGTGGCCATCAGGCCATTGTATGGTTTTAAATTGTGGCAGACTCAACCAGCCAGCCATTTCAGTTTGTGGCAAACATGCTTCCAACTCTGCTCCATGAACCTCTTTTGGTCTGACATTGTTTTTACTCACTTCTTTGTACACAAATCAAACACTGGGCATCTTTAGACATTCTCCATATTCAGATTACATCTCTGTGGACAACCTCAGAGCTGTGAGACCTAACATGAACAACATGTGTGAGAACAAGAAACATGCTGAGTAGTGGCTAATGGCTGTCTCCTCTGAGGCTTGCCAGCGCCTGGTTGGCCTCGAGTAGTTCGTTGTTGAGCGAAGTGCAGCTGTCCAGCATCTCTGTCATCTGCTGCAGCTGCACCTGCATCTGGCTGCTGTTCCTTTCGTAGATGGAGTATATGTGCTCCCTAATCTGCTGGCACATCTCTGTCACCTTGGGGAGGAGATGAGGTGTTACAGCCAAGCTTCTTTGAACAGACCTTTTTCACATGCCAGGGCTGCCCCCCCTGCTGGATGTGTCAATGTTAGTTGATGAGAAAAGTCTTTGTCGGTTAAGTCTTTTTTTTATGGTCAGCTGGTTTCAAGGAGGGTGGTACGGTGGTGCAGTGGTCAGCACTGTCACCTCACAGCAAGAAGGTTCAGGGTTCGAGTCCCAGCCCAGGCACGGGGTCTTTCTGTGTGAGTCTGCATGTTCTCCCTGTTCCTGCGTGGGTTCTCTCCGGTACTCCGGCTTCCTCCCACAGTCCAAAGACATCAAGAGGGGACCAGGTTAATCCAGACTCTAAATTGACTGTAGGTGTGGCTGAGTGTGAATGGTTGTCTGTATATGTTGGCCCTGAGATGGACTGGTGACCCGTCCAGGGTGAACCCTGCCTCTTGCCTGCAACCCTTAACAGGATAAGATGTATAAAACAGATGGATGGATGAAATAAACCAGAACAACCTCAGAGAGCTTCAGACGTTTCTGACCCAAGTTGAGGGTACATTAAAATGTAAACTAAAACATTTTCTTCTTGCTGTTAGGTGACAGCTAAACACCACCTACCTCCTCCTGTTACCTTCTCGATGGAAGTAACAACAAAAAACTGAACAGGCAACAGTCACTCATGGGAAAACTCACTATTGAGCTGACTCGGTCAGTCCGTGGTCGGGCAGCCCTGCAAGTACAAACACGCCGACTACAAAGCTGCTCGTGCTGAGATGCGCAAGTGGCTACCTTCTCCACGAGCATCTCCTGAAAATCGTCAATCGTTTTCAGGTCAGTGGTGCGTCTGATGTTGATCTTCTCCACCAGCTCCTGCAGTCTCTTACTGATGTCATCTATGGCTGCGCTGCAGTGGACATTGATGGACAGACGGATTTACACATCAACCGGACAGTTGTTAAGTGTGAATGGATGGAAGTGAGTGGGTGAGGAGACCTGGGGCTCCGCTCTTGATTCGCTGTCAGGCCTGTGCTGGCGGGCTTCCCTCCAGAGGACAACTGGCCTGGCTCCTCCGGCTCTACCTGCCAAGGAGAATGATGAAGTCTTCCATCATCACATTCTCTCACAGTAAGAGGAAGTATGTGCAGTACGTCGTGTACTTGGAAATCTATCAGGGTTCGTCAACATTTTTACCGATGTACGCAGGAAAATGTTCACGGCCGCACTCTCAGCTAGATCAGATTACACGTGACGAATAAACATGCAATCCATGACCAAACATCCAAACATGGAGGTGAACTGAACCCCGTGTTCATTCATATGCAGGAATTTGTGAAACAAATCTCAATGATTTATTTTTAAAAATGTAGATTTTTTTTTGTTATTAATTTTATTTTTCAAAATTGTTTTCCAAGCATGAAAATTGCATCGTTTTGAATTGCAGTTTTTTTTTTAGTTTTTCTTTTTTTTTTTGATCAACCATCTGCAAGAAATCTGCTCATAGTGAACCTGGAAATGAACTCAGTGTTCAGTTCCCCCAAACAATCTGATGTCTTGTGTTCACAGTTTTACAATAGCAGGGAAGTTTCAGGTTTTCCGTTTTATTTTACCATTTTTGGATCCTTAGCATGCATCCTCGGGCTGAGGGCGACCGCTTGGTTGTCAAGGCTCTCCATTTCTGTACCTCACGGCAAAGCTATATCTTTAATGGGATAAAAAAAAACAACAACAAATAGAAATGTAACCTAATATTACTGAAAATGTCGTATATTACTTCAAACATAGTAAACGTGTCTCATATGTAGACAAGACTGTATACCTGCATCCCTTCAGTTTACAGCCCTCAACTGCACCGATAGCTAACGGATTCACACGCCCGTTAGTTACATGCTAACTTTAGCTTAAGACTCGTCATAGAAACCTAGCAAACACCCACCTTGTCAAAAACATTAATTAAAGATCTACGATGTACAATTACTTAATATACTACAAAAAATGCACTGTTATTTAAGTGGAGCTACGTTAATGAATGAGGAAATTATCACTTCTACCGGCAGACTACAGCGAAATGCTAACGAATTGTCGCTTGTTAGCTTAAGTTACTTCGTTGTGGTTACCGAGGTCTTTTTCTGTAAATTTCCCGTCGTTACATACAAAAAAGACAGTAAACTGCATTTATAATGTTATATTATTTTATATTTAATCCTGACATTTAGAATTTAGTCATCCTTTGTGATGAGGACGAAAATAATCTGTTGGGTGGTATTAAGGTCTTGCCTTTAGGGATGAATGAAGAATCACACATTAAATTAACTTAGTAAAAATCTGACACGTCGGTTTTTAAACGTAAATTAAAGTATAGCGGTAAAAAATACCTAAATATATAAATGAAAATGATCCCTTAAGTTTTTATGAATTTATTAATGTAATTTACATCAGACTATTTCTGGTACGCAATATTTTTATGCCGCAGTAGCATTGGTATCAAGTCCTATTGTGTTAAAAGCTGGCAAATAAATTGATTTTTTTTTAAACCTCTCAAAAGACACAAATATGCCGTTGTCAAATTAATACATTAGAACAAAAGAAACAATATTTTCTTTTTGTTATTTAAATTTATAATGTAAATACTTTAACAATCCACCACTGAACTGAACCAATCAACCTATAACTCTTTTTTTTAATAATATTATAAGAATACAAATGAAACTCACCTGTTATCCTTCAGTTCCGTTGGGAATCGATGGGGGCCTGGAGATCGCGGTGATTCAACACCTTGGATGCCAACCGCCATAAAGCTCGAAGGAGGATGTGGATGTGTGTGCACTCCCATACAGCAGGTGGCAGTACACAAATGTACCAACTGTTTGCAATCTACCAATAAACACTGAAGGAGAAACAGGCGAAGAAGAAGAAGAAGAAGAAGAAGAAGCCCGAAGCTCAACGAACTAGCTTGATAGTTTACGTCGCGGAAATTCGGAGGTAAAATCATTTTTGTTTATACTCGTGCTTTACACATTAACGGTACCAGTTCCAGACTAGTGGACTGTTTTTTGTGGGGTTTTGTCAGGTGGATAGTCATACCCTTTTTCCGGTGTTTTATTTGCTGCCGTGATGTGTAAATTCTGGGTATTGCGAGGTTAAACGCTGGCTGTTCATGCTAACCACTCAGCTAGATCTCAGCCTCTGGCAGCCTCGTTGTTACTGAATTCTTTCAAATATGTGTAGTCCCCGGAATCTGTTGATATGTTTGACATCAGTAGTTGTTCAGAAAGTCTCTCAGATACGCTCGTCGTTTAAAGCGGAACGATACATTTCATAAATATGAGCAAAGTTAGCTTGCGCCACAGTGTAAACAAATGTTAACTTTATACATGTTAATGAAAATGGTGACATGATAAATCCAAGCTTTAACTTTAAAACTTAGAGATTCAGGAAAAAGTAGGTAGCTTGGATGCTTTGTTTAAATATTAAACACCTGTATAGTTGACTACAATGCACCGCTGCACAGCGTAATGTGTGGCGTGGGATTCGTGCTGGGACTGCGGGGGGAGACGGCACTTGTGTTCAGAGGAGCACTCAATAAGCTGGCATCTGAGTGCAAGTTGATCCATCATAACTGGCCTGCGTGTACTGCGTTCAAAAGTCTGCTGGAAAATCTCCAGTTGATCTTTGTGTGACTTTAATATTTGGAAATACAGAAACATTGCAAGGTATTTTTTTGACTGGTTATATTTTGATTTCCACTGAATACAGTGTCAGACTAATGGATATAAAGTGCAATGCGTGTAAAAAAGTGCTGTCTACTCTTATATCTCTGTACATTAAACACAGTTTTCCTTAAATATGAAGACTGAATACATAGTGTTGGGTTGTGGTGTTGACACAATGTGATGTGTATCAAATGAATACACTACAAGATTAACAAATGGTTAAAAGTATGATTTTTTTTTACTTTAAATTCACACTTGTAATAAGGCTTTAGAGTATAACTGAAAATGTAACACCCCAAAATGTTAAATTTCAGTCAGTATCAATGATTAATCATTTCCAGTCACCCATTTCTCATTAAAAAAAAAGAATGAAGAAAAAGTCTAATTTGAGGAGTGTAGTGTCCATTGTGGTTATCAAGGGCTCAGCTTAAGCGAATGAAAATGCACAAAAATGAGTATGAATATTCATGTTCTGCCAAAACATCCATGGTAATCCCACATGCCGCTTCTTAAAAGACACACTGAAATCAGTAAATAAAATGGGAAAGTTTTGTAAACTTTAAGGAGACCTTAAAGACAGATTAAATGTCAGCAGTAGTGTCATTACACCACTGCCCCTACTCATCCTTATTCATCCTCTCTCCTCCTGATGCGATGTTCACTGACTGCCTTCTCCCCTCCCAGACTTGTTTCCTCATCACCCGGCCTCCGTTTCTACCCCCTACCAAGCAGGATCGTTGGGGTTTTAGCAGCTTTCGTGACCTGCCAACATGCCAGCCGCACTTACAGATTCCAGTCAGATAATCTGTGAAGTCTGGGCCAGCAACGTGGAGGAGGAAATGAGGAAGATCCGGCAGATTATTCAAAGCTATAACTACATTGCCATGGTAAGAGGGTGGCGGGGGGAGGGGGAGCATATAATACCTGCATTAGTTTCCATGGGAGTTATTGTATACAGCTACTTACTTTAACTGTCCTCGCTGTCTTCAGTGAGCAGTGTCAACTTACACAGGTAAAGGTTAGGCACTCACGGACAAAAGGCCTGAAGTCCTAACAGAGGGGTGCAGTGCTTGAGGGGCTGCCATCACACACTGATGACCAGTGCACAAACACTCAGCACGGGTCATCAGTGTGTGTCTCTGAATGTCTTTCACTAGGACACAGAATTTCCTGGAGTGGTTGTACGACCGATTGGTGAGTTTCGCAGCACAGTGGACTATCAGTACCAGCTGCTCAGGTGTAACGTCGACCTCCTGAAGATCATCCAGCTCGGGCTCACCTTCATGAACGAGGACGGCGACTATCCCCCCGGCACGACGACGTGGCAGTTCAACTTCAAGTTCAACCTCACGTAGGTTTTACACCAGAGCAGTTGGTCGGGTGCCTCTGTCTCTGTTACAGATTCATTGCAGCAGTTTAAATCAGCTGTGTTTCAAGCACCTATTACATCTCAAAAAATGAAACCTGATGAAAACTTGTGTTTGTTTTTGCCTTCAGTTCTGTTTTTTGGTGTATTGTTCTAACAGCCAGAGTTTAGAATCCTCGTCACCTCAGACGTGTCTGGGATCGTAGCACCGCCTGACTGTCTGCTCTTCCCTCCTCACAGAGAAGACATGTACTCGCAGGACTCCATAGACCTGCTCCAGAACTCTGGCCTCCAGTTTAAAAAACATGAAGAAGAGGGAATCGACACGCTTTACTTCGCTGAGCTGCTCATGACGTCTGGTCTGGTGCTGTGTGAGAACGTCAAGTGGCTCTCGTTCCACAGGTGGGGTGGTCGGCTGTTCTGATGAAGCTTACTTGCACCATGAATGCTACTCCAGATGTCGACAAATCTTGTTTTTTTTTATTGTGTTATGTTATGCAGTTGCCGTTCCTGTGTTACAACTTAAAGGTTCACTTCACATGTTCCGTACAAGCCCTTTTCAGGCCATTATTGATGGAGTTTTGCTGAAGATTAAAATGAATCTGAATTTACTGCAGTTGGATTATAGCTCAGTGTGAAACCTTTGTGTGCAACCACTTGACACTGTTTTCGAAATGACTGGAATTGAATATGTTAAAACATCTTTCAGCCATGGTGCCGGCTTGGAGTCTGATGCTGGTAACATTGTTCCAACCATTCCAACCGTGATCTGCTTTATCTCTCAGCGGCTATGACTTTGGCTACTTGGTGAAGCTCCTAACGGACGCACGGCTTCCCGAGGAAGAACACGACTTCTTCCAGATCCTCAACCTGTTCTTCCCTGCTATCTACGATGTCAAGTACCTCATGAAGAGCTGCAAGAACCTCAAGGTATGTGAGTCTTCTGTAACTGCGGAGGTAGTCGATGCTGGCGCATCCTCAAAACCATGTGATTCTATAAGGAACAAAAGGCTGTCCAAGTAAGTCTGGAGAGAGAAGATTTGCCACCAAATCAACTCCTGCAGCCAGCAAACAAACAAGACTGCCAGTCCACAACAAAAAGAATCCGTTTGTACCTGATCAGCAGCTGAAGGCGCTTCAGATTCAGACTCAAAGTACATGTTTGTGTTGGTTGCTGTCAGGGCGGGTTACAGGAAGTGGCTGACCAGTTGGAGCTGAAGAGGATTGGACGGCAGCATCAGGCTGGGTCCGACTCGCTGCTCACCGGTATGGCCTTCTTCAGGATGAAAGAGGTACAAATACACACTCCTCGTTGTGGGACCACAGCTGATCTGCCATAGAACATTTTGGGGGTTTTATTCAGCTTTTCTTCACTACTAAGACAGTTTCTGCATGACTGTGAAGGCTAATGTGACAATAGGAAGCAGCTCCTCCACCGATGAATAGGACTCATTGGTGGCATCAGTGCTTCTAATACAGTGAACTTTTTGTCTATTCAGTGAATATCTCTATTGTTCTCTGCACTCCAGCCGTCACCGCAAAAATATCCCTTGTGACCGATGCCTCTGTTCAGATGTTTTGTGGGTTTTTGACTCATTCGATGTGACTGAAGAGGATCAGCCATGTGTTAAAAAAAGGGAAAAAAACTCCTGAAAGTTTAAACTAAATGTAGACATGAGTTGTTATGAACTGCATCACATTCAGGAACTGCTTAAAGGCTTCAAGCGTGTGAGAACAGCAGTTCAGTTACTCCTCCGTCTGATCTTTTTCAGCTTTTCTTCGAAGACAACATTGATGATGCCAAGTATTGTGGGAGATTGTACGGCCTGGGTTCAGGCTCCAGCCAACCCCAGAACGGCATCTCCAGCTCGGGCCAGGAGGAGACAAACAACAAGCACTGACCGAGCGGCCGACTCTTCAAGTGGAAAATGCACTTGTTTTAAAACCCAACCAGCAGAGACCCCCTCCCCTCTTCCTCAATCCCTGAACAAGACAACACATTTGTTTCAGCGTCCCTCCTGAGTGACTATAACCTGGGCCTGGAGGTAACAGTGGATCCTCCCCCAGCCGGCCACTCTCACTCTCCACCAGACCGAACTTTTCTTTTTTAGTGGCTTTTACTGAGTATGTGGTCAAATATTCAGAACACTTTTTAAATCTTTTTGTTTTGTTACAGCGTTAGTGTCGCCCCTTCTTTCACAGCATGGGACCAGCTCCTGTATCAAACTCTTGATCTCAGACCAAATGTTGACAGATTCTTCAGTTGGGACTGTCGCTCTCACCAGCGGGACTTGCTTCTTGTTGCGGGGATAGTTTTTTTTTTTTTTTTTTTAAGTGAATGCTGGAAGGGCCTGTAAATTAAAGTGTATAATTTTGATGAAAATAAAAATGTTTTAGCTTTTTTCAACTCAAAAGAAACTTTTAACAGTGAACGTTCAAGTGTACAGCCGTGCTTGATTATGCATGTGTTTCAATGGGCAAACTACTGTCGTTCTGTATATTTCACAAGCCAACCCAACTGTCCACCATCAGGTTTCCAGATGTTGTGGTAACTATTGTTTTTACATTATACATTGTTTGTTTTAAACAGTTGTATATTAAATTGTTTTGTATTTTCAGTGCACAAGTACATATTTTTTCCTTTCTTTTTCACCAAACTTGGTGTGTAAGTGTCCCTCTGGAGTTGGTGAAGCCAAACACTCTTCTACCCTGCAGCATCGTCTCCACGGAAACAGTGAAGCCAGATCCTCCTAGTGGCAATGGGAAAACAAGCTGGCAGCTGCGACCGGGCCACATTTCCTGGTTTGTTTTTGTGACAGGTTAACAGCAGTGTTTTATGGAAGCTGTGTAACCGCATTCATTTTTCTATAATTATGGCTATTAAGGAGGCTGATTTCACTCTTGGAATAATAAAAAGCTCATTTTTGTAAGTTTAATATTTAGGCCAGTTGGTAAATAAAAAAACGAGGTGTCGCTGAGGAGGGATGCGCAGGAACATATAGTACAGAAAATTAGTCAAAGTTTGAAACTTTAAAACTTTATATGGTTGATATTCTTGTAGCTACAGTGACCGCTTCATCACATGCCCGTCCAATCGTGATTCATGCGGGTCCCTACAGAATCGGAGGCATGTTGTAGAGAGGCCCCCTGGTGGCTGGTTGTAGTATAGCTCCTACTTTCCCCTGTTCACTGATGGGACGACAGCCATTTCTAGATAGTTTTTCCACCTCTTCAAACTATGGATGTAACTCCAGCTTCTTCCCACAGACCCAAAATAAACAAGTTGGCCTGTTGGTTTGACAGGATGGTCGGTGGTCTGACAGGACGGCTGGCCTGGGGTCTGTCCTGCCTCCAGACCCTTTGGGTGCAGCTTGCTACCATCTATCTTCCTGCACACATTTGAAATCTTGGGAGACAAAAAATAATCTGAATCATTTTTGATTTGGAATCATACCAACTCAGGGCATGTAGACGTCATTTTGATATTAAAGATCATTTTATTCAACAAATAGCTGTACAATGGAAGTGCTTTGAGTCTCCCAGATGAAGATTCAGGCCAGGAATCGCTCGGAGGCTTTCAGGACGGGAGGATTTGTTCCATATTTCCGTAGCAAGTCTTTGGCCTCATTGTGCAGTGACTCTGGGACGGAGGGTGAAGACTGGCTGAGGTGCAGGAGAACCAGGCAGCATTCGAGAACGTCTGGGTGAGGATACACCTGAGAGGAAATACACAGACAGACACTCGTGTTGAGGCGCAGAGTGGTTTTAATGGCATTATTCATGTTCTTCTTTATGTTCCTGTCAACTGAATGAGGAAAGGCTAATTTGGAAGACACATGCTTGATTTGACAGACCTTGGTTGTATCAGGCAGTTCCGCCAGCCGTTTCTGGCACTCGAAAATCTTAGTGGATAAAGACAGCAAACACTCCTGCTCATCAGGCCTGAGGGAGAGAACAGAAGGACCTCAGACTTCAGGTCAAGACACAAGCATAAGACTGATTACAAACTCTTCAATTACCCAAGCGATCACATTGTTTAAAGGGATTATTTTTAAGCAGCTACAAACGAATTTTCTCACAAAGCGTCAAATTGTTTCCATGTTTACTATTTTCTCAGTAATCTGCTGGGTTTTTTGGGGGATTAGAACTTCCAAATTGGCATTATTTCAGGCTTGATTTAAAAAAAAAGAAATCCAAAGATTGTGAGCTGGAAAAGAGCAAATAAGAGGCTCCTCACCGTTGCCCAGCATCAGCAGGTGTCTGTGCGGGACCGTCGGCCCGTTTCTCCCCAGGGTCCAGCTGCTTTCCCTGGGCTCTGCTGTGCTGCTGCACCATGGCAGCCAGCTGCTCCTGGATCTCTCTCACAGACCTCTGGTTGAACTGACATGTGGCGTGTAGCTCAGACAGAAGCAGCGATGCATCAAACCTCCCGGTTGCTAGACAGAAACTCAATCCCGACTCTGACATTCCTCCGTTCACCACTGTGTCCATCACGGCGCCTCCAGAACGGGAGTCAGGAGCTGAGGAGGAGAGTGTGGTGTGGATCTCTTGGTCTTGATCCGAGTGGCTCCACCAGTGTTCATACAGACGGTGGTAATAAATGAAAGCCTGCAGACTGTTAGCGGCAGCTTTGGCTTCCTCATCAGTGCAATCAAGTGTTTTGTGGTGTTTCTTGGAAACCACAGTGACGTCCCCTGAGACAGACGGAGAGGAGGGGTCACCATGTTCAGCTCAGAAAATGTCAGTCGCACTGCTACTGTTAACAAGTATTCATTATCCAACCATTTAACCTCACTGCTGATGGTTTGAGAAGGGAGACAGAAGTTACCGTCAGGGAACAGAATCCTGCAGAGCTCTGAGGAGACAGGGAAGGGTCCGGCCTCTCGGAGCCAAGCTGCTGCCTGCCACAACTCCTTCATCATCCCGCCATCGTTGTCCAGTAACCAGCTCAACACACATCGAGTCAGATGGAGGGATGAGTACAGAAGCACCTGAGACGAGGACAGGGTCAGATCACGTCTTCAGGAGATGAATGTTTGTATGTAACTTCTGATGGTGGAGGCTCAATTGAAGCAGAGGCCACAGATGCAGTTTGATGAGGTCATGAAGAAGCATGAGATTGTGGAGGCTGTTTTCTTCATTGTTAAATAAAAAACTGAATTAGGCAGAAATTATACACCTTTTTCTACTTGTAAGTTTCCTAAAAAGGACGAGTTTCCTTTTTTAAATGAATGTTAATCAACTTCATCCGTGGAGGACCTGGTACCTGTCTGAGGGGAATGTTGGCAGTGGGTCCTGGACTCTCCACAGACTTCAGCTCCAGCAGAAGAGTGTCAACGCTGCGAAGCCCCGCTGACTTGTGTGAAACACTAAACTCCTCATCCCACACGTCTCTCACTCGGTCCAGGATGCTGACGTGCTGCTCGCCTGGCGACGCCCACCTGTGACCGGAGACGCACGACTGAGGTAAAACTCCGGAGTCCACCAGCATTGCAGACAGCAGCTCAGCAACACAGAGGTGAAGCCTGTGGACCTGCGGAGGAGATGAACCACTGAATTCACAAAAACAAGAAAACTGTCAATGAAAGGAGGTAAAATGTGCCAATTCAACTTTTAATAAAAATCTATTCACAGTTTGTAAAGAGACCGGCTTCCTCGACTTTCGGAGCAGATAACGATAAAACTCGCACCAGTAAGTGCCAAAGTGCTCTCTACTTCTGATTGGGACAAAGGCTCTGTTGCACTTGTTTCATAGTAGCGGGTCATGATGTTTTTAGCACAGAATGATCCATTTCATCATCCCCAATATAATTTAAACTCAAATTCATGGGAAAACAGCCCAGGCTTGGAAACAATGGAAGTATTAGTTAAATAATCCATTTCTGAATCAAATCCTGAAAATCCTAAGAGGCTGAGTACAACAGAGACAATTCTGATGATGTAAAACTCTTTTCTCGGTTTATGTTTGCGAGGCTGACCAGCAAGCTCTCCTGGGAGCTCAGGACCTCCTGAGCTCCGACCCAGTCGTGAGCAGCAGCCATGTCTTTGGCGCATCGCAGCGCCAGTGACTGGGCCAGAGAAACCTCCCCCGTGATCCTTGCCAGACTGGCTGCCGTCCTCAGTGAGGACGAGTCGTTCTTCCTGGAGATTACTTTGGCAGCGTCGAAACTGGCCCCGGCAGCAACGTAACTGCGAGAAGCAAGACACGGCAAATTTAAAAGTTTAGTTCAACCAGCAGGGAACGATGGCGAGGAGATGAGTCTTTCCGGTCCTCACCATTTAGCAGCTGCAGAAAAATGTCCATCCTTCTCCAGCACGGACGCCCAGCAGGTGTACAGCTCCTTCAGGACAGGCTCGTCTGCTGGCAGCCGAGCTTTGACCAGCGCTATGGCCTCCCTGGCACAAACACACTCCATCACAGGTCGGTTCTCTTGGCACATAAACATTCTTAGGGAGCAGCATAAAGAGAAGAGTACATAAAGTAGATAAGGAGAACCTGTAGAGCTTGTGAGAGGACAGCAGGTCGATGGCCTCGTACAGCTTGTTGACTGACAGCAGGTGAGACGCGGCCTTCAGGTACTGCTCCTGCAGACTCAGCTGCTTGACATAGGCCTCCACCGTGCGGCTCCACACCGCGAAGCCAGCTGGGGGAGGAAACACAAAAAACTTAGAATTTACCACGCAGTCTTCACACAGCTCGACTACAACCATTCAATCTAAAAGTGTTTCTACCCATGGGAGCGACGGACAGCAGGTGGTCAGTCAGTTCGCCTTTCTCTGTGGCGAGCTGCAGCGCCCCCTCCAGGTCTCCACTCCACAGCCGCAGGTACACAACTGACTCAAAGTGACCCGCCTCCATGTGGCTCTCCTCTGAGGAACAAGAGAGACATCAGGATGAATGAGACGTCTGAAAAACGGCTCACATCACAACTTTGTCCACCAGCTTGGGTTTCTTGATGTGAGCACTGATTTAAAGCTTTTTATCAAATAAAGAGTTGACATACAGTATACAAGTGCATCCTGGAAATTTCGGGATTTTATTTTGTGCTTAGTTTAACAACATTATGTACCTTCTGCCTTAAACATGCGATGTAGCGCCTGTCTGTCCGAGAAGAGTCCCAGATGGGTGTGTTCTCCTTGGCCTGGAACACAACCTGCAGGGGGTGCTGGAGACCACAAACCATCAAGTCAAGCTTGAGCTAGCTAGTATATGTACCCCTACCTCAATCAACTCAACAGGAAACTGGAGATGTTTGCTCCATAACGGGGTGTCTCACAGAAAGTCAGCCTTTCGGTCATGTGACTACCACTGTTAAGGGTCTGTCTTAGCTTGCTGTCTCTGAAAGCTGAGCGCATCAGTTAACTACACTCAGCAGATGAGGGTCAGTCATAGTCGACGCAGTCTCACCATCGCCGTGCATGACAGAAGCCAGAGTGATGCAGTCCTGCAGCAGCTCGTCTTTGGGCCGGTGGTCCATGGATGTACTGATGGGCAGCATGGAGCGAGGCTTCTTCTTCTTCAGGAGGCTCAAGTCTGGAGACGCACAAAAACACACACTCGTGCAGCTAACACAGAAACATGCATGCACGTGATCTCAAAATAGCATTCCAAGAAGGTATGAACCTGGTTTGTCTTTGGTCTTCGCTGCAGTCCAGGGTTTTCTTTGTGCCTCAACAGTGGCTGAGGATAGATAAAGTTAGCATCACTTAGTAGAGTTAGCCTCACGCTGTCAGCACCTTCAGAACCATCTCTCTCTCTCTCCTGTTTATGACCGTTACCTGCTGGAGGAACCAGACTGTTTGTTGAGCTGACATCATCTTCTTCGTCTTCATCAGAGAGCTCCTGTCCTGTGGCTGCCATCGCTACCTCTGCAATTGTTTCTCCATTCATCTCTGCCGGCGGTGCTCCGGGCGACTTTTTGTTCTTCCTCTTCTGCTTGGGATTTGCCTTCATCTTCTCCTTCAGCTCAACCATCTTCTTCCCTGCAAGCACAGAAAGGAGGGATGTGAAGGGGTGTGTGTGTGTGTGTGTGGGGGGGGGGGGGGGGGGGGTAGAGTTGCTTACTCCTTGAATATTAACACATGAGCACCTGTTACAGGACAACACATTTGTAGAGCTGCAGCCACAAAGAAACTTCTAAATAGGAACAGAGGGAGTATGAAGGGTTAAATCCACGCCAGTAATGAACACCTTTGGGTGGTTTTGTAAACTGCTGTTTGGAGACTCTCCACTCCTGCACAGTGAAGTCCTTCCCTCCAGTCCATATCACGTCCGGGTCGACAGGTGACCAGTCCACAGATAGCAGGTAGCCCATATGACCCCGGTAGTTTGCCACCGCTGCCTCCTGCAGGACGTCCCACACCTGAACACGACAAAAACATCCACCGTGAGGGGAAATCCTGAAGGAACAAACTGCTGCCAAACTTAAGTCCACGTTTGAGCCGTTTGCAACATTCAGCAGCATCTTGCAGCAGGTGATGGAGCAGCTTCACCTGCCTCACGTACAGCTCAAAACGTCAAATTTGCAGAACAAGTATAGGCAATGGTACATTTCCAAATGTGAGAGGCAGTGAAGAGGCTGATTCTGCTCTTACATCATCTTACATCACCAAAAAGAAACCAGGAGAGAAGCAGGAAGAAGCTAGAAGAGGCAGTTCGGGTTATTGATCAATACACCAACCAATCGGTCAAACTGATCAATTATGCTTCAAGGTTCACTGTAGTACCTCTATTGCCCACCAGATACTAGCAACCTTTTTTTAAAGTTGTGTAGTAATGAAAACTGGACCTCGCGGATGTTCATAAGAAGGTGTCAGGAAGTGGCACGCAGATTGAAGTTGTTGTATGGTTCTGGGGCGGATTCAGACCGATTCCGGTCCAATAGAGATGAAAACTCCTGGCCTGGTACTGACCTGAGCGGTTCCATCATAGGACGCGGTCACCAGCTTGGCGTTGTCATGTGGACTCCAGGCCATGCTGGTGATTTTAGCTGTATGACCACACAGCCTGCGATACGGCTCCGTCACCACCAGAGGGCTCTCTGGAGGACTCTCTGCACCACAAAACAAAACATGGAGCTCTTCAGACAGATAAGACGTGACTGACATGGGACTTTACACAGCTGGGAAGCACTTACACGCGTCCAAATGAGAATTCTGTGAAACTGTTAAACTCTTGTCCATCTGTGTCTCGCTATTATCCTCAGTCAATCATAGTTCCTTCAAGAATCCTTTTGGAAAGATTAAGAAGAAGACTCTTCCTGACAATCTCTCTCAACAAACAGAACAGTGGCTAGCAGCTAGCTTGTTAGCCAGGAAGATGAAGTTCCCTGGTTACTTAAGTTCTGCTCTGTAATGCTCCCAACAAGCTCCATAAATAAACATCTTAATTTGAGGTATTTCAATAACTGCAGTAAGAAAGACTCTGCTGACTTTAGCTGAGTTGTGAACTCATTCACCCACTGTGGAAACATTTTGAGGGAGGTTGTTGGCCTTGTTTATGCCAAAGTTTTTAGTTGGTCTCCAGAAAAAGGCTTATTATATTTATCTCAAATCTAAAAATGTAATTTCACTCCCACCTATCACTGAACGGAGGTCGTGCACGTAGACAATGGCGTTGCTGGAGCCTGAGGCCAGGAGGCAGTGCAGCTCTGGCGGGGCGTTGTGGTCGGGGTGCCATCTTAACGTGTTGATGATCTTGTGATGCTGCTGGATGCTGCACAGCAGCTTCAGACAGGGGGCCTGATAGACATCGATGCACCTGCAGCAGGGGGCAGTCGTCAGCACTCAGAACTTCAGGTAGCAGCAGAGAGAGACCGGCTGGCCCCTCACTTACCCGTCCTCGTTACCAACGGCTAGCACTTTCCCATCTGGCTTCCAGCGCAGGTCGGTGTGTGGAGACAACTTGTGCTGTAGGCAAACAGAACTCACCTTCGAATCATTTCCTTTCAGCAGCAAACATGAATTATCAGTCACAATAAACAGACCTGGAGGGAGGATTCAGCAACTGGCTGACCGTGTAGTAGAACATGTTTACTTTGACATCATATGTGTTGCCTGCTGCGGTGTGGTGGCACTCACATCCTCGCGCCTCCTACCTTGATGTTGTTGGTGTCTTTGATCAGCCTGTCGATGTCCGATGCTTCTCCGCTCAGTTTAGACGGACTGTGCTGCAGAATGACGCCTTCCCCCGCGCAGCTGTACAAGCTGTAGTGCTGCTTTTCTTCTGATGCACCTGAACGTCACACGCACCAATAACTTAAAGGTGACGGGTCAGCAGACTAAAGACTAAATTTAGACCAAAGACTACATTGTCTATTTGGTTGAAACTAGAGGCCAACCGCGACTGGACTTACTATCTAAACCAGTCAGACTTCAGAGCTCCAGCAGACAAACCAACTGGGCTGAACTGGTGCCAATGCCACATGTTCATAATTAAGCAGCTCCTCTTCTTCTTATAACAGCCATCAGCACATTGTCGGCATGGCAACAAAGCCGAGTGACTAATACACTCATCAAAATTTCATCTGCCAACAGCGTGTCAAGTTAATTTCCTACGTCTTCATTTCCCCACCAGTGACAGATGTGGGGGGTGTGTTTTCTCAGCTCATTCAATTACAGAGGCAATTACACAAAAGACGTGCTATTCCTGCTGACTTGCTGCGTTTCGGCATCCCACCGCCGAGTGATTCTGCTGGTTCAGGGTGTTCACGACACGCAGCAGCAGTTCCTCACAGTTCATTAGACACTTACCAAATGACATCGGGGGCACCGGTGGTCCCCACGCCAGAGTGTACACAGTTTTTTTGTGGTAGGAGCTCGATATTTGAGGCGGCCTGCGAGGAGATGAAGCAGAATAAATGCTCAGTCAGGAATACTCGACATAGAAAACAAGAAAAGACAGACATGAAAAAAAACAACAACATTATGGGTCTCAGGAAAAGTTTCCAAACTAAAAAAAGTCACATTTTAATTATAGTAATTTGAAAATTAACCTTACTTGCTTGAGAAGACATCGTAGATCCCAACTTTACCATCATCTGTTCCAAAAGACAGAGATCCTTCCTTTTTTGGGTGCCACGCCAGCTGAAATTAACAACAAGTCTCTTATTCCTGTTATCTTATCTTTTCCGCTCTTTTTAAGTTTCTGAAATGAGTCCAAAAACTAATTAAAGTTTAACCTAATCTTCCAAACACCTCCTTACTTATTCATGAACAGGTAATCAAGTGCCAACAAGCAAAACAGATGTGTCCTGATATTAGCGCTCATCCTTCTGCCATCGTCGTCAATCTTAAGACTTAGTGGATGTTAAAAAAACTCCCAAAACTCATTGAACTAAAATCTAAATATGTAAAGATCGCAGCAAGTTTGAAAATGACTCTTTGGAATTTAAGAATCTTACATCCTGACACTGTAGCGGTTGGCTAAATCCTGGAGGATTAAAACTACAACATGGAGAATAACAATAAGCACAGTCCACAGGGGAGACAGTACATTCATCTCGAAGGTCCCCTCAGAGCCGCGCCGCGACGGACACACCACCTCCTCAGAGACACGACAGTGCCAGCTTACCGCGGTGACCTTGGATTTGATGCCTTGCCAGAAGATCCTGGTGTCATACTGGTTCTGGGTGGTCAGCGTGTTCCAGACTCGGATCATGTTGTCACCGACGCCCAGCGCGAGACACCCTGTACCAACAGGGGAGAAGGTCAGCGCGTAGACAAACCCGCCCAGTGTGGGCAGGGTCCAGCAGCAGTTTAGAGAGGCTAGGTCCCAGCACTTGATCTGGAAAACAACAACATCAAGTCAGAGAAAATAAACTAATATACAATAAATCCCTGCATGTGCGAGCAAACTCGCCTCTCGGTCCATGGAGGTGCTGATGAGCAGCTCTCGGTTGTCCTGCAGGCAAACTGAACTGGTGTTGAAGACAATCCTGCTGTGATTCTGACCCTCAGTGGATGTCCCAAACAGTGAATACCTCTGCTTCCCTGTCCTGGTCAGGTCCCACATCACCAGCTCACCACTGGACACGGACGGACACACACAAAAACGAATCTAACTTCAGAGGAAGCAAACACGGCATCCTTTTAGTGCGCCGTGACAGTGACTGTTGTCCCTCTATGATCGTAGAGAATCATCAAATTCCAGTTTACACCAGAATCTTCCACTTGAGGGGGCATCAACATTTCTACGGCAAAACCAGTGAATTAATAAAATACACCATGCACACTGTTCTTTGTAATATTGTTGTTTTTCTGTTCAGTACTAATTCTACTCGACCCATTTGACTGATGAGACACGCGTGTGTGTGTGTGTGTGTGTGTGTGTGTGTGTGTGTGTATACCAGAAGCAGCTGGAGACGAGCTGTGTTGGCCGTCCCTTTGGCCAGTGGATGTTGAGCCAAAGTCGCTCTTTGATTCCAGGGTCGACGGCGGAGCCTCTTTTCTTTAGATATGGCAACTTCAAGGTTGTGATGCCTATATGGGGGTGGGGTGGGGGGGTGAAATACAGATGACAGGCCATCAAATATCATATTTACTGAAAGCAGGTTCAACCAATAATGGCAATATGGTGGATTATGCACAATCTTACAAATAATTTGGAACAACTGACTCAAAACTGAAATCTGAAGCGAATGAAGCAGCGAGCTAAAAGGGACGCTGTGTAGAACAATAACCAATCCCCTTCAACCAGAATATATCATCAGGACAAAGTCACAAAATTTTGCAGCTTCAATCCAGTAAATCGGTTTGCAGACTAATTCTAGTTGAGCATCGGCGGGCCGTCTCACCTCTGCCCTTCGCTGTGCTCCAGATCCTCACCGTCTGGTCTCTGCTCCCAGACGCAAGATAGCAGCACTTCTCTCCGGCGCTCACGCCGTTGGTTGCTGTGAGTTGAGAGGGAAGTGTTGGGAAATGTGCTGCCATGTGTTAGAAACCTGGAATGCTTCTGGAGTGACTGCTACCTTCACTGTCTTCAGCGCCGCCATACAGCGGGTCCTCACCAGCCAGCGGCGACCACGCCAGCGAGTGGATCTCATCATCATGCCCACGAAGACGATGTATCACCTCGCCTTTTTTACTCACGTCAATCAGCACAATCATCCCATCTTTGTACCTTGAACAGTGGACAGTTACCATAGCAACTAGTGTTCGTACACCACTGTCAGACTGAAACAGAAATGTTACCATATACACTTTTGAAAGACAAATACACATTGCATAGATTTAGTATCTGATAGTACGGTGTTGTTCAAGGAGCGAGGCGTGTGCGCCATGTTTGCTTTATCTCGCTCATTTGATAATAGTAATAGCAAAAAGTTGGCTTTGATTATCTGTGGGGATTCATTTGATTAATACATATTTCAAATTTGAAATATGTGGGTCACACTGGTGATGAGTTGCCTTAATCCGTAAATATCAGCGTAGTCCATGATGAAACCCATACTGGCTGACCTTTAAACCAGTGTGATTCTATTAGGGTTGTATTGGTGAGTCTAACCGTGTTCAGCAGTGTGCTGAGTGGGTTGTCGGCGGGCTTCTTACCCCACAGCTACAGTGCTCCAGGTGTGGGGGGAGCAGCTGAGGCAGAAGATGGTCCTGGGCTCAGGGAAGAAGCTGGCGGTGTCTCCTGTGTGGTACCAGTGACACACCACGACTCCCTTCTCATCCCCTGACACCACCAGGTTTTTATCCAGCGGGGACCAGTGGAGGGCTGAGACAGGGTTCTGAACAACAAACCGCCATTACAACAAGCGCACGTCCCTCGCTTGCATGGGAAGGACTCAGATGTTGCTAAGGGTATTTGAGAACTTCCCTCTGCCAGAGAGCCGTGTCTAACTACCTGCAGTATCTCAGGCCGGATCGACTGTTAGATTTGCTGCATGTCAACAGAGCAATAACAGAATAATCAAAGAAGAGAGGCGCTCCTTTATAGTACATAAAATATGCAAAAATATGCATCACGAATAAAAATGAATATTTAATAACTCATTCATGTCGTATCAACAAATCAAGTCCACAGAAAAACCTAACAAAATGCCGAACAACATTAATCAGGTAGTGAACCTCGCTGATCCACTGATAATCAGCACCTGACCATTTCAGAAAGGGGCATCTGATGACAGTCCAGCGTGAGTAAATCTGAGGACACGTTTATGTTCACGTGGTTTGCTCCATTTGATGCAGGCAGCAATAAAAATGTCACCCCGTGGACGCCGGTGTGCACTGGAGCCTCACAGCTTTTCGATTGGGATAAATTCAAACGTAAGGGAAACTTAAGGGAAAGTTGACCCTCACCTGATGAGCTGTGTATTCCCTCACAACAGTCTTTCTGTCAGAGTCCCAGAAGAGAACGCAGCCATCGCTGGAGGAGCTGGCACAGATGTGACTCTGCCCAGCATGCTGACAGAAGGAAAAGCCTGACACCAAACCTTTATGGCCGGACAGCTCACCTGGAAAACGAAGAAGCGAGGTGTTGGGTGTCTCATCTTACCACGCCTTCTGGCTATAAAAGATGTCATTGGGACTTTTTTCTTCATCATTTAATTTGTTATTTGTAAAAATAACAGTACAAGGATGTTTCTCCTCCGTCCAGGACTCCAGGCGTTTAATTATCACACCCGAGACAGTGACTTCGTCCTCTTTCAGACACAAAAATCGTGACTTGCATTTCGTGTAACACCATTTTTAAACAATAATTACGGAACAACAAACTCGGTCGTGAGACGTACTGCGTGTGATGCCCGGCTCTGGGCTAAGACTTACCTACGACCCTGCAAGTGGATACAGACACGTCAATCAAAAAGATGATGTTTTTGGCTCCGACGCCCAATAAACCGCTGCTGTTGACGTCACTGCAGCGTGAGCAGTACCAGTTGGGAGAGGCCGGAAGCGACTTTTCGTGCATGATGCTTAGGACAGTTTTAAGCTTAATAATTTTTGAGGTAAAGTCTGAAAAATCTCAGGCAAACTTCTCACATGTTACCTTGATTGTCGTTGCGACAACGGCCGTATGAGTCGGCCTGCTGTCGTAATTCTTGATGGCGTTTAGTACGGAAGATGAGCTGGGTCAAACCACACGAATTTCGCATTTTACATTTACTGTTAAAGGAAGCTGTTTATTAATTGACAAATTACAGTGAAGAATCTGTAAAAAAAAAACATAGAACACGAAACACTAATTAGACATTGTAATAAGGTTTAATTAAATATTATCTATGCTCTTATATTTAATTAACATGACTTTCGAAAAAAAGTTGATAAATGTTTCGTTTTGTAATTTGTCACATTTGACCTCATGTACACAACTTCCCCTGATAACCGTACAACCGAAATTGTTTTTGCTGTTTTCCCTTATGAATTAATCTCTCAAATAATACATTTTTTGAAATGACGTGTCTTCATATACTACAGTCTGCTATGTGTTTGAAATAATTCATGTATTCAATATTTTCCATAATGTTCCCTGGAATCCATAAAATGTTCGCTACGAAGTCGCTGAGTTGTTAATAAAGTTTTTAAAATGTACTGCCGTAAAGTGTTTTTTCAGAGACGTGAAAAGGCAACATGGCTGCCGCAATGACGGGAGGTGGTGAGCGAGATTGACTTCTGTTCATACTCACATTGCTCGTTGCATGGTAATATTGTGTCGCTGGCAACGGTTTGACGCCTCCTTGCGTGTTTACAGGTACCGCTTTTATTCGGAATCTGTCCCGTCTTTTCCAGTCAAGGTAAGAAACATGGCTGAAGCAGTGACGTTAGCTTCTGAGCTAGCAAGCTACCTTCGTTACTGCAGAAGGACAGATCAGACAGAGGTGGACTATTGAGGAGAATTAACTCTGTTCTCCAGACAACTTTGTTTCAGGTTTTTCTCAACTCATTTTTCTCCGAGTTCACAGTGCCGGTCTGGTATAATTAATCTGGTTCTGGAGAATTTTCTGGGAAGATTACAAGCTAGATTCATTATCACAAGTTTTCTTTTTAATAATTTTTTTTATCGCCCTCAACGTACAGACAAAGGAGGATCAACAGGCCTAATAGCTATCAGCTTTTCTTCTGTAGCTTAAGTTAATGGGTCCTTGAGCAAACACCCCCAGGAGTTGTTCCAGCCTTTAAAGAGGTTCGAGCCAGCGGGGAGAAATTAAGAGTTTTGTATAATCTGATGATGGAGTGTGAATGTCTCGGCTGGTGCAGGTGATTTTTTTTTTTTCCCCCCCCACATCTTTATCCTCTGTCTCTTTGCAGGTTACCAGTTCTAGTCGGTGGCCCTCAGCAGCTGCTGTGCCTCCACACCACCTCTTCATTGGAAGTAGATAAGTGGGAGAGGAAGAACCGGGTGGTGTATCCTCCTCAGCTGCCAGATGAGCCCCGCAGACCAGCAGTACGTCTCCCTGCCTGTTTGTAACGCAAAGACTGACATACTTAAAGCCGATATTTCTAGAAAAGCAAAGCAGTCACTTGCTACTGTACATAAATCTGAATCTCTCTTCCACAGGAGATCTGTCACTGTAGGAGACAGATCAAATACAGCAAAGACAAGATGTGGTACTTGGCCAAAATGGTGAGAATAAAGCTTGACATCCTCAAACAGCCTGTTTCAAACTGTTGTTGGAGGCACCAGTGGTGGTTTGTAACAGAGCTGCATTGTGTTTGAAATCAGCACCAGTCTGCCAAGGCTCATGTAGAGAGAAAAAAAGCTTTTCTTCACCGCGACACAAATCTGCTCTTTCCTGTTCTGAAAACAAGCCTGTCAGTCTTCATGTCATCATAGCAACAAAAACACAAACAAACACACAACAACAGACATTTGAGCAAAGGGAAATATGGATGAATGCTCAGGAGGAGTAACCAATGAGGGATTTCCTGTTCCTGCCCTGGACACCTTTATGATGTCATGCTGTCCTAACAGCTGTGCAGCAGACGTTGATTCGGTTGTTCCGTCTGTTCGTTGGCTGTCACAGATCCGAGGGATGAACATCGACGAAGCCATCGCTCAGTTGGAGTTCAACGACAAGAAAGGGGCGAAGATCATGAGAGAAGTACGTAGCTGCACGTATCAGTGCTTCATCTTGAGTGATAGCACCTCCATCAACTTTTCACCGCTCATGTTTTATTAAAGGCGTTGATGCTGATGCGATACTTGCGTCCCACTTTTGCTTGAGAAGTGCACAGATCTCCCAGCTGTGTTTCTGTTCAGGTGCTGTTGGAAGCTCAGGAGATGGCAGTGAGGAATCACAATGTCGAGTACAAATCCAACCTGTATGTCGGTGAGTGCCTCACCTCAAACCCCACATACATGAACACACAGGTGTTTATCCATTTTTGTGCTCTATAAGTTGTGTATTTTGAAGTCTTCTATGACCCAAGTTACATTTTCAGTATTCAAAGTCGAATGTTTAAATCTCAAATACAATCTGTGATAGATATTTACCTTTTCCCTGTTTACTTACTCTTCACGCAGACTTCGGCACTGCCCCTCTGGGTTCTGTCCACTAGGTGGCAGCCCAACATTACAAATAGGTGCCGACTGTTACCAAAAGCCAAACAAATTCCTTCTAAATTTGTCAATCTTGCAGGTGGTTGACGAAGGTGATTTAATTTGGACCTCACAATGTAACTTAAAGTGGCGAAAATGACCTTCATTTGGTGTCCCTTATCCGTCACATTCTCCCCTCTTGTGTCCCTCCTGCAGCTGAGTCCTTCTCCGGTAAAGGGAAATATCTGAAGCGCATCCGATACCATGGCAGGGGAGCGTTTGGCATCATGGACAAAGTTTATTGTCACTACTTTGTCAAGCTGGTGGAGGGGAAACCTCCCGAAACAGAGAAAAGGACGAGCTTAGACCAGGCTAAAGAGTACGTCCAGAGCCTCAAGAACCGGACCATCATCCATAGTCTGTAGACCTGATGCTCAGTACCATGTCACCGCTCAGCTTTGTTTCAGTGTCTGTGTTTCTCATAATGTCATTTGTAAATAAACAAGTTATTAAATGTCACGGTGGATAAATCCAGACATGTGCAAACACTTTGAAATCTGCACTCTACTTCACCGCTGAATTGCGAGTGACACTCTCTCTTCTGAGCCCCTCCTCCCAACGCAGCGAGAAGGAAATCAAAGAGGCACAAGTGAGCAAAAATATCCCAAAGGATAGGAAAGTGTTTTTGGTGCCTCATGAAAACGGTGCTGTGAGTGTGTGTCTGTCATCATCGCAGCTTCACTTTGTTTCAGTGCTGTTAGGGTGACAGTCGTCTCTGCAGCTCCTCCTCTGAGCTTAGACCTGTCAGTTTCACTGGTCTTCACTTGCACTGCAGCGCTGTGAGGAACTGGCCTGCAGACGTCCTCAGAGCTGCCCGATAGAACAGTTCGCCTGTAAGTTACAGCTTAGCTTGGAGGCTTCAGCCTGGCCAAAAGAAGATGGAACTTTGTGATTAAAAATTGATTTTATGGAGTTCCACATGAACGACTTTTTCTGTAGGCCAACCTGGTAGTTAGGATCATTTTGGACACTCTTGTCCACAAGACATGGGATTGTTTTGGACTGGATGATTGCTGAAAATATGTTCTCTTTTTTTGCGCATGCTAACCTTCCCAAATGTACACCCTTGTTATGATTTTGAAGCATAAATGCAACCACGAGACGTAGAAGGCTTGCTATGAATGCTACGAACAAACGCAGATGTACGCCTCGGTTCTCTGCTCAGCAGATCTGCCTCGTCTTGTTGAGCCGCTCGTTGGCAACCACATAAATTCATGAAAACTCACAAGTGTGATATATTCTGATGTATTTTATGTCAGAACAAAATGTTGCAGTAACATTTTTCATTATAGATCTTTGAGGCATGTAATCAAAGACATTCAATATTCTGAGCCAAGGACCAGTTGTTCAACATGCTGCTAATTTACCTCCAGGTTTTAGGATTCATCCAAGAAAATGACCTGCTTCCATCCGCCACAGAGGTCATGTGACTGGTGCTTTTTTTTCTGTCATTGACAAGATCATGTTAAAAGAATGTGACCGCTTTTCATCAGACTTGGTGGAGGGATGTCACGTGAGCCAAATTTTGGCGCAGGTTACACTGATGGCAAAATCTGCATTTTATCATAATGTGTTTTGCTGACATCTCCAAGTGCCTGGATGACGTCATTTCACCTTGGTGGAGTTACGCGCTCTCCAAGTGGCCTCTGGCTGTGCTAATGAATTGAATTTAGAAGGGAAAGGCATCCTTAGAGGAATCGAGTGAGTCCGAGTCATAAAAATGTGTCCTCTCCTGGATCTTGCATTTTCTAAAGGCCACGGTGCCTTGTGGCTATCGAGTCCCTGTAGTATTCCTTCTTGTTCTTAATTGGCCCTCAGTTTCTTGTTCTTGATGTGAGTGATCCGCTTGTGTGTGTGGCTGTCACAAACTTCCTCTAAAGCCCTTGTCAGCTCGAATAGTATCTTCCCGTGAAATGCCATCTGTTGGCTTCAGTTTCTGGAAACAAGTGCCCTCAATCTCAGTTTGGGAGGCGAACTCGGTCCCGCAGCACGAGACAGCAACAACTCCTGAGAAGAGCACAAGGTTTCATCTTATTTTTCTCTCTCTGTTACACTTTCACTCTCTCTTTCTCTCAACCAACATTTAATGTTATTGTAAACAGTCCATTATTGGGCTCCTAGTTGTTGTATGCGCTTGTTGCAGCACCTCCTCCAAGTGCAGGAAGCGATAGTTCCATTTTTCCAACTGAATTCACCAGATGTTATGTATTAAGGTGAGCAAGCAAACCAGCGTTTCCTGACACACACTCATACTGGTAAGACCAGCAAACGATTTTGAGAATTTAAATGTCCTGATGAGTTGCGGGAGGGACGTCAGTTGTCCGCCACATAAATAAATGATCAAAGCAAGCTTCTCTGTATCCCCGTTGGCCCGTGACTCCATCCACATGGATGCTGCAGACAAGTTCAGTTGTTTCATGACCTGAATTATGATCATCTCTTTCGAAGCATGAGCACATCGGACAAGAAAACAAACAGCCAGAGTCGAGAATTAACATGGGGTGAGATTGAAGTAGTCTCGGCTTTATTATTCATGACAAATGAAATGGTGCATTGAAAATCTTTGCTATACAAGAGCATGCACACACCTGGATGAAAGAATTGGATGTCTTGATTTGTTTTTAGCGTTTGTCGGTCATTGTGCTCACAGGAGGGAGGGGAGCAGGAAGCTCAGAGACAAATAGAAATCTGAGGCCAGTTGTGTGGGGAGTGCCTCAGGTTGTTATTCATTTCCTTTTAACTTTTGTGCTGTCTGGATCTCTGTGTGGTGCTGGTGCACAGGGAATGACTGAAGACACAAAACGGTGTTAACTCCCATATGAAATCTTTGGCACAAACATCAGAGAGCAGCTGCCTGCTGGCCCAGTGCTGGATGCTTTTCCCATGTGAAACCAGTCCAGATACAGAAGTGTTTGTTAGCTCTCTGGACGGCTCCCAGTAAAGCTGCTTTTACTTTCTTTTTCATGAAAAAAACAAAAAAAAACCTCACTTTTTTTAACTACTTCTTCACCTTGTTGACGTGATATCTAAGAAACACCTCGGGGGAATTTGCTCAGATCTGGCACAAGCACCCTCTCTAGGGTGATGAAGTGATCTGGCCTAAGGTGAAGGTGACTGTCACCTCACATGCACATGTGTACTTCTTTGTCAATGCATTGTATCAAGACAGCCTCAGGGGATTTCTGTCAAATTTGTCACAAATATCAACTGAGACTGGGGGATAATATCAAAGACTTCCCTCCACTTTTGTCGTCGTGGAGTGGATTTCAGATGATCCCGACAAATGTAGATCCATCCACCCATCCATTTTCTTCCGCTTATTCCTGTTAAGGGTCGCGGGGGGGGGGGGGGGGGGGGCTGGAGCCTACCCAGCGCCTTCAGGCGAGAGGCGGGGTTCACCCTGGACAGGTCACCAGTCCATGGCAGGGCCATGAGGAGGATTTTGCAATTAGTTATTAACCGAATCCTATTCCTGGTAGACCATGGAGTAAATGCATGGTGACACTCCTGCATTTTCAGCGCACTGGGTGTCACTGTTGCATCATATGTAGAAGGGCCCGTCAAGCACATCAGCAGCAGGCAGAAGCCTGACTCGCAGTTTGCAGGGCGCAGAGAAACCCTTCCTGTACCATGACTGCAGACTCCTCCAACGGATCACATCACACGTGAAATGAGAGACACAAAAAACCAATCTGACAGAATCCAGCGGGGTATGTGTGCTGCATGTCTCTCAATTCATCAAGATGAATTTCAATATTTCAATCCGTCATGCGTGCTGCTGCTCACTGCTTGGAGCCAAGCAGTGCAGAAACGATGAGAGAGAGAAAAAAAAAAGTACTGTCACAGTTAAATTGACTTTCTGTTATTCTGATGCTGTGCATGTGTATTCCAATATTTCATTCCAGCTGCACAAAAGTTAATCAAATGGCCAAGCACGCCATCCTGAATGACACCTTCATTAGATTTGCATTAATGCCAAAACCCCACAGTGATCAGTCACCACACCAATCCAGTGCATACTCAAGGAAAAGTCTCACGGAGTTTAAGGAGATAAGAGAGGAAGAACAAGTACAGAGCAATTTCAGTCCCTCACATTGCAGTCTTTCACTCTGTGGTAATCATTGAAGCTTTTCTCTAGTTTCACACATTTGGAAGGTCCCTTTAGGGCAGCAACACACTAAAGGAACCGATATATGAGTGGCTACTAATGTATGGAGGTGCTGGAAGCAGGGCTGTAGACATGGCGATTGCAACCCTGGCCAGTGGTGGCCCTGACCAGCTTAAGAGACAGCTCGTTTCTAGATCAAGATGTCACACGATCGCTCGGGGAACCAGTCGACCAAGTTTAGGTGTAATGACGGGACAAAAACTACAGGAAGAAACAATAAAACAGTGGCTCCTGATGAGGTTAGTGTAGATGCTGCTGTAGCATCCAATATTTCAGAAATGGAGTGGATGAAGACTTTTCTGGATGGAAAAGATGTTTTTGCTCTCCTGCTGGCGTCAGCTAACACATCAGACGTTTGATCAGATCCAAAGTTGAAGTTGCCCCTGATAGACAGTGACAGACAGATGGTTTATGCAGTTACCTGCCAAGAATTTCTTTTTATAAAGTGTCTGCCCTGTTCCAAACATTTGGATCTGTGGCTCTGATGGTTCTGTGAAACAAACCATCTGGGACTAATATAGAGATTTACTGAACCGGATTAGGACCTACAAGACCACAGCTGGTTGTTTTTTCATTTAATCACTGACAAAAACAGCAGAGAGCACGGCTGTATCTGAAAATGATTCACGACTTTGTTTTAGCTGAGGCTTGGTTAGTCAGTATTGATTCTATGCTACTGTTTAAATGCAGTGTAGGATAATTTGAGTCCACTACTGCAGGGTAAAATAATGCTAACTAGACATTTGGACTGCACTACATAAACTTAAACACTGTGTAAATGGAGTAAAGTAAGAATGCCCGAAGGTAAAAGTTCATACGAGAAATGTAAAATGTGTGAGGGGTCTCTTTGACCACGGTTTTCTCGCAGGAAGTGAGAAGGGCCTGGTGTTCCTTCCTGGTGATCGCTTTTATTGCAGTTTCCTACACGTTGTCTTGATTTTAACAGGATTGTAAAGGTGCTGTACCATGAAGCCATTCAGTATCTAATTAGGCTCTCCAGAATCTTAACATGACGGCACAGCAAACAATCAAGTGAAGCGCCTGGTCCGGCCGAGCACACGGATTCTTGGAATAGACGTTTCATTTCATGTCCAGACCCTTGAGAATGATCGCAGGCTCATGGGTAATCACCTCCCTGGGGGGATTCATTTTTAACACTGAGAATGAGGTTGTGTATAGAAGTGAATGAAGGAACTGAAAGTAACACAAGGTTCTCTGCCAGAACTGAACAACAGATATTGGTGAAGTATTAGTGGTAGGCCATGGTGACCAGGACAGGCCAGTACCTGCGCAGCTGGAACATCACATGACCTATAGAGACAAATACAGATTTTAACACATCAGATGTAGGGATACCACAATAATGACCTTGACGTTTGACCATCAAAATATTTCCAAGTCCCAGTGGAAATTTGTACATTAGAAGAAATGTTCTGAGTGAATCACTTCAAGAATGACTCGTGAGTTGTGTCTTACAGAACTGCAATATAAAGTCCGAATATGAACAAAAACCCAGGTGAGATCAAATGATGTCATTTCTAAACCTTAACCCTGAGAACTGGAGCAGCAAAGACACATTCCAAAGCAGAGGCTCATGTATTTTTTTTTTTTTTATAATGCCTCTGGAACCACAAAACGGATCTTTAGGCCCTCTGTGGTTCTGTTAGAGTTTTGGACTCCTGCCTGCCCATCTTATTATTTCTAGTGGTCATAAACGTCTAAATCTACCTAAATCCAAACCTTGAACCCATCACCAGCTCTTATTGTTTAAAACACTGTAAAATCCCAGTTCTCCCAGGATGCGCCTGGTATCATTCATCAACGCAACCTGGACTATTTGAGTATGTAGCTGCTGTAAAGATCATAGCAATTGTACCATAAATCCCAAAGTAAAAGTAAAATAGATTTTCTGCCCAATATTCATTTTTCAACTCCAAAAGTAAGCCCCTATAACTCTGAAGTATTGACCAAAGTATCAAATGAGTGCTTTTGGACATGATAACCTCTTCAATGTGATGCATACATCCTCTGTCAGCCAGTGTGAACCTGATTTCCTCTCTGTACTTACAGCATCGTTATTGTGGGCGGCTGCACATTTTCTGTCAATTAGGGCCGAAGTCAGATGCACTTATGTTTGTTACTCACCGTTGCAGCGGGGAAAGTCACCTGATGCCTGACAACACAAGAGATCAGGGACTCTCTGGTCATAAAATGGCCCATAAACACAGAAACAATCAAGGGAGGTCCAGGCATGTGTCTGAAGGCCAGGTGGAACAGAATTGCTCGCCGCCCTGCCTGAGATTCACTAACGGCTAACTCTGAGCCCAGCCAAACCCTCTTATTAACGAGGAACATTGCACCTCTATCCAGTTAATGAAATATTGATTTGGAGATAGTATTGTGAGACCACAGAAAGCTTTTAAAGCGCTTGCTTAGAGCCAACTTCATCAATTATTATTTTTTTATAGTATTATAAGAAAACGTTAATAAAGAAGTAAGCAGTTTTCCCCACGCTCGGCATCCACTGGTGCATGATTAGTGTCATATTTCTGTGCTGAAGGAACTCTGAGCCCTGAATGGTTCCATGTTTTTTTAATGAAAGTTGTTGGCATCACACTGAGTTTCATAAGGACGACAGTGGGAAATTCTTGATTTAATGATGTGTTTGTTACTATTCCAGTCAAGCTGTTATAAGTGAAATAAATTAGTCACATTTCCAAATGTAGTTCACAATCAGCGACTCAGTATAATGAGACCGTGTGTCTCTGGTGTCCAAGCGGGGCCAGTGTTTAGAACCCCGCGAATCCAAAAATGACACAAATTTGAATGTGTCTGCACTGTAGAATCCATCTGTAAAGTACAGATAAGAAACTAATCCGAACCAAACGGAGACTGCTTGGTGCATGGATTTGGTTATTTTGGTATCTGTGTTGGACAGCAGAACAACCAACACAACCAACCAACACAGCAGAGAATTAAAAGGCAAAACTCTTTACCATTATATTCATTTACAAAAAATAAACCACCCCAAACAACTACTAAACACTGGTCCTGTGTCTATCACTGGTGAAAGTAAATGCAGATATCCCACAGACATCTTAACTGAAACCAAACAAAAGCCTTTTTACCTCATTTGTATTCACTGATCCTCTAAATAGAACTAAATATTTCATGAAATATTAAACTTCATTATACTAAATACGGCTATCAAACTGTCTTTAAATGACATCCCAAATACAGCACCAAGTAGTCAAGTACCCACCTTGATGAACACCTGTGAGCATGGATTAAGTATTTATTATTTTAATCCACCAAGAGGATTAGGTAGATTAAAACAGCCTCGTGGCCAGGATTGATGATAGAACAGAGGATGACAGCGCCTGCTCCTCGCAGCCACTTGGAGTGATCCAAATGTGCAAAAGCTGTGAGAATGTGGATGTTGGATGCATAAATATCTAGTGAAGAGCCCACCAACGCTTCAGACGAAAGGATTTTATACACCTCAGACATTTGACACCTCAGTGATAGTCTCAGGTCCTGTTCTCAGGTCCTGTTTTAAGACCCTGTTGTAAGGTCCTGTTGTAAGGTCCTGTTCTGAGGTCCGGTTTTAAGACCCTGTTGTAAGGTCCTGTTGTAAGACCCTGTTGTAAGGTCCTGTTGTAAGACCCTGTTGTAAGGTCCTGTTGTAAGACCCTGTTCTGAGGTCCGGTTTTAAGACCCTGTTGTAAGGTCCTGTTGTAAGGCCCTGTTCTGAGGTCCTGTTTTAGGACCCTGTTTGGGCCTGATGGATCCAATCACGAGTGTGAACACACTCAGTCATGGTGCATTGAGAGCTGATCATTGCGACCAGATTCAGAGGTGGTCAGGTCCTCATCCTTGAACCATAAATGTAATCTGGGCCACATTGAATGGCCTCCTCCCTGGCTGATAGCAGAAAATATGCACTGATACGTGTAAAAGGCAGCATCCAGTATTACCTCAGCATTTGGTCAAGAGATATATTAAAGGTAGATCGGGTAAATGAGGTGGTTTGGTTTGTCAGGAAGACACCAAGAAACCGACCTGTCTTGCTTTGAATTCTCCCTCTTTTTCTTTTACTGTCTAACAGAAAGAACCGTTGCACCACTTGTTCTCTGTGTTAAGTCAGTCTGGCTCACCCAGCAGCCTCTCGCTCTCTCTCTCCCAAACACACCATTCAAATCAAGACGGGAGCTCCTGCATGTACGGGTGTGTTAGTGAGAAAGTGTAAATTGTGATGGGTGAATACGCTGATTTAAAAACTTTCCAAAGATAGTAATGAATGTGTTTATTTAAATGCAGAGCGAGGGCGTGCGATCTGATCACGGTGGTCACAGGAGGCCCTTCTTAAACTCAGAACTGCCTGCTTATAATCACTCAGGACACATCACCAGGTCGGCACAGGGCGCGAGGGCATTTCACACCTGAGGTTTGCTTGCGCTGGTCTGAATCAGTTGATGAGATAGTAAACACACAGAAAAATACAAGAGGAAAGTATTTGCTAGACTGAATCCAAAACTCCAAAGCACAGCTGGTTACAGGAGCGAGTGGAGTTCAGGTGCTTGTTGAGTTTGATTGAGTTCAGAATGTTCAAACCACAAACAATCTTCCAACAACATTTTTGGGTACAAACCCAAATATGATTACTTATTTCACACCTACCCGAAAAAAAAACAACCTGTGCCAAGGTGGAAAATGAACAAGAGTTTGACTGAACTAAACTGGGCAGGTGTGAAAAAGCCCTAAAGCCGTTTTCTCAAATGAATGCAGCAGAAGGTATCCCGCTCGTCGCTCACAACCGGATGTTATGCATGTGAGAGGTGTCCTCACCGACTGGAAACACTATTTTGGTCCCAACCGTCCGTGCCTTGGAACGGTTACTTGGCATGAGGTTGTTTAGAACTGAGCCACGAAAACCCAGTCAGATCAAGAGGATGGACGGATGGATGCATCAGCTATCCCACGTACAGGATAGCAGCCTCTCCATGGTGCTCCCTGGAGCTAACTGATGACCAACAGTGATCAATTATCATGTGTTTTCTCCGTTTCATTATTGACTAAGAAATGTTTTTGACCTTAGTTGACCAGGTCAAGATGAAATGATGCTAACTGTTCGGACAGACACTTGTAACTAAAATAAACAGGCTCTTGCTTAACGTGACATTAACACAAGATTGTCCTAAGGTGTGACGGACCCCTGGCCCATGCCATCATATTCGAGTGAGGGGTCTTGCCTCACCATGTAGGACATCCTGAGCCTGTCGCCATTCCTTGAAGCTGACAGACGTTTCGGAATCTCATCATCTTTCCAGTTAGACATTTCCATGTAAATGATTCTTCCTCCTCATCATCAGATTTAGGTTTTCTTGCCGTTCTCACATGATGTGAATGTGATCAGCACGTCAATGTGCTCACTAATTCCCCAGAAAATTACCTGCATGGGCTCAACTGCTCATTACACAGACTTAATACCAGGGAGCTGGCAAGTTTAAGTCAGTTTAATGTCTGGCTGACTGATTCAGACATCTCGTGCATACAGCCTCCCCGGGGTAATGTCTAGATAAGGTCAGGTTTGCAGCGTATGTGTGAAAGCAGCTTTCCAGTTTTCTCTTGTGGTCATAAGACTCAAACTTATATTTGTTGCAGTTGGAGTTTTTCCAATTCTACAACCCACAAAAATCTCAAAGGTACACCCCCCACACCAAACCCCCATACCCCCCCCCCCCATGCTTTGCCTTTCCTTAAAAGCCATTTGACTGGCTGCACTGAAACTTAGCCCGCCAAGGTCAGCAGCAATTCAACCTGGCCATTTACAGGGTGAGTGCTTTCCTCCAAAATTCACTTTGCTTTACGTTTGGTTTGAAAGTGCCTCACTGTTTACCATCACTACTATTTGGCTCTTGGTAGTACAGTTGCTTTTACAGCTATATTTTTCCAATACCTGCCAGTGGAAGCTGGAAACAGGAAGTCAGGTTTTTGTGAGAGGTGAGAGTCAACCAGTTTAGAAAACAGTGTCAAACAGTGAGTTGAGCGGTGCTTAAATGTTCCATTGGTATTTTTTGCAGATTGCATGTGCAGAGGTGGAATTGTAATATTTGTTCAAGTAGATAAAGCCTTGCAAGTTCTCATCCATTTGAAAAAATTAAAACAAAGTGTATGCGGCACAGGGCATCCAACGTCCCCTTCATTGGCTTGTGCCTTTTTGTCTGGGCTGCAGTGTGTGTGTGTGTGTGTGTGTGAGTGTGTGTGTGCGCGCGTGTGTGTATTAGCAGGAGGTCATCATGGTTTATTACTCACAGTCCATCAGAGCCATTTCCATTCAGCCGACCTGTAACACACGTCCAGACTAATCAGCAGCACGGACAGCGCCCCTCACACTTCACTCTGCTCGCCCGCCGTCCCAACAATTGAAATGCACAGCATTGTTCACACTCCAGTACACTCAGTCCAGCCTTTGTTTTCACTTCACGCTCCAACAAAAATCCACCGTTTATTTACCCTCCTACAAACCTTAATCAAATCGGGTCTCCAAAGAACGCTTAATATCTTTGGAGGGATGTTAAAATGATGATAAATTGATGTTTGATTTAACCTCTGATGAAAATCTGCAAAAATCAAGTTGTTGACTCGAGGGATGAGTTATATTAACGTCCAGCTTTGAAAATCTTCTTTTTCTGTTCCAGGGGTCAACAAAATAATCTGATTGGTCTTATGGGACCTCTGATTAGAATATTTTTACCTTGTGACACAAAGTCAAGTTAATTAATTTAGTCCATGACAAGATTAAAAGTCTGTTCTCCATGCTAAGACCCTTGATTCAGATAAGTAAAACCTTCGATGAAGAAAAAGAAGATGAAACCTCTGGTGTAGGAGAAATCCACCGCATGGCACTGATGTGATCTTCATGGCAACATTTGAGAGAATTCTTGGTAGACTTCTCATTGCTTCATTTGGACAGAACTGTCGGCAAACACTTTGTTTTTTTGCCCCTTGGAAAACCAGAAAAGGAGCTTGGAGTCAAGTTGAGCCGGTAGCATGAAGAGGAACCGTCCCACCGACTGTGGCTGAGCTCACTGAGACTGACTGCGCTCACAGAGACTTGTCATGAAGCGCTTGGTGTTTGGACACATAAACGTGTCCCCATTTTAATACTCAACAGGAACCAGGAGACTGTGTTGTGTCGAGAAGTTTCTGACGTAGCTTCAGCACAGTGACATAACAGCACATTACTGTCTAATACTGCAAAGAGCACTATGAACCAAAGGTGACATTATCCTCACCGGCACCAGCGAAACTAGAGTCACTCTGATGCAAGATTCTTCTCACAATAACAAGGTTTAATTTCAGTTTCTCCTCCATTTGTATTTTTTATTTTTATCAACAAAAGAATGCCAATGTGGAGAGCAAAGAAACTTCTTCCACTTCTGCTTCCATGGTGCTCGGCAGAGGAATGAATGAAACACATGCACATTTTCCCTGAACCTGTGAACTTTCTCTGACTCTGCAGGCCGCGATCACCTACAGAGCCACTGATCCACTGGATATACATTAGGACCAGATGTTGTTGTTGTGTTGCTGCCATTCACATTTTCATATTCCATTATCTCAACACTCTCCTCTTAAATAAGCGAGCATATGGGCCGGCTTGTCTGCTGTTGTGTCCACAACAAATGCGGCTGTGGGCCTGCGGTTCATCAAGGTCCCACATGATAAAACAGCCCGAACCGCTGATCTGCCTCTAATTTAATGATAACTATCACCTGTTCTTCGAGTGTGCCTCCACACTCTAGATGCTTTGTGAGTAATTGTTCTGTGTCTTTTGCCTGATTAATTTCATTGCTACATTTTTCACTGTCCCCTCTCCGGTGATTGCTCTGGCACTACAGGTGCAGGGTTTCATTAATTACACCTTTAATTGGTTTGGAAATGTTACACACAAGTTTGTTTTGGGGGAAGGTTTTCAGCGAGCAACAAAACCTCTCAGTGTGCTTCTTCCACTTAAAAAGATAAATGAACCTCATCTTTTTGAGCAGATTGGGGCAAAGAATCCAGGAGGCGTCGAACGTCGAGAGCAACAAGCTGATGGGACTGTTGGAGGTAAGATGGAGAAGCCTGGAGATGAATATGCATCATTCCACCCAGATGTCTCCTGTGGTGTGTTTGATGTCTCATTGTTGGATAGAAAAATGATTCTGGCAGAGAACAACTTTCTAATCCATCAATAATAAAAATTAAAACACTGATCAAGTTTTTTTTGTATTGATTGTCCTCACGGTGTTATTATAGAACCTTTATAGAATCTGATGTGAATATACAAAAGAGATTTGTCTCTAAAGGGACTTCCTGGGGGTGGCGCGGTGGTGCAGTGGTCAGCACTGTGACCTCACAGCAAGAAGGTTCTGGGTTCGAGCCCCGGCTGGAGCACAGGGTCTTTCTGGGTGAGTCTCCATGTTCTCCCTGTTCCTGCTGGGTTCTCTCTGGTACTCCAGCTTCCTCCCACAGTCCAAAGACATCAAGAGGGGACCAGGTTAATCCAGACTCTAAATTGACCGTAGGCGTGGCTGGGAGAGCCAATGGTTGTCTGTCTATATGTGTTGGCCCTGCCTTGGACTGGTGACCTGTCCAGGGTGAACCCCGCATCTCGCGGGTGAAGGCAACTGGGATAGACTATGGACTATGTAGTTGAAATGGTTTGGGAATGAAAAATACTGCCCCCCCCAGGCATACTTCTTCCTTGCGATCATTGCTTCAAATGGTCTGAAGCCAGTGATGGTAAATTGATCTGAATTCTGTGGCTCTGTCTTTTCACACTGTGCTATCCATTGTTGTTTCACAGGCTGTTTTGCTTTGTCCTCCAATCAAAACTGTCCGTATAAGTTGTTTTTTCTGACCCTGTAACACAGACGCCTGCTTCCTCTGCGCTCACGTTATAAATCACTGGGGTTTTATGACGTGTCAGTGCAATGGAGTGGTTTGATTCAGGTTCTAAACTCAGGAAGGATCATGTTTTTGGTTCAAACCAGGACCACAGCTGAAGGACGGTCATCCCAGTGTGTCACCATTGTATTTGATCAACCAATAGCAAAATTCCATTGTTGTAGCCATTTTTTAATAGGATATATATTTACATAAAATATAGAATTCAAATGCTTTGCATTTGAATCAATCAACAGCACTTCTAAATCACCCTTACACATTGGTTTAAATGTGTTGTGAGGGCTTAGTTACCCTATAAAGTTGCTTAAAGACATACACATAAAATAATATGAGTAATAAAAACATTTATTGCTCTCTATCTATTTTGAGAAACAATAAAATAACACACGAACATAAGCTTTTGCCTTCTCAAGGGCATTTGATTCAAATATTTTCATTAAATTTATTACATGGATTTAAATATTTCCTCCTCAGGTTAAAAAAAAAATTGGAATAAGTGTGAAAATGGTGACTGTGCTGTTAATAAATTCCAACCGGAGATGGCCCCGATCCATAGGGTGATGGTAAAAGGATGGGCGACTTGAAGACTGACATTGATTTTTCTGCCACATTCTTGAAGGTGATCAACATTTAAGACACACAGCAACGACAGGCTCATAAACACCCGGCGGTGGCTGTATTGGTTGCATGCACGAGACTGTTTACTCTGAGCAAGGTTTTTATGTCAGCGCGTGAGTGATAAAGGTTTATGTGGGGTTTGCTAGCCAGGCAATATGGTGCTCCGTCATTACTGAAGCGCTGCTGTCTGTTTGTCATCATGGTTTGTCCTTCACCACCCAGGTCTCCTCTTCTGCTGCTCAGCCTCTCCTGGAATCTGCTTCGCTCTCAGCCGCCATCATCAGTGCAACCAGACCTTCGCACCTCTCACAACTGCTGTTTGGGATGTTGTCACTTTAAAAATATTGCATTCCTTTGAAAGTATTGTTTTTAAATTAAAGTGAGATACTATTCTGAATAAGGTCAAATAATTATATTTATTTGTCTTTATATCAGCTGCCAAAAATTGCATGTTGAAATAAGGAAATGATAAATGATCTTGTTCATATTCACACATTTGTACACTTTTCAAAAACAGAATGAACACTTGTTAAAGCCAAGTTCAGAAGGAGAAGTTATCTTTTCTAGAACAGCGCATAAGAGATAAAATAGCGTCTGTAAATAAAAAGCTGTATTTCATGGAAGCATCTGTATGTGTCCACATCAGCTGCTCTCAGCTTTTGATGTTGATGTGTAACCAAAAAAAATTGTGCAACGAGGCACCCGACTTTACAGCAGGACACACGTTCGATTTCTGTTAACAACGAGGAGCCGAGGCTGTAACAGCCGCGATGGCTTTCTCATTTGCAACAAGTCAACACTGTGAACAGAGAGCCTGTGACTATAAATTCAAATACTTGGCACTAAAATGATGTGGAATGAAAACAGGCTGCACTGTGTGTGGGAAACCTGGACCCTGGATCGATTCACAAAAATTGGATGGCTGAGGATTGATTCATCTTAGAGCTCAATGAGTGTTTAGCTGCTAAAAAATGTATAATCCATCTGCACCACACACACACACACACACACACACACACACACACACATACACACACACACACAGGTATATGCACATGACCTGCACCGCATCTTAACTCCCCTTAATCATGTAATGTGCTGTGTGTGTAGACACCTGGATCCTCCGTAGCTGATCTCAATAATGGATCTGTGTTCTCCCACATTTGACCCCGAGTATGCGTTTGTGCAATCGGTCATTAGTCTGACCCGGCTGGCGCTGTCAACCTGCCCGTTCTCTGGGGGAACGTGTGCACGCAATTTGCTCTCCCGCTGTCAGGATACAGATGCATGCATTGTTAACGTCCCACATTTTACCTGAAACTGCAGGAGCTGATCAGAGAGTTAGTTTCCATTACAGCCACTAGAAGTCATTTTTAACCACCTTTTAAATTACCTGTCCCTCGTGAAAATGAGCTTTTTTTTTTATCTAAACATGGAGTCACTCTGCATGCACGCTTTTCTTGACAGGCGTGTTGCTGTGTACACAAGGAATTAGTAAGGCTGAAGTTTTGGATGAGCGCTCCCCATTTAGCTAAAAGTTGCTTTTGCCTCTTAAACTTTGTCCGTTGAACCTCTTTTGCGCAAATTTCCAATCTTCGCTGAACTCAAACTGTGCACCAGTTTCAGCTGTGAACATGTCTACACAAGCTCCTAATTAGGGCCTGAGCCTGAAGGTACTTCATATTTTATATTTGGTTATTTAAGCATAAATTCAGCAAAATTCTCATTTTGACAGGATCTGCATGAGTGGCTTTAGGTTCAGTTAAAGGTTCACGTTGATAAAAATGGCACATTGATTTAAATGATGGCAAAAAAATGTAGACGAGAACAAGCAAACATAATAGGGTCTTACGATTGGTACCTGCGGGGTGAAGACCCTAATAAAGGATTTGATGTGCGCTGGGGCACAGTTCTGTACAGGAGGTGAGGTGACGTGATTCACGTGGTGACATGTTAAATATGTTTGGGAGAAGTAACTGAAAACCATTCTGCCTGAGGCCCTTTCAGAAGATTTATGTGACTGTGTTTATTGCATATTTAGAACTGTCCAAGTGACTTTTGGCAGCACACATCCAGTACAAGGTGGCCAAGTGCATATTTCTTTTATATGGATCAAAAAGGCAAAATGCTTCTCCTTGAATAGGAGATATTAAGTGTCCTTGGATCTTTAAGACCAGATAAAATGTTGAAAAGGAAACGCCTGGTAATCTCTTTGTTGCCTTGAACAGCTCTGAATAAATCTTTGCTCTCTGATGCTGAAAAAAATAGATGGCTTGTCTTTCAGTGCGTCACTGTCTGGTAGTAAGGAGCTAAAGTCATTATTTCCCTTGCTTTCTGCTTATGTTGGTCCCTGCAGGGTTAACAAGCGTCTTGGAGAAGGCTGGTTTGATTTCTATCTGCCTGTTTACAACCAGGAAACATCAGATCAGCTTCCAGACGATGAGAGTTGTGCGAGCATCCCAGCAGCAGCAGCCATCCACAGTTGTGACACTGCTGCTGCAGCTGCTGAGCGTCCATTGATTATTGAGGTTTTGTCCATCTTCCTAGCAAAGCTGCTTGTGTCACACGCAGTCAAAGCAGCGATGGCACCTCCTGACTCTGCTTCGCTGCAGCAGGAGCCTCCATGCAGCCCGCCGGACTCCAGCCTGTCACAATCTGTTCAGAAGGCTGCAGAGAGCGGCAGCCTTTAATGAGCTTCAGGGTCTCCGCTGTACAAGTCATGGCCGCCGACACGCAGATACAGACAATCCAATCACACATGAGGTCGGTCAAAAGGCCTGGAGCAGGTGCTGCTGCTGATTTCTCTGGTTGTTCTCTTTCTCAGATGCTCCTGAGAATCAAGCTGAAGCCAGTGAAAATTAGAGGATGGGGGGGAGGGGGGTATATATCTGTATGTCTATGAAGCCTTATCTTTATCTGACTAACAGTGTGCCAGACCCAATCTACTCTTTTTCCCCCCTTTTTTCTCCTGTGTTATTTATTCCTTAGTACACCTTACCAAGCTGTCATGGTCGGTGCCCCCCCATCTCTCTGGGGAACAACTCAGAACACTTCTCTTTCACAAGTGGAGTTGACAGGGGCATCTTTTTTTCATGACTGATGGTGAGGAGTTTCACCAAGATTGCATATATATATATATATATATATATATATATATATATATATATATATATATATATATATATATATATAATAGGTGTCAGTGTTAATTATATTAATTAATTAACCCAACGTCCCTTCATCCCCGATAATTTTTTTTTATCGTGATTAACGCGCACGGTGCTTTTTGACCCTTTGGCCATGCCGTAGTTCGCGGAAAACCAGAGGTGAACGCACCACTCGTCACGCACACGAGATGCAGCAGATGAGCGTTAAGGTAGGACTAACATGGAAAAGAATAGTCAGTTTTAAATGGAAAGTTCAACTTCAAAGCCCTGCCAGATGGCAGCCTCGACAGGAAAAAGTGATATGCATACACTGTAAAGCTGAATTCAGTTTCCACAGGAGTACCAGCCTTAAGTGTCACTTGTCTGCAAGCATGCAGCTGATGCAGAGAGCCCTTCACTCCCTCCTGTCATAAAACAAACCACGCTGGATTGTTTGGCAGGACGGAGCCCATTGGAGGCGTACAGCACCCGCAATATCCCCACCATATCATTTGAGTCCTGTTCTGTATTGCACTGCCCCCTGTTTAAGGCACACTTTAAATTGTTTTTATTTAATTTAATTTATTCTGCATCACAATTTGATGCAATGCATAAGGGTCATCCTTTTGTGTTTATGGCTTAATCGTTCAAGTACTTCAGTTAGTACTAGTAATCATTACTGTTGTATTTGTTGGGCTTGAGTTTAGTTATTTATTCGAGCCCCGGCTGCAGCACGGGGTCTTTCTGGGTGAGTCTCCATGTTCTCCCTGTTCCTGCTGGGTTCTCTCTGGTACTCCAGCTTCCTCCACAGTCCAAAGACATCAAGAGGGGACCAGGTTAATCCAGACTCTAAATTGACTGTAGGTGTGACTGGGAGAGTGAATGGTTGTCTGTCTATATGTGTTAGCGATGGACTGGTGACCCGTCCAGGGTGAACCCCGCCTCTCACCCGTCGCCGCTGGGATAGGCTCCACCCCCCCCGTGACCCTTAATAGGAATAAGCAGAAGAAAATGGATGGATCCTTTGTTTTGTTTGTCCTTCTGGACAGTACATTGCTCCAACATTAATAAACACGCTGCAATTGCAGAAAGCAAGTATTTGCTTACTCCCATGTTGATAAATTAAATTAAATTTAGTGCTTAAATTTAAAAAAAATAAAAAATATCAATTTAAGGTAGATTTAGAGCAGATAAAAAATATGTGAATATGTGATTTCTGTCTATTAACACTTCTTTCATCGTGTCTTTGTAGTTCCTGTCTCAGTGTCAGCACTCTGGCCTGTTGTTTCATAAATCATGAAATCATGAGAAAAATTAATTGGCTTAATTTGAGTCAGGGAGGTGATTAATTCTCCCTACTCCCCCAGCAGCACTTAAGGTGGCATTACTAACACTCCAAACATATTATTTCAATCAAAGGTCTCTCCTCGCACTGAAAATGGGTTTCTTCCTCCTCACCCCAGGTCTTTTTCTTTTGGATCTGTGATGAAAGTCTCCCCCACCCTCTCTCTCCCCCCTCCCTCTCTCTTGCTCTCTCCCCCTCCCTCTCTCTGTCTCCCTCTCTCTTGCTCTCTCCCGTTTTCTCATGTTTGATTCTTCTTCAATTTCATTGTGTCGTCTTTTGCTTCATCCTCTTCATTTAATCTCACACACTCTTAAACACTCTCCTTAACTCCCGGTGAACTTTTAAGTGGTACAACAAACTCATCTTTAATACCTGATGACACACTCACTGTATATACCGGTGATGGAGCCCAACCTCTTGACACCACCATTACCTGGGAGAAATAAACGCTCCTACGTTAAAGTGTTTTCCACCTAAGTTTGAGGCTTGATGTTGAAACAGAATGTTGACCTGGTGATAGTGATGTCAGATCTACTTAAAGCTGCTTATATCAGTCATTTGACACCGTCAGCATATTCCTTTTTTTTTTTTTTTTTTTTTAATTTGAAGTACTTGTAGTGGAAAGCAATGCCTGCAGAGATTGCACTTTAATCTGAATGCACCACAAAAACCGGTTTGCTCCAAGCTAGAACACTCTCCAAAACAGAGGAACCTAAAATGGTTGCCTTCCTCTTCGTCAAAAGGTGCACTTCTGGCCTCTTAACGACTGATATGGGACTTCTGATCAGCAAATATATTTTTTTTTATCTTCACATTGTTCTTGGACCATGCTTCCATTTTTTGGAGGTGCAAGCTGCAACCTCTCATGCTGTTTGCTAAACTCCATCCATGTGCACACAAATGCATGTTTTGAGTTACAGGAGCCTCCGTCTCATACTCACTGCATCACGACGACTCACTGTTTTAAAGCGATTTAAAGAACCTGCGTGTGTCATACTTGAAGTGATGCAAGGGACAGTGTTTTTGTTTTCAGTGCAGGGTGCCGTCCGCGCACCGTCTTTGTCATGATGAGATTGTGAGCTGTACAGCTTGGGACATATTTCTCAACCTCATCCAATTTTATTCTCATATCAAACCAGAGAGGAAGATGTGGTGCCTCAGAAGCAGAGAAGAACAGCTGCTCCGGGAGTTGAGTTGTAGGAAACAGCTTTTTTTTCCCCTGCGCTTTTTCAGGCATGTGAATTGGTTGAAAAGGAGTGGTCCCCCCTGCTGCCGCCAGCGTGAGGGTTGAGCGTAGGTAATAATGGTTTTGACAAGGGTCATTTGCCTGCCAACAGTGTGCCAAGTTCTTGTTAACTTTAACCACCTCAACATGTTCTCAGATGGAAACGTGTCTCTTCCAGCTCATCAAACAGGGACTGTTTCCCAAGGCTACTTGCCTCGCACCCCTCGGCGTTTGAAGGTGCGGTAGCCTGCATGGAAAAAAAACAACAACATATTTTACAAAATTAAAAAAAACTTTTTGTCTCTCACACAAGCGTCAGAACATGTCCTTCTATTAACAAGAAGGGAGAGTTAATTGACAGTCTGAACATATCAGACGCTGAGGGCCGTGACGAAGATAAAGCTTAGTCTTTTGGTAGAAACAAAAACAGAAAAAAAAAAAACCTAACTACAAAAACGTACATTTTTTTTTCAATTTTAATTCTGCTTGAATATATTTCAATATATCAGGTATACGCTGACACAACAGTTGATAATACAATCGGTATTATGTCAAAATCAAATTAATTACTCAGCATGGTTAGAGGGGGTTCAGAGAAAATAAATAAAAGAAAATCTTCACAGTCTCTTTGTCCTTTCTCTTATTTCCTCTCTCTTCTTTCTCTCTGCAAATTGTCGTTCCCCACGGTTCTCCGTTTGAATTAAGCTATTTAACTGATTGCAATTACACACTGTCAAGGGCTCTTAGATCACTTTGATTGAATAACAATTTTAATTCACTACCTTCCATTAACATATTTCCTTCCATTTTATGCAATATGGCAGGAGTCAGTTGCAATTTTCTTTACACAATCACGTTATATACAGTATAATCAAGTTAGGTATCTTTCTTTAAACCCGCTTGCTTTTGTATCTCACTGGAGGGAATCGAGACTCCAGGACGAGAGCTTCCTCTCACTTTTGCCACGGCTGCCCACAATAAAGTCTTCCATGATTCCTGATAAAAGGGCAGCAGCACCCTGCGGGATACAGTATTATCGTAGTGACATTTGCAACCTCATGCTCCCAGTTTGCCTCCAGTTTCCAGCTCTCACTCACAATTATCTTTATCGTCATTTATTTAGACAGAACCTCCAAAGAAAGGAAATTTAATTTCCCCCGTGTCCATCCTGCTGCTTTAAGTAGGGAGCAACACATGTCGACAGGCAAAAGCTCCCCTCATTATGTAAATGTTCTTGCAATTTTACTTGTCTCATGTTTGGATAAACCACTAAGACACTTTTCCATTAAAGTCAAAAAGACAATCTTCATACTTAAAAGCATGTCCGAAACCCTTGAAAGCATGGATCAGAACTGACATTAATGATATATTAAAGGAAATGCAGCTTGCATAAAGCTCAAATGTGCTCTCAAAAAAGGGAGATAGAGAGAGTCAGTGCTTCATTTGCTGCATTAATTAGAATTTATTAGACATAAAGTCAATGAAAGATTCTTATCATTCAGATATGAAAAATGCACTTCCCTCCCTTGTGATGTGGAATAGGAAAAACCTTTAAAAGCTCAAATTTCATTCATGCAAACTAATTACAATGTTAGCCTAATGCTAAATGGTAATAAAACACAACCTGTGAACAAAGAAGTCCAGGTGATTTCTGATCCTGGTCTTCGTGGCAACCACATCAACAGGCAACGCTGCAAATATTATGAAGATGAACTGAGGATGCAGAGGCGTGACGAGGGAGGAGAGCAGAAAATACTACAAAAAAAAAAAAAAACATTCCAAAATATAAGCAATTGCTTCAGAGTACTGATGAGCTGAGTTTATGGTCATGGGCGCAAAATTGGCCTAAAATGGCTTCATCGCTCTTTTCTTTTAGGTGGTGTCATTCCTTGTTGTATGAGTTTCAGATGTCTCCGATAATGAATGGTGATCAACAAATGTCATCACTGCCTACAGAACATCTGAGGAGCCAGTGGAAATGGTTAAGTTCCGAGCATAAAAACATTTCCTCAGGTGCAGAACCTTGTGGATGTGCTGCTGAGCTAGAGGCCCACTGCTACAGTCTCTGACCCCACATAATTGGCTTGGCCTTCCCGACTGTCACATGATGATCAATGACTTAATGCTGCTTGATGACACACTAATCCAGATGACAGTGCTAAGCTGCTGTACAGGCATCATCTCCGAGCCACCGGACATTTTCCATTTTCCAACAAGAAGGCAGAGAGTCGTGAATTTGATTCAGTGCTAAGTTTTGACCTCTGCTCCCCCTCCTGTGACTCACACATCCAGGAGGAGAGGCCAGTGGGAGACGGATGAGACAGAGCGTTCTGCAGTATCTGCTGTACTTTTTCTGTTGTGCTCCTGTGCAGAGTATGTTGCTATTGCACACACTGTACATTAGCACCTTCACACTTACGATATTTGCGAGTGATGAGTAAACAATTTCCTTCAAGATTTCAACACTGATTATGCATGCAAGCGCAGCGAATGGAAACTGGCTCTGCTTCTCGGTGCTTCCACTTCCTGTGTGTCTGCAGTGTTTACATAGACCCAGTAATCCACTATTATCCTGTTTTCTTACCCTCGATCTCAGTGTGTCGTGAAAAACAAGACCTGAGATGAACATTTCAAACATGCCAAGCAGGCTCTTAAATCTGAATACTGGATTGAGCTAAACTTAAAATAAACATTATAATTTTCTCCAACCTCTGACTTGAAATAAACAAAATATCAAACTCAAAATCCCTTGGAATTGACATCATTATCATGATTATTAACATCTGGAAGATGCTGGGTTCGTATTGGGTGATTTGACAACACAGTTTAAAACCAAAACATATCAGAGCCAGCAATTATCTGTATTATCTGAAGTTGGCAATGAATGTTATTGTGACATTTAATTCTAGTTACCTGAAGTTACAAGCTACATTCAACCAAATATCAATGTCTAACGACTTTGGGGCCACCTGGGAAAGTCTGGCAGGTGTGTGTGTTTATGTGCTGTTCAGCTGGACTGGCTGTAAGCAGGTGCTCAGGTGTCCTTGGTTTGAACTTGACACTCGCCTCATGAATCAATCGCTACTCCAGGGTTATCTGGCAGTAATGTAGGCAATTGGTGTGTGTGTGTGTGTGTGTGTGTGTGTGTGTGTGTGTGTGTGTGTGTGCGTGTGTGTGTGTGTGTGTGTGTGTAAGAGGTGGGTTAAGACTTGCCAGGAAGGTATTACCTTCTGATTGATTCATTTGGCTCTAATCCACCTCCCAGTGAAAGGTTCGGCTCTCCTTCCTCCATTTTGCAACATTATTTACTCAATATTCTTACTCACCACAGGTCTGGACATAAATGTGTTCAAAAATGATATTGCCGGCAAACTTTTATTGCCGCCGCCAAGAGGGTAATGTGATCAGCGGCATGTGTTTGCTTGTTTGTTAGCAGGGTAACTCAAAACTAATGGACAGATTTGGATGGAATTTGGTGGGAAGACATGAGAGGGAACCAGAGTTCTGGATCAAACTCTAAATTTCTGTCTTCAGAAATCATTGTGCACCATTCATGAGATGTTCTTCCACACTAATTAAGTAATAAGTTTGATTTGGAAATTTGACGACTGTGACTAACTCTGACCACGATAATCCCGCCCTAGCCAGTGATGTAAGCAGTGCTTGGTAAGATTGAAAAAGCATGGGTGCTGCAGAAGAACCAGTTTTCCATGCCAGATTGTTTGTTGTCAAAATGGGAAGACCTGCTTTTGGCTTGGTCAAAAAACCCTAACCCACACACTGGAGCTGGAAATCAAACTACCAACCTATGGATGGACGGACGAACCTCCTGAGCACCAAGCCACATAGCCAGTCATCCATTTATTTATGTGTTTTTGAACGAATTATTAACAATTCTCCAAAATGGCTTACTCTTCTTTCTTATCATCTGCACGTCGATCTGCCGTGTCAAGAGTGAAAAGACGAGCGTGGCTTCTGGACGAAAGACGAGACCAGGATATCTGGCTGACGGGGAAAAGAAATGGCAGTTCACTCTGATTACTGAGTCCTCCTAGAATGGAATAGAAACAAATTAAACAGGCAATTAGAGAAGAAAAGCCTTGATAGGGGTTGTCAAGCACTCATCTGGGTTCTTACATGCCATTTCAGTCAGCTCCATGTGGCATCGTCCTCCTCCTCAGCGTGGCAGGAATTGACGGTCAATGACAGAGAGGCCGTGGGCGGGGGTTTCTGAAAGGGCAGACAAATGTCAACAGGTTGGGAATTGTTTCAAGAGCAATGAAGGGGTGAAGCCGTTCTCCATGTTTAAAAAGTGCACTCCAGAACATCCATGATCAATGCAAGGACCAAGAAAACTCTGGATAATTCAATAATTAAAAATATACTAACGCAGCAAAAAAAAAAAAAAGATGTGCATGATGCATTTGTAGTAATGAGGAAAAACTGCGTGTGTGTGTGTGTCTGAGCACTCCTATTGCTAGGGGATAGCAACTCTTTCTGATTCTTCATGTGCAAGCTTTGAGGTCACAGAGGTGTTTGCCTAACCACAGCAGCCCGTTGGAGGGGTGATTGGGGGTCTCTGGAGGTACCCAGGGGCCTTAGTCCAGCACTTAATCCACTGTAAGGCCTTGCTGATAAGGAATTTGCTGTGTGCGGTCCACATGTGCACCCAACAGACACTTAAATCTGTTCTCTCCCCACGAGGATCACATTGTTTTTTTGTTTTTTTGGGGGGTGTGTGTGTGTGTGTGTGTGTGTGTGGGGGGGGGTCCTCTGCTGTGACAGAAAACAAAAACAATCTTCTTAGCCTCTCTGAAGTTCGGGGATACATAATCAGTCTCACACCTCAGCATCAGGCCGTCCACTTCATCCAGGTAGTCCTTCTCGTTGTCACTTGGTGACCGGACAACTGTCATCAGCACATGTGCTTTGCTTTGCTGCACTGTTATACGGGGGTGGGGGGGAGCAGCGGGGGACTCACGACTGACCCTCACGGGGGGAGGCAGATGGTTTTGACACTCAAGACTCAGTCTTCAAGATGTTGCAGGTTCTGCAGCTCCCATGGGTTTTGGGCAAGAAACATTTATCTAAATTAAGCCACAGCTCTACTCCGCCTCTGATAGGCTAGGACTTGGTGACTCGTCAGAGTGAGAGTAGGAGCAGATCCTCATGGAACACAAGTGGGAAGAACACATAACACTATTTTTGTTAGATGATTTTGAGAGAGAGACAATTTTGCTTTTAAATTGTTTGTTTTTTATATCCCCTGATGTAACTGTTCATACGTGTAACCAAGTTTTGAATTCATGGCCTTAGAGGATAGAAAAGCTTAAATTGAGCAGCTCGAAATATTTTCCATTACTCTGATATTGTTAAGAGGAAGGATGAAAAGACCTCCGTTATCAGATTGTGCACAGTAAGGGGTGCTAAGCCTCTTTCCACTGCAAAAAACCCCACACAACCTCAGGCATCCTGAAACACATGCTATGAACGTGAAGCTCATGGAAATGCATCCCGCCGAAGACGAGTTTATTAATCTGCGAGCAATGGAGCATGTCTAGATTATCTTTAGTAGGACAATCTCAACAGAGAAAAGGTCGTTAACAAAATATCCGTGAGCGCTGTGCTGTCAGAAGACACTTAGGTAAAGGGCTTGAGCTTGGCTTGACGACATTCTGGCAAAGGGATCAACAACAAATCAATGAGAAGCTGATTGTTGGACCAAGAAAGAGAATAGAGGGGGGAAAGCACACAGTGCCACCATCAAAACATCATCATCCTCAAGTTTCAGAGTGGTTCCAGGTAGAGCAGCGGTCTCTTGTGTTGCCTCTCAGCACCTGGCATCTGCTGGTTCAGTTCCACGTGTTGCCTGCAGCCTGGTTGATCATCCACACCGACACCATTAGCTGAGCTGAGGAATTGTGTCCTGAGCAGAGCTTAATGTCGGGGAAATTAGGAGGAAAGGCCAGAGGAAAAATGATCAAATAAATAAAACCACTACAGCTAACCAGCGACTGACAAACTGAATGGAGCTAAACTGATGAAGAGGAAAGCACCGCTTGTATTTCTCTCATCTTGACTCTCTCTAAAGCAATTAGTGCGGAGAAAAGACAGAGAAGGAGACAGAGAGAGATCAGCAATTAAAATTAATTACTGGCGCACATGTGTGGATACAGAAGCATTTGTGTGAATGTCGCATATCCATTACACTTAATTTGTGCCGCAGCTTTCACCAGCTTTCTTTCCCCTGTATGTTGAATAAAGAGGTGTGCAGGCATGTAGACGCCGCTGCCTCTGACTCCGTTTTCTATCACTGTTTATTTAGACCACCTACAACTGTATGGTCTGACCTCAGTGCTTAGTATTCAGAGTATTTTTTCAGTAATGGTCATGCTGTGTGTGTGTGTGTGTGTGTGTGTGTGTGTGTGTGTGTGTGTGTGTGTGTGTGTGTGTGTGTTGGGGGGGGAGGGGGGGGGGCTGCCACAGCTAGCGGTCACAATCAACCACCCTAATCCTGACCCAAACAATTATGTCTGGATTGTGTAGGGGTGAAGGCATTTTGTTTCACGACACAAACTAGATGAAATTAGGTCCGAGTGTGAAACTGACACTGAATCTTTGTGGACTGTAAGTGTGATACGAGGTCGTAAATCATCAGTGTCAGGAAAGGTGCTTTAGGAAGTTGAGCAGAAAAAGAATTTAAAAAAAGAATAAAATGGATTTTATTACAGAAGTATGTCCTTTGCTTTTAAACCATCGTGCAAAATCCAGAGTTATCATGGAACAATACAAACAGAATTTGATAAACTGATTGAATGATCAGTCCACACTGTCACAAAATGCTCCCAAAAAAGTGTGACGAAGTGTGCGATGAACGAGTGAATCAGGAGAATACACATGGAAGCATTTTGATGCCATGACAAATGGAGAATCACTCAATAGTTGCTCACTTCATGTCCTTTCCATACATTTTCCTAATCAGGCATAATTTGCTATTAAATAGATTTTTGTCCCAATATTGTTTCATACGGAAGTTGATGATCATTCATTAACCTCGGGATAAGCGCTCCTGAACATGCACCATTAACTTTTTTTTCCAGTTATTTTTCTGCAGCTTGATTGGCAGTATCACATAAACACATACCTCGCTCGCTGCTCTCCAGGATACAAGGCAATTAAAGAACAGTATTTGTCCCTCGCATGAAGTAGGTTGGGGCTAATTGCATTTCATGATGAGGAGCTGGAACATTCTGCACTGGAAATTACATGCAAGGCTTGCCACAACAGCTGTATTAATAAACATGAAGGTAACATTCAGGAGTTTTCTTCGGATTCACATTTAATCGGCTTTTAGTAAATTAGGAATTATTTTCTTTGAATGTACAGCAATGCCAGCCCTTTGTGTTACAGAAAATAAACTGCAGTAAAGCTGATTCATTTGAGTTAATATTTCCTCTTGTGTGATTAAGAGCTGAATGGGAGGGGGGCTCAACTGTCATTTTAATTCCCTGTTTATACAAACATGTTCCAGTGTGGAGTGATTAAAAAGTTAATAATGTGCAGCGCAGTAACTTTTTAATTGAGCTATGAAAAAGCAAGATATCTTCTTTCATGAATATCTCCTTACTGTGCTCTCAGATTAGTTTATGTTTTCACTATTAATGAAATTTTGCACACAGGGTTGTAGCTCGCAGGCAATGCAGTGTTGATATGAATGTAATTATTGTCAAATTTGTCAAATCCTGCAGCCGTGTCTTAATAATGAGTTTTGTCTGAAGCCAAAAGGATATTAGTAGGTCTTTGCTCATAATTGATCACTCGATAAGGCTGGTATTGATTCTCAGCCACAATTAGCACTGGCAGATGTCTTTGTCATCTTAATGAGTCTTTTACCTCGTTAAGAAAAGGGAAATAATAAATCTTCTTTTCAAGAGATTTCTGTCAAGAACACAGGAGAAACCAATGATAATAAATGCTATACAAATACAGAACAAGCACAGATTGAATTAAAATTGATTTAATTATCCCTGATAATCACATGTTCCTTAGATTCTTCCAGGTAGAGGAGCTACATTACGGCACACGTGCAGACTTCATGGTGACGGAAGGTTATTTTCCCAGCAGCCAACCTTGCGTGTCGTAGCAGGGTAAACATCAACGATCACATTAATCACAGCCATTCCAGGGACTGCAGTATCTACAATGCAAGGGTCATGATGAATGTTAATAATACCTGTGCTTGATTAAAAAGAAAAGAAAGACTGAATTATACACAGGTTTTTCAGATTTATTTCTGTGTATGTTACATATGTTTCAACAAATGACAGCACGACAGACTGCAGACTGTTGTCACTGGATGATGAATCTATCACTTAAGTCTGAATTCTTGCTTGTGTTGTTCGTCGCTTTGGACAAAAGCGTCTGCTGAATGAAATTGTAGAATTGTAGAATTGTAGAATCACTGACGAATCTGTCAATCCTCTGGGTTTGTTTTTTTTCCTGAAAGTTCAAGTTCAGTCAGAAAATTTTACGTTCCTCTTATCCGCCACTCACACTTCTCACACACGCTCAGTCACTTCCTGCTTCTTATTTATTTGAATGTGTTGTCTTTTTGTTTTTAGGGAGATGAACAGAATAAGAATTTCATTGCGTAGTATAACTACCTGTTTTGCTTTGCTTATAATAAAACTCTTGAATTTTTTAAATGCTTGGTGGTGTGGTCAGTCTCAGCGTCTCCAGCTGATCACATTTTCTCTGCTGGGCTATCGCGTCCGTGGTTAGCTGCTACGTGTCCCTGCCTCACCGCCACTGCCATCACCATCACTCTACGGGACAATGTCCTCATGGAGTTTAAGTGCCAAAGGACTTCATCATTCCTGTAATTAATATTGTTTTTTTCATTCAAAGATCTCTCCTGTTTGAAACATCCTATCACCTCGGTGGAGGGATCCACTCTCTGAGTTCCCTCCACTTGAAAAAGTGCATCACTGCCAGTGTAAACAGACTGGATGCAAAATACTACAGTTTTAGATGTCTTATATTCGTCCCAGTCCTGCTGTGTACAGACCTTTATGCAGGCTTTTACCCTTTACTCAGGTCATAATTATTACTATACTTATCTACGTAGGCTGTGTTGGTACTTGCTCTTACAGCCCATCTGGTGGTGTTTTGTCAGTTGTGTGGTCAGGTGTGTGTATTCCTCTCTTGTGTTCCCGTGTTTGTCCTCTGACTGTCCAACTGTATGTCCAACATGGCGGAGGTAAGCGATGGTGAGCAGCAGGTGGCTACATGGCTCTATTATTTAGTCTCTGACCCGGAGAACAAAGTAAGCACTGTGGGTGTCTAGTCAGCGTTTCCATGGTCCCTGCAGCAGGCGCTTAAAGACATCAAAGAGCATCGGTGCCGGGAGAGAGAATGTCAAGTTTTGCTTTGATTTACTTGTTATTATCTAATGAATGACTCCTGACCCACTGCTCAGTACCCACACACATCCACAGCAGCACAGTCAGGGTCCATAGAAACCATTTCATAGAAGTATCAACAGAAGAGATCATACTTTGGTGTCGCTTCCTCTGAACTGCAAGGCAGCAGAGGGCATCTCCTGTGGAATTGACCTACAATAACACAGGAATTACATGGTGGAGGGACAGACTGATTCTTATAAACGTCCACAGTGGCATTCTGTTGCTCACCTCGGGTGGAATTTGTCTCGTCTCGGCGTGTCAGAAACAGAAAAAAGACATTACAGTTGGAGATCTCACATCAAGATGGAACTCAATCGCAGTCAAACAGCTTTTTTTCAAAAGTACTTTTTTTTCCAAATAAACGGCAAAATAAGACACAGGCAGCATTGGGTTTGATTTCTCTCTCAAAACAACAAGAACAAAATGATACTAAACACTGCTGCCTTTTCGTACTTTGTACCTTTTGAATTCACTTCCATCTCACTTTTTTACAGCACAAAATCCAAAGAAAAACAGCATTACAGCAGTAATCAATGCAATACATTCACATAAACACATGGAAACAAATGACTTTAAAATGTGAGTTTCTCTGTTCGATTTGGAGCGTGAAAGCTGAGAGCTGCCACAACAAAAATGTCAGTCGTGAAAACAAACGGAAAGAATCTCACCAAGGGACGTCAGGGGCTGTGAGCTTCTGAATCACACATCGCAGACATGAGATGAACAGATGATGAACATGCACATCTTTAAAAACATTCAACAGAATTTAAAACTCATCGCGAAACTCACAAAGTAAACCGACAGCCCATCCAGCTCGGCGATAGTTCGAGATGATGGCGATGATTTGTTGTTCTTCTTTTTGACTTCAAGGAAAAATTCTTAAGGGGATAATCTTCTGAACCAGCGAGTCGTCTGTCTGTGTCACAATACCACCAAGTTCCTCTAGGGGCATCAGTGAGTCACAGCATGAAGGATCCCATCCCTCTCCGAAGCTCATCACCTTACAATTGTGTGACTGTGTTTTCCTACATTTCGATAATTTGCCGTCAGGAGGCCGTTAAGAGATATTACGTTTCAAAATGATGTGTTACTAAACAACATGGAAAGCCATATTTGGTAAATGAGTTTCAGTCTGACCCCTAGCTGGCCCCGTTTGTAGCCACATTCTGATGAATGCGCAGACTCATTAGGCAATAAATACATCAATGCGCTGTGTTATTAATTGGAAGCTCACCATGAGGCGTTAGCAGAAGAGTATTTGTGTTGAATAACCATGAATGGGGGGGGGGGGGGGGGGGCTCACCCTCTCCTTGTGCTACTCAGTGTTCATCCAGGCAGAGTGCAGGACTCACAGCTTCTGTCTGTGTTGGTTTGATGGCCCCCTGCTGATCCTCCGCTCTTGCAACTAACCCCAAAAACAGCAAACATTGTTTGCAGCAGCCAAACTCTGGCTCCAGCTTCACTCCCAAGCACTTTCAGGCGAAGATAGAGGCTCAGTGCAGTTGCTTTGAATACAATTAGGCAAAAACAGCTCTGATAATTAATCACACCTCTCATATAATGTATAATGCATTGTTTTAAAAGATAATGATAACAGCGCCTTTAACTCACGGCCTTTACTCGTGACCCCTAACAATTCCAATTCTAACAATTCGATTCCTCGAGGAGAGGAGGGGAAGTGGAAGGCCATTGATCCAGGATCATACTTGACAAAACAGACAAAACATAAATAAAAGACCAAGTTTCCTAATTAACCCCTCGAGGTTCCTCATCATGGTGAGCATTAGAGAAAATGATTACTTGCAACCATCTGTACTTCCTTCCTCGTCCCCTCCGCCTTCCCAGGATTCCCCACTTCTCTCCCTGACTGCTGTCTGCAGGTGGATGAGGGCAGCAGAGTGAAGGCCCACGGGTCCCTTGTTCACCCTGACAAGCCTGGCGAGTTGAGAGGCAGAGCAAAGAGCCTGTTCACAATGCAGATACATTAGTTCCATCAGTAAACCTGCACGCACAGGCTCACACACACACACACACACACACACACACACACACACACACACACACACACACACACACACACACACACACACAATGCTAAGGGTGCACAGACTCTTTTCCCAGACTGGGAAAATGAAGGCTTTACATCAGGCAGGCTGTTTTCATTTTTCTCTTCATACATAGACCTATTAAAAGAACTGTAGGTATGATATTAATCCTCTCTCTCTCTCTCTCTCTCTCTCTCTCTCTCTCTCTCTCTCTCTCTCTCTCTCCCCTATATATATATATATATATATATATATATATATATATATATATATATATATATATATATATATACTGTATATATATATATATACTGTATATATATATATATATATATACTGTATATATATATATATATATATATATATATATATATATATATACACATATATACACAAGGCATTAGTGAAAGGTCTTTGAAGACTGTTTGAATTCTCTCTCTCTCGCTCTCTCTCTCTCTCTCCCTATATATATATATATATATATATATATATATATATATATAGTATATACACAAGGCATTAGTGAAAGGTCTTTGAAGACTGTTTGAATTCTCTCTCTCTCGCTCTCTCTCTCGCTCTCTCTCTCACACACACACACACACACACACACACACACACACACACACCTGTCACTTGGCTAGTTTCATCTGTCGCCATGCTGGAGGGGCTTAGGAAACCTACAGTGCTGATGTTCACTGTGTCTAAATTGAATAAAGGAGTGACCTTGACCAATAAGGACATCAACTCTGTTCGATGAAAACTTTTTAAACTGCAGTCCATGAGTGTGTCACACACAACGTTACTCTCTCTCTCTCTTTATCAGCACAAGATTTCCTTCACACACACAGGGACACACGGCTGCACGGCAGGGAAGCTCATACAGGCTTTTTTTTTTTTTGGAAGCCTGGTGTGTTTAGAGTGTTCATAACTGATCTGGAATCAGAGTTTTTCAAACAATGCTATTTTCTATTTGTTGAATGTGTTGCCTGTCTTTTTGCGAAGCCCTCTGTAACTTATTTTTGCTATGTGTAATTGATACAAGTTGTAAATTGGACAAACACAATCAATTGTAATGAACTGTTGCAATAAATCAGAAATCATGTTTCCCTTGTTCTCGTACCGTCTAAAGCATTGACGAGCTCTTCTACACTGTCATTTTCATTAGCAGAATATGATGAATAATGCATCTAATCACTGCAATTTGTTTGTTTTGTTCAAAATTCCAGCGACTTGATCCAGCAGACACACACTTGGGAAATCAAGAGTGTGCGTGTGTACAGTAGTGGTGCATTTATTTAAGTGCAGCCATTGATCACTGGGCATGTTTTTTTTTTTCTTTTGCTCTGAACATTAATTTTATATCCAATGATTAATTGAGCAACACAGTTCATTCCTGACCTCAGAAAAACACACACACACATTTCATATCTAACCCAGCAATCCCACCGAGGGACAGCAAGTAACTTATACAATCAATACATTAATATTTTAATGCAAATTTCTGCCTCCCCTGTATTTAAAGTGGCTGTTTTCTCCTGTGTTCATATCTCTGTGTTTTGATGTTGTTGGACTAAACTAGAATAGCAAATGACGTAAATATTCAGTGAAATTGGCGATCGGCTGTTTCATACGTTCAAATACCAAATGAGAAGGAACCAGATGGAAAACACAACCTTTATGATTTATGGAAGTTGAAAAAAAGTCAATTGGACCATTTTGAATGGAGCACTGAAGGAAGGATACTTTTAGATTAAATTGTTCCATTTCAGAATCTCTTCGTGTGACTCCAAATCAGTCTGAGACATTAAACCTCTTTTAAATGCATTTTATGGCTTTCTGTATTTGATATGATTTCCTGCAAACTTCTGCTATCAACATGTAAAAATGTTGTTCGTTTTAAAATATATATATATATATATATATATATATATATATATATATATATATATATAGCTTCCATGCCATAAGTTTCTATCTCTAGAGCAGGAGGTAGAGGTTTATGGAAGAGAAAACAAAATAACCAAGCCATTTACATTAGTTAATATTAATGTACCTACATTAATGCCTGCTTGTCTTTCTAAGAAAAATACGACAAGAAAATGAGGTATCAAGTGAGTTCAGCAGCATTTCAAGGACTGAGAGGAAGGTGGTCGAATTAAAAAGAAGTAAACCAAAGATTGCGTTTATGACTAAATGGTTGTGTTTCAATGGTGGCATTTGTTCTACAAAAGCTCTCGAAGTGATGGTGGTGAATTGTGAGCGTAGAAAAACAAGATGCAGGCATACATAAATGCCCTTCAGTTACAGAACAGCAACTGGAATTAGTTGTCTTGTATGGACTTGGCAAATCGCAGTCTCACATTTACTCGGTTGTGGCTTTGTTTGAGTTATTAATATAACCTATGAAAAAAAAACCCTCTTTTTATAAGTACAACCTCAGCCTGTTGATTGTGTGAGGCAAAAAGGTATATATGCACACACACACACACACACACACACACACACACACACACACACACACACACACACACACACACACACAACAACGGGCTGATGTTTACTAGTATTTAATTGGACAATAGGGGGAAATGTTCCAAACAGAGGCGGGTGAACACTCACAAAACCAAAGCACAGCAAAGACACTGAAAAGCAAGTCCACATGGGAGGTTCTGTGTTTCCTCTTTCTGTATTTCATCAGTGATGCTGTGTGTGTGTGTGAGTGTGCGTGTGCGTGTGCGTGCGTGTGTGTGTGCCTTCCTGCTGCCTGTTCCATTTCCAGCTTTATTCCCTTTTCCTCCTTTTAGTTGACAAGTTACCAGGGAGCTGATTGAAGTGGTTGCAGATGAGCGAGAGAAGTTCAGGTGACTGGGAGAGGAAGGGAACGATTCTCCTTCATACCCTTTGTGGTACAACCCATCGTAGGGTTTAGTGATGTGCCGGCGCTTTGGTCATCATCTGGTTAAAAGGTTGAGAAGAAAAGGAAAGAGGAATTTGCACCATCAAGGCTTGTGTTGTCTTACAACTCAGAAATATGTTGGCATTGCGTGTTTCAAAATCAAAGATGTATATATTTTGAACCATGCATCAGTTCAGTGTTTTAAAATGGATGCCAAATGTGCAGTTTTTTCCCTTGTGGAGGTGAAGGATACATCATTGTTGTGGAGACTCTACCATGTAAGCAGCCTCGCTTCCTACTGCTGCTCTTATCAGGTTAAAGTGTGCATTGATCCGCAAGTCCTGTTTGATAATGTTTTCATCTTTTGCAACTATTATGCCTGGACTTAATCCTTTCCCTTTTTTTTTTTGTTCGCCTGCCCAGGGACAACGGATGCAAATAGGCTTTTAGCTAAAATGTTAACAGTCACCTTCAATGCGCGCTGCCCTTGTAAAAATCACAACAACATTCAATAAATAAATAAAATGCTATTTCTAATCATTTTGAATCAGGGAGCCCTGCTCTGCTCTGTATCCTTAAGTGTAAATTCTGTTGTCCATGAGGATGAAGGCAAAACTTGTAGGAAACAAGATTTGAACAAAATACACCTCCAGTACTTTGGCTCACTTTATTTAGCAGACACAGTGACTTCTACGTGGGCAACAATCATTTCACCGTCGATCTGTGACTCAGGATCAACTTTTCTCCGCGTTGTAAAGTCTACCTTAAACATCTTCACGGTCAGAGCTGTCCAAGAAGATTTGTTTGACATTACAGAGACTCCCATTAGCCTCAGTGGATTTATGCATATTTGTTCTGTCCAAATTAGGTTGACAACTTGTCAGATTCTTGTTGAGATAAATTGATTCTGGCGAGTCCCATCACATCATCAGTCAGGCATGTTTGAGCTTGACCACATTCTCCTCTGCTCCACAGTACAAGCAGACATTGTCGGAGACCGAAAGGGAACTCATCCGTTTAAATATGATTTTTCTACTACAATGACGAGATGGGGATTTGATGTATGGCCCGCCACCTTGCTTAAGTAGATTAATTTTGACAATGAGGCAGGAGGAGCTGGCACTTTGCCCTCCACATATGTCTGCCATTTAAGACCCATAATCTGTGCCTTTTCGCCAGACTCCACCATGAACTTTAAAGTCACCCTAATATTGCATGTAAACATAAGGAAGACAGAGTGGAAAGGAGAGCGAGCGGGACAAGAGAAGAGTCTCAGCATGTCAAACCCAAATACTATTATACTTCTTATAATTCATTATTATCTCAATGACAGGGGTCCTGGTCTGAAGGTGACTTCATTACATTACAGGTTATTGCCTCATATATCAAACTTGTGTGGCCCCAATTTTTAGGCAGTGGAAGAGTCTGGCTGACTGTGAAATTGACTGCTCTCCACCACGGAGTAATTAGATTAGCCTGCTGGTTATGTATAAAACAAGAACAGACAGAGCTAGCTGCTCTCTGGAGGCTGCCGGCAGGGATGAGGATGATGATATGGTGATAAAGGCACACAGGTAGCACACTGCTCTGTGGAGCAGGAGATACTATGTATGGGTGTGTGTAGGAATGTGCAAAATTCCTACACACACAACAACAACAACAACAACAACGACAATGACAACTCACAATTCAGGAGCAAATTCCAGGCTTCAAAATGGTGCACGCTTGAAGATCTAAATCTGAGCCAAATAAAAAGTTCTTGATTTTGCAGATTTTCCTGGAGCTCAGGTAAAGATGTGACGGGAATTGTGAAAGATGATGTTCAAAAAGAGCAATAGATTTTATAAAAGAAGGACAAGAGCATAAAATTTGAAATGCAAGTTCTTTATAATGTTCCAGCAGGGGTCAATGCCATTGGCAGTAAGAAGGCCAAGACCAAATTTAAAGGCTCACCTCTGGAATCTGGACTTTTAAGTCAAAGTTATGTGTGTGCTGCCATGGTTTCTGTTGCCTCAGGTGAGAACATAAGTAGAGTTCATGTAGAACCAAGGACAGGAAGCAAACCAAAACAGAGCGTCATGGGTTGGAAATGCTGGTAGCAGGAATAAGGAAGGACTGACGGTGTGAGATCGGCCTGAGGGTAGGAGAGGCTGCAGCAGTGTAATGAATGGAGCCTGTAAGGTCAACACTAACACAGTCTTTGATTACTTCAGTTCCTTTAGTGTACTTCATCTTTATTTCATCCATGAAAAGTGATGTCATGTAAAAAATTAGCCACAAAAGCAAGCTGCTGCTGTCGTTGTCCATATCAATGTAACTTTCCCAAGCCAGCTTGTGTCTCTATATTTGGGCAATGTTGGGCTCGTCTGCAGTTTATCAGAGAAAATGAACCAAGCCTTGATTATGTTGGAGACGTTCTCCTGTTGGAGCAACACCATTGATTTCTCCCCCATCAAACAGCTTTGGCAAACAGAATAGATTGGGCTTCATTAACGAAGCTCCCCTGCGATGACTCTTGAACATTCAAGCCTCCAAAGCAGGAGAGTGCTTGACAGGTGGTGTTGCCAATCACCGCGTTGAACTTTACCTTTTGAGATACTGTGAACAGCTCCAATCAATGATCAAGCCTGATGAGAGATTCAGAGTCTACAGAGGTGAGCACAGGTACAAAGTCCACATAACAAGCTGCCAACATCCACCACCTTGTGGTTCCACGTTCCGTCCCTCATGGCCTATGTCTTGGTCTGCAGCTCTACCTGGGATTTCACCGATCACCACTTGAAGTAATATGATAAAAGCGTAAAATGTAAAGCATCGTCCATAGCAACATTAGCCGGGCCTGTGGGGGAAGCACTCCTCTCAAGATTCTTTTAATGTTGACAGAATTCCCTACAAGAGGCTGCAGCAGTCTTTAAATCATCACATATCTGCGCAGTCCATCTAAAGAGCTTTGTTGCAAAGAGTAGGAAGCATAAAAGGTCTTGTAACTCATCCTCAGTCTAATTTTCAAAAGACGTCTCTTTTACATCTGATTTATAAATACTTTCAAAGTCATATCCTCTTTTACATCTCCTTTATCAAGATGCCACAAGCAGTGTGCGTTACATATATTGCTCAGTCTTATCAGCCAGACAACAGAGAATGCACCTGCTGATTCTGATAATGCGTCAGACCTTGATAGTGACAACCAGACGGTGCAGCAATTCCCCGACCCTGGAGACTCGGACCCAGGGTCAGCCCAGGACAGGGACCCAGACAACATGGCTCTATTTCTCTGTGGTGTATGTTACATATCTTGTGTCTGCATCTACTCTGGGATTGCGAGTGGGACGTTGTATGATAACCCTGTTGAGGCTTTGAACATCAAGAGCAGCACTTCGTGCAGGTCATGTTACACCACAAAATCCTTAATTCTGAAGAATTCAGCTTTGTAGAACTGGTTCAAATAACTTCGGGCCATGATGACAAAGCAAAGACACTTTCATTATGTTCTCATAGAAAACTTAAGCTCTGGATACACTTGACAGTTCTCACAATCCAAACAAATTATGAAGACACTGGAAGCAAACACTAACTACATAGATTCACCAGCAACAACTGTGAGATCACACATTTAATGACTACGCCAGATTAGAAATCAGACTTTTCACTCCAAGAACTGAATGTGCCAACCTCTCATGAAAGCACTTGAAGGACTGAGAGTTTGCAGAGTAAACAAATTGATGTAGGTAAAAAAAAAAAGTCTCTCAAACAGCAGCTTCCAGTGAAAAGAATAGAAGCATTATGTTGTTCTTGGCCATTATCACAGAAACACACTGACAAAAAGACAGAGCTGCAGCAGATGTTCAGATGCGGCTGATCTGAAGCTCATCAGCTGTCAGCTCTGCTGCTCCCATGACAATGAAGAATGTGGGCTAAGTCATATTTTCTCCATGACTGATTTCTCAGTTCACCACCTGCAACCCATCCGCTATTAATCAGAATGTTAATTCCCGATCCACCTGAACCAGGATCAGCGTGGTTATAGCTGCAGTTAGTGGTGTCCAACGGTCGCGGCTGTCTCTCCCTCCTTCCTCTACTTCCTCTCTCCCCCCATCTTGTTGGGTTGCTCCCAATTCCCTGATGACATCCAGTTGAAAAATCCCATGTTTGACATGCTTGGCTTGGGTTGGCGTTTCCTACCAATGCAAACAGCTTTTCCTGAAGATCATCTGAAGCTGACCAGACTGGACTTGCAGCTTTTCTAGCTCAGTGGTCAGAGCTAGGACAGGGTCAGACCACGGCAAATAATGTAACCCCGGCGTTTATCATCCGGAGTGGAAAGTTACCGTATAGAGGAATTATGTGTGATGAAGGACTTTGTTCGGTACAAGAAACAGGCTGGAGACTCAGAGACGGCTGACGCTTGACCACTTCCATGGATGTCCACCCCAGATGTACGAGGCTCGCTGTGAGATGAGATTGAGTCAGCTCCCCTACAACATCTGCATCCGACCCCTCGTAAACAGTCGTGCTTGTAATGTCGGGCACTACCCCGCAATAGCGCCACATCCTGCACAGATGTGACCTTCAAGTCGTCCAGACACAGCTACGCATCTAGACAACGCTGGCGCCGTGACTGTCAGCTTTACAAACAGTAAGTGTTCTAACAACAAATTTACGATTATAAAAGAATTATGGAAGACACCACAGGTTCACTCCCAAACCCAGGTCAAGGGCCTGGGGTCAGACCAGAGGATCCCAGATAAAATTCCTTATCAGTTACCTGTCTCCACATGATGGATGCATGGACACAGATCAGATGAAAATGCACATGAGAGGCTTCCAAAGCTAGCAGGAGCAGAAAGACCCGGAAGCTCTAGAAATACCTCACTTATCTAAAGAACCAGGACTTTAATCATTGCTGATTGTTGTCTATTAAAGAGAAAATCACACCTTTTTTATCCTATATATTTTCAGTTATCTTTTATTGCTCAAACCCTTTCCGTGTTTAATTAAGCCTCCTTTCTAAGTCTGATTAATCAGTGGTACTTTGCATTATTTGATATTGCATTAGAGATATACTGTACATACAAAGTTAAATTACTTTTGCACTCAAACTTGGTTTCCCTGGGGGACAGCAGTGTCTGTCACGGGAATAAATCCTTCAGTGTCCCTCTTGTTTCATGTACCACAGTATACCAGGAGTACTCCTTTCTGGCTCCTTCGTAGGACTACTTCTTTAAGTATTACTTTGTATTTCATTAGTTTTTAGCTTACCTTATGTGAACATTTTTACTTTGTACTGTCCTTGCTTTGGGACTCATTATTTACTCCTTCAGCTTCTTCATCAAACTTGTCACCGAAGTGTTAGCCTCAGTTTAACTCCTCCGCCCCCTTATTATTCATGAAATAACTCCATCTACCTTCTTCTGAGGCTTTGCTTTGTTTGTTTTCCTCATTGAGCGGAACCCCAGCTTTTCAGTGTTGCATCTAAACGTGTGTGTTCCTGTGTAAACAGAGAGCTTGTTTGAGGATCAATACAGACGTACAGTGTGGGCGTGCTTAACGGGATTGCTTTCACAAGAGGCTCGGATTAACAACATCTCTAACGATCAGTAGTTCATGCAATTTTGACTGCTGCATAATTCCGTGCCACCTTTGCTCACTCCCACCCATGAAAACAAGAATTGTTCCTGCTCTCCGCTGATGGAGTCATCTTATTTGTAGTGTTTACATGATGTGGATGTCTGCGTTCCATCATTAATTTTTCAGCAGATTGTCTGAGCTCATGCAGCCTTTACACCCCATGCTCATCTAACTGCCTGTCTTAGAGCTACAGATTATTGGAGAGTACCTCGCTGAAATACTGAATCATGGTTTCAGTCATGCTGGCCGCTGGCATAACACTGGCGGTTGTTTAGGGTCACAAGGTCAGTTGCGTTTTATTCTGTGTTGCTTGCGCCCCACATTTCATAATCTTTATGGTGAAGATGGTGCTGAAGAGCAGGTGTACATGAAAGGGATTTCTAACAGATCTATAGTCAAAGCCAAACTTCAGCTCTGCGTTGTTGGATCGTCAGATCTCGCCTGAGACTTCATCACACACATTTGCCTCGTGCAACTCTTGTTACTTTCTGATATGATCACTAATCCTGAGTCAGAGTTGCTTGGTGCATCTCTGCATCCAGCTACCAACATTCTCTGTGCTGCGGTGTTTATGAACGCATCACCTCATTCGTGTGACGTGCACGTGAGTTGGAGGTTGTCATTGTTGCTTGTCAGTGATTTTCTTGCCGTGGTCAAAAGGCTGTTTGTAGTCATGAAGTTTTTTCTCTGTTTTCAGGTGAAGTATTGACCGGAAAACCAGCAGAACTGTTAATCTTTCTAGATTCATTGGCCTGTATATCAAAATCAGGAAGCCTCCCTGCTAATGGGGTCGCAGTGCCCTTTTTATGGTTTTGGACCCTCCCACCCTTTTACAACACACACACACACACACACACACACACACAAACACACACACACACAAACACACACACACAAACTATGTCGCCATATATTTTAAGGTCCTGTCTTTTTTAGGACTTTATTTATCACTTTGTTGCTAAGCATTAATATTTAATGATGTGGAAGCTACAGTGATGTCTCTTTTGGATTAAATTATATTCCACAAACACGATTTACTTGATATATTATTTACTAAAGTTAGCACACAAGTCCTGCTATGTATTTGTCGAAGTAGATCAAAATTCTCCTAATAATAATAAAACACCTGGTACTGTAAGACTGTTTTATTCTTCTCCCTCAATGGAGAGAATTCAGCTACAATATAGAAACAACCACCTTTTCAAGATGTGCGTGTTAGAATGTTTTTTTTCCCTGTGACCGCTCCAAAACACACCTGTGCAATAACCATGTTGATTAATTACATCACGCCTGTCAGGTGGTGAAGTGTTCACTCACATGTATCTTAACACATTTGTGAAAAAAAGATTTATGAGAAAGAAACTAGAAGAAGTCTTAAAGTCCTGAAAAATGCTGTTTCTTTTTGTATTTAGTTGAGTGCACTTGGTTTAGGTTGGAAGATCCGAGTCACAGGAGAAACTAGCGCTGACCTTTCACCTCATGTAAACCCACTCACTAAACCAGACCCTGGGGTGTTCCTGGCGAGAGCAGCAAACCTCCATGATACTGAACCTGATTCTCGAAATGCTCTGTGTTCTGTTGCGCTCCGAGGACAGAGAGACACGACCGTGCGCAGTTTTATTTTGTAAGTGTGATCCTGGCTGAGCATGGAACCAAAAACATTTTGGTGACAAAGGATCGTCAGGCTTTCTAAAAAAGACACTAGAAGTCCGATGTGCTTACTGCTCAAGCATCTCATTACAGTTTGCGATGGTTTCCTGTCCTTTTTTTGCTTGAAAATGGCAAAATTCTAAAAAAGAAAAAGTTTTCTAATTTTATGCAAGACTTTGCATGGTGTTATTTTTATTTTAAAAGAAGAGTAAATGTGGAAAAATTTGAGATGTAAAGCCCTTTTTTGAACAGCTCTGATGTAGAGAATCTTTAAGTTCCCCTTGTTGGCGTTTTCTTGGTCTCCGGACAGCAACATGGCCTGTACTAACGGGTGGGGTCGAACTGACAGTTGCATCTTTCCTGAGTGAAAGTAATTCCTGCAACTGTGTCCAGCTTCTGCAGGGAATTTGTTTTTTCTTGACCAATTAGGAGGTGGACATACTGGGGGCACATCTGCCCCTGGTTGGATGGTATTTGGTGCAGTAACTTCCAATCAGAAGAAGAGAAGGAGCAGGTCTAAAAGAATGCAGGTGGATATTTGAGATTTTGAAAGGGTACTTCAGATTCCTTGGCATACCCCCCGATGTTACATACCCCAGTTTGGGAGTCGTGGGCCCTGAGTATTTGGCCTAAACAAGTCATGAAAATGCAGTTAATTTGCATATTCTTTTGAGTGACATATCCAAAAGTTGGCTTAAAATTCCTTGACAATTCAGCAGAAACACAACTGTCAGTTCTTCTTCCATATTATCAATTTATTAATTATTAATTATTATCATATTATCATGTCCTTGTGCCCTCTCTTACCTCCCAAACCACTTCCTTCCCCAAAGAGGGTGAGGGAAGAGGGCCTGGAGGGAAGGATGTACAGTTCACAGCACAGAGAAAGACCAACAGCTGGTTTGTGCCTGCTGGAAGAGGTGAGAAGGCAGAGGTGAGTCAAGGCATTGCAAAGGCAGCAGAGCATGATGGGAAGGTGGTGTGGTGTTCTTTTTTTTTTCCCCCACAGGGAGCATTTCACATTTCACCTTCTGCCTCAAAAGTGCATTCGAGGGAAAGAAGAGGGCCGCCAGAAGAGAGGTCCACACCATTCCCGTTACAAACCAAAACGATTATGTGGTCATCGATGCCAACACTGAGGACTGCCAATGAACAGTCCTTAAGATGAATAGATTCTAAAATTCCAATTCTCAAACTCTGCAGAAGAAGAGTGACTTCGGGAAATAATGAGGGTGAAACGACACTCTGGAGGTGTGAGATTTTTATCTGCGCACTCTTACTGTGAAGGGAACAGCAACTCACCGAACAATGAAAATTCTCCCTGGTTTCCCTTTGCTGGCTGGGATTTATGGCTGCAGCTGTCTATTCTTTTGTGTCACCAGACTGTAGAATGTGATATATTTTAAAGATCTCTGGTGAGTTCTCTCCTCTTACTCTATGTCTCAGCAACAAAATTAGCCAGACAGAAAAAGGTTCCATCCCGATCCAGCTGGAGGTCAGCGAGGGCTCGTGTGGGTGCGACACCCTCGTAACTTAACGATCTATAAAACCAAATGATGAATTTTAGCAGTGGTGGAGACAGAATTCATACTTGGATTGGCCAGAGACATTAAGTGATTACGATATTTTATATTCAAGTGCATCTGAGGTAAGTATGTCAAATGCTTTTTACTGTCAGATAATTCAACAGCTCACCAAGTATAAGTTTGTCACAAACCACAAATTATTTGAGTGAGATATGCAGATTTGATTTCTGCTCGCTAAGGACATGAATCTACCAATGGAACAGCGACAGCGAGCTCAGATTTTCGTGAAATAAGATGCATTGTCTTCTATCAAGATTGAGTGTTCACAAACTGTCAATATATCATAATAATTTTGAATTTTTGCACTGACAAAAAAAAAAAAAAAAGAAGCCACAGCCAAACCACATATCAACACCATTTGGAATGTTTATGGCTTAACAATGCAAACCTCTATACTGCAGAATTACAACTAATTTTTACCTGCCAATTTTTTTTTTTTTGAGGAAACATAACCCCACCAGTGATCGAAATTATTAACGTCATTCATTGACAACACAGTGTATTGTTGTTTCTGTTGTTGTAATACAAAAATGCACCGCTGCCCCCACTCCAAACCTTTCCCCAACAATATCATCTGTGCAGTGATTCTTACCTTGTATGAAAAAAGCAGTAAACTTGATGTCCTGGGTAAAAACGCGACGCTGCACGCAACTGCCACACGTGCTCGGGAAACGTTAACCGTCTCAGCAAAACACTACAACAAAGTGTTAAGAATGCAGAAAGCAAGGCTTGGACTGCAAACATTAGAATAAAAAAAACAACAATCTTGCAATGACTTCATTAGCTACTCTGCTAAATGGGACACAAATGAAAACAACTCATATTGTGGTAATTTTACTACCTGCTGATATAGAAAGCAGTTGTTGAAGTAGTTTGTGGCCACCTGAAGGTTAAAACTCCACAGCAAACCTGCAAGCAGATTAGCTTCAGCCCTCAGCTTCCTCCCTCAAAAGTCTCCCCGATGAAAAATTCAGGGACAAAATTAAAAACAAGTTTGACTCAAATGGAGTGGAAAATACTTACACAGCAGTGTCACCGGTCATCAGCATACTTACTTTGCCTTTTTTAAATTGTGTTCATCCACAATGATGATGAATTATAGCCATTATACAAAGACCCAGAACAGCTATTTATGGCGGGTGCTTAGAGGAGCAAAAACAAAGCCAGATAAAGAGCTTTCTTTTTATATTCACAAGTCCTGCTTTATCTGAAAGCAACACACACATGAGGGCTGACATTAAAGTCTGGAGGGAGAAAAATGGCTTCTATAGATATACATACATCTACATAAATGTATTTGAGCCTGCCACAGACTGGCGACCCGTCCAGGGTGTACCCCGCCCCTCACCCACTGTCAGCTTGGATAGGCTTCAGCCCCCACCCCCACCCCCATGACTCTTAACGGATAAGTGGTACAGAAAATGGATGGATGGATATTAGAGAAAAGGGGTAAATAGGCAAAACAATGCTGGTAAGAAACCAAAATAGCTGCAGTTTTAGAGGTGAGCTAGAAAGTGAAACCAAGCTTTAAGTCAGTGATCAAAATATCAAAATGAATGACATCTCCTTCAGAAACTAGAAACATTCAAAAAGACATTCATGTAATCTCAGAATCACACAGTCCGCTTGTTGGTTGCGTCTCAGCAGGATGATGTTAAATCTATGAGGCAGATTTTCACTAAACTCAGTGCAGAGGTGCAGGATCGGTTGAGGAGGAATTCGGTACATTTTAGGGCAGAGTAGTCATAGCACCACCTGGCGGTAACACAAAATGTTGTGTTTTTCCAGTATCAAATTGTGGCAGAAGGTAGACACTTTAAACAGAAGCTATCCAACTACTTGTGGTTCGCACAGCACTGGAGGCCGGCAGCATATGGCTTTTCACATCGCTGACGTCTTAAGTTTCCCTCTGCAACTCCTCCCACACTGCCGAGGCACTCGTGCTAATACTCATGCAGACACTCTCGGGGTTCATTGTCTTGCTCCAGGACATTTTGACAGGTTGAAGCAAACCAAACAACCCTGCTGCATCACCTGAGCCTCAGCCACTGCATTGAGAAAACAATGGATGCCAATCACTTAGGGCGCTTCAGTGCTGCCAACGTTATGCTTGTTAGCAGGTGTATGGAAACAAGCAACCAATTTGTTTGGGTCATAGCAAGCAGCAGTGGTGTGTGTTTGTAGTATTGAGGCCAAGGCTTGGAGAAAGAAACGCTTCCATGTTTGGATGCTAAACCTTATTTGGCATCGTGGTCCTGCTCTGCCACAATGTATTGACACACACCAGCAGGTCGGTGTTCTACACCTCGTTCCCACCCACACATTCAAGACTCTCCGCTTGTCTTGATGCTTGCAGGCATGTTTGCATGTTCTTATTTATATTCTTCTTCTTCAGGCCTGATTGGTTGTGTCCAGTGGTTGAGCAGGTGGGGGCATCTGGGACACCGGCTTCAAATGTGCCCCCTAAAGCCTGGACTCTCTGAGCTTCGTGTCATTTCCTCTCCGTCTCTCTGAGTGGAGCAGCAATCAGTGGCCACATGCGCAGCTCAGCCTGCTGCTCCGCTCAACAGTTGGCCTGGAATTTAATTGCAGTGCTCTGTGACTCCTCCTAACAGTGGGCTGAACCTGACGGTGAGCACAGCACAAATTGCGTTGGTTGTGCAGACTCAGCTGGCCACAGCAGAGCTGAACAGAATCACTACAGGCGGTTTCGTCTTTCAGTGGAGGCTAAACTCCCAGGGATGAAAGAAATATACTGCAAGTGGTGCAGATCACAAATTACAAAATACTGTGATTTGCATTTGGAGCAGCTGAGACTGTCAGCTTAATATTCATTCGGGGAACTCTCCTGTAGCAGAGTATAACGAAGACAGGTTCACAAAAAATCCTTACTTATATTGTGCAACTTAAATATAGAATATAAATATACTTGCTTTCTGATGTCAGGAGTGAACATTACTCATCCTCAACATTTCAATGTTCTAAACAACAAAAATACCTTATTACACTATTAGTCGGCTTACACAGAGGACATCACTTGAGTGGGCGGGTCCTTCAGTGTGGCTCTGGACACGTTTATGTAAAGACTACTAGAAGAGAGCGACCACATTCCACCTCTGAATCTAAGCTCGGTAACTGGATCTTAATATATCTTGTGTTCATTCACATCCACAGAGCCGTCCCCTTAAGCTCAACAAAGATGCATATTCATTCCAGCTCTGCCAAATGGGACCTTTGGGTGTTTGAGTCATGTTGAGTGACACCACCATGCTTTCGAGGTTCAGTTAAGATTGACTGAGATCTTGTCACGTCTTCCTCGTGCAACACATCAAGTGTGGATGGCCCAACGAAGAAGATTTATAAATCCAGTCTGTGAAAAAAAAGGAAAAGTCCAAAGTGTGATTAGTGCATTAGGGAATGCGATAGTCTTCCTGTCAGCAGCTTTACACTCATCTCTCCCGGCGGTTGTAATCCACTTTGTCATTACTGTCCCTGCAGCATCCTTCCTCCCTCTCCACATCCAGCTCCATTTGGAGGAAATGCAGTGAGGTGTAATATGATTCTGTATTCTCTCTCTTAGATATCACCAAAGGCCACACATGGCTCAAACCTGACTTCTTCGTTCCCCCTCCTGCATGCTTTTCTCTCTTAGTAGCAGCAAAGAGAAGAGAAAGATGGAGGAAGGAGAGGAGAAAAAAACACCAGAGGGAAGTATGGGCTGGAAGAATGCGAAGCAATTAGATGTAAGTGGTATGAGGAGGATGTAACGGAGATGGAAATCTGTTTGAGCTGAAGTAGGGTAGCGAGGAAGCTAACAATTTTCTGCATGAGTCGGCTTGGCTCATCATAGCTGTCGGGGGAAACGTGTCGGTAAAATTGTGTGTGTGTGTTTGTGTGTGTGTGTGTGTGTGATATGATAAACATTTGCTGCGGCTGCTGCCAGCCCTCTGCGACACCCTCTTTCACCTCGTCAAACTTCCAGGAGCTCCCTCTTGAATCTCATGTTGTAAAGTGGACTATTCTGAGTATACGTGCTGCTGGTGTGAGTCCGCTTTTATATTCAGGTTGTTTGACAATCAAATTGCTTTTCTTTCCGCGGAATCAGAAACATTTAGATCACCTCAATTGTGTGCATGCATGCGTGCGTGCGCGTGTGTGTGCGTGTGTGTGTGTGTAGGACAGGCCAGCAAAACAAAGCAGCAGCACCACTGGTGGTAGAAATGTATTAATATAAGCTATTTTATGTTAGTTTCAGCTAAACTAGTGCTTATTGGAATTTTGATCAGTGTGCAACTTCTCGTTCTGTGTTATGGCAGAATTTTACACCGACTTAATACACGGAGAAGCAGCAGGGAGGCAGGTGGAAACAGCTGTCTAGTGCTTGCAGCACAGAGCTTTGATTCACTCATCCCCTCCTCTTGCTCCCTTCTGACTCATTTCTCCAAAGAAGGGAAATTAAAATAGAGCCAAAAGTTATTTACCTGGTCTGGGGGCTTGGGGGGGTCTGTGCATGCCAATAGCTGTGGCAACATTTACATTGATGTTTCCAACATATTCTGATTAAAATGAATGAATCCATCAGTAATAAAGTTTACTTTTTCTTCTATAGGGACAGCTCGGGAAGAGGCCTTTTACCCAAAATAACCTGACTTGCAGTACAAGTGGAAACTCTCCATAACATTTTTTTTTCTGTATGTGAATAAATGTTTCACAGTAGGACACGTAAAGCTGAACAAAGCTTTTAAAATGCATATTTTTGTGTGACAGTAATGTTTGATCTGCGGTGGACTGGTGACTTGTGCAGGGCGACATCAGGTTTTGTTTACTTTGGTTTATTAACAGTTTTTGGAGTTCATCGCATGTTGCTTCATCTCACTTTGCTGCATTTGGGTCCTGCTCCACCGCCACAGCTTGACAGTAGGATCTCAACACTCAGCTAACAATGTAACAAGAAACAGGTGAGAGAACTCGAGGGCAGGGATGCAGCTGATTTGGCGTGACGCATAAAAGCAGCGAGTGTCGATGGCTGATTGACTGACAAGACACAGGCGATTACATAAAAGGGCAGGAAACTGACAAGGACACAGGTGGGAAGGGATTTCAAATTAAAGCTAAATGAATAATGAGCCCACTTCCACGATCAAAACACATTTGAATTATTGACATGTCTGTTTTCATCTCAAGAAATTACACAAAAAAAAAAAACACCTCACCTGCTAAGATAGTCTGAAAACTTTACTTCCACTTCATTTATACGATTATTTAGAAGCTGTTTCCTGCCACTTGAGCCTCGCTGCTTCCCTAAATAGGTCAAAGGAGCTGAGACAAATCCTTTGAGTTTAAGAGCTTGTCACATACCGTTTTTATTAACTTCACCATTTATACAGATACTGCTCAGACCTGCAGTGCTGGAATTGGCTGTATATGAGAATAAATAACCATTTGCAGATTTGTTTTCAATGGGGGAAGTTTACATCTTGTCAGCAGAATGCCTGACCCCACTGTGGCCCGTAAGTGTGCAGTAAAGCTATTTAAATTACACAAGAAGCATATATAAACCAAAGCATTCACATATACAATCTCACTCTCACACACACAGACTGTAATATCTCAGACATGCACAGTCTTGACAGAATAAAAACCAGCATGAGGACTTTAGTCTTCACAAAGACATAAACACTCTCATTTAGGTTCCGGCAGTAAGTCCAGACAGTGCTAAAAGTACCAGACAACAGATAAACAAAAGCAAATTAAAAGCGAGGGCCTCTTGCTCACACTAAATACTACTTAAACCTCCCTGAGCAGCATCTGCAATGTTTATGGCAGTCTGACTTAAAACAGGGGGAGGTAAAAAGAAAACCAAGTAAATTAACAAACAACATTAAAGAAGTAAGGAGTGGCGACCAAGAGCATCTACCCGACTAAAGCTAATGTCTGTTTGGTGATGTTCTTTTCAACCACTTCTCCTTGTGCCGCACCATCGGCCGTTTGGAGGGGAGACATCTGTTGGGTGACGAATCCTGGAGCAGCAGCTTCAAGTCCAAACCAGCAACTGTACTCTTGCACTGTACAGACATCAGATGTGAAGGAAATCACATCATGTGCATATAAAACTGAAAATCACAATGAACTAAAAAAATCTCCTCTGTCGAATGTGGATCCAGCAGTTATCTGCTGATAATTGATATATTTTTGTAGCACGCTGTCTTTATTCTGGCTGTTAAAGCTTTTCTGCTTGCTTATTAATCTGACATCAATTAGCTGAAGCCTGATATTTATTTCACCTCTCATCTCAGTCTCACCGCGGTCCATGCTCTCCCCTCGCCTTACCCACTCTTCTCTAATTTACTCCTCGCACAGTTTCCCATCACACGTCCTCTTCTCAGCGATCCATCCAGTCGCCTTTCATCATTTCATTTCCTCTCCTCTCCATGTTGTCCCCCTCCTTCCTCCCACCCTCATTTCTCTCTTTTATATGTTTCCCTTTGAGAACAAAAATAAATGTAGAGAATGGAGGGCAGAGGTGGAGTTTGATGTCACAAAACAATTCCATTTTGCAGCCTTCGGTAAATGTTTCTTTAAAATCACACGTGGAACAGAAAGCAGTTGTTGATTCATGCAAATTCTCACTTAAAGCCACCAAACTTCACAATGAGTAAAGACACAACTCGGCTGTGTATGATTGCTGTTTGCCATTTGAGTTGATCTTCTGTTTCTGTGTGGTAGAACAAGTTAGGTTGCTAGCTAGGTTCCACTAACCAAGTGCTTCTCAATCAGCTTGATGTCGCCCGTCGTTCCAGTCGTGGTACATCTGGAGAGTTTCTGTGATTCCACAAGAACTTCTGCAACATGTTCTAGATACGTCCCAGTGTGTGTCTGGGTTCTGCACCCAGTGTGTTCCTGACAGAAGCAGCATCAGTACCCTTATAAATGTAGTGTAGATTATAAAGTGGCTTGGATCAGAAATGCTGAACTCTATGTTTTTGGTGGTATTTGTCTGAGAGCTGACAAACGCAGAAAATAAATTTAATGGCAGATCAGCATGAAATCAGACTTTTTACGCGTTTAGTCCGTTGCTTTACAGACGTCACATATGTGATGAGAGTCGCAGTCCGATTATGTGTGACTGTGAATCACATGAACTGTGACGCCGTGCATGCAGCAGTCTTCCAATCCAAATATTATCAGGTTTCACCTCCCTCCTCCACACAATCCCACCTGTGGGGGGTGCATGGGGGGGGGGGGTGTTGTTACAGCTTTCTACTTGACAGCATTCCCTCATTTGTGAGGATTTTCTGTTGTCAGCTTTCTCCTCCATGCTCCCGTGTTTCTTTGTTGTTCATGTGGCACTCAGAGGTCTGGTCAATCTCTTACATCCACATTTGAAAGATGGCGTGGAGCATCATGGGACACTCGAGGAGGAAGCAGTTTGTTGAGCCCTGATCTGTTTGGCTGAAGTTTCTAAATATTGTGTTGCTGTAATTACCTGCTCACTGTTGCACGTCATGTGAACTGTTACTCTCAATTAGGTTTTAAATAGAAACCCTGACTCAGATCCTGGTTTGGTCTTGATGTTCTGCTTTTCAGTTTACATTCTGTTTTGCCTGTAACTGGATAACTGCCATCCCTTCTCAGTCTTAAAGTTCATTAACTCCGCTGTTGTGAACAGGAAAAAATGCAAATCATCTGATTTATTTTTGGGCTTTTTATTGTTTGTTGTTTGAATGGATGTTTGATCGGAGTAATTCGGAGGTAGACAAGCAGAAATAAACCGACAGAAGTTTTGTGGTTGTTGTTTTCCTTTGAATGCAAAACAGTGTTAGACTGATGAACAAGTTATGTTGCATCATTCTCTGTATCTGTGTGGGATACCAGGCACAACAGTCCAAGGTTAATTTGTGACTCTAAATTGCTGTAGGTGTCAACGGTTGTCTTCATCTATGTGTCAACCTTGTGACAGACCAGCAACCCGTCAAGGGTGCATCCTGACAAGTGTTCTTGAGGTTTGCGCATGTCGTGCCTGGCTTGACAACATCTACAATGTCCTCTGTGATGCTTCAGACCTTGAAGTTGTTGAAATCCCAGATGCTTGAAGTCTAACTTTTGGCTTCTCCCTCCCTGTTGGCTTTGCACATGCAAGTCATGAAAAATTGCAAGGTTGTTTGTCAACCAAGTCACGACTGAACCGTCTGAAACTATCTGGAAAGATACATCCATTCGTCTACATACAATGGACGCTTGTGAAACTGCAGCTCAGACATCTAGTGTTCATCATGATGTGTTTCTTGTGATGGGAATTGGAATTATCCTTTGGTTGTGTTGTGACTGAAATGATGCTCTCCAAAGAACAATATGAAGCATGTAAACAGCATCCTGTCATGCTTCTGTACCGCTTTAATCACAGGCTCACAGAACCTCCAGACTGAAACACAGTGTATTATGGGAATATTGAAAAAGCAAGATATGAATGTGTTGTGATCAGAATCAGGTCTGCCTGAGCACGTCTGGACGTAGACCTTTGGTAGTGTCGGTGCTATATGAAATAATGAGACCCTCACCTGTGCAAAGTCATCACTCCAGCCAGCTTGGTCATGAAAAGGAGCTCTTTCCTCATTCCCCCTCAGAATGATTCATTTTATTTACAACTGCTTTCTTATTCCCTATATGCTCCTGAGAGAAAAACCTCAGCCAAGGTAAACTATCAGCTCCAGCTGATGAAAGCTGCCAGCAGCAATGAGCCTCACACCCCTGAACGCATCAATGCGTGTGGCTGCGCCGCACAGTGAGATAGAGGTGAAACCAAATATCACTTCCTGCGAGCACCTGGTGGCGCTAGAGCACACGCACCTCCTAATGTTATGTCGCCGGACTTCCGTCATACCTGTGTCGCCACCTGACATTCATGGGCAGGTTTTGCTCTGGAGGACAGAGATACAATCTCAATGACAATAACAATAAAATGATAGACAAGGTACAAAGAAAAAGGCAAGCGTAAATTGTTTATTAGCATGATAATGTCTCCAGATACAGATCATATTCTCTTGTATAAACAGGTCCCTTCATATGCATGGTAATATGTTTCCCCCCCACTAGCTCTTGCTGTAATGGCTTGTTTCCTCTATCTGATGTGTTTTTCATCTGCTTCACTCACCTGTCTCACTTTGAACGGAACTTTTTTGACAAGGTTTTCATGACAGTTGGCAAACAGTAAAACCTTAACTTGCTTGACTTGTAAAGGGAACTTTAAAAATCATCAGAGAAGAAAAGGGGACAGAAATATGTTGGAAAAAGTAAGAAGTATCTCGACAAGCAGCTATAGCTATTACCAGCTTGTTTCTTCTTCCATCAATGGGTCTAAATTATTTTGAGTCTATATTGCCAAAACACTGCAGTTGAGAGGAATAGAAATATGATATGAGAAAAGCAAAGTGCTTGAGGTTTTTCTCTTTGACCGGGAATAAATCACATGAGAAAAAAAAAGATTAATCTGAGACTTCAGAGACAATACTTGAGTGTGCCTCGGAACCCAGTCACCAGACAGAAAGCCTAAAGTTAATTTAAGGGATGCAATATGTGCATAACATTATGCCTGCATTATGTATTTTCATAGACAGAAACCCACAGAGACTGTCCTTAGAAACAGCGTCCAAGAAGCTAATGTATAAATTAGAACGAACGGGAGCCAGTGGATGAGCCAAGACAGTCGCCCAACTCGGGGTTATTTTTGTCATCTTTTTATTTCTTTCTTTATTTTTCTGTCACTCTGATTATATACTTCTTCAACCCTCTGTTGCCTCCTTCATTTGTTCTACCACTCCATTTCTTTAATTTGTCTTCTGCAGAATGCTCTCCATTTTTTGAGAACAACATTTTCAGGAAGAAATGTAAGCAAATTATGTACAGTTTGTTTGAAAAGTGTAAAACAGTGTGATTTCTGATGACTTCGTGCAAGTCCCAGCAATGGTTGCAGACTGCTTGCTTAGCAGAAGGACCTAAATTACCTCTGAGTTTGCAACATTGATAACGTTTGGGTTGAATGCAACGAATCCTGACAACTACAGAATTCGATATGCAAATTTAGACCAAATGGGATACAGGCCAATATGCTGTTAACACCATGAGGACAAAACCACTCACTCACCAAAAACTCGAAATCTAACGGACAGATCGTCATGACATCTGAAACGTACATCTGTACTAACTGGATCTGAGCTGCCATGCAGAGTGAAATGAGGCTGAAAGAGGGAGTGCAGCTCTGGAACAACCCATGTTCAAATGTCGTACTGTGTTGAGACATGTGACAGAGTATGACATTAATTGCAGTGCATGTAATTTAAAAAGTATTTGTCCACAGATTGAAGTGACCAGGCTGGTTGAGGCACTTGCTTTGCAGGCGGAGTTGCTGCGTTTGCTGCCTTGCTAGAGAAAATCTTTTCAGTTCATCCTTGAGTCCCAATTGACATTTTTTTGCCAAATTTGAAGAACTTCCCTCAAGATACAACAATGGGACGTACAACTTGGATGGGAGGTAATAAAAAAAAAATCTCTGGCAGCTGACATATTAAAGATTGATAAAAATGGACTATCAAAACAAGTTACCATCAAATATTTGTGCCTCGGTGTTGGTAACTTGATGATTGGGGCCTGCGAGTACAGCCAGTGCTCCAACAAATCCTAAATGCCTATGTTGTCGCTCCAATATGTCAGAGGTTATTTTTATGAAGCTGAACCTTCGGGGTTCCATTTGCAATTAATGCCATGCTGTAGTGCTCCAGTATTTCTTTACACGTGTGAATAACCAGCTATTTCCTGCTAGTGATGATGTCTACCATGTGTGTCCTGAACAGATAAAACTGCTGAAGCAGAGACACAGCCAGCCTCCCACTGCTTGTAAATCAAATATACTTCCCTGAACATCTGGAGTGGCATGTAAATAATATGATCAATATTCTGAGCAGCGTACCATGCGTGCTTGAACAACACCTTGTGGAATAATCAATACACCCCCTGCATCCACCCAAACTCCAAAAGTAACACATTTTCAGACTTCGAGTCTTTCTGCTGCATAAAAACTTGATGAATGAAAACTTTGAGACAGGCTACAGCTGATTCTTTCTGCAGTGAGAGACAGGAAGCCCGGCACAGATAGCCTGCATGGCTTTGGTTAATTATGGTTGCATACAGTATATCGTGCATATAAGACTCTCAGACGCTGGCTTCTGCTCTTTCCAGCAGCTGAGGAATGTCTGACAGGGGAATATGGTCTGATTACAGGGGAGTTATTCTCTGATTCTGCAGGGCTGATCTTTTACTCTGCACCAGTCACCCAGGAATTCACCCCTGAGATGATGGAAGATGTAGGAAAGGTGAATCATCAGCACACACCCGGCACCACAAAGGGGCAAGAGGGTTGGGGCCCTCAGTTGTATTTCTTAACCACCTCTATGCACCCAAAGAAAAACAGCAAAGACAATTATTTGCTGAGATACAAGTGTCATAGAGACAGAAAACCTTTCAAATTCCCCCCTAAAAATATCTGAAGCTTGTTTCCTGACCCAGGCTCCATTCCCTCCACACAAGCAGATGTCAGACATAGACAGGCCACGCAGTGTTTCTCCAGCATTCTGAAAGGAGCTGCAGAGAGACTGAGATCTCTCGGCTTCAGACTTTCTTGCTTTTATGGTTCTACGTAGAACTCACATTTTCATAGAGATTAGAGGCTAATTCATCGACTTCTCTAATCCTGTTGTTTTCGTGTGATGTGGAAACACCTGTTCTGTGGCTGTCTGATGAAAACTCTAATGCTACAGTTGTCAAAAGTCTGTAACTACACTGGAACACATTAATTTCCTAAGGCAACCTGCATGACCAGTATTTTCCCTGGATATTGTGAAAAAAATTGAACTTGGCCAGTGTGCTATAGCTGACAGATTACTAGCGAGCTGAATGAGAGGCTTTTGCTAACTCTGCAGTGTCCCCATGTCACACATCTAAGTGTCAAAAACCGACAAATTTAGCTCCTCACCTCGGGCTAAAGAGTGGGAGTTTCCAAACATTTTGGGGGTATTCTCTGTTCATTATATGAAATTACACAGTCCTGATTTATGTGGAAAAGAAGCTTGATTGGGACAAAAAGCAAAGAACGTTATTTTCAGACACAATTTTACTTGTTTATGTATTTGACAGGGCACAAGGTTGGAAGTAGTAATGGTACCCTGTGTAAAAACAAAAAGCTCTGCTGTCTGAGTCATTGCTGCTGTGCACAGAAAATGTGTGAATTTAACGAAATAACATTGCATAAGTTTGAGGATATCACTGCTGTAGTGTGTTTCTCTCAAGTACATGCACCCCTAGGGGTATTTTGAAGTACTGCAAGGGGTACTTCAGATTCTAAAGATTTAGAAAGAGCTCGTATACTCACAGAAACTTTACTCCAGATCTATCTTTGGTTGGAAAAGATTTAAACGTATTCATTAAAAAGACAATGCTGAGCCAGTAACCAACTTCTCATCATCCATTACAACTCTTCTACTCTGCAGTACGTCTATGGGAGTGCATTTTTTGGCTACCTTACTTGTTGCCGGTGCATACAGATCAGTGTAAGAGCATAAACATAATGGACATGGCCCAAGAGTATCATCAGTAATAACACGGCCGTCATGATGTTCTTTGTTAAGCCCTGAGAAGAGCAGTCTGGGGTGGTAGAGCTCTCTTCACAGGGGCGGCGTGGCTGAGCAGATGTCTAGTAATCATGTTACTGAACTGAACTATGCAGTTTTTAAATAACAGTAGAGCTGAGGCTCCACTACACTGTCAAAGATGGCCGTGACCTTAAAATACCCTCATTCTCACTTCCTCTGCTTCTGCCACAACGAGTGTATCATAAAGCTATTCACATTTACTGCTTGTAAATCCAGGAAGCAGCAGTGCAGATGCCTGCCAGAGGTGTATGTATGTGCGTGTGTGTGTGCGTGTGTGTGTGTGTGTGTGTGCGCGCACGCGTGCACGTTCACACGTGCTGTTCATGGAGGTGATGACACCTTGCAGAGTCAGATATGAACAGAAAAGGTGAGCTTTTGACTGCGAAAAAGAAATGTTGGCTTTCTAATAAAGTAACAAGTGCGTGTATGTGTGACTGCTAGTAAACACAGTACACACACACACACACACACACACACACACGGAAGTGAAATCAACAGATGACGGGCTGTGACAAGGTAAAAGGAGAGTGCATGGGGACATCAGTGACAGTTGACAGGACAAGGTGAAGAGCTGCTGTCACCCAGGAGGTTTGAAAGAGGAAGGTGAGACAGAAAGAGACAGAGAGAGAGCAACGATGACAAAAGGTACAACAACTGTGTCCTGTTGTCTGACAATGAACTGTCAGCACAACAGAAAGTGGGAAATGTAGTAGGACAAGAGGAAAGGATAAAGCGATGTCACACATGGAGTTATAGAATGAAAGATGGGATGGAGGAAGCGATGAATGGATGATGAAGACACAGGACAGAAAGATAGGATGGAACAATGGAGAGATGGATGAACAGAGAGGTAGCAGGGGGCATGCAAGGATGTGGATAGAGGAATGATTGGCCTTGATGGGTAAATGAAGACTCCATTGATGGATGGAGGAGTGGAGCTGGACGACAAGATTCAAACAGGGGTGGAAAGAGGACTGAAATTTTCACCTGCTGTTACATTACTTGAAAAAAATACAAGAAGTGAAAAATAAATGTTCAATAAGAAAATCTTTTAAATGTTTTCACTATTTAACACAGCACAACAAGCAGGTTTCTCTGATTGGCTCAAACTGAAGCAAATGGTTCTCTGAATAAATATGCAGATAAAGCACAGACTGATAGTTAGGAAACTGCACGTTGGTGAAGCTAATAAGCAGTATCAACCTCCCCAAATCTGATCAGCAGTCTGCTCGCCAACCTCTCCCTGCTGCAGCCTCTATTTAGTCATCATTTCCTGGATTTCATTGGCTCATTTATTATCAGATTATAGATATGCTGATAAAAGTTCACTATGTAACAGACGAATTGCAGGTGCCGTGGCGACTCACAGATCAGTCTGTTTGGAGGACATTCTCAGAGGTTTTGTTGTGGAAACCGTCAGAGAGTTTGAAAAGAAACTTAATTGCAGAACCATTCCAAAGTTTTAGGTCGTGTACCTTTTAAAATGAGTCCTCCCAGCAAGTTTGTTCTGCAGCAAAATATAATAATGGCTTCAGAAGCCACAACCTTCTATTGCTGTGGACGTCCATGTTGGTCTTTCTAAAAAAGGTCTTTGACTTACAGGCGATTTCCCGCGTCTCCAGTTTGTTTCTCTAAGGTGGACGATAGGGTGTGAGCTTCACTCCTGCTCAGGTACGTCCTCGTGAGGGTGTGTGGGTTTCTTAATGACGTTTTTTTTTGCCACCATTCAAGCTGCTAAGTGGCTTTGAGATTTCCACTACAGAAAGAAAAGATCTTTGATGTGTGGCATCACAAGACTGGCTGTCCATTAGTTTTAGATTTATTTTGCTCTGGCAGATGTGATGTCAGGCTAAATCGCAGGTTTATTTTCTCATGAACTCTGATTCATGTTCTCCATGCTGCTTGGAACCCTACACACCTCCATCAAGGCTGGAGAATTTTGCTAAATCGAGTAGAGAACAGAGAGACGAACAAATGCCATCGAAAACATGGCCTTCTTGACGGAGGTAATAATGGAAGGGTAGAAGGATGAAGAAATGTGGGGATGGCATTGAGGAAAGAGGAAAGCAGAATTTAGAGGAATGTAATAATGGACGGATGGAAACTTGAGAAAAGTAAAGATTGACAAATGAGTGTGTGAAAGAAAGGAAAGAGAAATGCAGTAGTCTGGACAGCTTGATAGATCTAGATAGTGATGGAGTAATGGAATAATTAAAGGATGGACGGATTGAGAAATTCATTTAGAAATGCAGGAACAGGTGGAATTATGAGGGCTAAAGGAATAGAAAGAGAATAAAACGATGGAAGGATGATATGAGGAAGTGATAGAATAATGCAGCGTTAGAGAGATAGAATCATGTACGACAGAAAGCTGGAGGAATGCAAGGACAGCGTGATGAACTGATGGAGAAATAGAGGGGTTTAAGTGCAGGAGGCAGAGTAATGAAGGGCTGATGGATGCTTTATGGAGGGCTGGAGGATAGGAGAGGAATTCAAGGATGGAGAGATGAAGAGGTGACCTGTGAGATGGAGATGAATAGGTGGATGGTGATGAGGAAACGTAATGATCCCTTCATCTCTTGTCCATCCTCGTCCACTCTCGCTGGACTAAACATCTGTGTGCTCGTTGAGTGAGACGCCGGCTTTGGATTAAAACCCTCCCCCGGTGATATACGCTCAGAGTCATCACCAAATACAAACCAGTGAGATGTGACATCATCTGTATTCACATGACTACCAGCTTCCTTCCCACCGCCTGCGTCCCATGTGACCATCCATCCGACAATGACCGTGATTGCGATTGTGGTGGGTGGCCAGAGATTAGTCACTCCAGTCGGTGCCTGCAGCTTAATGTTCCGGCTAAACGGTAACAGAATAGATGTTGACACAAAAGTGGCAGGTTCAGAAAACTGACATGACCAAAGGGATTTGGCAGGAGGATGCCGGAGGGCCGCCGTAAGTAGAACTGACGTGGCGTCATACATCAGAAATGCAGTGAGACAACAGAAGGACTATCAGGAGGGGCGGTGAGTCTTCACCCTCCTTCTCTCTTATTCACTCTTACGTTCTCTTACTTCCAGTTAAGCACACGCGCGCGCACACACACACACACACACCGACTAACTTTTTTTTTTCTGGTAAAACTTTACAACAAGGGTCCATCAATAACAGCAGGTTAATGCTTATGCAAGTGCTGAATATGCATCACTTGAGCATTTATTAATATTCTTTGTGACTCTTAAATTAAAGTGGGGGACATGAATCCCTGAATCATCCCCTCGCCCCAACCCAAGCTGTCCCACTTATTCCATCCATCTCTGCTCTAACTTGTAAAATTATCACAAACACCATTAGTAAATGGTCGCCAGACGCATCCGCCGACTGCTAATTAAGCAGCATCCACCATTATTTCATTTTTTTTCTCTCATACTCGCATAATCTTGGTCCGTGCCTTTCCGTTCTATTTTAGATATACATGTGCTAACCTTGTTGTATTTCTGTCCACAGATGTAAGAAGTATTCACAGCAATAGCACTTCACTTTAAATTAGACTCACGGGTCAGTCTGTGTGCTTCAATCACAGAGACAAAAACAATATACAAGGTTTTGTGGCTAAAAGTGGATGGAAACCATGTAGTTCAAACAGCAACAACAAACACATTGCAGAACCAATCAAAGGCAGCCTTCCAACTTGAGCAGTCATGTACCTGGAACAACTGTCCTGCCTGCAACATGCACATTTTGGGACTCACGCATAAACGAAGGGATCGAAACAGTTTTTTAGTTTGTCACATTTGTGGTGAAAACATAAAAAGAAGGCCAATCAAAATATCAGAGAGAATCTTGTATTTGGAGCTGGTTCATCCGTCCAGCTGGAATACTGATCTCTTCATGTTACGAAGTGATTTGCTCTGGGTTTACCAATCAAACGGGCTGTTCAAACATCCAGTGGGCCGTGGCTGCCAGGTTCCCCAGACTGCTGCTGGTGATGGTCTGAAGGGTGGAGCAGCACAACCAGTAATAACAACCAGAGCAATAAGAGGAGACCACGGCTGATGATGGTTGGTACCTTATGTGACCTTTTAAAAAGCAGTAGTAGTTGTCGAGTATGTTATTACGTATACACGGAGCAGGTTACAAGGGCGAGCTTGGCTCTCAACCCTGCAGAATCAGCTGATGATCAGCTTGAAGCCACTTCAGTTGAGTCTTCTTGCTTCTTATGCACGCCATGTTGGAACCCACCTCCATCCCAACCCTGCAGCTGACTCTGTGCACAATGGGAACCTTTCCTGCCGCTGCTCTCTCTATCCTTTGACTTCCCCTGTTGGAAGGGCGGGGAGGGCCCAGAATAGTCAGCTACACACTACACTGATTTACATTTTCACCGCTAGTTAAAGCTCTGAGTTGTTTTAAGTCATGCCCAAGATGGACCATCCCAAAAGTGGAGTCAGACAGCACCTGACCCACCTCCAAGTGGGCTGCGGTCGACCAACAACCCCCCCCCCAACAAGTGAGACTCATGTCTATGCTGGAGACCAGAGACAGAGAGAGATGAGAGCATTCATCTCTCAGAACTTTTATAGCCTCCAACTCAAACTCAGTGGTTTGAAGTTTAGATTCTCTGTTTGTACTTTCAGATATCTGGCCATTTAAAGCTGAACGTTAATGTCCCGCTGATGAAAATCCAACATTATCTTGATTTTGTCGCTTCAAAAATACTAAAAAATTATGGTTGACCTTTATTGTGGAGATTTCATAGGAAACTAAATGTTTTTTTCCCCACCATTTTTACAGCCGCTCTTTTGACGACATGTCCCAGACATGGATCAGCCTGCTGCTTTCAAATGTCAGTGCCTCAAGGCGAGCACATCATCAGTAATAGATGCACCTTCAGGCGGGCTGTAATGGAGGTGCAAGACCCTGCCTCGCCAGCACATGTGTATAGAATGATGTCACAGCAGATGCTAATTTCCTCCCATCTGCAAAAAGGCTTTTATGAAAATGAGAGATTAAAATAGTGAAAGCATGTAATCTGAGTAAAGCAAGCCATAAAAAGGTGGATATGAGCTACAGCTAAATAATCACACTGGTCACGTCAACACTTCTGCTTCTTGTCTGTTTCAGAGCACAGGTCACTGAGAGTGGATTAATGGTATTCATCATATTTATCGGTCATACCATATGCTACTCTATACATCATATTTTTGCGACGTGTGAACGTTCACAATCGTGTAACACACTCTCATCACAAGGTCAGGTGGTATTTGGGTCCAAGTGACTCTCAGGAAAATTTAATGAGGGCATGCAAAAGGATTGTGATAAAAAAAAACAACAACAACTATTCGGGCATAATGGAGGATAAAAAGACAAGAGGACAGAGGGAGAGAGATGAGAGGGCATGAGTGAAAGACGAGAGGCAGCTACATTTTAGGGTGCAATAACTGTTCGAGGAAGAAAATTATATGTAAAAGGGTGAGAAGGGAGGTTGTATGGCACTACGTGCCTTATTATTCCAGTTAATCTCCATCTTGATGGATTCCCTCCCTAAGTACTCACCTCTGTTGTTTACACGCCACATTTCCAGACATTTTCCATCTAATTATTTCCTCCACCTTTATCTTTCTGGTGGCATTTTTCTTTTTGTTCCCTGTTTTTGCATTTCTTGCTGTCCTTGACTTGTCAGCTAATTAGTTTAGGAGTAATTACGTGCTTCAGCGCTTTGTAATAGTCTGTAGTCTTTAGAAAAAGAAGCAGTCCAGTGGGAGAAATTGGACAGTTTGATTGACTGGTTATTTGCTTTTTTGAACATGTAGCCTTGAATTTCAAATCTTTGTTTCTAACTCTTGGACTCTTGGATTTGAAAGGGTAATGAAATGGCCAACAAGTAAACTTTTCCTCTATTCTTTTTCAGATAGTTTTTATTTCTGATTGGAAGAAGACTCTGGTTTATGAAATAAACAAAAACAACCATGGATATTTCATGAAGTGTGGAAGGATGGAGCATAGGAATGGGATGATCCTTAAATCCTGTTGATCCTGTTTCAATGTATTTTTTTTTCATTTAGTCTCTTCTTACATTCAGAATATGTTAAAATATCTCTATTTATATTGCATATATAATGGATGTATGCTTCCTCTAACATTAGGGTTCATGGACCTTTAAGAAAAATAATATTTTTGTCTTATATTTCATCACCTTCTTGAAATCATTTCTTAAGTCCTTTTTGACAATTTCTTTTTGCCTAAAAAAAAAAAACCTCATGATGATGTTTTGTCTCCAGTTTTTTTAATGTTTTCTGATAAACGTCTTCTATGACATAGGGGATTATTTTACGAAGGCGATGATTTATAATATTGTTTGCGATTTAGGAAATATGTTAGTTCCAGAAGCAGCAAATCATGTTGTTTTCATCTTTCATACAAGATATAAAATCGTTGGAGTGTTGATGTTTTGTTGACTTACTCATTTGTGTTAAATTAAAAATGATAAATCCTCAGTACTTTGTTGAAATGATATTAATTCCTTTGCTCCAATTTCACAGCTGCCTTTTAAAGACACGTGTGTACAAGAAAAGAACACATTTCCATTTTCTTGTACACACGTGTCTTCTCCTGACTCCCAGGTTTGTATTTTCTTCACTCAGTACAGTCACATTGGAACAGATGACATGCATCCTGTGTCTGGCTGCCACCTGAGCAAACACCACTGGCATCTGTGTGTGTGTGTGTGTGTGTGTGTGTGTGTGTGTGTGTGTGTGTGTGTGTGTGTGTGTGTGCGCGCTCATAAATTGGCACTCCTGCACTGATGAGGACTCCTCATGAAAGTAGAGGCTTAGCAGAATGGCTGCTGTTCATTTATTTACAGCATATCAAGAAATAATAGAGTAACCAACACGCCCCCCCCCCCCCCACACACACACACACACATACAAAACTTAACCCAAAAGTGTGTTTTAAAAATGTTCCCTGTAAAGGTCTCACAAATAGATGTCTTGAGCTTAAGACTTTTTCTTCCTGCATTACTCCTTTGTGACTCCAGAATGCGGTAAGAGTCAGCCATGTATATTTAGCTTGAAGCTAATTGCCATCGTGGCAACAAATCTCTCCAAAAGCGTCTGCTTCCAAACTCTTATCAGGTATAATCCAGGTCTTCTTTATCCAGCCATATGCTCGGTAACCCACAAATGCTTTGATTCTGGCTGAAAACAAGCTGACTGGGACCGTTCGAGTCCATCGCTTGTTCATGGTAATGCTGAGGGTGACCAGCTGGAGCGTTCCATTGGCCCAAATTGCTCGATGTCGTTCCCAGAAGCTCTTAACTGAAGGGTTATACTTTCTTTGTTTTCAGGACTGTTTTGCTGTTATCTGTAATTGCCTATGGGGCGGCTTTTGAAAGAGTAGTATAAAAGCAACTTCTTTGTGCACTCAAGACTCCTATTGGGAATACAAAGCAATCGCTGCAATTTAGCCTGCTCCCGATTACACACCGGTGCTAAATGTGACAACCTACTGCATATTTGAAGGAGGTGGAAACAGTGTGATGATACCTAAAAGGATTCTAATCCGTCATTGATATGGCAGTATGTAGTGCATCATGCTGAGTATGTAGCATATTAAATATCATTGGTTTATAGCTACAAAGCTCAAGCAAAGACAGCCTATCCAGTGTTTATTGTTGTTTTAAGGAGATTATGAATAGTGGAGAATTCTGCTCTCAGTAATTCCATTATTCTATGGACATTTCTATCATTTTTGTTGCTGTTGTAGCCCAACATGACACTTTTCAAACCGTAAGATCTTTTTTTATAGGGGATTCATTTAAAAAAAAGAAATCAGGATGTGGGTGTATCTTTGCCTCGCAGAGCTGGAAAGAATGAAAATTAAAACCCAGCCAGGCACCGTTAACTTTCTATTTGGTGAAGGATGAGTTTGTCCTCATTTCGTAGCAGGCTCTCTCTGTTTTCTCCAGGCTCCTCTCTTTCCTCCTTGTTCTCCTCACTTCTTTGCCTTTGTGCCTTCCCACTTCCTCACTTCCACAGTTAAGAAAGAGGTCACCATCTGTGGCAGCGATATGGCCAAGCCTGACACCTCATCTATTAATCAAAGCTAATTTGACTAGCATACTTATCACAGCCTGCCAACTGTTTGCACATAATGTGAGTAAATATTTAAAAAGCTCACCGTATGTCAATTTGTTCCACTGTCTTGTCTCCTCTTGAACCGTGGACGCAAAGCAGCATTTACCTTTCATCAAATAAAGTCAGTGCAGAAAAGTTGAGCTGGGAGTGATTTTGGTGTTTTTGAGTATATACAAACTAAAAGCACGTATATTTCTTGTCACCCCTAATAGGAAGTGATCACCAGTTCAGTTAATTTAATGTGTATGCTGTTGCAATGACATGATGATGATAGAAAATTCCTGAATGGGCCTGTGACTTGGTTTGTGGTCTCAGTGCCACCCATTGAAACACTAACAGCTGCAGCTAGCTTGCTGATTGTTCTTTGTTCTTAAATTTTAGGGCACTTTGTTGGTTTTTTTTTTAGCATGATGCAAACACAATTGTTATACTAAAATACAAATGACAGCAGCTAGGTGTTTGATCGCTGTAATCTCTAAATTGCTGCATCATGCTAAAACACTTTAACTTTTTGATTATTGTTTACATTTATGAATTGTAGCATGTTAGCGTGATGCCAAATTTGACAACGTAACAAAGTGTGAAGGTCTTTTCGTTGGTGATTGCAGCTCCTAAAATGTGCATGTTGCTGTGTGGCAGCGTTCACAGGTACATGACCATTGAACGTCTCTGCTTGTTGAAAGGGTTCCTTGAAAGCATTCGATTGGTTCTGTGATGAGTTTGTTGTTGTTGGTGGTGGTGGTTTTCAACTACAAATGTTTTCAACCAATTTTAGCAACAAGACCTGGTATATTGTCCTCAGTCTCTACGATCGAAGTGTACAGACGGACCTGTGAGTCCAATTTCAAGTGAAGCGCTAATGCTGCTAATCTGCTGGAACTATCCTTCTTACCTCTATTGACTGAAATACAACAAAGCATTGGTGAGCACAGGCCCTTAGAGTCTCCCTTAGGAATGTCACGTGTCCTTGCGGGAAAATATTCACATCATCATCAAATGACACTGAACTGAGTAGGAAAGCTGAACAGGAAATATGAAAATGTAAATGCAAGAGAAATGATGAAACACGACAACTTACAGAACTTAACTGCTACCACTGAGACTGATTAATATTCTAAGAGGTCACACAATTAATATCCAGCCGGTGATCCTGGTGCCACGGAAATTCTTGTGATTAATATTCATCCACTGTCACATAGTCATTAGTTATATTGAAGCAATTATATAAGTGGAAAGAAAAACCCATTTAAACATATGTACATTCATGGATGGATAGGTCATACAGCGTGAGGTCACCCGATCCTCGGCCACTGGGATAATATGTTAGAATTCCCTGGGAAAACCTCCTGCAGTCTGCTGGGAAAATGCTGTTGTACTCCATGGAACACATTAAGCATCCCATAAAATGCTGACCTTTATAAGAGTACCTGATTGCTTGACATTTTCAGTGACAAGAATACTTGTGTCACCGTGCTGTTACAGGCCAGGATGTAAAAGAAAATCAATGTCACGTGTAGAACAGGCAACAGTCTTGCGGCTCAGCATTTTACAAGCGGATCCTTGATGACACTTCAGGTGCAGATCACATATAAAGAGGGGGATAGTGTGTGATGGCCATTTGCAATATAAAATACAGATAGAAAATTTATATAATCAGAGAGACAAAATCAATCCTTACACAGTTGCAAAAAAAAAGAAGAAAAAAGACACATATATGACTACCATGAAAACGAGGCTGCAGTCCAAGCCCGATCTTATTTTGTCAAGCAGCTGCAGTTTTATGACTTTTATGTCTCCCAAAACTGGAACTTTTAAGTCCTGTCTCAACATCCATTTATAGTTTTAGTCTCATGGGGTTCTGGGACCGCCAGTGTTGTTTGGTTCATCAATTTTTTTTCCCAGACTGAAATATCACAACAATTATGAGATGGATTGCTGTGACACTTTGCAAAGACATTCATGTTCCACGGAGGACGGATCCCGTCGACTTTGGTGAGCTTGCGACTTTTCCTCTGATCTCGACTGAATCAATCTCAAACAAAAAGTTTTCCAGTACTAAGGTCATACATTTTAGCATGCAGGTACATATTTCAAACACACCAACCTACCTAAAGTAGGCAAAAAGAGTTGAGACAAGAGAGTTGTCTACAGTAGCCTGCAGGAATGTAAAGAACAAGGAGGAATTTTTCTTCTCCCCTCTCAGCTGGGATGATTTATGAATGTGCAATATAATTGTGAAACAGTAACACCAGTAATGCTCCTTGATCTTATTTTTCAATCTCTCTGTGCCACCCTTCCAAACACACACTCATACACACTTTGAATGTCTTTACAAAGGTACACTTGAGCTCGAAGAAAAAGTGAGATTGTGAATGGTTCAGATGAAGCTAAGCCCAGGCTTTATATTTATATTTGCAAGCTATGCTCAAAAGCACATGTAAAGCTGAGACAAGAGCCTTTGTAATTGTTGGTTTTGTAAATAAATCGCTAACTAAAATTGGCAAAAAAAAAAAAAAAATTATTTCAGCGAGACCCATGCTAGTCTGATTGGTCCCTGATGCAGCATCACGTTTCCTTGTTTTCTGCACATTCTGATTTACAGCCACCTCCTCTGGCTTGAGCTCTTTTCAGTGGTATTCAGTGGCTTAGGTTGCGTGTGAAGGCTTTACAGCCTAGGGTTCATGTAGAACTGACTCAGAATTTTCAATCAAGCTTTACCAGGGATCACTATTATGATGCTGGCCTAAACATAGAACAGGCAGAAGCAAATAACCGAACAACAAATTAATTGAGCGATGTTTATGTATTGGAGGGTGTTGGAGAGTGTTTTTGAAAAAAAAAAAAAGAATTGAAAAGGATGAAACCACAACAAAAATTTTAATGCTAGCTTGTAGTCGTCTAGTTTTCCATGTAGCCTCCTGTTAGAGCTCGATGATCTCTCTTCTACATTCTTGTCAGTGCACATGCAGCAGGCTTCTGGATCAGCTGAAGAGTCTTTAGAGACTTGTTGGACCAACCTGATAATAAGGATTCACCAACATCCACAAGGAATTGAATTGAAAATTGGATTGTATGTGCAGAGCATTACTGAAAGTGGCTGTGATGCTTGTTCCTTCCCTCCCAGGGGGATCAAAAAAATCCACCCAAAATCCACCCTGTTCTGAGATTTCTGAACACACACATGGAGCAGCTCCTGCCTGGCGGGAGCCATCAATCCCCCAGGGCGGAGAAGAAAAGGTTCGCCTTCTGTTGGTACATCGGAACAGCTGTTGTGGTTGACCTTCAGGCCTTGATCAAAGAGGCTTGCTTTGTCTGGTGTTAATATCAAATGATGAACATTCAGCTCCCTCATTGCCCTTTATTTTGGCTGCCAAACACAGCAGAAACACATCAGCCGGCCCTGATTGCTATTCACAGACGGTTGTATAGTAGATTATAAGGCCGTTAGATACTGCTGAACAGTAAAGAGAAGCCTGGCTCCTTGATTAACTACGCATAGTCTTTTCTAATTCTTACAGTGCCAAATCAGTGTATGTGATAGTTTCCACCCTTTTACAACCTTTCCAGGGTCCTGAATTTCTGTTTTAGATCTAAGATGTTTTCAAACCTCATTATATTTTACATTGCATTTATCGTTTAAAAAGGGGCATTCAGAAAATTGGCAGAAATTCCAATCATCTGCATCTGGTCCTCAATAATCATCATCATACAGATATAATGTATTTCTACCCACAAAGCAATACATCACTTACTTGGATGTAGAATTCACAACCCATAAATATTTAATGAGCTTTTAAAGGGAGGTGTTTGACTGGTGAAAATGTCTCAACCAAGCTCCCTACCAAGTGAAGAGTAAATACAGTTTCAAGAGAGTTAACTAGCAAGCAAAAGCTGTCTGACTTTAAGGAGATGGATTAAACGGGGACATTTTTCAGAGGGAACGGGACAATAAGGCATAATCTACACCATGTTCTAGCATTCACACACATGCACACAACGGAATACAAACCTCCCACAGTGTTACCATTAAATCAAGTTCAACCTTAGACAATCGTAGGTTCTGTGCTCTCCAGCTGATCAATACCACCATCTGATCAATCGCAGGAGAGGAAAACAAAGCCATGAGTCGTTGTCAGGAAGTGTTTCATTTTCTTTTTCCCACTTGCAGCCGCAGCTACATGCCTGACATGCTAAGTCTGTGAGTGATTTGCCTCTGGAGGCTGTTTTTAAAGTACGCCATCAATTATTGAACACACACACACACGTGCCACCGCAGCCAGAAAGCCCTGCAGTTAAGACCGTCACCTCCTGGATGTTGGCCGTTCGGTTCTCTGAAGCTTTGTCCAGATCTTTCAAACATTCAGCGTAGCAGATTACTGACGCTGAGCTTGTCATCAGATAGTTTACTGGAACTGTGGGTAGAAGACTGCCGTCGTCGTGTGACTATTTCAGGCAGCATTCTCATCCCCTCAGCTTTCTGTGTGCTGCTGCTGTGCTGCTTAGAACAACACCCTCTGAGCTGGCTAGCGGCAGCTACACACACAAAAAATGACATGTTTTGACATGTCTTTGAGTTTGATCCCAAAAAAGCAAGTCTGCTTTATCTGTAAGATAAGATACTACACATATCAAATAACTGCTAGTGAATAACTGCACAGTATCTTTATAAAACCCGCTATGGATAGGGATGTACTTGCATGATTTCCAACCTGTTGTGGGAAAAAAAACAACTTATAATTACCAAAAATGGCAAAACATAGTTTCCCCTCCAACATTATTTTATTTTACAAAAGCATCCCTCTGCATTATAGGCTTTGTGCCATCCTCAACAATTAGGATTGGCTTATAGAAACAGTGTTTTTTATAGCCAGACTCTTCTCCTGTGCTGGTACAGCACAATGGAGGGACGTTTGGCTACGCCAGAGTAGTCATCAGAGGACATTGTTTGTTGTAAAAATAAAGTGAAACCTGTCCTCATCGCTACGTGACGCTAAGAGCTACAGATCTAGACAACGTGGATGTGGGACCCAGCCAAATGCGCATGCCAGAGTGATGATATATTAGAAATATACATTTTTTAGTAATGGTTCTGAGGGTTTTATGGCCACAGCCAACAGCTGGAAATTTGTAATTGGAAACAACTGTTGCTAACCTAGTTGCAGAGTCTGGTTTTAAGTGGACAGCCCAACAACACCCCAAGGTCTTCTCCACATGAACCTTCTCGCTATATTGTACTTTCTTAAATATATTTATATGTATTTTTAATACTGTAATGCTACATTTTGGTGTTCATTCTGTGCAGTCTAATTACATTTCATCTTTCACCACCAGTCCTTCGTAGAAATACCTCAGTAACTAATGGATGAAATGCTTAGAAACTTGGCTCATGTGTTCGAGGCAGCGAGGCCACGAACTTTGATGTCCTGATCTTTTCATCAGATGTCACTCGCGGGTCAAAGTTCTTTTTTTTTTTTTACTCAAACATATTGGTGACTAAAACATCAAAAACATACACAGTATGTATGTTTTTGTTTGATCATCACTCTGGTGAAACTCCATCAGTCGTTCCCCTTTCTTCTGGACCCTCCCCACCCCAGGAAAGATACAGCATGTTTGAAGCAGCCCAGGAGTTGGCGCTTACCCGCCGAAGACAACTTAAGCTCTTTACATGAACCTTTGATACCCTAAAACTGTCTCTCCCTGTTTCAATGAATAAACCAATTAAATGAATTTTCATCTTCACAGGTAGGGCAGCAAGCCACAGAGCAGGATGAAACAGATGAGGCTGCCGGCTCACCCCGCACCCTGCTGAGCACGATGAGAATTCCATACCAGTACAAGAAATAGCGATTACATTTATACTAAGTTTTGTACCACTCCACATTGCATTGCTGTACCTTTTTTTCTTTTGTAGTCAACATCAAATAATTCTGTTCAGGTGGAAGGAAACAAAGGTAAATGCACTCCCAAGTTACAGGAGTTGCTTTAATCAGGTGAGCTGGGTTTTTCACTATCACTGTACGCTGCGTGCAATGTTGGAGAAGATGTGTGAAAGTTGTTGGATAATGCGGTGAGTGGGTTTGACAGTTCTTCTTTCCAGTACAAAAAAAAGCTGTTATTCTTTATGTATGAGGACAATTCAGGTTTATCATCGCTCATGGCTTTATATAAAAATACTGCTGTCACAGTTTTCAGTCTCTCAACACACGCTGGTCTGACAGAGCTAAGTCTTCGATTTTATTCAATACAGGTGTCTAAACAGGCGGTGTGATGGCTCATTTACATGGCATAGCTGCCACCCAGAGTATCTTTTAGGCTTCAAGTCAATTTGTTCAGTTTAATGTCCCTAACTGTGTGCAGGGAGCGTTTTAGGGATTCTATGGCCCTTCCTAGTCAAACAGGCTAAAGGCTCCATTGTGGCCTATTTTCACCCCTTTTATAATTAAAAGTCATTTCATCTGCAGTGCCAGAAGGTGTTGCCTGATCATGACGTAACAATATAAAAAAAGTATATAATTATTTATACTAATATGCTTTTATCCAACATATTCTCCAGAAACACTTTTATAATATCCCACCAAAAGTTATGCAATTAGTTATTCATGGTCTTGCATATTTCCTGTAACCTGAGTAATGAGTACGCCTGTGCTACAGTAGCAAGCAGATAAACAAAAGCCAGTACTTGACCAGACGTGCAGGTGACAGAGGTACGCCGGCCATCTTGGTATTGCATTTGCCTCCCATGTCGTGGTCGTGGGGTTGAGTCCGGAATGAAAGTGTCTACCCAACACATGCTGGACTTTTCTTTTCCACTCAGTGGAAAATGCAATATTTATTGATTTGGTCAAGGCTGCAGTTAAGGTTTGGTTAGCCTGCAGCTGAAAAGAACTTTTGTCAGAGGAAGGAGAAGATCTCATTACTTTTTGTTGGTATATCAGTCAGTAGTCGTAGGGATAGTTTCACTGATAACCCTGTGTCATATGTAATACTCTGATCAATATCAGTTGCAGTTATCTTACGTTTAATGGGAATAAGTTAAAGATGAGATGTCAGTTCAAGGTGAAATTACAATTTACATAAATCATTATTTGATATCAATAAGATGTTAAAATGTGTAAATAATTCATGTATGAAATGAGTGACTTTAAAAACATAATTTCATGGGGTGTGAACGCCATTTAAAAAAAAAGTTTAATTCTTATTACGTTATATTGCATATGTGAGTTTGTGACCTTGGAGTGTTTACATTTCTGGGCAGACCCCAGTGAGGAGGAAGAAGAAGGAGCAACATGTTCATGGCCTAGAACAGAGACTCTGGGACTGTGTGTGTCATGTTTTATCCATAACGGACTCAACTGCAGTCAGAATATTATGCCGTGAGTCTGTGAGTCAAACTTTGCAGCACTGCTGAGTATTTTGTGTGCGTGTGTGTGTGTTTTCCTGGAGAAAGTTCAGCAGAGTTAGCCAGCCAGAGCTAGCGCAAAGCTAACTGCTCAGTCCTCGCCATTGTCGGGAGGAGACGGTGGAGGAAAGTGGTTTGCACAGCCGTTGCGGACGATTGTCGCCAGGGGAGCAATCCGGCATCTGCAGCCTGGTCCTGCCAGCTCAGGTCCTCACAGTCACTCCAGCAACCATCATGAGCTCCAACTGAAGCGCGCCAACGAGACAAAGGAAGAGTGCACTCAGGTTGAACAGTTAATACCGGATAAAACATGTTCACCCAGGTCTTCTGTCTTCTTTATTTTTCTCTTTTCAAAACAAATGGTTTGAATGTTTTTTTTCATGTAACTTACAGTTCCCGTCTCCAAACCTGATAGGTGAGCATTTTTGGGGAAACATTCATGAGGGGATTGTGTTGGGGAAAAACAATGGTTTCAATTTCCATACAAACTTGGTTCCAAATTTCTCAAAACCCTATAAATCAGTTACGTCTGGGTCTTTCAATACTGCTATCAAGACCATAAAACAGCGCCGTGTGAACGGGGATGATGGGAGAGGAATGAAAACACGAGTAGATTGGACCACTGTCCAATCTACTGCTCTGACAGTCCATTTGACCTCATTTTAAAGTTCTGAAAGTGACAAGCCAATAGAGATGTAGAAGAAGAAAATGTATAGGTTAATTATTAATAGTATCTGTCAGTTAGATTATATCCAGCATGTCGTGGTGTCTCGCACGTCAATGTGTGCAATGTCAAAATTCTGAGTTACTGTACCGACTCATCACAGCAGCTGATGATCATCTCCAGATAAGATTCCATGTCACTTTCTCCACCTTTAACAGTCATTTAAATTTCCTCTTGCGTTTCTTCCTTATCGTCTCTTCACCATTAAAAAAATCCACTTAACAAGTTCCTCCTGCTTCACTCTTCATTATGAGATAGCACATTTGCATTCATGCTTTCATCACATCAGGCTCATCAGTGTGTAGGGCTTTCCGACACTTTATCCACATGTCATTAGCAGACATGATGTGTAGTTTCCTCCGCTGCAGGCACAAGACATGTGGGCATGCTTACCTGCAGTTTATGGGTCTCACATGTATGTAGAGGTGTGCGTGTGTATGCGCACGCCTGTGTGTGAGTGTGTGTGTGTGCAGCAGACCCATCACAGCCTTTATCACGATTAGAAATCCTAGTCTCTACTGTGACCAAATCTCTTTCACGTCAGTCACCATTATGAGAATATGCGTCGTCAGTAAGTAATTCCACAAACCCAAAATGAAATTCAGAATTGTGTTATATGTTATGGCTAAAGCGGGGAGAGACCTGACATGAGATATATTAAGATTTATATTTTGCACTGGGTAAGTCAGCTCTGTAAGTGCGGGTGTTGACTGATGAGGTTTGGGTAATGTGCTTGGTCCAAAATGGATGCAGAGTTCAGCTTCATACCCAGTGCTGATTCAACTGAAATCCATCCAGTGATAAGGAAATGATCTAAAAAGTTCACTTTTGAAGCATTTTCCTCAGTAAGAATTCATTCTAAATGCTAATTGTATTCATTATTGGAAAAAAAAAACAGCAATTATAGTTCACTTATTGCTTTTACTTGTTAGTGCCATCATTAATCCAAAATTTCTGCCTTTTAAAAGCGAGTTTGAGCCAGTCTAAACAAATTTCACTTACATTTTTCCCCCCCTTATGTGAAATACGAAACACCGCGTAAAAGAACAGATGCTGTACGCAGTATGTTCCCTGAACACATCCACGCCAACAAAAACCAGCGCTCGCTCTTCCTCTTCATTCTTATGACTTCAGCTTCTGTGGACAACTTGAAATTGACCTGCCTCATCGCACTCGACTGCCTGCACATTTCCTCGAAGCACAGGTATTTGTAATCCTCGCGAGAGGCTGGATGCGGCCTGGGAGCTGCTTCGCTGTTTGGAATCCTTCCTGGGATTGAGGTTCCACGTTCTAATACTGTCATGGATCTACGGAATCAAGCCTGTCTTCTCGCCTGTAACCACATGGTGTTCATGGCTGTGTGGAATGAATCAGATGAATTTAAAAACTTTAGACTTGAGAATAAACACGGTTTTCATCAAGGTGTTTTCCTGATTGATGGTGTAGTTCTTTGCCTGCACAGTTTCTGTATATTTTGAGGGAACTGTTAATTTTGAGATGTTTTTAAAATCCCATTTCTGTGATAAGAGAAAACTTTATGAGTGGCAGCGAGGACATGCAGTTGAAGTTCGTTGTTTACGCTATTTTTTTTTCACTTAACACCTGCTGTCCTGACAGAATGGATGTCAGATTCACAATGGTTTCCTAACTACGCTTTCATGTGTCAGGAATCAAACCGTGCCATTTTGGCGTCTCCGTGTACAGATTTTCATATTGAATTTACTGCCCCGGTGGAACACCGACCTTCTCGCTGCATGTGGATCGAAACTTCACTCGATTCGTGTCTCCTGCCGGGAGCCCTGCGGGACCTTTGCTGGTTAAACATAGCTGGGTTCAGGCAGGAATAAAGGCTAAGGTTAGCTTTGATGGCACATCTCATTTCGCCGTGCAGCAGTCAGCACTTTGAGAGCGGGAGTGAAAATGAATTGTGACACGTGTTGCTCACCCTGCTTGAGTTGAAACGACAGCTCTGTCATTTATCACAAGAGCCTCAGTGGGGAGTGCTGAACTCTCCACGGGCAGATGAAGAAGCTGTTGGTCTAGATAACCCCACTTTGTCTTTGCTTTCTCCCTACAGGAAGAGCGCTCTTCCATTTAACACGTGTACTGGATGTACAGCGAAGAGTTTCCAAGATGCATGCAGCCTCGCGGGAGTTGCAAGAAAGGCGCAGCTGCTTTAGAAGGTAAAATGATCGCATTTTGACAGGATGTGCACATTTCCTGTGTGGATTGTATGAATGAAAAATGAAAAAAAAAACAAACAGACATGATGTGTAGTGAATGAAGAGCCACAGCTGGTCTTCATCTGCATTCCTGTGATTACCTGATGGCCTGAACATTACGGTGCAATCAACAGTGTAAGTGTGAATAATGAAATTTACATGTAGAGATGCACATTGATTTGTTTGTTAACTCAAAGACGAAGCCTGATTAAAGAGTTATAATGGCCTCCTGCAGTATCCAATGGGGAAGAAAGTGTTCTGGTCACAAAATAAATCCCAATCCTTTTTCTTGTATTGGAGGGCATGAGCATGATGTAATTGCTTTTATCCATCGCAGTCTGACCTGTCACTCTACTTTGAAATTCTTGTGACGTTTGTGCAGGTCTGTCAGTAAGATTGTTCGCCAAGTTTAAGTTACATACCAAAAAGTGAGCCAAAAAAATACACACAGAAAAGTGGGAAGTGGTTATTACTGCTTTGCCTAATAGTATCTTTGGTGAATAGTAAGTATTTGTACTGTATAAATAAATAAAAACCTTAATTAACATGAACACCATTAGATACATGAGACAACTTAGTTTGTGCTTGATATTATGTTGATACATGTGGTAGTAGTATTACTCTGTGTGTGTGTGTGTGTGTGTGTGTGTGTGTGTGTGTGTGTGTGTGTGTGCACGCATTTTGAAAGGGCAGCATGAGTGAATAGAGGCATTAGAAAATACTCAATGCATTCAGGGGCTGTATTTGATGAATGGGGTTAACCAGCCCAGAAGACAAGAGCTGCAGCCGCGGACATGGATGCAGAACATGGATTTATCTACAGCAACAACAAAAAAAAAATCAATTGAACCTCACTTGTGTGTGTGTGTGTGTGTGTGTGTGTGTTGGGGGGGGGGGGGCTATGTCAAGTGTGTTAGACAGAGAGTTAAAGTGGTCTTTAAAGTCATCCTAAAAGTAATTTAAACTCCCAACTTTTTTATCCAGCAGAAAATCACTGAGATCCCAAGACCTACAGGAGCCAGATTTATATTTGCATGTATATATTATCATCCGTATTTTCTAATTAAGAGGTGGGATTCCCAGCATAAAGAGCTATGTACACAGATGTAGAGCAGTGTGATCCTCCGTGGTAAGGTGACCAACAGGCCAGCACTGCAGTCGAGTCAAAGTTGATTGGACGCTGAAGGACTGTTGTCCCACTCCAGAAATGCTGCTGTGTTGATCAGTGTTCCAGTGGCAGGTGAGGTGACCAGTAGGATGAACTCAACCTTAGTGGTAAGCGGTGAACTGAAAATATTATTCCCGTCGTTATGGTTTGGATTAATTTTGTCCTTTGAATTTTTAGGACCGTGAATCAGAAAGGCTGTTGGGTCAATGAGGCGTTTAAGCTGCGCTTGTGATATGAAATAGATCACGTAGGTAGTGATGATGAAACATCCCTCTCACTATGAATGTTATGTCAATACTCAGAACAAAAAAGTTCAGCAAAGGTTACTTAAAAAAAAGAAATCCTGAGTTTGTTTACAGTGGCTTTTCTTCTTTTTCTTTTTCTTTTTAAATCATGTAACAGCTGGTAATAATTGCTGAGGAAGTTATTTTTGAGAGCTCCTTTGCGAGGTCCTGGAGGTGTAGTATTATGTGCAATTATTTGTGGTAATTAGGTCAGGAGGAGACAGCAGCACGCTGAGGGGGAATTACAGCCCTCAGCGATCCTGCCGGGGAAACGTCACCCTCTGACTCATTATTGGCAGAGCAAAAAGGAAATGTCACGACAGTAAGACAGAGCTCATTACGTGTCAGGGCTCTTCTTACCATTGCTTCAACTGAATCTGTGTTGACTAGTAAATATGTCTGTGTAAATTATGGCAACACGCGTACAGCAACCTGCCCATCAGCACTACGTGTGTGAATGTGAGTTGGTTGACTGCCAGCTGATGGGGAGACAGCTCTAAAAACCCTTCCTCCATCTCTGGAAGTGTATGGTTTCTCTTTGTTGCTCATGTAGGACTGATCAACTATGTTGCAGACGAATAAAAAGAAGGTGGAACTCATTTGCCAATATGCAATCTTGCAACTCATTTGTTTGGCAAAGATTTAGCTTTTATTTTATCTGCACTCATTTGTTAGCAGTAAAAAATAAATCCAGATACAGAAATCGTCTTAAGACTTTTTGCATCTCGGCTCATTGGATGATAAATTAGAAGTGGCATGTAAAAGAGGAAGACTTGGCATGGATGCCCACTGGATACACTGGAATCCATGAAACGTTGGCCTTCGCACCCAGAGCCTGTTCATATCTGGGGGGTTCCAGCATTGACTTTGTACTGTCAATCTGACACTTGTTCTGAGGAAAGTAGGCAATGCGTAGCCTTAATTACATTTAAGTACATGCTGACATGCTGGGCTTTCTCTGATCGGTTGGTAAAGAACGTGCGCCAAAGCCTCCATGGAATGATGAGTATCTCAAAGCCATTCTTCACAATGCAGCTAATACCAGAGGGACAATAATTAAAGCTGCAATGCTCTGGGGACACATGTTGTCCTAGATATGGTGTCAGGATGTGCCTTGGAGAGGGAAGGTCTCATCTGCAGCATGGACACGTGGCATTGATTTTGGTTTGTAGTTGTAGAAGGAAGATTCAGACTTTAGTGGAGCTTGAACAACATGTTTCATGGTGGATGCGTCCAAGCAGTTTGGGAAATGTAGCCCCTGGAAGCCTTGGGCAATGCTTTACCATTCCACAGTTGCAGAGCATCTCATGTGGCAGGTGTGACATCATCCACAATTGTAGCCACTATTGAAATACAACATCCTATTGCTGTAGGGTGGTGACGATGTATCCAGTGCTCCAGTTAACTGAGGCATAGGAGCTCGTTTGGTTTCCTGTGTTGCCTCTGGCTTGGTTGGTCCGTACAGACACAAATGGCTGTGTCTGCTGGTGAGAAACTGGATGAACGTGTGTGTGTGTGTGTGTGTGTGTGTGTGTGTGTGTGTGCGTGTGTGTGTGTGTGTGTGCGCACAGCTGGTTGTATTGGCCCACAAATTTCATGGGTTCTCCTTGGGCCATGCAACACCCCTTCATCCAGGTTTGCAAGATTTAGCCCAGTACATTTTGCATGGTGGATGGAGTTCGCTGTCACTGACGCAACTTCTTCACAGCAGTATTTCATATGTTACAAATTGCCTTTGTCCCATTAGATTACAGTGTATCATGTCGTGAGGAAAATGGGCCTTATTATTATTGTTCTAACTAAAACATGTGTACTACTAAAATCAAATGATGCAATATGACATTGCTGTTACCAACTGCGGCTTAGCTCTTTAGTTTGTGTTTGTGAGTCAGGCGTGTTTCTCATTTGCTAAACTACATGTACTGTTCAAGAATGTGCAAATTCTCAGTTTCTCATACACCTGTCAGCTTCCAACACCAACCTAAACTCCCCTCTGCTTTGTGGGAGGCTCAAATTGAAATCCCCATTGTGCCCCCTTTGTTTGCGCCTGCTGGGCTTCCATCTACAAAGAGAATCATGGCTTCAGGGCATCAGGCAGCTCTGGCGGCTTAATAATTCATGGCTTGTCATTGTGAATCATGGCACACTCCCCCACTGCAATTACTGAGATCATTTGCTCAGCAAACCCTGCTAAATGCCTCTGCCATTTGTCACAACAATAATTAAGTGTTTCACATTGATCCGGCCACCTGTGGTTGATACATCTGACCTGACACAAAGTGGAAAACACACAGGTGGCACTGATATTGGCTGGCATGTTGCGTGGCGTAAACAGGAAGCCCCATTCAGATGGTTTAGCGTCGCAGGAAAGCCTAAACAGTCGCACTGCATAATTCAGGCTCTATTTTACAAATCAGAATTAAAATTTTTTGGGGGTGACCTTTCAGCAAAGAGGAGTGTTCACAACATCATTTACATAGGAGATGGGTTTTTTTTTTCACAGATCACTTGTGTTCATTTTTGTCCAATTCACTCAAACAGAGCACTGAGGGAGACGGTGAAATTCATTTTGTTGGGACGGGATTCTTCTCCAGCAAGGATTCAGTCATTTTAGCATGTGTAAGTGTTCTTGAGCACGTTACTGACCCCTTAATTGCTCGCAATGAGCAGGTTGACGCCTTCCATGGCAGTAGGGAATGAGGCAACGCTGTAAAGAGCTCTAAGTGTCAGAGGTGGAGAAGTGCTTTATAAGCAGAGCCCATTTCCCAGATGAAAGATGACGGCCATGACAGAAATGTGGTGACGTTTTCTTTGTCAGTCCAAATAGTGGCTGTAGCTCAGAGCAGGAGCCACATTCTCAAGCTTTGAACGGATTTCCCCCAACATCAGAAGCACTCCCACTTCCCACTAAAACATCAGAAACACCCTTTTCTTAAAACACCTGGAAGCTCAGCATCAAGGTTGCATGTCCCCTCACTGTCAGAGCAAAAGAAATGTCCCTTTGTGGATATTAAAAGATATTTCATCTAGTTTTTTGAGCGCAAACATTTTTTCGAGGTCATCCTTGAAAGTTTTTATGATTGTTGCTTAAAAATGACCATGGCAAGTTTTTGCATCAACTGATGTTGCTCACTGATGTGTGTTTTTATCATTTCTATTTACATCACCATGCTATCAAAAAATTAATTATGTGCAGAATCATTTTTCAAGATTTTCTTGGACCCAGCTGTGTGACATGCAGTCATGTTTGGTTGTTGTTGTCACACAGTGTGTTCAGCCTCCAAATCAGTCCTCGGCGATTTGGACAAACATTCAGTCCTCGCCCCTGAATTTGGAACCCTTACAGTAATCACCATCTTGCTCATTTGTAGCTTAATAGCGTTGTGATGTTTCATTGTTTTTTTACTTTTGCAAAGGAGAAAAAAATACTAAAAACACCTCTTATTGTCAGTCTTGCTCTTCTGACAAGCGAACTCTGGTGTGTTTGAGTGACAATTTAATGAGGAAGCAACTCCAAAACACAAGGATTTATGGACAACAGGAGACAGACGCTGATGTCTGCCTGCCAACAGCTCCTAATGAACAAGCTGAACCGAAGCAGGCTGGACCGATACACATATGCAAATATTATTCTTCATGTGTCTCCCAGCCAATACGGACTCCAGAGAGAGGGCCAATTACACCGAAAAAAAAGATTCTGCACATGTCAAGCAACTAGCTAACATTTCATGTCTGTAATTATCAGGAATTGGACAATGACCTCCTAACTGGAATACAATAGCATACAATGAAAGATTCAATGGGCAAGAACCTTGTCATTGGCAAAGGCCAAATGTCGTTAGAAGTGTGATGATGTATGATGCCCAGATGATAAATCATAAAAGTGATTTTGGTCATCCTTGTTCCCTTGTAATTTAACATTTGTGGATTATTTGGGGGTGAAATCTCTGATTTGGTACCCGCATTTGTGGTTTAAGTCAATAGAGAACCCTCTCTTTTCATAGTGCCATCATCCAGTCAGGGTATTTCTAAATGATTACAACAGGACTTTAATTTTTGACCAAACAAAATTAATGTAATATATATATATATATATATACAATAAATGCACTGCAGTTACAGTGCATGTAGTGCATTTATGGTGTTGATGGTAAAGCCAATTTCATGCATCATGTCCAGAAACAATGGTGAATCTTAACTTAGAGTTAAACATATTCTCTATTTCTTTTTTCTTTTGTTTTTTTTCACTGTGTGTTCCATTTTGTTTCTCAGGTATGGTAAAAGTCTCCTCCTAAACATATTTTTCTGCTGTGTTAAAACTTCAAACTTCACTCTCCTCTGATAACTATGAATCCCAGTCTCTGCTCTTGACACAGGAACAAGCCAGGCACTCAGGCGGCGCATATGAAGAAGTTTGCTGGTGCTCGATTAATTATAGGGCAGGGTGTAAGTAGATCAACAAATCCTGTAAAAGAAAACTGCTACATAAACACACATGCAAGCACACACACACACACACACACACACACACACACACACACACACACAATAGAGTTCTTAGCACAGAAAACATAAACACAGTTTGCTTGCTCTGCTCATTCGAGACTCCCTCAGCTGTCGATGCAACTCGGGAGGTTTTGCAGCAAATTTGCAACACAAAACAACATAGTTTCACCAGTTTCCATCTAATATGGAGAGCAAAACTTTTTGTTTTTAGATGGTTTTTTTTCCCCCACCTAATAGCACACCTTCAATTGTCTTGAAGTAGTCTACCTTTAAACCAGCGAACAAATCAAGCTTGAGCGGACACTTCAAGAAAAACATGATGAATTTTGTTTTGGTATCGAAAAGCATAACAGGTTCATTAATCCAACCAGGATGTTCTTGGATGGTGCAGGAGCCTTTAGGCCATTGTCACTGTGCAGGCTTCACTCCATTTATTTTGTTCACCAAGTTTGAATTGTTCCAGAAATGAATTAAAAATGTAACCATGTTGAAATGTGTTTGCAGGAGAAATTGAAAAGCTGCACCTCACAAGTTTGTATTGTGACCTCTGAGCAGGTTTTTGGAGGTTCTCTAGCCTCAGGATGATGCTTTTTTTCATAAGGAAATGTTCAAAGTCATTTCACATTTTGCTTAAAAGTGTTGGTTTAATGAGTAATTTTACAACCTAATCTGTTATTTAACAAAATGAGAGACAAGCTCCTAAATGCCCTTCGTTTTATCTGCCCCTCCGGCGTGTATTTATGCTCTGGAGATGGTCACAGCTGACAGCTGATGTCACCAGTTGTTAGATTAAATGTTCATAATAAATGCTCCTGGAGCTGTCAACTTCTACCACTTTGCTATTGCTCAGTAAATGGCACCAGTGTGACGTGGCGGACACTGTTATTGACCAACAGATGATTAATGCATGTTAATAAAACTCCACACTGGCTCACAGAATGGAACGCGCATACGTGTTTATTTCCTGGTCACTAAAGATCTTTAGGGATGCACAACAACACCAGCAGATCTGCATCTGTAGATGTCACCAGTTTTTTTAAGTACACAGAATATAACGTTCTCATGGATGCTGCCACCATTTTGTGGTGGACGTGATTGACTGATGGATGAGAAAGCAACTACACGGCTGCAGTATGGATGAAAAACCTTTACATGTTTCATGATGTTTTCCTTTGATCATTTTACAGTTCACCCTCACAAACTGGTTACTCGCCAGTGTTAGCCACAGTGAGCACGAAAGCTTCTATCTGTAGCGCTCTTGTTCACCAGACGCAGCAGACATGAATCATGTCGGTCTTTTGTCATTCCAAAATATGTAAAAAAAAAACATTAATGAATCTCTTCAGCAACAACGAAGACAAAATTCGTGAGCATAGAAGGGAAGTACAGTCCAGAAAACGTTCTCAGTTTGGGAGATTTATTACACCACAGCTTGTTTCACACTGCAGCAGGCTGCCAGGATTTGTTCTGACACTTTGCATGTCGTCCTGCTCCTGCATACCGCGACCTTTCTCAAGGCAGCACACCACAGAGCAAAGGACTGGGTTTTAGGGCGAATATCTGCATCTAAATGTAACTGACCATCACATCGTCAAGTCTCCAAATATGTCGATCAACTCGTCAAGGTTTATAAGGTTTGGGTGGTCGAAGAGGAAGATTACTGAGCGTAAACTGTCATTTGTGGGTTTGAGTTGCATTTGAAAGACAGATGTTTGTTGCTGTGTGCAACCACGTGGTCCATATTTAAAAAACAACAGCACCTGAATTCACATGTTCATGACAAAACTGCATTTGCCCGCCTAGACCTCGTTTCCTTTCCCCTGTTTGATCGCCAACTGTTTTCATTCATTTCTTGTTTTTTTTTTTGTGGTTCTGCTGTTTCTGTCAAAGTTTGTTGTTTTCAAGCCTTTCTTGGAAAATATGTTACACTCAATGGCACTGCCTAATTAAATAAAGATTAAATGAATACAATTAGATTAAAAAAAGTTTAGAAATCAATAGCCCACTAAATGAAAGTGAACGTCTGAAAGTATAAGCAACTGGCTTTTAAAGAAACTAGACAGGAGTTATGGCATCAGCTTGGGGCAAACTCAAACACAACATTTCTCTTTAATGTCTTTGTAAATTTCTGTTAACAGCTCAAAAACCTGTTGGGTAGCATGACAAATTTAAATGCCCCCAAAGGGATCCATCTACTGATCTGGGGGTAAATCAGTCTCACAAATCCTCCTTATTTACCCAGAATGCTTTGCTGATCCAGTCACTCCTGCCTCTCACTAATGAATGGACTACAAGTTAATGAGCAGGAGGGGAAATTGAATTAAAGCCAGGGTCTGGAAGCTTTTCAGTTGCTAAATTGTGACGCCTGAGTGATACTCTCACTGCCATAAAAATGGAGATTAAAGCAATGCCTTGTTCTCCTCTTATTTGTAGGGTGTCGGCCAGCTGACATTTACTGCCTCTTGTTCAGGATGTTGACTGTGGGGGTGAAGACAGAGGTAATTGTAACCTGTATTTATTCAGGGGTTATTTATCCGCTGAGCGTGATGCTCTCTTCTACAGGAACGCCCTGATCACAGTCACAGCTTCACACACTCAGACACTCAGCACAACCACAGCCTCTCTAACCTTTAGGCCAGCAGTGCCCTAATGCCAGCAGTGCCCTAATGCCAGCAGTGCCCTAATGCCTCATTTCCACGTTGTTTATTCAGGGGTTTGACAATCTTTGTTATATATGGATTATGCCCCCCGCTGTCTCAATGAAGGAACTGCACTGCTTTAGCCGGCAATCGCTAGCAGGCTGCTTTTGAACATCTTTCGCTGTTCACTCATGGAGCATTGCAGACACAGGAACGGGATGTAAGCCTGCTAGCTTCTGTTAGCATACTGCTCTTACTGTCTTTCCAAATCCACCTCAGAAGTTACATTTTTTTGCGATGCGTCCAACACCTAAAATATAGACAAATAAACAAACCAAAAAAGAACCCCAACTTGAGTGATGGTTTACACAGAATTTTGGAGATCTTAAATGTCCTTAGAGGCTGACATATGAACACAGCGGTATGTGGAAACAAGTCCTGAATGTGATGGAAAAAAAAACAAGCCATGGCCTCCACCTGGGAAATACAAGTGTTAATTTCATGTTTGGGTATAAAGTTATGATTGTTCCTGAAAAAAAGACTACCAACATGAGGATAAAATAAATCCTGATGGTTGGTTTTAAACAACGCCAGGTATATTTCAAGACATTGCTGCCCACGTCCTTATTTACCAGTCAAACAACTGTGCTGCGTTTGAGTGTGGTTGTGCTCATTCATCACGGTTTCTGGCAGCCATTAAATGGTACGACACCAGAGCTATTTGAGCTGGAGATGGAGATCTAGAACAGCCTGTTCTTATCTTAGGTTGTCAAATAGCGACTCAATGAGACACATCAGGCTGGTGATTAACACTCATGTAAAGCTGCTTATGACACTGTGCTCAGGGCAAACTGCCCCAGCTCATGTCTGAGATGCAAACCATTATGAAAGTGTGAATTTTAACGTCAACCATGAGCTGTCCTCAACCCCAAGCACTTGTTTTGTCTTTTATGAAGGCCATTAGTCCTCGTCCTGACATCTATATTATACTTGTTGGAACATGCAAACCTCGGACTCTGACAGGTCCAAGTGGTGCACATTAGATGTCAAGAGCAAGGCATCATTTCATGAATGAGGACCAATATTTTACCAATGCATGTAGCTGCCATTCACGGTAGCAGATCAGTGGGGCCTCCTCTGTTGTGTGTTTTCACACCTTTTATATTCTCCTTTATGAAGCAAAAATAAACTGGCAAAAATAGATGAATAAACGTCACAGATAACCGAACCGTGAATAAACCAATAAGATTGTTTTTCTTTCCTGCTGTTTTTGCTATTTCTGTGTGACAGCTTCTTAAGGGAGGCCTATTTTATTAAGCACAGAAGTGCTCTTCTCAGGGAGAGATAAGCAGATGCAAGAGCAAGAGCAGCACAAGGTGGATTTAGTGTCCTGCACAGAAGCCCGTCATTCACAGCCAGCTGCAATTAGAATGATAGTGCCTAGCCATATGCTATTTTATATCCCATCCATTACTCTGCAGGGCTCTGCTGGTCTGCAGGGATTGGTAACGCCTTTGGAGTGAGCTCAAGCGCTAACACTACTCCCCTAGTAGTTGCCTGACGCCTCTTAAGGATGCTTCCCTCTCTGCACTCTGAAAATATGGCCAGGAGCCACAAGTGATGTCTGGAAATGAATAATAAAGCGTGTAAGAAGTCCACAGAGGGTGAGCGCAGACACGTGCTCCAACTGAATTTGGATTTCAAGTTGGCCATTCGCATAACCCCCCTGCAGGGTCTTTTCACAGCTGTCACAAGCTGCTCAGAGGTCCTCTTGCTTAGATTTTTGCTCTCATTCCTTTCTTTCTCCATCAGTCTCTCTCTTAATTTATTAGTTTATGTCTGTGTCTTTTTTTGTTGTTGTTGGTACATTTGTGTTGTATAGGCTTCACTGGTGAAATGGGTTATTTGAATTTGCTAAACTGAGCAAATGCTTCACTTCAGGGGAAATTGCAAACAGCTCTTTAGATTCAAGCCCATTCACCATCGCACTAATAGGACCTCTGTTCACTCTATCAGGCACAAAAGAGCCCATGAGATTTGAGAAAATGGCGGTGGCAATTCTCCATTTTATATCTTAATTTAAAGGTTGGAAACAACCAACAGGAGTACTCTGTTAAATTGAAAGCCATCTTATCACAGAAATCTGTAATTACTTCATGAGAGTGGTACAATGTTGCTGTGGGTCTAAAACCGCTTAAATTCTAAAACATATAGCTGTGCACATTAAAGGGTCTAATGGTCAGCTAATGTTTTAACTATACACTTTGCTCCCTTCACAGTGAATTCTCTTTGTGTATCTACTTGAAAAAGACATTTACTTAATACCTTGTATAGCCAGTTAAGAGCCATGTAATATTTCCTAAGAATTAGATGAAACATATACTTAAGACTCACCACAGGTTTAATGCATTTATTAAATTTAACATATCACATACATTTATCACGTACATTTATCACATGCACGTCCAACTATTTGTTATATCTGATATAAATCAGTCAAGTGTTCATGCACGAGGTCCCATCGCTGACGTGAACATGAGATGTGGGACTTCAACATGTAAAATATAAGTCAATCAAAATATCTTGTGTTTGGGAACATGACAGACATCAGAGTGTGTGGGGAGGTTCAACCTCTGTCAGAGGTCGTCATGGACGTGATGCTCACTGCTTACATACATCTCAAAGCTCTCCATTTTTGTGCTCCGGGAGATCAGGATATAAATCTCACATGGACCGTGGGTGACTAGCACGCCACATTTAAGGGCATATAAATCCCAATAGAGAATTACAGCTGAAATGTGGGGAGACAGCAGACTCCGCTTGACTTATTTCCTCGTGGCGTCAAAAATGTAGGAAATACAGTTAGTTTCCTTTTTTAGTACGTAGTTGCTCTCCTGAAACTACTTGTCTCGCTTAACATTACAGTCAGTTGGGGCATTGGACTTTGTTCCGGTATTTACAACTACAGCAAATACTGTTTAGGAAATGTTAAACTCGCACTTTGAAAATGGGGGGAAAAAAAGTTTCTTGAAGTCTGGTGTTTTGTTAAATCTGGAAATGTGGAGCAAATGGGATGTTTCTGGCTGCATGCGGGACTCCAGACAGTTGCCTCACACTCCACAATTGTATTTGTGTGTCCAGTGTTGGTCCAACTGTCCTGGGATCATAGTCTGTCTTTGCAAACAGCCCTGCATGTCCAGCACTGACAGAAAGTCTTCCTACGGGGTCATAGTGCCTTCAAACAGCCACTAACCAAGCATCCGTAGACTATTTCAGGAGTGTGGCGTGTGAACATGCAGGCTTTCATTCCTCCTACTTCATTTGATTGTTGTTAATAAAACATAACGATTCCAACATGTTTCCATTCCCACCTTGTCAAGTATGGATGCTATTAGCAAATGTGTCACTTGCAGCTGCAAAATTTCACATTCATCCAGCCTTTCCTCACCTGCACATCCCATGCGCACGTTCTTGTTAGGGTATATTGCTACTATCACATTCTGTCATTTGCAACAGCAGGTTATCTCCACAATTTACAAATCAGGGATTTATTGTTTGACTCAAAGCTGAAAAAAATGCCTGAATTTGATGAGTTGGTCGTCAGAAGTTGGCCAGGAATCATTAAATATATTCTGCTACAGTGATACTTACATGGCACACAAACTAACAAATGCAACTGAAGATATGAACTCTTTGGAAGAGTAAAAACTGACTCAGGGTCTGATTTATTGTTTGACACTTGCTGATGTTAAGCAGCAGTATTTACCATGTTCTCCATTTTACCATCTCAAGAAAAAACATCAAGTCAATCTGTCTGCTTGCTGTGCAATAACATGGATTTGGAAACCATCTCTCACAGACAAAGTTCAAGAAGATCATTGCAATCTCATCATCTCACACGGATGCTTGACACTCACTCATGGAGAGATGGATCAGAAATAAAATGAATTAATGAAATACAAAACACAGCTTGAATGAAGCAGTGAGGAATGTCAACACGGAACCATCTTCCCTTCCAGAATGTGTGATGTAGAGCGGAGCGCTTGCAGCCACATGTCTGTTATCAACAGCATTAAAGTCCTCATGCAAGTTTGACTGTCTGTGTGATGGATTATTTAATACATCAGTATAGCAGAATACTCATAAACACTCTGTCTGTCACTGGAGTGGAGTCGGAGGCTTGGACTGTGCAGCCGCAGAGACGCCGCAATAACAAATCAATGGCGAGCAGCAGCACACCTGTGCTAACATAGCTTATGGCTATAAAACAATTAACGCAAAGCTCTGCTATAATATTTCACGTCAAAGCAAAGAATGTTAGATTAACTACATTAAAATTTTATTACACAGAACACATCCGAAAAATGTCCTTCACTTGGAAATGGGAAAGTTAACATTGCTCAGCTGCATCAACACCAGTGATTAAATAATTTGTTACTACAAACTATAGAGAAAAGTTGGCTAATATTTAAAGACATTATCTTTATCGCTACAGATGCAGTAAACCTGCTAAATTAATCAAGTTGGTCCTCCATCTCCGTTTCAGGCCATGGTCAAACGTATGCCATGAAGTCCTCCTCCAGTGCACTGCACACATTCAGTACACATAGTCCTTTGGAAACATCTCACCCATGGTTTCTTCTTCAGTATAATGGGATAACATGAGACACAACAGTCAACGTTCAATTAAAGGATGATGGATGTGGCTTTGCTAAGCATGAGCTGTCCCTCATCTGGAGACTTTCCCTCAATGCCATCTGCTTGGTTTTGTTCTCCCCCATATTCTCCGTCCTCTCAGTTCCTGTTTTGTTTTCACGGTCTTTTCTCCTTCATCTCCTCTCGCCTCTGTTTGATGATGGATGTCGCATCATCAGCTCCTACCAGAGGGGCTCTCGGCCTGCGATGCCAGAGGACCCGGAGGACAGTGGCCAAGCCAAACCTTCCCAACAAGGTACTCATTAAACTCATCATGGGAAACTAATGAGGATGAATTTGGAGCCTGAATGTGCTTCCGTATCAGGGGAGTGCTGGGCTCCTTTCAGTGTCTGTTCATCTGTCACACCCAGACTACTGAAGCTGGTTCTGCTTTTTCTCCCTGGCATTACGGCTGCTCATATTATATTCTCTATTTAAATAAATAAATGTAATCAACTATGTGTATAATACATGTACATATCATTTTTTTCTCATTAGAAAATTCAATATTTTAAGACAGTGATGGCAACGTTGTGGACAATGGGACTTGAGGGGACATGCTTAACCTGTGGGGTTTATGAGTTTGGGTGGGAGGACTTCTGCAGTGAGTGGTCTAAGCTGCACAAAACTCTGTATATGTTCATCAGAGGAGGGGTCATTGCAGGAGTCTTTAGCTGATGCTGCCAAAGTTGTTGTTTATCTCCAGGATTAATTATTCATTCATTGTGTCTGAGTAAATTATTTATGGGATTTATTGATGTGTTGCAACCATGAGATTTGACGAGAACAAAACATCTTTGCCCTGGATATCTTGTCATCATGTTTTGCCTCTGAGTTTTGCTTGATATGAAGTCACGAGCACGCGTCTTCATTGCACGTATCAAAAGAGCAGGTACCATTTTCTATTTCCAGATACATTTACGTCTGCTACTTTATGAATTTACTAACAACATGACAAAATGTAGCAGACTTGAAAGAAACATTAAGATGATTTGGAAGCCTCTCTTGGCGTCTTACCTCCTGTTTAGAGATGCTTTTCTTCATTACTTTACGTAATTTGGATTCACAATGGTCCAGGGACTATCAACCCGTCTGTGTCATTTAATTATGGGTGTATGAAATGAGAGTTTTCCCTCCCGTACTCCTTTAATGTTTCCTGGAATTGATAAGATAGAGGAAGCTCATCACATTACATTGCAGAGCTGTGATTCTCCTTTGTTGCAGCTCACTCACGCTAATGGGCCTCATCAGTGTAGCAGGCAGATACTCAACTATTAGCCAAGAAGAGAAAAAAGTTGTAATGGGAAACAGAGAGGATGGGAAGGAGTGGAAGATGAAAGGTAGTGAAATAAAGGGAGGACAGGAAGGAAAAAATGGAAACTAGAAAGGAGAGCATAGAAAAAGGGAGACCTTCCTGTGTCAAATGCACTTCGTCAGGTTTGTTTATGAGCTAGTCTGGAATGTAGTCCTCCAAATTTTCAGCACGACCATGACACAACTTCAGCTTGATTAATCAAAATGTTTTACATTAATCCATCCATCCATTTTCTACCATTTATCCTGTTAAGGGTCGCGGGGGGGGGGGGGGGGGTTGGAGCCTATCCCAGCAGCCGTTGGGCGACCAGAGAGAACCCACGCAGGCACAGGGAGAACATGCAGACTAAACACACAAAGACCCCGTGCTCCAGCCGGGGCTCCAACCCAGAACCTTCTTGCTGTGAGGCCACAGAGCTGACCACTGCACCACCGTGCCGCCCAAAAATGTTTTACGTTTTTTTGTGAAACACAAAATGTAGACATTTTTAATACAAATTGCCTTGACTCGAGTGGGACACCTCTGTTCACTCAGGGCTTCGGATTAAGTACATTGTAAAGTAACATGAGCACAACATACATATTGGGGTTACTGCACTCATTCTGCTGGCAGTATTTGGTCTCAGATAAATCACAGATGATTTGATGGATTTTGACCTCAAGTGGCCCAAAAATGGAGCTTTGGGGAACCCAAGCTTCTTTTCATCTGCTCTGATGAGTAAGGAGCAAATATAATCAGGCACCTCACACAGACACAACAGCTGTTCCTGCTTAAAGGAAGTTTTCAAAATAAAAGGTTTATACACTTGCTTTCGATACTTGTTTTTCCTTTTTTGAAAAGTAGTATGAACAAAACAGGAGATGGAAATGCCCGATTCAAATAAACTCTGACGAATGAAAATCTTTGACTCTTGTGATTGAGAGGCTGTTTTGCTTCTGTTGTCTTCATGGAAATTCTTAATCTTGATGTTCGCCTCAGGAGAAGCAGCAATATGGTCAACACTAGATGATACCAAACAACAAAAACAACCTTTTCAACTGAAGTTTATTCCACAAGACTCAATTTTTTTTCCGCTGGTAGTCAGCCTAAGCTATGTGTTGACATGAAGTTTCTTTTTCCCTTTTGATGGTAATATTGCCTTGTTTATTCGCTTCAAATCACTTAATGGTAACTGGTGTGATTTGCATAAACTATTTGGTGGCATTTCTAAAATTCTCTTCAAATTCACTTGACATTTTATGGAAAGACAACAACTGACTGCGTGTGAGTTTAAAAAAAACAAGTTAATTGCCCATTGCATGGCTTTGTGGACAGACATTCAGGGGCTTCTGACGCATGAGGGTTTTTCAGAATCAACAGTAACAAATAAGTAAATTTTATTGTTTTGTCAATGAATTAAAAGGACTGATTTGCATTTCTCCATGGTGTTCTTTTCTTACCACTGAAGTTATGAATAATTCACTCTTATCTCTTTACATGGTAATCTCAAGGAGAGCAACGTCAGTCCCAGAACCGGAGAAATGTTAGAACTCTTGGAGATGAAGTCCAGTGTGTGCCCTTTGTGTGTGTGTGTGTGTGTGTGTGTGTGTGTGTGTGTGTGTGTGTGTTTGTGTGTGTGGGGGCTCTGTTACATGCTGAGTCAGTCCATATGTATCAGGAATATGACAGTTCTATAGTGCTGCTGTGCTGGAGGATGTCAACATTAATATTAACAATACCTGTCACCAACAATACCGACACAAAGTCGATACATATTATAGGGAAGTGTTCAGCAAAGTCATCAAGAAAGTTTGCACTGAACTGTAGAGCAGCTGTAGAAAGAGAATCCAACTGAAAAAGGAAATATTCAAAAGAAGCGGTTAACACAGGACATTGTATGTGAGTGAATCACTAAAAGTGGCAACACTGCTTTCTTTTTTCTTTTTTCGCTCCACATTAGCAGTTGTCTCATTAAGCAGTTTTTCACTGTATCTTAGGCAATTAATTAAAGAAGATTTATCTGGCAAAACCCTGGAATTATACACAACGAGGTTTACAATGTCAAAGTTTTTGAGACAGGACTTTATGTAAGCCGTGGCTGACAAGGAACTGATCATAAATGTGATATATTTGCACAGTTATTTGAGTACATCCTGTTTGCTTGCATATTGGCCAAATTTGATGTTTAATTAGAATGCAGATATTTCTATCAGCAATCAGGAAAGAGCTACAAGCATCCAGAGCTTTGTCCACATCAATGATTTTACTAACAACGCGCAGCTACAATGGCTTATGGGATCGCGAGGGAAACAGAATGTGTCACATGTCCAAGTCACAGAGCAGAGAATTATGAAAGGGGATCAGATGAGGGAGGAACTGCAAGTGAAGAGTTGGCTCAGTGAGCCTGCTAACTGCAGGACAGACGAGAAGTGAGGATTGGTGGCATCTGGTGAACAGCGTGACCAGTGCAGATCTGTGGAGAAGGAAGGAAGTACACAGCCTGGGCGAGGTGTGCAAGGTTGGAGACTGAATGATGCAGATGCCAGTGATTATAATGTCATAAAAGTTGATCTTACAAACTATGTAGTTCATTTTTGGCAACTGGACCCAGAACAGAGTCTCGTTGCCATCTAGAAACAAAGCTGTCCAGTTCCATTTTTTCCTGACAGTGAACTGAAATATACATTAGTATTCAATAGTGTGTAAAATATTTTCCACTGTGTCCATGGTATGCATGCATATGATATTTTACAATTCAATTATAGCCACTGATTCATTCTGCTCTACCTTCCGTCCTCTCTGTTATTTGTTCATCCATCTATCGATCAGTCCATCCATCCTTTCGTCAGCGTATTCATCTTTTATAAACTGTGAACTAAGGATCAGACCTCAAGGCTTTTCCTCAAGCCAGAGGCCTAACGGTGGTGACATGATGCCATCCATAATGCATTTCTCCCCTGAGGAAGCCTGTCTGACAGAGTGAGAATTTGAAGTTTGTGCATACACGCACTCTCTCTCTCTCTCTCTCTCTCTCTCTCTCTCTCACTCTCACACACACACACACACACACACACACACACACACACACACACACACACACACACACACACACACACACACTCACAGATGAAGATTCAGATCTATTTGGAATTTCAGGACTGATCTCAGACCAGAGTTTGGCTCTGATTTATCTACATGAGATGGAATAATAACAAGAGGGACCGCTCTGCTGTTGATTTTAAATTGACTCCAGTGGGCACGCACACACATGCACACACACTCACACACACACATGCACACACACACACACACACACACACACACACACACAACACCACAACACACACACACACGCACAGTCAGCCAGCACATCGGCGAGCTGACAAGTAGGCTAGAGAGATGATAATCATGCAGCCAAACATGCACAACCATTTCCTTTTAAATAATGTTTTCTGCTCCGAGGTGGCATTTCTCGTTCAGTCCCCCCCAACACACACACACACACACACACACACACACACACACACACACACACTGGTTAGGTCAACAGGTGAAGGAACATCACTCAGTGAAGAACAAGTGTGGACTGTGCTGCAAAATCTCAAGTAGCTAATTTCCACTAGTACTCAACACTGTGTTGTGTACTTTGCATTTCTGCCCTCTGTTCAGTTTTTAATTGCTCCATATTTTGCTTCATAGATATGAAAATGAAAAAAAACAACAACACCTGTTTTCAAAGGAATTGTAGTGAATTTTAAAAGCGAAACTGTGTAGCTGCAAGATTATTTGAATCAACGATGGGAGGTTTTACAAGGTCATCAGGTCTAGAGGATAGTGACCGGCAAACAGACCATCTGTCCAGCGCGCAGTCACTTCGCTGAACTGTAATGTCACAAATAGATTCAAATCACAACTTTTTTTTTACTCCTACTAATTAGGTACTAATTAGGTCTCAATATTATGTTCAAAGTTCAGTTTAGGTGGGCCGAAATGGCAGCTTGAGATATTAAAAAATGAGGATCAAAACAGTCCAACTTTGTGAAATTACTGTTTAGATGGGAACATTTGTGACAGTACAGACACAAAATAAGTGATGGGAAGAGAAGAAAAAGGGAATTTTTGTAAAAAAAAACAACAACAAAACAACAACAACAACAACAACAAAAAACCCTCCCATTTCTCAATAGCCATCAAATAAAAAAACACATAGTGGCCTTAAGTTGTATTCAGAATATTGCTATACAGAATGGCCACTTTGAGAAAAAACTTGTGAATATAGTGACCCTCACTTGTGCACAGTAAAATCTTGAATGATCCTCCCGTGACTGCACACTGACATTTTCATCTCACTTCCTTTGAGCCCCTTCTGGGTTTTAATTTCTCTTTAGAACTTGGGTATTTTTTTCTTTGGTGCCATCCAGTGGTTATATCCTAAAAGACAGCAACACACACCAGTGCAACCCAGGTGGCTTTAAGCTTCGATTCACACTGGGTGTGTGTGTGTGTGTGTGTGTGTGTGTGTGTGTGTGTGTGTGTGTGTGTGTGTGTGTGGTCTGTAGAGTCACTGTTATCAGGCTATTAGACAAACCCTTTGTAACACAACTGTCCTTGTTTGTAGGGGCCCTATGAAACCTGGAGGGACCAGGAGGCTGGTAGCTGTTAGCACATGTAGGAGCATTTAGGTTTACATGGATATCATTTGCTTTCCTTCATAACATGAATGAAAATAACTTTGTTAGGCCCCTACTAGCACATATCTGTGTGATTTTAATAACTGTTCAGTTGCCTGATAATCGCAGAGGAGCAGGCCTTATTCCGTCCCTTTCTTGCTGCACTTTCAAACACAGTGCTATTTGATCTGTGTTCACCGCTCGTCTCAGCGCGCTGCTCAGAAGGTCATAGTGTCGTCTGCAGCAGTCAGAATCCACCAGGTTGAATGCACTGCTGATTACGCGCTTTGCCCCACACAGCAATGAACCTTCGTGTAGCACAAACGATTGAAAGTAGTTCTTGCGATGTATCTGAACACTTCTAGTTCAGTTGCTTAGTTGCGCCCTCGCTGACATTTAAGCCGATTTGAGACGTGCTGAAGTTCACCTACACATGTCCATGAAGACTCTTCGCTCTGTACTACACGGAAGTGTACTTATGAAAGATCAGGTGTAGATGTCCGTGGATTTATATCTCTGAATGCATTTGAGAGAACATGCAGTGTAAAACTGGCCCTAAGGCAGCATAAATATATCTATTGATTACAGACAACATGTTGTTAGAGGCAGACACACAATATAACAGCCATATGTTCTCATGAGCTGTAAACAGGCATTCTGAGTTCCTGAGGGGTTTGGGAGGGTGCGACAATTAATGTAAGTGGAAGCAAATTAGCACAAATTAACAACAAGACATCGATTTTTAGCTCTTAAAGGTTAATGTGGTTTGTGACTCTTTCTGAGAGACAGTGTGTGAGAGAGAGAAGCCCGGAGACAGCAAGAAAAGGAGTCGACTGGAATGGAATGGAACTAAAAAAAGAAATGAAACCGGAAGAACAGTGGTACAGTGCAGAACGCAATGAAAATGGCGAGGAGGCGGTTGAAACAATTAGAGAAAAGATGAATAATTAAAAGGAAATGAAGAGTGATGGAAAGCCTTCATGCACAGATAATACGAGAAGGTTAAGACACACCGAGAGACGGTGGATGAGTCACTTGTGCATCATTACTGATTGAACTGAGAGGATTTCATTAAGCAATATTTTCTCTGCTGACTTGTGAATCAAAGAAAAAATGAGAAAAGAGTTAAGGAAAAGAAAAAAAGCTGCTGTAGTTTGTTGTGTATAATAATAAGTGGGTGGAGAGGCACTCAGATGATTTAATTAAGAAAGTTCCAAATACCACACTGTAAAAGCACACAGTTATAGACGAAAACACTGCACTGAAATTGTTACATAAGATAGTTTAAGGTGAATTCACTCCTACACACACACACACACACACACACACACACACACACTCACTCACACACACACAAACATGCATTTCTTTCTGTACAGTTAAAAGTTGCATGTTAGAAAAAGGGGATCATCTCATTTAGTTTGGTCTTATTTTGTGCGCGTACTGTCATCCCATTTTGTGTTTCATGTGTACACATTTGTGTATACATCAACATGGGTAGGCTATGTGTGCGATAATGCCTGTGCTTGAATGTGTGTGTTGTTCATTCCCAGATTCCTGCTCAGTAAAATACCATAATTTATATTCATACCCTCCGCCTGAGGAAAGACAGAGTAACCCACTTTGTATTCAACACTAATGCACACAAGACACGGTTCCATTTTATAAATAATGATTCCTCCTTTAGGCTTTTGGTTAAAACCCACTCTTCCTTAGTTTTATACCGCAAAGTCAGTCTTTTAAAACACTATTAAAATCGTAAGTTTGCGTGTCCTTCCAGTTTGCACACGGTTGCCATTATATGGCTGGTTAACTTGTCCCAAGAACGTCTTACTTTGTATTCACAAATGTGTTTTTCTTCCACACTGAAACCACATTGCGACTGGAAATTGACAAAATCTGATATTTCCAGATGAGAAAAGTTTTATGGAAAATATACTCTTTTACGTTTGTGACAGAAAATGAGAGAGAGAGAGAGAGAGAGAGAGGTGGAAGGAGGTCATCCACATGCTTGGAGCAATGAGTCCTCCAACTGAAACAGATGTGTAATTTGTTTCAGCCCTTTTTTATAGCATGGTTTGATTTAGGCACACTTGGTTGAGAAAAGATCAAAAACTACAGGAACACCTTCACCATCGGGGACATGAAGTCGGCAGCTGCGTCCCGCTGCAACTGCAGCTTCATCTCCTCACCAGCGATCACATGGTGTCCAACAGCTGCGAAACACCATGAAACAGCGGCGACCGCAGCAGCTTTTTCCAGCCAGCAGCCTTGGACATGAGTCGACTGCTCTCTCTACCTCCTCACACATTTCATTTTTTTGGTCTTTTATTAACGTCACGTGATTTCCTGACGTCTTGTACTGCCGCTAGATGGCATTTGTCACTTATTACATTACTTTGGGTCATTTTCACAACAGGAACTTATCAGCCGAAAAGAAATGACAAACGGCCTTAAAATGAAACAGGTAATCATTTAGTATGGAAAATTTAGTCGTCTTTTTCTGTAGCCTTGAGTTTTCTGATATGCATATCAATAACATCCAGTTAGCCCGGCGTCTCTCATGCACAGACACAGGTAATTTAGTTGGTTGGACAGACATATAATTCTGTACCAGCTCATCCTTTGATTTACATGAAGCACTGGTCTATCAATTACGCTGGCGTGGTATAAGTGAGTGTTGAATAGATGGGGTCTGTCAGAGGAGCGCTGCTCCACCAGCTGAGTGAGAGGTGCAGGACAGGGCTCAGCCGAGCCGGGACGTGTTTCCTGATGTTATCGCTGTGGCAGCTCTGTGATGAAGAGATCAGCCAGAGCAGCTGACCTTTCCACCAGATGGACACCGTTTCAGTGTTGACACGCTTTTCTGTCTCCTCTGGTTTGACTTGTAGTGACACGGACAATGTACCCCGCGGTACTGTATGTCAACCTGCTGCTGGGAAGTGATCATCGGTGCTTGGGCAGTGTCACTATCAGCTCCTCGTGTTTTATTTTGTGGTACTTTTACTTCAGCAAAGGATGTGGATACTTCCTTCAATATTCAAAACAATTTCAAGGACTTTAGCATTTGCAACCTTTTCAAGTGACAAAATTAGGCTCACATTACCCTAAGAGGCATCCCATTTTACTCACTTTAATCGTAAAAATGAATGCATCAATGCAGAAAATATAATCACTGATCATTTAAAAGTTGCCTAATCATTCTCAATTGGATGCCACTTTTTGTTCAGAAAACCTACAGAAAATACACCAGAAAACCTAAAATTGGGTTGTAAGAGGGGGCAGCACGGTGGTGCAGTGGTCAGCACTGTCGCCTCCCATCAAGAAGGTCCTGGGTTCGAGCCCCGGCTGGAGCACGGGGTCTTTCTGTGTGAGGCTGCATGTTCTCTCTGTGCCTGTGTGGGTTCTCTCTGGTACTCCAGCTTCCTCCACAGTCCAAAGACATCAAAAGGGGACCAGGTTAATCCAGACTCTAAATTGACCGTAGGCGTGGCTGGGAGAGCCAATGGTTGTCTGTCTATATGTGGTGGCCCTGCCATGGACTGGTGACCTGTCCAGGGTGAACTCCACCTCTCACCAAAAGGCTGCTGGGATAGGCTCCACCCCCGCGTGACCCCTAACAGAATAAGAGGTAGAAAATGGATGGATGGGTTGCAAGAGGGTGAATACTGATTTAAATGCACTTGAAGTTTACAGTTTGAAATGGTAACTAACTAAGGGTGCTGACAAAGCAAAAAAAAAAATGTAGATTAGAAGAATTTTAAGGAGAAACCTGGAATAATAAGAGACTACAGCATGGTGCGGGAATGAGTCACATAGGCTTGCCATGGCAACACCAAAAGGGAATTGAATGTTTTTTGGTTAAATGGCTGACATAAAGCCAGTGGTTGATGCTAGATTAATACTGTAGATTTTTAATGTCTTTGGTTTGGGTTTTTTTTGGGGGGGGGGGGGGGGGGCTGGGGTGTTTAAATTCTTTACTTGTGACTTTAAATTCCACACCATGGAGTTCTCTCATTTAGCTGACTCTTTTGCCCAACCCAATTTACTCAAGCACATGATGTCACAACTGGAACCAGATGTTCCTGATGTTCGTCCTAGGATTTATAATATAAAAGTCCCGTTTGGCTGCGTGAGGCCGCGGCTGAACTCTTGTTTAACTTACAAAACTACATGATCCTTGCAGCAGGCTGCATGGACACCACCACATTGAATGCATAATTGGGAATGGCAGATCATACACTAAAAGTCCTGGTTCTGATGCCTGATGGGGGGGGGGGGGGGGGGGGCTCTGACTTGAATTATTACGGGAACAGTTGGCCGAGTAAGCTAACTTTCAAAAACTGTATGTATCAAAGCTGATACATTTCTAGACATTTAAGTCAGTCAAGACAGGTTCATTAAAAATGTTCAACTCTCAGTGTATTTTACATTTCAGATAACATTGAGAAGGAAAATAAAATGAATCCTCTGGTTGTATAAATATGCAAAAGTTGATGTTTGGTCAAAGTCGGTCAGCGGGGACAAAGTACCTAATAAACATGCAACTCATCTTTTCCCTGTTATCATACCCTTTCCTCGGTCTTTCCACCTCATTGCATTTAGAGAGGAAATTTACTTGTCGAGCGTACAGCTTGACATTGAAGATTACCGCAGAAGTGCTGCTAATTTTTTTATTTTATATTCACTCTTGTTGAAAGTCCCGCACACGTTGGTCGGCATATTGACAGGCTGACCTTTGGTACTGCAGGTAATGAGAAAGAAAACCAAGTAAACAGCTTTCTCTACTTTTCTCTTCTCCCAGAGAGACTTTTCTCTGGATGGGGAAAAAAGGAGGAGAAAGGATAGTAATGCACATAACTTTTCTGCAGTGCTCTACTCATTACTGAGGAAGCTGGGGAGAAGAGATACTGGAAAGAGAGACAGGAAGAGAGAGGGGGAAATTAGAAAGACTGGCATGTTTTTTCAGCACCTCATCTTCCTCTCTCCTTACCCCTCCATCCATCCCCTCCCTCCTCCCACTTAGCAGAGATTTAAAAAGATGAGATATTTCAAAGTGGGGGAATTATATTAAGCTTTCTTCTGGGGTTATGCTGAGCTGCTGGGGCTTTTCTCAGAGCAAACAGTGTGGTGAGTCGGCAGGACAGCGCTCGCCTGGGGAGATTAAAATCGGTGACTAAGGGCCCATCTTGCCGAGAGCTGTCATATTTGTTTACTGGCTAGCACCGTGGCGAGCGGCTGGGGAGGCCAGTTTAGGCCAGACGCCAGGATCTTTCTCGCTTGTGTTTTCCTCCTTGAATACTTATCAACATGTCAGGAGACTGGCAGAGGGGACTTTTCTTCATCGATGGACACTTTTCTATCAACTTCTGTCCTACTTAATGTAAAACAAACCTCCCACCCGCTTGGTTTGACGAGCCAACTTGGATGTTCCCATCTTATCACTGAAGGACTGTTACAGACTTTACAGTGTGGGATGCAAAGTATTAAAGGCACTGCACATTATCTTATCATCCATAAAGCAGCAAACCCGGGAATCCGCTGGCAGAGATGAAATAAATATTCATATGTTTGCTGCAGCTTGTTTTGATAGCTTAGCCAAGTGTTAGCTTCACGTCTACTGAAGGAGAGGTTCCTCCACCACTGGGCCTGCCATGTTGCAGTGCCGTGTTTAAGTCCAAAACAGAGAAAATGTTCACATTTTATAGTGAAGTGGCAGCCTGACTGGCTGGCTAAAAATGTTGTTCTACTGGTTTGACAACTCATTGCCAGAAATGGAGGATCATATTAAATTTAATATTTTAAATTAGCTCAAGAAAAAAGGCGTAGCATTTGTATCCTCATCCTTGAGGAAGAGATGACATGAAGAAGTAAAAAAAAAAAAATTCGAGCCAGGCAACAACATGAAAGAAGGATTACCACTGGTGTGGCCTTCAAAGGCTCCTCTAATGCTTGGAGGGGGAGGAGTAAGGGAGCTAACTGGCTGCAATCTGCAGCTGTTTTAAAAATGTTTGTAGGTCATTTTCTACTTCGGAGGGCAAAATAATTATTAACAATAATTTAAATGCATGAGAGATTTCCAGCCTGGAGTGGCGTCTGACGGACTCAACCGTGTATGCCACAAATGCCGCAGGGTCTGTGCATCCTGAATCCTCAAGCCTCGTTCGTGGGCACGGCCATCTTGATGGTGGGGTGGGGGGTGGCAAACAGTATGCATCAATAGGAGCCAGAATGCTCCTCTTCAGTTGGAACCCACGTGGCACTCTTCTTTAACGTAGCAGAGCAAATAAATTGTTTCTCAGCTGCACGCTTATACACTCCCTCACACACACACACACGCACATGCATGCACACACAGAATCTAGTAGTAGTAGAAGGGAGGGATGCAGGAATTTCCACCAATTTTTAATTTTAGTCACATTTTGGCTGGACTGTGATTTAAAGGAGGGGGACATGAAGTCCAAAGTTGAATGCTGCTCTCACTTTATAAACTCATTCTGGGGCTGCTGGCTATACATTTTGGTTTAGCAAGTATTACATATTTAATAGAAATGTATATATGTATATTATGAAGAAGGAGTTTTGAGAGATACTCAAAAAAAGGGAAAACAAGAGCATATACTTCTCCTTGAAAACTACAGAGGAGAATTTAGAATTCTTTTTTTTAATTACATTTTGAAGGCACGATTAACTCTGAAGAAATGTTTCCAAGGTGTCTGATCTGCTTGCCTTGTAAGGGTAAACAATTATAAATTGTATTAGGTAAACCATTAAATATGAATATCTGATCTTTGTTGATTTTCTATATTGAACAAGCCGCACCATAATCTGTACAGATCTGACACACTGCAATATTCCACAGTCATGGCTGCACTTAGTCTCTGCTCTGGTCGGCTCACTTGGTGCAAATTGTATCAACACTAACATCATTTGTCCATGACAAGGCTTGAACTTTGCTGTGATTTGTTACATTCTATAAAGAAACTTTTAATTATCCATCAGCTGTCAAATCTACCCAGTCTGACACTAAGAGGCGGGGCCTGTGAATGGTGACTGACAGGACTTTTACAGCGATGCTGTGTGTTTGGTCTTTCTCAAGGCAGAGGACAATTGCATGATTTTACTGGGGGCTTTAAATGATTAAGGAATGTAATCTCTGCAGGGAACGTCATTGTTGGTACCTCACATCAGGTTAAATCTAATTGGGACAAAATAGATTACAGGAGGAAGAGCAAGCACTTACGTTCTAAGCGGCTGTCCAGGAGAAAAAGACTTTCACGGGGCAGACGCTGAACGCTAGCGGACTGTAAAGTTACTGTCCGCCACACCTCTTCACCGTCAGTCACTGCAGCATCATTACATATCGGCATATGCCAAAACCCAGTCATATTAATTAAGCTCTTTAATTTAGCTGCAGTTGTGACTGTAAGCCTGTCAGTGCAGTAAATCAATGTGTGCATAATTACATCACAATAGACCAAGTGATAAAACAGAATCACTTCAGGCTGATTGTAGATCATGTCTCCATTCATATCGGACCGATTAAAAAAAATCACAACTCGTAATTCTCAAGGTTCAGGTTTATGTGCTCAGAGATGTAATGAACATTGATTGAGAGCAGACAGTTGGGGTTAATTGCTCTAACAAAAGGTTAGATCAATTATTGATATACACACACAGTTTGTGGAGGGGGAAGAGCAGAGGTCACAAGACTGAACAGGAAGATTTGTGACCTACTAGATCAGGATGGAGACACAAGCAAAGACCGCTCATCCTGAACAAATGTGTAATAATGATTTCTAACCTTTGACCTTTTGATGGTCTACGATGAGCTAACACATCCTCTCATCCCACAGCGTCAAGCAATTATGCTTCCAGCTCCTTGAACAAAAACATTTTCCCTTTGTGTCTTATACCTTTTTGTTGTTGTTGTCGGTCGAACAATATGTCCTTCACCCTGACCATCATCGTTTGGTGTCAGCGTGAGAGGCAGCCAGATTTTACGCCCAGTCTGGCATCACTATTTAGTGAAAAACTGGCGTTGGGATGGTGGATGGGTCTCACAAACACTGCAATACTTTTCTGCTACCATTTTTGTGATAAATCAATTTTATCCATTTGAAGGCACGCAGGTAGTGCAGTGGTCTATTGCTTCCAAACACAGGGGCCACTTGTTCGGTCCCTCATGGTGCCTCTGGCTTGGTTGATTGTGTGTCCAGATGCAGACAGGACGCCGAATGAGGGTCCCAGTCAATAACTAGTGCCTCCTCGGGCTGCTCGGGAGAAATGGGGGTAATGGCGTGATCCTGCCATGTGCTACGTTACCCTGGTGAAACATCGCATGCACCTGTTGAGGGGAAACATGGTGCGCTCCAGCAAAGGGGGTGGGGCAATGACCAGGATAGCTTGAATGGGTGAATTGGTTATTTATAACTCTGAGAAATATAGTTAAAGCAATCACAACAACAACAAAAAAACATTTCAACATGGTCGGGATCATGTTGGAGACATGGTAGTGCATGCTGCAACGCTCCAGTGGACACCTCGGAGTGATATAGCTTTAGTCAAAGTCAACCTCTAGATTTCCTGTTGTCCTAATGAGGTTGTTGCATCTACTCATCCCAGAGGCTTCATCAGTGCTACTCTTCATCAGTAGAGCGAGAGAGACAGAATCATGGGCTCATTTGTACCTTTCCATTTCAGGAAATAGTTCAGCAGAGGAGGAGATCCACTCCCCACTTCACATCAAGCAGCAGTTGTGCTTCTCAATCCCAACCTGATTTTTCACTGATTGCCTAAAGATGAGTCAGCCAGAGCCTACGTGCTGTCTCATGATCAGTCTGATGATAATGCAGCCCTTGACGTCCGATCCAGACGTGCATGGCACCATTTCCATCTGGATGAGACACAGCTGGCTGTCAATTAACTCCTCTGTAAGGCCACTGACGTCACTATGAGACGCTCAGAACAACTGCTCCAGCCACTGAGGGAGTCCTGCATGCCCGACCTTGACAACGGTGTATTTTGACTGCAACCACGATCTTTCCTTTGCAACCGGTAGCTTTTAGTCACCAGACCGAACATCCAAAAACTAGATGTTGCCTTTCCAGTACTCCACGTTCCTGTATCCAGCTGTGTGCTAAGTAATCCATCCCTATTTTGATTTACACAAAAAACTGTGTAACTTCCTGTTCACTCCATCATGACCATGAACGTGGGGCCTGCCAATGTTTCCTTGCCAGTCTGGTATGCTAACAGAGGGTAAAGGGTTCCATCAGCCACTCCACGCAAAATTAGTGCTGAGTCACTCACTCCACAGACACGAGGAGCAAACAGTATCGAGAGGACCAGGACTCAACCCAGCCTGGCTCCAGAATGAGCTGCAGAGCAGTCAACTACCACTGCAGCACACCAGCACACCAGCACACCCCCCGTCTCCAAGGACTGTTTAACCGGTAATTCAATAACTGGGCAGCGCTGCACAGTCATCCACACAGATAAATAACAGACTGGTGCTGTCAGTACCTGTGAAATTTAGACAGGGATTTAAGACTTTAGACAGGACTTTCGAGGCCGCACCTGATATTGACTGCTACAAGACTTTTATTGAAATACATTGATCTCTTAATAACACAGAGAGACACGCTCATGGTGTGTGGTTTTTTTTTTTCAGAAAAAAAATTGCAATGGAATTTCTTACAATTTTATCAAAGCAGCTGGTGAGAAATACCTCAGTATATACATTTGTTAGGGTCAAAATAATCAATTCATTTTACGTAATTAAAACTCAAAATGCATCAGGCCAGTGAATCAAAGGCCCTAAACAGCAAACAGAAGTTCAAAAATTGACATTCTCTTATGGATTTAAGTAGATTAGAAGATCAAAAACATTTAGGGGATGAAGTGGGTATTATGGATTTATCATCAGCTATAATGGGGTGCTCGTGTTTGACAGGGAACACAAATCAAATGAAACAAACATAATCAGGATTTTTTTCTTCTACATGATCTGAGGTAATCCACAGACCTCATGCTGAGTTACCCCCGAGGTTCGGGAATTGCTTCTCTATTGGTCCTTATAATTAATTCAGATTTACTAACTGCCGCTGAAAATGCTATGTGGTATGTCTCTCTTGTTCTCATTGAAATGACAGGGTTGATATGTAGGGAAGAGATTGTTGACACCAGCATCATTTAACATTTATGATTCCCAATCAAGACAAACATGCCAAAATTACCAGGTTATAAGAATCAAAATTCAATTAGTTATTTTCTTTCCCATGCACATGCAGGCTTTGTAACCATTTAGGCCCTGCACCCATGGGTCTAGGAAAACAGTTTAAAATTAAAAGCCCAAAACATTGTGGGTATCCAAGTGTGCCAACTGGAGTGTCCACCCGGTCCTATCCTTATAAAAAGCTTTATGGAGTCACAGTGCTTTGTGGTATTTCTACCACATTTGGTACAGTACTTGTCTAGGAGTTGCTACATGGATTTGATCTTATTTCTGTGGATCATTGCTATCACGATGATATCCGATGTCTAATCTCAAAAAACGTGGAGAAAAAAAGGATTCATCTCATATTACTCAGACTTGTTGACTGATCTCTCTCTGTTCCGTTTTGCTTTTTTGTATGTGTGTCACATGTAACATCACCAGCTGACAGAGGAAAGAAACAGCGTGGTGGAACGCAGTATTGTGGGCGGTGACTCTGTTTTGATGGTTTATATTTTGCTCTAGTTTTTATCTCAAGCTCAAGCGGACTGAGTGATGTTAGACTGATTCTTGAATGCAGACAGGTTTAATATGTGACAGACATGAAAAGTGACAAAAAGGGGAAGTTACTGGTGGAGGCAACGAGTTCTCATAACCTCCACGGTGCACGCGATTGATAGTGGACCCCTGAATGCTCAGCTGGGTTTTTTTCTGTCTCGTTCATGTCAGTCAGAGCTGGAGCCAATGATGACGCATTCTGCGGGAAGTCTTTGGTGAATGCTGATAAAACCTGCTACGATTTAGACATTAAACCAGTCTCAGAAATCTAGTATCACTGAATCAAACCCAAAAGCAAGAGGATAAATAAATCTTTTAAAAAGCTACAACTTGAGGGCAGTCAGAGAGGACACATCTCCTCCAAGGTGATATGAAGTTATCAGAGCTACTAGCAGGCAGGCAAACAGGCAAACCAATGCAGACGATCATTATGTCCTTGGCGAAGGTAATTAAAATCACCACAAATATAAATAATTTGATCCACGAATCCATGTGAATCAGTAAGATTTGCCACCATGTTAACAGAATAAAAACTTGAAAAAAAAAAACCCAGATTCAGCTGCATCTGGTTCACTAACACAAATGTAATCACTACGCTCGGGGGACTTCTATGAGCCATTAATTACAATGAAGAGATGCAAACACACACACACACACACATGCAGAGAAATACATACTCAGTTGTTTGCATGCACACACTCACACATATTGTGTCCCAGCATGTATGTGGTTATCCATCAAGACTGAGAGGCTCCAAGCATCTGGTGGGGATGTATGTTTCTTGAGGACTTTTCTCAATGGATTCCAAAAATGGTTCTGCTACACTGAGCTGATCACACACACACACACACACACACACACACACACACATACACACACACACACACACACACACACACACACCCTTCCTCCGTCTAGAGTTAAAAAAAAAACAAAAGTGATATGTAAACCTCAAAGTACTGCTGTCAAATTGGCTCTGATATGATAAAACTGCTGTGGTCCACTAGTTTGAAGCAGATGCACAGCACCACAAGTGTCCTGTACCCTCCGGAGCCTTGCTGAGGAATATGCATATGTTCCCTGGATATTTTGGTTACATAATTCCTGCAGTGATGAGTGATGATTTTGGTTCAGATGTGTCCACAACACCTCCACAGGTAGGTACTTTGGAGATATTCCAATATGATGCCTGAATGCACTCAGCTGCCTCCTTTTCATGGGCCAGTGCTCCCACTTGGACCTCTAGCAGAATGTCTGATTCTTCAGCCTCATTTCCAGCAGCACTTCAATTTTAGCACTTTGTGGTGGTGTGCTAACAAAAAGAGTCTGTTGTTAGCTCCATTTATCATCTAAACCTCACAGCCCACACCCTTTAGTTATCCAGGCAGAGAAAACCAGACCTTTATTTTAGACACATCTATCTGTCCATCTCTCACTCATCCATCCATTCATCCATTCATTCATTATCCTGGAGCGGATCAGTTGCTGCAGACTGAGAAAGGAATAGCTCTGATGTCCTTACCCCCATCAATGCCTCCAGCCTCCCTGGATCCCGAGACGTTTCCAGGCCAGGTGAGATCTACGCCCAGGAGGCCTCCCTGCCTGACCCGCCTCCACTGACTCCTCTTGAGTCACAAAGTTAATGAAGTCACGTATTGTCATGAAGGAGCACTGATTCTACCCTGAACTCCCTCCGGACATCAGATCTTATCAACCCAACACCAGCACTGGGGAGGTGTGTCATTTAGGTTGCTTGATCCGTGATCCCATTAGTCCGGTCACCTCCCAAAGCTCGTGACTTCAGGTGAGGGTTGCCGTGCAGATCGACTGGTAGAATGAGAGATTTGCTCCTGACTCAGCGTCCCTCCTCACCAGATCTATGCAGTTTGCAAAAGCGCTGACGCTGCACCGATCCGCCTCTGACTTGCGCTCCATCTTACCCGACCTCGGAGGGAGCAAACCACTGCCATGCAGGGACAAGTTCCCTGATCAGCTTTTGTTGGGATTGTCGATTCAAATTGTCTGCAAATCCAAAGCAGACTCGATGTGTCCGACAGCAATGTTCTCAGTTTCATCAGACACTCCATCTTGCATGAGTGCTTCACATCAGATGGCCCCCAGTGGATTATAGATCTGAGTGATAGAAGACAGTTTTAGACCATTTAAGGTAAAGAAAACCCCCTTGAGGGAATTCCTGCGAATGTTAAGAGAAGATTCAAGAATGCCTCAATATTACAGCGTCCACCAGGAGAGACACTGAGTCCAGAATGTAACCCCCACAATGACCTGAACAAACAACCCTATCGCCTATACTCCTGGTGTAGGTATCTCTCTCTCTCGCTCTCTCTCGCTCTCTCTCTCTCTCTCTCTCACACACACACACACACACACACACACACACACAGCAAATCAACAGTAAAACCCATTTATCGCAAGGTCAGTAGTGGGTGAAGGTGTGAAGGTGGCAGGATAGATACATGTGTGTGGTTGTGTGAGTGTGGATGGATGGATAAATGACAGGCTGATCCTTTTCCTATGTGGCTGCCTGGTGTCATGGATCAACCTGCTACTCCACGCTGCATTTTTAATTAGTCGCAAGATTATAAAGCACGAAGTCAGGGCTCACTCACAGTCTTCATCAAAGACCATCGATAGCGGCTAAGGACGCTGGGATCAGGAACTGAAGGAAAGAGAAAAAAAGTTCTGTCGTGACTCCTCTAAAGTAATTTACACTCATTTAATTTCCAGAAGAAAGCAGGAGCAGCAGAGGTGCGTTCAAAGACTTGTAAGAACTAATTAACTCTGATTGATGATGTTACTATAGGAAAAAAAAACCCTGAGCATATGTTGACACCAGTGAGAAGGAATGTGCGACTAGAAAAAAAATACTTAAAAATAGAACATACATGAAGATACTGAACCTCTGAGCTGTTGTTCTTTTTCCCCATCACATTTTCTTGGCTTGTTGCTTGTCACTCTAATTTTTAAAAAAAAACTTCATCTCCGTGGAAACCACACAATCAGGGCTAGAGGCTGCAAGGACTGAAAGTTTCTTACGTGCATATTTATAATGTCACAAATAAAAATATGGAACATGGAATTGATACGTATTACTGGTATTTACTAAGTGCCCATTCATGTTGCCAGTATAGTAAAAAGATGCCTCTGACACTGAAATTTGACTGTAATTATGAGCATATCAGCTTTGCTCAGACGCCATGTTGTCGTGTCACGTTGAGTCACATAAAAATGTTAATTTACCTGCATGCGGCTCAGACCTAGAAACACACTAGTTTCTTATTTACTTCTCGTGCTGACTTGGACATTTGTTTCATTTTACGCTCTTCACCTTGACGGTGTGTGTTCACGTGCGCGTCAGTCCCTGATGAACACACTCTCGTCCCCGCCGCTTTCTTGCCTCCAGGAAGCGGGAAGCAAACCATTTTCTCTGGGCGCAGTTTATGAAACTTGTTGTTTGTGTGTTGATGGATGAGTTGGCATGTGAGATTGTGAGCAATAAAGCCTGTGTCACTCTGTATTTTCATATTAATTCTATGGCTGGATGCATCTGTGACAAATTTCCTTCGGGAGCCTGAAAACTATCTTGTCTGTCATCTTCTTAGTTATTGAAAATAACTGGTGTGTGTTCTTTAGCAGGTGTTACACAGAGAAAGTGTGATTTATTCTACATCTTTTATTTTATCTCTTCTTGCCTCACACCTCCTTCCTGTCCCTATCTTTGTATGATTGTAGCTTTCACTGTCTGATCTGTAGGGAAATCAGAGGTGTTTTATCAGGGATACGGCGATAATGAATGATATTTGAAGTCTGATAAACATACAAAAAAAAAACAGTAGATAAAATGCGTTCTAAGCCCAGAGCATTGAGCGTACATCAGCTGGAGCGTTCTTCTTAATCCGTATCATTCCTAGAGGGCGCACGCAGTGACCCGACTATGCAGGGAAGCCTGCCTAAAGATGCCTTTGTTCTGAGAGCCGTGTCAAAAAGAGTATCACTGTAGGCTTCAGGTGGATTCAGAGAGCTGAGCGAGCTGACCGCCCCACAGCTGTGGCCACACTAATCTGTCACTTCTGTCTGTTCAAATTTGCTTTCAATTGAAAAATGCCAGAGTGGATATTTCTTTAGGTTGGGGGGGGGGGGCAGCTCACTCAGCCCGCTCAGCTCTCTGAATCCTCATAAAACACATCACCATGTTTGTCTGGTATTTTGGTTTGACCTTTTGCCAGCTCCTGTTTTTAAATTGAAATTTTACTCCCTCTCTACCTCTGCCTCCCTTCCTGCCCCCCCCCCCAACCTCTTTGTCTGTGCTCACCTGTGTCTCATCAGTTCATCAGTCCTCATCAGCCACAGCTCTGCTCCTATCCATTCGGCTCGTCCCCTCACCTGGCGTTCTCCCATTTCCTGTATTTTAGTTTGGTTTCCTGTCTCAGTCGTTTTAGGAACCTCTAACTCGTGTTGTTTCCCTGCTGTTGTTGCACTTTCCCCATTTCGGTCGCTTCTAGTTGCCTCCATCATATATAAATACAAGTGATGATGACAGATGCTATGCTGTGGTCGTTACGAGCGCCTGAAGTTAGGAAATTACATAACGTCAAATTAATGGTGAAAGATCGGTATAATGAGTTAGATAGATATATTAAATATGGATATAAGTGGTGTTGAAAACATTGGTTAAATGTGACCAAACTAAATGAAGCATTGTTGCAGCATCATGTGATAGGTTCTGGAAATGATGGGCCATTAATGCAATCAATGCTGACTGTAATTCAAGCTAATTCATCATAACTGCTTCCTGTGAGCTCTCGTCTCTGGCTGCGGTGGTGCCGGCTCGGCCCAAAACGAGAGCATCTGCCTCATTCATAACCTGTTATCTGCTGGAGCGAAGGCACGCACCATCGCTCCCGAGCCACTGAATATTTATTTAGGAATGCAGGTTTGCTATCAAGGTCAAACTGCCTCAATTCTACCTTCACAGCAGTGTCATTTACCTCCCCGAGGTGGTGGGGGGAGGGTGATAGTGAGGAGACAGAGACGGGGAGGCAGATGCAAAGACTTTTTTGTGTTTTTTTTATCCGCTTGTATTTTCTCCTCACACTTGCCGAGGGCAGAGACAGCCAGCGCAGGCAGGAGGATACGGTTGGTCAACATCATAACGACGTGCCTTTTCTTTCTGCATCAAACACCAGTGCTCAGGGAAAACCCTCTCCAGCAGTTGTGTGTGTGTGTGTGTGTGTGTGTGTGTGTGTGTGTGTGTGTGTGTGTGTGTGTGTGTGTGAGAGAGAGAGATAGAGAGAGAGAGAAGAGTTAATTTACATTATGTTGTGTTTTTTTTTTAAATTCTGGTGCTTATTTCACTCTATCACTGTTTGCTTTTTGCATCCAGAATTTGTACCCTTATCCGAAAAACTATCAACATTCCAATTAAGGAAAAGAAGTTTATCACGGGGCCCAAAAAATATCTGATTAAATACCTATTCATGCAGACCAAAAATGGTTATTCAAAAGTTTTGTTTGTAATTTGATTGTACAATGATGTTAAAAAGTAACTCTATAATATTACCAATCTGAGTCACTGCGTATTATGTTTATTTACAAAGGAGCAGTGAGGGAAATGATAAATGCCTGTGACGCCTCTCAGGCTGTGATTAAAAAGCGTTTTGATGCTGTTGAAGGGGATCTTATCTCATCATCTTCCAGCCTTGTTTTCTCTGCATTGTGCAGGAGGAGGCAATAGAGGAATAATCAACAATGAGTCTTCTTCCTTTGTGTTTTGTTGTTGCTTGTTGTGTTTTCTCTCTCTCCTCTCCTCCCTCTCATATTCTTGCGTCGCCCTTTGTTTAGGGGTTATTCTTCCTCCTCCACTGAATGTCTGTCAGTATGATTGCATTCATTTTCTCTCATCCTGCTCAACTCCTCTGTCACACCCCTTGTTGTTTTCTCCTTCATTGATTGGTTTGCCCCACTCCCCCTTTGCCCCCCATGCATCTGTCTGTGTTCAGATGAATAAGGAGAACTTCAGAGAGCCAAAAGTTCCTGCATTATTGCTGCTTCATCCTCACCTCAACCTCCCTGGCTCAGTGGCAACTGTACAGAAAACAAGACAACAAATTGATGGATGTGATCTCAGAGAAATACCTGGGATTTAACATCTTATTATTTGAACAAACCCACGAAGCGATTCAGTCAAGACGCGGGACCATGGTCTGTGTGTTCACCCTAAACAATTACATCAAATATGATTTCAGAGGAAAGAAACCCAATAAAACACTGAGGATCATAATCACGCTTGAAAAAAAACATGAAAGAAGTCGCGGCTCAGAAGACGGAATGAGCGAGTCTCATATATTTTGCTGCAAGAACTGGAGTTACAGCTACAAGCTAAGTATGCAACATCCCGTGCACACACTTGTTACGATTTCAGACTTAGTTCAGTTGAGAATGTTGGAATGATGTAAACCCCACACAACACTGCGGAATCATTTGGGCATGTCAGCCTCGAATCAGGAAGTGAAGGCAAAAGAACAGCGCTGTCTGATCTGTCTGATTGCCTGCAGTGTGCACTCAGCTTACAATGCCCCACTGCTCCAAGTTCAACATGTCGAACGCAGTCGGGAAGTGACGGTGTTGTCAAGAACTGTAGTATCTCCAGCTTTTGCACACCCACTGTAGTAAAAGCCACATGGAGGATGGTGGCGTTGTTTCACTAGTTGCTCCAGGTTGTTTTTCAAACTCAGCACAAACTGAATGATAGAGTGCTCCTTTAACACAGATGGGTTTAATTAGTGACTGAGATAACAAATAGTTGCAGAAGTTAACAGCGGAGCCAGCAAGAGTTCATTGCATCCGTGTATGTTGTTGATAGCGGGGCTCCAACCGCAACGGAAACAGAACGCTTTTACTGCCCAGGAGTGAATGCTGATTAAACTCTTTCCCATTGCAGATAAAAAGTTTTCGGGCCCATGGGAAAGAGACTTAAGTTGCCCAGGCTGCCCATTACTGGCCCTCGGCCCCTCTGCAATGACCTGTCCACCCTTCGCCTCGTTGGAAGACAACAGGATAAATAAGACAGGATCTGAACCATTAACACCACATATCATCCACCAGTCCCTGCCTAAGTTCTGCCACTGTAGTGTTCTATTTAAAAACTTGAACCACTGGAATATTTTTTTTAAAATAATGTAATGTGCTATAATCACAGTTCACAGTTAATTGAAAGGAGAACAGAAGGAGGAGAAAATGTCACACACAGCATGTAATTATCTTGTCCTCTCCTCTTGTTCGATCAGCCATTTGTCCGTCTCACCCATCGCTATCTACTCTGGGTTTAAATGGGAAGAAATGAAAATTGAAGCTGTTCTCTTTGTGTTCACATCTACCATGTGCTAACATTTCCAACCATTGTTTCATGCTGACCATAGATAATAATTGCTGAGTTTTGACAGTTTTTCCATTAACATTTCAAAACAAAAAAGAATCTGCTTATAGAGACTGAAACCATCTTGACATCCCTGCAATAATCCTCACGACTGCACAGTAAAAGTAGTCAGGGGAAAATGTAAAGAGAGCTCTTTACTGACGCAGCTAACAACATGACATATACTTGCGGGCGCTCTGAGACCACACGCCTCTGGTTAGTATGTCATCAGATCTGGATCCGATTCCATGTCAGTCCCAAAACTGACTGTTCCCTAACCCAAGTTCTATCACCCCACCAAATTTCTTAAAATCAATCTGCCACTTTTTCAGTTAAATGTTGTCAGCAGACAGCAAAAGCCGGTGATTCCTCTATGGCAGATGTAATAAATATAGCCGGCATGGGCTGTATGCACCTTATTTACGTTTACAAAACCTGCACGCAGTGAGAGTGCACTCAAACAGAGGGACTGACTCCTGCTTGTTGGGGGAGGGACCTCTGGGAGACATCACATCCACAATACAGTTCTCTGCCCCCAGCCTCAGGCTGCATTACTCTGATGAGAGGAGCTCCGGTCTGGGAGAATCACATCAGTGAACACTCTCCTGGGGGATCCCCATAAAACACAGCACAGGGATTTCCTAATAATCTAATAATGGGAGGGATGGATGGTGTCAGACTGAGGCGGCTAGCCTGGCAACCGCAACAGCTTCTCTTATCTTCAAATGTTGACGACTGACATTGCAGAAAATACAGGAAGAGAGCCCAGGTCACTATATTTCTATAGTCTGCAGATGCAGAGTGTGTGTGTGTGTGTGTGTGTGTGTGTGTGTGTGTGTGTGTGTGTGTGTGTGTGTGTGTGTGTGTGTGTGTGGGTGTGTGTTTCTGGGTGGGTACAAAGCACAAGGGAGAGAGGGGTCCAAATATGCTGTAGATCCTATACTGTACTGAAGTTTGACATCGTATTCATATTCATGAATCTTTGCTTCATGGTGACAGAAGAAAAGCAGGTTGAAAGTATTTATTTTACGCTGCAAAGGACATCCCCAGCAGTTCATAGTTAAACACAGGCACACGCGTCTCTTTTAATCCCTGAACATGGTTCTTTTTACACTGCCTCAGTTCAAAGCTGGTGTCAGTTTCTGCTCCTTGTAATCCCTCCTGGTGGGGGATGAGTTCATTTCTCTTTCACGTGCAGTGCACGTTGTGTCATGACACTCCGCTGGTTTCACCAAGTGTCAAGAGATGCACTGAAACTCTGTGTGTCGTCACTGTTAAAGCAGCAGCGTGACCTCAAAGATTGTTGTACTTTTTCATTTGCATTAACACCCGCAGAGTCAGATGATAACAACACGGAGGCATAAAGAAGGCCTTGTCATGACTGATTCAAACATGTTTCTGTAAATTACAAGCTTTTATCAGTGTTGATGAATTCAGTCATAATTACAATTATGGACAGGAGTGTAGACAAGGTATGAGTAATTTGTTTTACATGTGGTGGATGCAATTTAATTATTTCCACAAGGATGCCATGTTTAAGATTCCCCTCAGGTTCTCCTCACTTTGAAATTAATTTTCAAAGTTTGGGTTTGGTCCGGAAGCAGAGGAGAGGCAGAGATAAAACACACTCAGGAGATGGATAGATAGAAAGAGAAATTTTCTTCAGAGCAAAGTTTGCTGCAATCCTCCTGCAATACTTTGACAATTTCCTCACCCCTTTGTTGTTAATGTGTTTTCGTATCAATTTGCAGATGAGAAGGGGTGCAATCCTGATAGGAGGGTTACGGCTGACAAGGCGACAATTTAGCTTCGACAGAGAGCAAATCAGACCTTTGTGGGTACAGTAAAGTGTGTTCATAGTCTCCAGAGTTCCTAAACACAAGCACTTTTTTATTTTTATTTATTTTTTATTAATTTTTGCAAAGTAACCAGAGAAAGATACCTCAGCAGGTTGTGTAGATTTCCAGACTCTGCTAAAACAAATTAAAACTTCATCTTTCTGTGGCATGGTCTTAATTATTGCCTCAAAAGAAATGTAAAAGTTCATCTCACTCTTTAATTCCACAGCTCGTACTGAGCTCTGGAGGAACCATCGAGATTTATGTATTTAATTTGTGGGCATCGAGAGGGAAAAAAATACCAAACTGTCGAACTGAATGGAAAGATGATGCCAGAACCTGAATACAGACGACCAACATTTCTGACGTCTTAATTCACGTGAATGTCAGACAGCAGAAGCTGATCTATTTAAACGCTACATTTATCAAACTCGACCTCAGCCACACAGGCGCTCACTCACATAACGATCCCACGAGGAACCGGGTGGAGTTTTAGTGTCGTATCCACCCAACCAAACTGTCCTGGTCATTGCTCCACCCCCTCTGCTGCTCCGGGGAGAACCGTCAACTACCACATGCTTCCCCAGTCGCTTGTAGTGCCGTTGGCTGCATTTTCATCAGGAATGAAACCAGGTTGGAGACAACGTTTGAGTCCAATCAGCGGCCTCCACGTTGGTGGACGACACCACTGGCAACTGCATTACCTTGGCACCAGGAAAGAGACTGTGTTATAATACACAAAACCCCCTGGGTCACACAACAGCAAGGCTGAATATTTGCATGCACAGCTTCATTCAGAGCATCACATACAACAATCAACAATGTACACTGTGTCAGAAACCCCTTTGAAATCAGCCTACCTGAACTCATTCATATTGAGAACAGCAGGAAATACTAATTAATATGACATCAAAATAAGAGACAAAAAAAAGCAAAAGAAGCAAGTCAAACATGTGAGGTCTGGGTGTTTCAGCAGCACAGCACCGCTTCAGTCCAGCAGCCTGCCAAAATCAATGCCAGCTCTCAAACAGCAGTCGGCCACTTTCCATTCGGTGGCCTTTTGCTAACCTCCATCTTGAAATAGCTGCTGCCATTATGCCCCTGTGTAGCAAAGCAGATGAAGTCCCAGTCGGGCGGTCTGTCTGCACACTCAAGCATGGTGATAACTCCCGACAGCTGGCTGGCTGGCTCGGCTTCCCTCTCCTGCCTTGCTGCCTACTGCCCCCACCATCCCTGTCGCTGTAATGACGGCAGACCTTTAAACTTCCTGATGAGGGAGAAAGAAAGAGGTAAAAACACAATGTTAGGATTGGAACCTTGAATGCAAACGCAGCTTCACCTGAGCAAAAGGTTTTGAGTCTGTGTGTGTAACGGTGATGACGGCTGACAGTAGGAGTTGGCAGACATCTTCCCGTGTCCTTGGGGTTACTGTTGGAGCTTTATGGTGCAGCTGTTTGTTGTCTGATCTCTTCTTAGCAGACTGACAAACATTCAAAAAGGGCCAAAGTTGGCAACTGTTTCCTCTGATTATCTGAGTGATTGTTTGTTGCTGTCAGTGTAACATGAATGGTTTATTCAACATCAAACCCCTGAACCATCTGGATATTTACCTGACTGACAACCTGCCTGTTGTCAGAGCTATGAAGTTGAAATTGAGGGCTTTAGACTTGACTCTCCGAAGAGTTTTTGTCCTAAAATGGAAAAGAAGGTCAGAAAAATATCCTAGAACATGACGCACAAATAAAAACACGTGATAACATCAGATTGGCAGAGCAAAGCCATGAACTTTGGAGTATTTTTGCATACTTTGTGTGCAGTTACGTGCAGGTGATTACTTTTTACTCCTCCTCTCCTCTCCTTTGTGGGAGCGAGGAGCCTCACCAGCATTCAGACTTCTTTGGCACGGTTCCTTCATAGTGAACGAAAGTGAGGCACGCAGATGCAAAGTAGAAAAAAGAGGGCGGTAACCTAAAAAAACAGAAGCCACCATGAAATTCAACTGAAGGGAACAAAACCTCAACATTGTTACAATTGTTTTGAAAGGTTGTGCTTCAATCCTCTGGTTTCACCTCAGAAAATTCAGACAAACAACCACAGAACATTCTCACGTCGTCTTTATCCAGCGGCGTGCTCAGTAATCTACACGCTCCCACGGGCGTGAAGGAACACATGAGCAGGTCACTGGTCCTGAACCACAAGTGTTGGTACTTTTTTGCTGCTCATCCTGCTCATTGAGTCAAATCAAAGTGCAGAGCTGGATAAAGACTGCCGACGGAAGACTGGATGAAGCATTTCGAGATTTCTGCACTGGGTTTTTGAACATTTTTTTTGCTTTCAGAATTCTGGCATCCCCTGACTTCATGGGGGGGCTCGTGAGCTCAATACATTGAGCACCCGAAAGGAAAATGACAGTTTTTGATTGAACTATTCTTTTAGGGAAGATAGAGATAAATAGAAAAGTAAAAACAAGCCCTTCGATGTTAGATTGACACTTCGGTGTTGAGTGAAGCATCACAGGATGTGTTTGCAGCTTACAAAGCAAATGAATGAAAAGCAAATTATGCCTACTGGACATTTTCAGGTCTTCATTACACTTTCATTATTAGCCATGCAGAGTTTATGTTTAATTTCCTGTTGTGGAAAAGAGAGCAGTTATATTTCCCTCCCTCCTGTGACTCGGGTCGGTTGTGGTCAGTCAGTCCTGTTGTGATGGGTTTGAGTTGTGAAGCTCACACAGAACCAGCAGGAAAACTGTTAGCATGAGGATGATGAAGTGCTGTCTGACTGTCAAGGCGAGCGCAGCTCAGTTTAAATTTATATTGATGGTTAAGTGATGGATGCATTCCAATAAGCATAACAATGTTGACCACAGGAAAGTCTGAAAGGGTGACGGCAGAGGGTGAGTCCCAGAAACACTGGACCTCTGTCCCCAGCAGCAAGAGGAACCTGTTGTTTGTCGTCAGAAGTAAAATGACTTATGGAGTGGTTTGGATTGGAAGACATGTTTGTTTTTTTATGGCAGTGACAGAGAGCAAAGAGGGTGCAGCGAGCCCCAGAGGAAACCGAAAGGAGACATTGTTAAATCTTTTGATCGTAGACAAGAGAAGGGGTCACCCAGGAGAGAGAACACATCATTTCCATTGTAGGATTAGCTGAGAGAAAGGGCCGGGACGCAGGCTGGGAGAAAGTGCACGTCACTGTAGCTGGAGGAGAAAGAAAGAAAAATAAACCCTTGCTGATAACTGACTTTTTTTTAAGTGTATTTTCTTGAGGACATCATCAAAGGCAATCCCCAGTGTAAAGAGGGAACATGTACTCAAGCTCTGCAAGGTCAAGTATTCAAAGTGTGACTGTGAAAAATACCAGATATGATCATTCGGCTGAGTGGAGTTTAGAGGTGGAACATTCAATCATGGCTGCTTTTTGTGTTCTGAAGAATGCTGGGAGAGGTGCTTCTTTTTGTGTGTGTGTGTGTGTGTGTGTGTGTGTGTGTGTGTGTGTGTGTGTGTGTGTGTGTGTGTGTGTGTGTGTGTGAGTGAATGTTTGATGCCTTTGTCTCATTTCTTTTTTAGAATGGGAATGGCAGGAAACAAAAATTAAATTCACTTAGGAAAAACTTGAAAGAGATATTTTGTGATGGGACTTTCAGTGGTCAGAGGTCAGATAACGCATGTTTCTTCCATCGACTCACAACACAAGAGGGGCACCGGCCGAGCTGGACACATGATGAGTGTGGATACTTTTCCAAACCTCCATCCATCCATTTTCTTCCACTTATCCTGTTAAGGGTTGTGGGTGGTGGAGCCTATCCCAGCAGCCTTCAGGCGAGAGGCGGGGTTCCCCCTGGACAGGTCACCAGTCCATCACAGGGCCAACACATAGAGACAGACAACCATTGGCTCTCCCAGCCACGCCTACGGTCAATTTAGAGTCTGGATTAACCTGGTCCCTCTTGATGTCTTTGGACTGTGGAGGAAGCTGGAGTACCAGAGAGAACCCAGCAGGAACAGGGAGAACATGGAGACTCACACAGAAAGACCCCGTGCTCCAGCTGGGGCTCCACCCACAACCTTCTTGCTGTGAGGCCACAGGGAGGACCACTGCACCACCGTGCCGCCCCCATATACAAATATGTTAAGATATTCTTCACCACACCAGTTGTACCATACATTCTCTGTACAGTTCATTTGGTACACTTGTTGAATTTTTTATTTCTTGTTGACACAAAAAAAGTCCACAATATTTTCACCATTGATTCAATCCAGATCATTCCCTCAGCCCATAAAAATTAAATATTTAAGCAATTTTATATATATATATATATATATATATATATATATATATATATATATATATAATACAAATACAAAATGTATTTAAGTTGCTAAGTTTTCAAATCCTGCTGACCAACAATGTTGCCAGAATATCCGCTGATCCACATTTTAAGACGGGGTGACGAGTCTGCGCTGACTGTCAACAAATGGGAGGCAAAACATAACCTTCTTGGCAGAAGTAATAATTGTGTTTGGTAGCTGCAGTGTTTGAATAAGAAGAAAGTGAGGGAAGTCTGGCCTCAGATTATCATCTGTCCCTCTCCTCCCATCACTCTCTACCTCTCCTGACACTGCAGTGGTGGAATAATCTTCTTTTCTCAGTCAGAATCTCATTTTCCAATGCATGCTGAAAGCTCATCATCTCCACCTCCACCTCACTCCACGCTCTGACTCACTCTCTAAAACCTTCACACCGGGGTTCGTCGACTGCATTCCCACCAACAGTCTTGAAGTTCAATAGCATAACATGATGCTATTTGGGGATTTGGGGTTATTTCTGCTGTTTTTAGACTGCTGAGCAAGAAGTCTAAAAACAGCAGAAAAAAACCTTGAGGAGTCCTACTCATGTTGGTCTGGGTTATGTGAACTTCTCCACTGGTCTTCATGGGTAAATCTGACTGACATTTTGGGCTCTGAGTGCTCTGTGTCTTGTCTGCCTGCTACCTGAGTCTGCAGTGTAGAGGCTTTGTTTCCCCTTTGTGTTGTAATGTGTGATTTTGTCCGCCCTCTCAACCCCACACCTCCACCCAGTGCACTGTTAGAATTTACATACACAATAAAGGAGAAAAAAATAAAGCAATGACGACCTAAGATTTGTCAGTTACGATCCACGGAAAATTCAAATTCACAGCACTTTAAGCAATTTCTATGAAATTTGCAACATTAAGTGTCCAAATTAAACCAAGGGTTTGAAATTTTAAAAACATCCTGTGTTAATATCCAAATCCAGAAGAGTACCCTGCATAACAATCCTGTCAAAGCAGTTTTGGAAAGGAACTATGAATCTGTAGAAAGCATACATGCTCACAGCATGCAGCAGCAGCTGAAGCAACATCTTCACCGCACACAGCTGGTTTAATCCAAAAGTCTGTTCACCTCTTATTTTAAAATGAGCAAGTCTCCATTTGTAACGTCCTGGTTTAGAGAATCATGAAGCACGTTTATCTGGAATGCGGTTCGATCAGGAGGACCGTCCTGGTACAAGTGTGTGTGAGTTTCCTCTGTGCAACTGTGTGACAACAAGGTTTCCAGGTGATGAATCACAGAGATAATCACTCAAAAATAACACTTGTTTTTTCTTTTTGATTTTTGTTGGGGAAGGCATGGTGGAGCAGTGCACTGTTGCTTCCCAGCAAGAAGGTTGTGGATGGAGCCCTGGCTGGAGCCTAACCCTAACCCTCCAGCTTCCTCCCACAGTCCAAAGACATCAAGAGGGACCAGGTTAATCCAGACTCTAAATTGACCGTAGGTGTGGCTGGGAGAGAGAATGGTTGTCTGTCTCTATGTGTTGGCCCTGCCATGGACTGGTGACCCGCCTCTCACTTGAAGGCTGCTGGGATAGGCTCCACCCCCTGTGACCCTTAACAGGATAAGTGGTAGAAAATGGATGGATGGATGTTTTTTGTTGGGTTTTTTTGGGTGAGGGTGGTTTGCAGTACAGCTCTTTGGCAGTAGGGGGGTTTAGGGCCCGTACTTCGAGAGCCCCTTACATACAATATGATGATATTATTAGATTAGATATGAGATGAAATGTCTCATAACAATTGTTTTTTGACTGAAATCAAACAGAAAATGCTCCGTAGATTTTTCATGATTAAGTTTCTGTGGGATCATGTTTGTCCTTTCAGTAAACACACTCACACAACTTTGTAATTCTCCTGGTGGAGTTCTTCAAAGAACTACAAATGCACTCTGGTTCGTGAGAAGTGCGTCTGCACCGACTGCATCTCTATTGTGGATGCTATTTTTAACTCTGTCCACTGTCATATTGTCTCTATTCACCATTTCCTCAGTGACGAGGCCTTGGTGAGGGGGTGCAGAGCCTGAGCCGTAGGTCACCAGCTTTGCTGCTCGCGCCGGTGTAACAGTCCTCTGCTCTCAATCTGCAGCTGGCTCGGTTGTTAGAAAGGCCCCGCAGCTGCTCCTGGTGGGGTGGAGCAAATTGTCAGGTTACCAGAGGAGGGAGGAGAAGAGAGAATGGAGCCATTTCATATTTCTCCTCTCCTTCCTCACTTTCTATTGTTTTTCACTCACTCTTTTTTTCCTCCTGATTATGTCATTAAAGTATCTGCGCAGATATTGAATTCACATATTTTCACATCGTTCGATATTCTGAATTAAAACTTAAAATTTAGATACAATACATCTGAATGAATCCAGACAGGAAACGACAGGATCGTATTTGTCCATCAAGAACAATGCTTTACAAGCAAAAACCCTTATTGACAAGATCCAATTGTTTGCCTTTGCTGATCCGGGAGCTGAATGATTTCGGTGATATCCCCGATGGATGAGGAAACACTCAATGAAGTTAGTAAAACAATCATGATCATGGTTTAAAGACATGATTGACAGTGATGATGCTCCGGGGCCAAATGTTTGACCGCTCCTGAAATCGCACCCTTCGCTTTGCTCAGTGTACCAAATAGAGCAGAACTTTAAACAGCTGTCATTTGATTACAATTGTCAAACAGCGGAGGAAGCCTCTGAGAAATCTGCTGGTGGCTGTGCTCACTCAGCCAGATAAATTCTAAAAAACATTACTTCCATGCAAACTCACACAGCGCTGCAAAACTAAGTCAGAGGATGATAAATACCGCCAAAAACTACAAAAATGCATCAGCGATGTTAGTTTACAGATCCATCGATAGAATCAGCAACACAAGAGTTGGAATAAATAAGCGGATGTCAGCCATCTGTTCTTGTTATAGCGGGGGAGAGGTGAGGCTTTGTTGCCAGAGAAGCCCCCCCGTCCCCACGCACAAGGGACTCAGGATGATGGCAGCTGGCAGGAGAAACTTCCACTAATGTTCTTTGTCACTGCAGAGCTGCTGAATGAGTCTCTTGCTGGAGGTGCTCTGCTGTGCTTGACCAGCAGGTTGTGGACGTGGTGAGAGATGGGTTTAATGGCGGCTTATATTTTGTGCAGCATAACTGACCCCGAGTCCTCCAGAGAAGTCTTGAGCAGCCCGCCTCCCTAATCAGTCCCTGCATATGCCTTTGAAACTCTGTCAGCAGTGTGAGTGTCTTGTGACTAATTGCTCCGCTGTTTTATCTGCAGTTATTGTTTGTCCATATTTAATTAATGTGTTTTTCTTGCTGCAGCACTTCACTTAACCCTCAGGCACATTTCCCCTGTGGGAGCACAGCCACCCACAGATAAAACAGCATCGTATGTTTCTGGTCAGTCACGTATGTAAACACTCGGCTCACAGAGACTGAGGACGTTCTCTGAGGTCTTGGTGCTGGAGGTAGAGACCATCAGAGATTTTGAAAGGAAACTACATTGCAGAACCAACATTTTTGGTGAGCTGTGCACCCGTAAACACTGTCTTACCAGGAGCAACGGCATTGGAAAGTGGCCCAATCCTGCCACGGAGAAATCAGTGTCTCAAGTGTAATTCCTCACGGAGGACAGTTGAAGCTGAGCATCATTTTAAGTCATTTTGTGACATTCAGAAAACCCCAAACTTTATCTTGTATCTCCAGAAACAATATCTGGTACCACAAGTCTACTATCCACAAAACACAAATATATTAAACATTTCTGAGCCAACAACATCTCTGATAAGACAGGAGGTGCAATGTTATCCATATTTAGCAGGAAAGACTAGGTTGAGAGATATGGTTAGATAAAAGGCTCCAACAGACACTGTGGGAGGAAGGTTGTGTTGTGAGCCCAAACACCACATCTCCTCCAAAACTGGCAGGTCACACATTTAGAGAAATTGTTTGTGTTGTTGTAGTTTCCCACTTCATGTGAGTACAGCAAACATCTGGCCTCTGGCATGAGTTCTGTTTGTCAGGATCTGTAACGCCTGTCCTACTGCTGTAGGATGTGTTATTTCCTCAAAAATCCTGTGTGTGTGTGTGTGTGTGTGTGTGTGTGTGTGAGAGTGTGTGTGTGAAGCTCAGTGATCTCTGAGTTTGGACCTGTCTGAGCTGGAAGCTTGAGTTGAGCACATGAACAGGAGGTTGTTGTAGCTGACATTGCTCTCTCGGGTAACCTTTAGCCTCTCCCAAGACCTCTGACTGTGCGCAGACATACACACACACACACACACACACACACACACACACACCCACACACGCAATCCAATACATGCAGGTATAAACACTACCGCGGCAAGAACTGCTGTCTGTCACAAATGCATAGTGACACAGATTATTCAGGTCACATGGTCTGGTCAAAGCAGTGATTATAATCCCTCAAACCAGATTAAAAAAAACAAACAACTGATTTATATTCTAAGGGAGATAAGTGAAAAATCTTTGAAAGGCAATGCATGGATGTCATACCAGCCCCAAAATCATGTTCAGTGGTAATTAGAGCGGTGTGGTTCACAGCCATGTGTAATGGAAGCATATGCACATGAAAGCAGTTGAGCCTTGGGGCTTGAAGCTGCGTGAGGTTGTATGTTATTTGTTTACCGTTTGATGAGAGGCAGTATTACTGCACTCTGTGCTTCTCTCTACCTCGCTGCCTCTCTTTATGACTCCCTTCAACGTGTGCAAATAGCATGAAGTTGAAAGTAATTACTTTGTATTCACTGGCAGATTTAGTCAAGAGAGGAAAAAAATAGAAGCGACATAGCTCTCCGTAGAGTTTACGGTCAAAGAATGTATAATTTGTTTCTCAAATATAAACACTGTGCAGATTTCAGATACTTTTCAGAGATCCCCCCTCCCTTCTTTGCCAGCCAGTTGATCGCTCAGTTCTCCCATAAACTAGTCAGTCAGGCAGTCGCCGCCAGACAGACACCCAGTCTCTCATCACTCAGGTAGACAAAAAGCTTGGCAGTTATGTCGTGATCGAGTGATTAATTGGTTAGTCTGACGATGACCCAGGAAATAGAGCAGAGACAGCAGTACAGCACCAAGGACACACACACACACACACACACACACACACACACACACACACAACACACACACACACACACACACAGAAAGCTTCAGCACCATGGACAGACACACACACAACCTAGGTTACATAGTTCAGCACTACGGACAGAGACGAGACACGCAGACTCCAGGTTTGACACCAGGACAAAATGGTGGAAACACACAGAAACCCCAGGATTGTGCCGTCTCCACTCTGCACCTGCAACAGGAAACAAACTGCCATCGAAGCAGCTGGTCTCTGGAACTGAGCGGCTGTGTCCGGGTGCAGCACCTGGGACAACAGAGATCTCTATTCTGACATGGAGATTGAAAAATAAAGCAATTTCTATCATTCTTTTGTGGTCTTGTTCTAAATAATAATAGTTGATAATAATAATTCGGATCATTTTGCAGTCATATACTTGCCCAAGTCGACATTGCAGTTGCAGGTCAGTCAGTCATAGAGCACCAGATGTCATGACTTCCAGAGTGGATTTGAAGGGTTTTGTGTAAAAGAATGCAGAGCCTATTTTCTCTGTTTCCCTTCATCATGTAGTGCTGATTTAAAAAAAGATATTTCAATCTTTTCAGTGAACAGACATCCCTCTTTTATGAAATGCCTCTTTGCAATAGAGTATAGCGCTTAAATTTACAATCCATCTCAGGATTCTGACTGAATTTGCTCTGTGCCCCTCAAATTGTTGGTACTGGCTCATAAAGTCCAAAGCCACTGGTGCATTTGCAGCATGACTAACTACATCAGCATAAAAGTCCCAGTCTTAATCATGGCCCAGTTTAAAATCAATTATGGGCATTGCAAATACATATTTTTTTTTGCCTGAGCGAGCTAAAAGGCCTCTGTTTTCTTTTTTACTTCCCAACCATGAACGAATGTAGCAGACTCACCCTATGAATAAAGCATGCTGAGTCAATCACTCACCCAGGTTGTCATTCTCTTGATTCCCACCGGCCATAAAATCATATATCAATGTCATAGTTACAACACTGTATTAAAACTTCATTTCCTCCTATCACTCTTTCACCACCTCTGTTTGTGTGTGATACATTGTATTAAAATACTGAAATGACAAATTACCTAATATATCCTGCATATCAGGTAAAGCCTTACCAAGTACTAATAGAGAAAATACTTACTTCCTGCAGCAGAGTAGTATGGCAGTATGAAATCAATGGACCTTCATGGATCAATGGACTTTTGATGTGTTTATCAGATGATTACAAAGCCTATATTTTAGAAATCTCCCCTATTTTGACTACTTTTTTCTTTGACTTGTGCACTCCTGAGTTTGAAATCCATCCATCCATTGTCTTCCGCTTATTCCTACACATTAAGGGTCGCGGGGGGGGGGGGGGGGGGCTGGAGCCTATCCCAGCGTCAATGGGCGAGAGGCGGGGTTCACCCTGGACAGGTTGCCAGTCCATCACAGGGCCAACATAGAGAGACGAACAACCATTCACACTCACATTCACACCTACGGTCAATTTAGAGAATCAATCAGCCTCGTCCCCAATTGCATGTTTTTGGATGGTGGGAAGAAGCCGGAGTACCCGAGCCAGGACTCGAACCCGGAACCTTCTTGCTGTGAGGCGACAGTGCTAACCACTGCACCACCGTGCAACCCGAGTTTGAAATCTATCATCTACTACTACTCTAGACAGTCTGTTTCCATGGTCGCTGTTGTTTCACTTCTCTTCTTTGACGGGATATTAAGCTACCGTATGGTCACCTGCAGCAGGAGCCGACTACTGATTCAGCGTGTTTGCTTCCCGTTTTTGCCAAGTCATGACAGATTTTTCAAACAAACACATTCCTTATCAAACCACCTGTTCAAAGAGTTATTACAACACGCTTTTGTTGTGTCCTTCCTTTTCATTCTCTACTCTTCCCTGTCTTTCTCATCGGTTCTCTCATTCTGATTGTCCTTACTCCCTCTTTGGCTTTCCGGCTCACATATCTTGGAAACTGAGATCTGCTGCAGGGAGAACTGATTCAAGGGTCTCACTTTCAGGCAAATGAAGATTCTCCTTTAGCGTGAGGGGGGGCTTTTTCGCATTCCTCTGTCGGAGAGATTTTAGACTGAGAATGTGAGGGTCCTCCACTCATGTCGCACATCTACGCACGTTCCCATTTCATTCGGGCAGGAACACTGAAGAGACCTGTGATGAGGTGGTTTGTGAAGAGTCTGGTATGGCTTTTAACTGAATGCTTTATTGCAAAATATAAATTGATGTATTGTTCTACACTTTAAGAAAATTGCCAGTCAAGAAGCTCTGCTTGGGGGCGGGGGGGGGGGGGGGAGTCCTTGACTTGAATTTACATTTTGATTCCTTTTGATTATTCACAGTTGAGTCAGTTCCCTGCATGGCTCAGGATAATTTCATGCACTTCCATCCAGGTCAGCACCACTATTTAAAGCGTCATGCTCTCTTGCACTGCTGGGGTCCTGCTCTGCACCTACAGCTGCACAAACACATGCATGAAGCGACGACCATCGCCACGAGAAGGTTGTTGTGTGCTAGTTTGCCAGTCGAGAGCCTGTAGCACAAACAACAACCGCTTCTTGTGTTACTGAACCTTTTTATTTCACTAAAGCAGCAATTGCATAAGTGATCTCTCAAGGCAGCAAAAGACAACGCAAAATATCCATGGTGTCAATTGATTTTGTGTTCTCATTTGTTGGGGGTTATGCCAGGAGCAGGAGCACATGCTAAGTTGAAGGAGCAAATGCGACTGACACTGATGAGACTCTGGTGTTCAGAATGTGTCGCTCAGTAATTTCAGAGAACAAAACACTCCTCTCTTCCAGTCATTTCAGCTGTAAAAGTTTGACAATTTGAAATGTGAACAATTTCAGACACAACAAAACACCAAGAGCAAAAGCAAACGACTGCAAGTAAGTAACTTCCATGAGGACAAAGCAGGAACTGCACTGAGTAGCAGCTAACACACTACTCAGGATCCCTTATGCCAGGATGTGGGCCTCCTGTGGTCCTGTGGCCTCCACAGAGCTCTTCATCTTTTTCTACCAGCAAGTACAGACAGTTGTACCCTCCTCAGCTGAAGGGTTGGCTGCATAATTCAGCCGGAGCGATGGGGACTCCCACAATGATTGAGCATAATGACGTGTGAACCCATTAAGTAGCTAATCAGAAACAGCAATGAAGCCGATGATGATGAAGGTGATGCTAGTGAGAATTTCATCACGATCATCAACCCCCCTCCTTCTGCTCCCTAAACTGAAGAAAGGAGGTGTGTGTGTGTGGGGGGGGGGCTGCTGCTCACACAACTGAACATGGCAACATGAGGTGTTTATGAATAACGCAGCTGTGCTGAAGTTTCTCTCCTTAAAACAAGTCGATGCACGTTGTCTTCTGATGCGTCAGTTTCACGAGGGAGTTTAAAAAAAGCACACCCAAAAACACCCTGACAGTCACACCAGACCCCGAATGATAACGAACACCGAGAATTGTTGATAAAGTGGCCGATATTCTTTTATAGGTTTTTATATCTGAAAGTGCACAGGTACAGTCAGAAAAATCCATTTGAAGTATCGAAGGTAAAAGTAATCATCATATTAGCAACATAATTATGATAAACACGTAAATGTGCAGTCTGTTCTCGCTCACTCTTCGTCTTTATACCCGCGGCGAGAAACGCATGAAAATTCATATTTAAATCATCTTATCTTGAGCCAGCACTCACATGTCAGGACATTCGTAGCTGATGCTCAGTACAAGGAAGCAAAGGGAATTCCTGAGGAAGATTATGTGTGAAGTCGTGTGCATAACGTTTCGTGAAAATACATATTTCATGAGGTTATGATGAAATACCGTCAAATGTCAGAATGGCGTTGACTTGTAATTGCGCGTCTAAAAAGTGATCATTTATTGTTATCATAAAATACTGGAGCTGAAGATCTTTCGTATCATTGCACACATTCATTCATTCCACCTTCACCATCCTGAATGACGCACTCCCAGTGTTTCCAGATGGGAAAAGTAAAGACGTAGCGCCAGAGGCTTGAAACGGGAAAAGGAAATGGTCGTGTCGTAACCAAAATAAAAGTGTAAAACTGGTGTAATTTGGTCTCATTCTTTTAAGAATTTATGAGATATCTCTCTGTGACGCCAAGCCTGCATGATAATGATGATGATGGCGATGATGATGAACATGAAGTGCTTGTGTGAGTCAGTCAAACAAGCCGGCCGGCTCCACACACAACGTGATTCGTGGGCCGTGGAGAGAATTCAGAGATGGAGAATATTACTGGCTTGAAATGAACAGGTCTGGTGGCAGTCATGCACAAAATAACCTGGATGTTAGATGCTGTAAAAAGACATAGAGAAGAAGAAGCGGGGTGAGCCATGGAGGCTTTAAATAACTGGACCACAACCCACTGGAGACTGCAGATGATTGTGCATGAGGGGACTTGTGGTATTAATGATTGATGACTTGTTTCAGTTTTCTTGAAGATGTTTAAGTCCTCACCTGAGAGGGTTCTTCAAGTTGAGAGGGCGGGATTAAGCTGCAAATGCGGTACATTGGGTGCATCAACACCAGTCGCTCAATTGCTGTTGACAACTTAAAATCCGACCAGCTATGAAACCATGACAGGCGCTCAAACATTCAGCTTAAGACCGAAGTTGTGTGAGACATAAGTTGGACTCCTCCATGTGAGCGCTCGCCGCCAGCTCTGCAGTGGATTCATTTGGTTTCATGTTGTTCATGTGTCCTCCAGTGATAAACACCAAACAGCTGCATGGTAGGATGGATGTCCAATAACAGCAATCTCAGAACACAGTTGAGTCCGATTTTATGTCATGTCTGTGGGGAATAATGGCACAATTGTAAAAAGTTCACAAACTTTCGAGCTCCACTGTTCACCTGCCTGGAAGAGGTGAAGAAACCAGCTCATATTTTTATTTACTGTGTAACAATAATCCTTAAAAGTACACTCACATCCTTCACTCACCAGTTAATGAGGATATAGTCCATCTTTGGGATCAACATTTGTTTTGCAATCATTTGTAAAAGCATGAAAAACTTGATCATCATTCCGGTGCAACCTGCTGAATGAGATTATTCACATCTTTTATATGGAAATGAATTTCATATGTTAGTTCTTTTAAGGCAGTTGGTGCTTTCTTATATGCACACAAGGAACATACATTTCCCCTATAGCTTCTTTCAAGACAGCAATAAAGCAGGAGGTTCTGTGCCAAACAAAACATCACACACATGCATAATTTAGATTATTGTAGCTTTGTTTCTGTAAGGAGGCTGCACACTTTCCCATTTATTACCAGGCGCCTCTTTATCCATCGCTGTTTCTCCATCAGCCGCTCGCTTCCGCGTGCCAAGTACATCCTGACAGGAAAGAGGAATTAACAAGCAATGTTTCACAGTTACTTTAACAGGCAACAAGCACAAATGAGTGGAATTGACAATATTTGAACGCAGAAGCTCTCCGTGCTCTAAATATCTTCAGCTCATTTTTAATTGAAGGTTAAATTCATCTATTATTTTGTGATTCAAGCAAGCTTGAGTGAACCGTGAACATGATTCCTAATGGCAATGTTGAGAAGTGCTCGTTCAGCTCATTTGATTTAGACTTATATTTTATTTCATATCATTTCACTTCTTTCTTCCAGCTATACATATGATTCGATTTTTTTTTTTTTTTTAATTGGCAGGGCTCTTACATCAGCCCTAGACAGGCTTCTTACCTCACCTGCACATGCACTTCATTTCAAATCTTTATTTGAAATATTTTACGTGTACAAATACATGAATACAAAGTCCATAAAATGGGACTATGATTTAATTCATCCATGTTTTATCGAAGAAGTAAGTTTTTTTTTCACAATCCAAGTCAGATGAAGTGATCAAAAAGACAGAACACAGTGCAGCTTGATGTAAAGATTCTTTGACGAGTCTTTGACAAGGCCAGCGTGCAAACAGGTTGCTCAGACCATAAATTCTCTGCGGGCTAATAGCTTGGAAGGCTAAAGCTAGTCACTGTCAGCTATGTTTGCAGTGGTTCATTCAACAGGCTGCAGTTCGGGACGAGCTGAGTCGTGACACTCAGGTCCTGCTGGATCCTCCCCTCTGAGATTAACGCTCGTTCCTGAGCTCCTACAAGCAAAGATGGAGGAGAATTATGTTCACAGTGTCACTACATTTCTCTCATTTGTAATTTCCACAAATAGTGAGTATCTTCTCTGAATAACAGAGTGACATTGTGACCTCATACTGCTCTACAGCGTGTCGTCTCCCTCTGAGGGGCACCGAGGCTATTTTTATTATTGAATCATCAGGAACGGATCAGACTGCGGCCCGTGAGCTGGATGTTTAGGACTCTGATATGGGTCGCTTTTAAACACATGCGAGCGTCTGACTGGAACTGGATTAGGATAAATTTGTTGGACACAGACGTCTTTCTCCTCGTCTGTTGCGAAGCCACAACTCATGAGTAACGATGCCTGATTTTGCACTAATAGATTATTCTGTTGAGTCAGTGAAACATAAAATTCCATTCAGGATGAAGTCTGCGTGTCATTGCCAAAAGTAGATTTGTGGCGATCAGTTTAGTAGATTATTAGTTCACCAGCTTTAGTGTTGCATTGATGTGAGTTGGATCCGGCTGGCGCTGCTACATCGACTCAGCCGAGCCACGACTCTGATTTGATTCCACATGAAATAACTGAACAATGGGAATGGTTTTGGGAGCTTTACGAATGGAAACTTGTGAGTCCCTCTTTGCTCAGTGCTCAGCACTCTCTCTCTCTCTCTCTCTCTCTGTCTCTCTCTCTCTATCCACCCTGCTGCAGCAGCACCTTTGGGGGCTTGGTCTGCTCTTCTCATTCATTTGTTTTGTCATTTTTTTCAATAAATCTGCAGTGTTTGAGCCAGGCATGAATAGACAAATGCAGAAATCATATCACAGTCAAGGAGCATGAGTGTGTTTTTTGCACTCCGCACACAATGTGCCACTGAGCACCAAGACGCATGTGTGTCTGTGTGTCTAAAGCTGAACCCTGGACTCTACCCCGCTCTCTTGGTTCTTGTGTGTGTGTGTGTGTGTGTGTGTGTGTGTGTGTGTGTGTGTGTGTGTGTGTGTGTGTGTGTGTGTGCGCGCGCGTGTGTGTTTAAAGCTGAACCCAGGACTCTACCCTGCTCTCTTGGTCCTTGTGGCTGCAATGCAATGTGTCATATTATAGGAAATAAAAAATATGAAGCCTGACTGTTGTTTCACAATCCTGAACCTCTCACCAAGCCATCCCATCACAATGTGACAACACCTTTTGGATGCCAAAAATAAGAGTTAAAAATAAGAGTTTGACCTCAGCTGAAACTTCTACTTTTCTTCTTACTTTTCCATTGATCCTTTCCATTGATCCTTGAACTCACCGGGTGTTACATGGACTCCTGTCAGAGAAAGTAATCAAATCTAAAATTCTGAGTGTGGGATTTCCTAAAAAAAAAAAGCTAATAATTTTATTCAACATGTCATGTCTTAAAATTGGGCCCAAAAATCGTGTTCATGCTCAAGGGCTGTAAACACCGGCGTTTTCACAAATTCAAAGAAAACAAAAACAAGAAAATGATTACACGGGGATCCTGTGACTGCAGGTCAATAAAGGAAGCTTATGGACTGCAAGAAACTGTGTGTGTGTGTGTGTGTGTGTGTGTGTGTGTGTGTGTGTGTGTGTGTGTGTGTGTGTGTGTGTGTGTGTGTGTGTAGGTGTGTGTGTGTGTGTGTGCGTGCGTGCAGAATATGTGGCTGTTGTGTGTCTGGGTGTGTGCCAGGGCCTTTAAGTAGCTGTGTTTTCTTTACGTGCACGAGCCCGTGCACCTTTAAATATTCTAATCGATGTTTATGACCCCTGGCGAGAGTTGGACTGTCAGTATGCCAGCTTCACTGCAGCTGGGGAGCCCCCAGCACACACACACACACACACACACACACACACACACACACACACACACACACACACACACACACACATTCCTGCTCTCTTTCTCTGCAAATTGTGTTTGCTCTCTCTGCAGCTGCCACTCCTGTAGCATGTTTCTTTAACCTCTAAACACTCAAAATTTTCAACTCCTCTTTTATCCCATAATTTTCTGCCCCCCCCTTTTCAAATCATGATGCTCCTCGCCTGCTGCAAGGAAAACTCCACCTACTCAGTGTTAATGTAGTCACTGACAGTCAGAGCTGCTCTTCCTCTGTCTCTCGTGCTCTTTCATTCTCTCTCTCTCTCTCTCTCTCTCACTCACTCTCCCGAGCACCCACCCCCCACCCTCCTCCTCTCTGAGAATCCTCCTCTCTCCTCACATCGCTCTCCGGCTCCACTCGCGCTCGCAGCCTCCTGCCTGACTGCCACTCTCCTCTCACCACATATCTTCCTCTACACACACTCATTCACACACACACATACACGCGCACCCACACACACACACGCACACACACACACATACAAATATACACACACACACACACACACACACGCATGCATGCATGCATACACACTCCCCTCTCTCGCTGCCTCCCCTCTCACTAACAGTCCTGTGCAGACTTGAGGAACCCGGAGAGGAGATGATGCTCGAGGTGATTCTGTTGGAGATTTAGTGGTGATTTTTATTTTTTCCTTTTTTTTTTTTTTTTGCTCTTTATAAAAGAAAACTGCAGTCAGAGCAATGTTGATGCAACAGCACCCATTTCCTCTGTGCTGCGTTGATCTGCCTGCCTCCTGCCTAGAATCAGACCATTTTGGGGGGATTTGAGCAACAAGAGTGCGTGCTGCGCTGGCTGTGCGCTCTGCAGTTCTGGTGCACTGGACCTTTCTCATCTCCTCCTCTATATCTATCCAGATAAGGATGCCCAGTTCTGTCTGCAGTCAGGAATATTACAACTACCCGTACTCTTGCTGCTGATGCCTACTTCTCTGTCCCAGCTAGATCGTAGTTTGAAGCACCCTGGTCCCCAAAAGGGAAGAAGAGACATGTCAGAGGTGCTGGTGTTACATATGGAAATGATCTGTCTGCTGCTGGTTTTGCTGGACTTCAGCCTCTGAACCAGACTTCAGATATCTCAAAATCACCGAAAGGCACTGAAGAAATAAGGGATCCCCAGAAAGAGTCCTGAAAATTCCTGTATCACTTTATAAATCGAGGAGCACCAGCTGCTTCCATGATTTTCTGACTTGTACAAGACAATTTTGGCATCTGACTAAGAGGTAAGGCTGCTTTTACTTTGACTTCGCCGTGCTGCTTCATTGTCATTCTGCTCTCTCTGACCAACATCGATCCTATATATTTGGAGTTTCACTGAGGAGGCAGATTTTGCTTTGCTGGATGACTGTTTTACGCTGCTTATGAGCTCATGAAAAGACAAAAACTCTCCTATTGAGCTGCTAAAACATCATCCAGACTGGTCTGATTAGCCATGACTGGCACTGCTCCGTCCTGTTTACTATGCATCATCCAGTGTCTGTGGCAATGACCATCACTATGAGTCTCTGCTTGGCAGCCGGTAAGAATGGAATTGCACTGCAGCTGAGAACCCCGAGGTGTTTAGTGTGGAGTGGATTTCTGGATCAGCCGGCGTCTATTTGCTCTCAGGTTGGTGGTCGGGGTGAGGAGGACACACTCAGGAAGAGGCTGCAGCTCTTTTAAGTTCATTAAATCAATTTTGGGAGAAGTCTCATTGTCTTCGATGCATGACTCATTGTCGGCAGAATCCAGATGACTGTTGGAGAGTTTTTAACATCTAGTTCTCAGATTAAAAACCACTTTTAATTGTGGGCTTATTCCTAGTGACATTCGCTAATAGAAATGGAGCTTAATAGAGGATCTATTGGCGAATTCTCACATCGTGATCATCATCCACTTGAGCTGGATCATGTAACTGCCACTGGACAACCTTGATCGGGGAGTCTTTACATCCAGAGCGTGTATCAGTTGGTTACTCCCATTTCCTCTGAATAGTTAACAGTAGCGTGATGTCTGTGTGGAGAACCAGATGTGGGGTAATCGCGGAGGTATTCACAGGCAGCGCCTTCACCGACGAGCAACTTCTACTAAATCAAGCAGCACCAGAGCCCCGGTAGGTCATCGAGGATTTCTCAGCTATTTGCCACTGAGATCAGATGGTGTTCCTGGATCAAGTCGGTGCAGAGAATTGCACATTTGCGAGTGACTGCACTTCAAGTTCTGCTGTATTTTCTGGTTCATTGCTCTTTTGCATTCGTTGAATAAATTACACAAATGACAATCTGTGGATTTGAAAACCAGAGTTACTTTAGTTTAACAGTTGCAGTCATAGTGCATCAGTCAGGACTCAAACCATACCAAAGCTTGGAGTCATTAGATCAGTGATTTATCAGTAAATCATTAATATGTAAATGCATAACATGATGATGTCAATTAGAGGCCAATATGATTATATAATTCTCCTTGTTTGAATAGAAAGTAGAACGAGAACAACCTGGAAGGAAGCCATTGCACATGAATAACGATGTACAGATTAGTTTCATTCTTGCATCTTGTCTCAGATGAAAGGAAATGTCCTCTTTGGTTTGGAGGCAAAGTGCAGTGTTTTCTTCAAGTGTACAACGGAAGACATGAACGACTATGATGTCGTTGGCTTGATTGGTGTCATTGGAGCATGAGTGCAAACACTTGATGAGGGGATTGTAAGAGCTCTAGAGGTTCAGATACTCTGCCAAACAGCACTGGCGCTGTTCTAGACACTATACTTTCCCTTTTTGGGGGTTTCCTTTATCATTTCTTCCTTTGCTGTAAAACAGTCTGTTGGTCCATAGATGCAGAAAGTTTGTAGAAAACAAAAGGCATTGAAAATAATAACATTTTCTACGCAAACAATCTCTGAAGAGCATATAAACTCCTGCGCTGCTGTTCGTCATGCTGCAATTATCAGGCCGGAACGCTCGCGGTGTGGCTCCTGTGTCTCAGTATTGAGTTTCTTAATATGCTTTGAAAGACGGAGACTGAAATGGTGCAAAGGGTTTTAGAGTTGGAGCCAAGAAACAAACACTTATGTGGACTGAAATAAATTTCGCATTGAAAAGTGTAAAATTGTTATGAGGAAATGTGATGTAACAAAGCGGAGAAGTCCCAACTGCTGCAGTCTGTACTGAAGCAGACGGAGTTTCTGGTGGACATTGGTTCGGAAGTTTGTCCCAATTAGCAGCAGTAAAGAATGGAATGTGACCAGCAACTGTGATGAACATCGATGTGTCCTTGTTAGCTTCAGCTGTTCAACCGATTTTGCTGTTTTTTTTTAGGGTCATTACAACAATCTCTTGGCAGTTTTCTGCAGCTGCTCTTCTAGTTTTTGGACACAAATTTGTTTTTGTCCTGTATGGATTTCTATCGACTGCTCTTGTTCCGTTGAACACTAACATATCAAAGTACTGAACCGCAAGATAAAACTTAAATCTAACCCTGTTCAATCGTCATATTTGCAAATCCAGTTAAGTGAGGGATCCTTTGCTGTACGTGAACACGTTAGCCTTGAAATTTTGGCTTGAAGCACAGCAACGTGTCATAGAGCTACGCAGGCTCTGCTAGACTGTGAGGCTGCTCATCAAGTGCTTGAGCCACACGTGGATGTGAGGATGCTTCGCCTCAGATATAAAAATCTGAAGCAGGAAACCTTTCTGCTGATGCGGGCAGGTGAAGAGGATCCTGGGCACAAAGAGACACAGCACATAGAAGTAAACTGACAATCTGGTGATGAGTTAAAGAGGAGCTGGGGCTCTTGTACTGTAAGGATGATGACTTGATGATGATGAGCTGGTGCGCTGATGGCACAGGTGTGAGGCGATGAAGACAGCAGGAGCCCAGACACAAAGGTGAGGCTTGCGAAAACAGAACAAACCTCGCTAACTCATACGTCAAATGAGCCGCTCTCATCCCAGGTGTCACATAGTTACACTCTCAAGGTCTTTGGCGTCTGATACAAGGCACCAAGGAACCATTTGACTCTGGACGCCGTGATCTGTCAGTCAAGCCCACAGTAAAACCATTAGCATCAACATGAAACCCTCAGTTGAGCTCAATGCTAACAGGAAGATGGAGTCAGTTCTTTATGTTTTAGCAGGTTTATTCCAGTTAGCATCACTGATAGTTTGGATGTTCATTTTACTTGAATACTACAAACACACACACGCACACACACACACACATGCACACACACACATGCACACACACACACATGCACAAACACTCAAGAGTGGAGTTATGTGGCAAATACAGCTCTCTACTTAGATGGGAAGTGGATTTTCAAAGGGTCAATTATTACCTTAATTTGTTACTGTACCTCAAACAACAAGCATTTGTAACCTCTATTTTGAGAGGGCATGAGCTGAACAGCCAGAAAGTTATTGTTGTCATTGTGATAAAAACCACAAAAACCGAATTACAATAAATTCAGGGTCCATCAAAGTAATTTGGACACATTGTCTGGATATTGATGTTTCTGCGGTTTTGCTTTGTTTCCAACATTGCTGATTATTAGCTTGTCAGGCTAATTCAGCTCTTGGTCTCCTTCTCTCCGTCTCTCCCTCTCTTTCCATCTTCCTAAAGTACAACTACAAGCAATAGAATGACGCACTTGAACTATGATGATGGACACAGTCAAGAAGGGAAACCGCCAGTCTGAGTCTTCAGCCAACAACAAAACTTGAAACAGCATATTTTTGAGACCCTCCAGGTTGAGTTTGAGCTGCAGTTTTATTGCAGTGTCAGCGAATGAGGTGCAAAATATAGAGAAGGGAAGAAAAAGAACACATGAAGCAATGCATGAGGAGATGAAGAGGGGACAGAGAGGTGAGAGATGGCGATGCAGGAAATCATTGAAGGAGCGGTGGAGATGAAGAGAAGGACACCTGGGAACAGGAAAAGATTGCAGGTGTTGATGGAGTGAAGGTGAAGTTCCTCGACGACGAACACTTGAGCCACAAATCTGGTAGAGAAATCATGAATGATGAATTTTCAGAAAGGTGCACAGAGGAAAACTGCAGCAGGGAGGCGACTAAGCAGAGAGATATTTCTCTCCATGACTCCCCTTGTACCTCGGCAAGCACTCATGAATTACTTAGGCTTAAAAATACACCTGTACACATTTCAATTATACACACACACGCACACACACGCACATACACACGATGCATAACTACATTAGAGCGCAGAGGACGCCACCTAAAGTTGATTCAGAGCCAGAGGACGAGTTGCTTTGTCCTTCAGTGTCTCAGCACCTTAAACAAATCAGCTTATTTTAGTGGTCTGATGACAGCGTCCCCTGTCCTTGTTTATCCTTGAAATATGTGTGTGTGTGTGTGTGCTGACAGATGGAAAGATGATGTATTTTAAGTGTACCCCTGAGTGCAGCTACACATTGAGCTCATTAATGCATTGAACTTTGCTTTCCAGAAAAGAGAATGCACTCAAAAGCAGCAGTGGAAGGTCACGTCTAGCCGAAGACTTGAGCATTATTTTGAGCTGCTGTTGTGAATCTTGTGTGTCCTCCCTTCTACCTTTCCTCACTTGTTTAATCTCTCTGCCTCCTTTCACTAATCTGTCCTTCATTCCTTACTTTTTCCTAATATCTTCAATTCTTTTCATCCCACCTTCTTCACATCCTTCTTCCCTTGTGGGATTCTTTTCTGTCTTCTATAAGTCTTTTGTTCCTTTTTTTCTTTTCACTTTCCTTCCTGCTTTCCCACGTCTCATCCTTTTGTGCTGAAATTTTGATTTCTTTATTTATCTTGACTCTGCCTGTCATCCTCTCCCCTCATTCCTTCTCATCCATAGAGCGCTTGTTTACCTCAGATGTATATGTACATACAGTATGTAGTATGTTCACTTGTGTGTGTGTGTGTGTGTGTGTGTGTGTGTGTGTGTGTGTGTGTGTGTGTGTGTGTGTGTGTGTGTGTGTGTGTGTTCAGTGTTTGTAAGTCTAGATGTGTGTTTTCTACATGTCTGCACTCCTGGCCAATTAGCCACAAGAGCAATGTTGCAAGTCTTCACAAACAACATAAACATAAAAACAGTTTCACTGACCTTAATGTGCACATTGTGAACATTTCTTATTCTTTGTCAGCATTGTAGTGAATGTGTGTGTTTGTGTGTGTGTGTGTGTGTGTGTGTGAGGCACAGAGAGAGAGAGAGAGAGACTGTGCTCTAGTGTAAGTCTGTGTGCTTTTGTTTTAAGCAGGCTTGTGCACATGGGTGTGCGTGCACATGTGTTTGGATGTGTGAGTGCGGATGCTCTCCTGGGGGCAGGGGAAATTGGAGGCTTACTTCCTTTCCACTAATTACCCAGCAACAGTCCCCACTAATTGTCAGGGCCTAACATGCATTTGATGTCTTTAAATATCCAGCAGTAGGAAGCCACACAAACCATTAAGGGCAATGTGTGGACAGGGCAGAAGAAAGCAGGTCAGTGGCTCTCACTCAGAGACGTGTGTGACCACAAAACTGCAGGATAACCCAACCGCTGCTGGATGTGATGACACTCATCTTGGGGGATGATGCTCTTCAACTAGAATTGGAACACATTGGATTTGACTCTCATGATCAAAATTTGGGCAGCCTGGAGGTGCAGTGGTCAACATCGCAGCAAGAAGGTTCCAGGTTATTATGCTGTCTCTTGCTATCCCCGGACCTGTGCTCAATTTTTGGACCACCAACATGGAAATGTGAGCGGTATGACAATAAAGATCCTTGAATCCTTGAAGCCCCTCCTTCTGTGTGAAGTCTGCATGTCTCCTGGTTCCTGTGTGGGTTCTCTCCGGTACTCCGGCTTCCTCCCACAGTCCAAAGACATCAAGAGGGGCCCAGGTTAATCCAGACTCTAAATTGACAGTAGGTGTGGCTGTGAGAGTGAATGGTTCGGGGTGAACCCCGCCTCTCGCCCCAAAGCTGCTGGGATAGGCTCCTCCCCCCACGACCTTAAACAGGATAAGAGGAAGAAAATGGATGGATGGATGGATGATCAAAATTTGATTAAATGGCCGTAGCATAATACTGTAAACTGACATGCAGGTTTTCTATATCACACTGGACTCACAATACCATCTTCTGAAATAACAATTTAAAACGTGTAAATAAACGAATTAATCAGGGTGTCAGATTGATAGAGTGTGAATTTTACAAATCCAGCATTGATAGAAATAGCAAAGCAAATCTGTCCAATTTGTCTTTTAAGTCAAATATGAGTTGAGGATTTGGAGACTTGCTGCACCCCTAATGGGTATGAAGATGTAAAACTCTTCATTCAGCATGTATGAGGCATCAAATCTGGGAGGATTGCTTTCCACAGATCGTCTCCTCACATCCAAACTCCTCCTATGCAGAGTCATATTGATTGTGACGCTTTTCCAAGTAGTGTTTTGCAGCCTGGCATTGACTGAGTCAGTCAGCAGAGACAGAAATGACAATAAAATTAAATTCAGCACATTGCAAATCTGCTTTTCAAAGAATTTACAGAGTAGACTGAATATAGAGAGAAAATAATCTGATTTACATCAGCTACACTTGTGCACCCAAAGCTGATGTCTGTTTTATTTCCAAGTCACTGATCAGTGACACAAATACAATCCAAAATATCCACTGCATGATATTCAAGAAACAAATGTTTGCTTTAGAAATGGAAGCAGGATAAAAGCAGCGACTTGCACTAAGTCTGCTTCTATTTACACTACTTGAGGACAAACACGAGGAAGTAAACAATGCGATAGAGTTTCACATTAATATTTGATATGTACAAAAATATATCAAGTAAAATGGGACATTTCTGGTTGACTGTTGATGGATGGGGCCTGATTATGTTTACTTTGAGCTGTTTACGTGTGCAAGACCTCAAATCTGTTCCTATATAAAAAAAAGTCAGGACCTCAAAGGGGGACAGGCAGAGATAGAAAAGTCAGTGTCTCTCATCTCCTGTCTTCTCCATAAATAGCTTTATCTCCGTCTGCCACCCAGTGATACTGACAGCCTGCATTAGCGACTTGGAACTGAGGAGTTGTTTTGTCCTGTACTGAAGAACAAAAGGCAACACAACCGTCCAGCAGAGGGGGTGGGAGACAGACAGAAAGACAGGCGGTGCAGAGAGACGGACAGGCAAGACCCGATGGGCTTTTGTTTACATAAGTAGAGCAAATAGATGTAATAAGGAGTCCGATCACATGTGTAAACAGGGAGAGGTGGGCACTGGGGGGAATCCACCATGGCTGATAAATGTACACAGATTCCTCCCAGGGCGCATGGTAAATACATGATTTAATATCCTATGAAGTGAGACATCCTGGTTTTGCAGATGAGCTGTGTGCTCTGACAGCGAGCGCTGATTTTGTGACGTGCAGGTCAAAACACTAAACAACAAAAAAAATAAAATTTGGCAATGAATTAGCCACTGTTTAACACAAGCACTGAAACAATACAGGACCTGCTTCACAATGAAATACTCTTATCTGAAGTGTGATGTGTTACAGAATCCATCTATTTGCTTCCGCTTATCCTGTTAAGGGTCCCGGGGGGGTGGAGCCTCTCCCAGTGGCTTTTGGGTGAGAGCCGGGGTTTCACCTTGGACAGATCGCCCATCAATCGCAGGGCCAACATAAGGACAGACAACCAATCACACTCGTGTTACAGAATGATATCATAATTATTTCTGCAAAGGACAAAATGAGCCCAGCTTTAATTAAAACTACAAAAGTAAATACTAATCAAAAGTGGCTGCATGTTCTCCCTGTGCCTGCGTGTGTTCTCTCCGGTACTCCAGCTTCCTCCACAGTCCAAAGACATCAAGAGGGGACCAGGTTAATCCAGACTCTAAATTGACCGTAGGCGTGACTGGGAGAGCCAATGGTTGTCTGTCTCTATGTGTTGGCTCTGCCATGGACTGGTTACCCGTCCAGGGTGAACCCCGCCTCTTGCCCAAAGGCAGCTAGGATAGGCTCCGTCCCGCAACCCTTAACAGGATAAGAGGAAGAAAATGGATGGATGGAGGCCAGAAATGCCACTTTTGACTTGCAGAAAGAGGACAAAGTTCTTTAAAATGTCAAAAATCAATTAAGGGGCTACCCAGTCTGTCAGAATTGGAGCCTCCAGGCCTCATGTATTTGTAACCTTTTAGGTAAACACTGGTACCTCTTAATGCTTCTTGATGTTGAATTATTAAAGCCTGCCAGGTTTTACAGCTCTGCTAACAGTGAATGAATGAAATGACCGACAGAGCATTACCATGGAAGTCATTTTAAAACATTTCAGTACCAAGCTTAAACAACCATTCCACTTATTTCTCATCTGTACACCAAAATAAATCAGGGTTTAGTCAAGCAACTTCATGGTGCTGCATTTTTCTGATGTCACTGGTTCGTACCAAACAGAGTGAGACTCAATATCCACTTAAATCACACAGCTCACACAGCATGTTTGCTTCTGGGACTTTTCTGAATAGACAAAGTCAACGGCCAGAGACGACATACTCTTGACTGTACAACCTAAGATTTTTAGCTTCAAGATAATGTTTTGATCTGCACATTTAGCATTAATTTATGCTGTTGACATGTTTTTGTAAAGGTCCTTTTGATTCCAGTAAAAGCCTGAGTTGCAACACGTTATTTCTGTACACAAACAGCATATCCACCTCCACAAATACGGAAAAAAAAGCTCTATTGCCCATGCAAGGGGAACTGGGTCTTTTGTATCACAAAGTACAATTCATATGAAAAGAAGTGGGTGCTTTCAAGCTTCCTTTATCTTTAATCATAGATTGGCTATAATTACTTCAACTTAAGCATCAACAGCTCTGCAAGACAAGGCAATAACCACCTTCCATCCCACGCAAGAATTCAAACAAATTTGCATCTGTTTTCAGATGGTGTGTGTATAAGTAGTCCGTCTTACCTACTAATCATTTATTCTAAATGCTGCAAAAAAGACGACTCTGTGCCTTTCTGCTCTCATGACTTGTCAAGTGCTTTCACTTCAACACACCTGTGCCGCTATCGATAATTCATGAGTCTGGATATTTGGAAGCTCTTCCTTGCTAAAATTTAAAAAAAAAGGACTTTGTTGACTCTTTATTGTGATTCCTGCAGAAAAAGGTGTTTCTTTGTCTCAAGTTTGATGATGTCTGATATACACACATACACACACACACACACACAGTATTTGGCTGCTCTCACTTTCACTCGTACTGCCTATGAATAGTAGTTAACAGAAACAGTGTGACCCCAATTTACACCTGTTGCTAAAGCGGGATTTGTATCCGGATGCATGGTAATCTGGTCCTGCCTTTGCATTTACACCTGGTACTTCTTTCATGTGTTCCAATTATTCCCATTGGTATTGACTCTCTTTGCTCCAGAGAAAACCTGCAGGTGCACCTGAAGTGGTGTCAAATCAGCAGCATGCTGGGTGTCAACTTGGTTTGCCGTTACTGATATTACCTCATTTTGTTCCTGTCCAGGAGGAGGTTTCAGCTATTTTCCCTTTGGATCATACGAGGTTCCTTTTATAGTTTCGGTAAATGCTACAACAGCCCCATCAATACAGCATGATGTTAAATACAGTCCAGATATTGTATTGTATATTATTACACTCCACTGCCACTGTTGCACTGCTAGTTGCTGGGTTTTTTTCCTCTAATTCCTTCATCAAGTAGGTCCTATTTAAGCGGTAAATTAAAGCTGCTGTTTGTAACACAAGCCCCTTTTGGCATTGAATTACAGCAGAATCATGCAGACCACTCAGACCTCGGTGAGGGGCTGAAGAACGTGCATTGATTTGTTTGTCAAAGAGGATGAATAATTCTGATGAGGTATTGATTGTTGTAAATCAAGGCCGACGTCATCTCGGTTCAGGGCAGCGTGGCCCTGCCAATAGAACGCATGATGTATATATGATTATTGAACCTAGAAACAAGGCACTGAAAAATGACCACTCTGCTGACTGGCTGTCAAAAATGGTCGTTCACTGAGGGATTTTATTGACAGGCTCGCAGGCAACACAATTGCTGAACACTAACAAAAGGGCGGAAGGTTTCTATTTGGTTTTTTTTCTACAAATGGTTTCTCACTCTGAAATTCTGCATTCTTGGCTCCCCAGCACTACAATAGAGCAGAGTCTGTGTTTTCAGGGGTGGGAGTATTGTGTAATCAGCATACCAGAACTAGTCGACTATGTGAGTGCCAGCGGTTTGTGAAGGATGGTTATTGTTGCTGAGAAAGACACAGCCAGCGTGTGAGAAGAAGAGAAAAAAGGACTTCAAAAAGGCCGTAAATAAAAGAGAACAAAACTTGAAAACAACAATGAAAGGGGGCAGAAGAGATACAACAAAAGAGATCAAGAAGGAGGCAAGAAAAAAAAACTCCACAGAATCAATGAAAAGTGAGAAGATTACAGGGGATGACAGAGTGAAATGGAGAGTGAGACAATGTGAGACAGATAATGAAGGAGACAGATGAAGAATGTGAAGAGAAGGAGGGATAATCAATTATGTTTGGCTGCAAGACGCCAAATGGTCTCATCATGTGTGTCGGGCATGTTCTGGAGCCGAGGAAGGACAGAAGAACTCTGATTTCCATATTCACACTTGTGCTTTGTGAATTTCCTCACCGCGCACCCTGTGAGCTATGGAGTGCTGCAGGGATGGGGTTCTTTTTGTAGGTCAACACAGAAGTTAGCGACACCGTGGGTTCCCAACACCAACCACCGAAGGGATTTTCACATTGGCCTTTGGATTATCGCAGACAATAAGCTCTGTGGTGAACTAATAGAGACTTACACGTTTTGTTCAGCAAGATAATCTTCACCCTTCAACACAATTTGATGTTTTCCAACGCGTGAATGCAATCATAAGAAGAGCAAAGATACGGTTACGCTATGCACAAACTACACACCACAACTCACTTTGCGCCTCTGCTTTAGAATGACGACACTTGACCTTCACAAGGCCGTATTTACTCATGGAATTTATTCAGCGGGACAAAAGTTTAACCTGAAACTCGTTCAAAAATGAATCAGACTCAAACTCAAGTTTAGGTTTCAGGACGTCTTCCTGCCCTTCTCTACTTAAGGCATTGGCGGCAACGCTCCACCGCCAGCTCAGTATCAGCAGCATCAGAATATCTCGTAGGCGTCCAGCATCCAACTAGATTCTTTCCTTTATTTTGTTGCTCATTTGTATGTGACTTTGCATAAAACATCTATGTAGTTTCTTTGAGCACTTTAAATGCTTTATTTGTAAGTTGTGCCCTTGAATCCCCGCAATAACGCCTTATTCAAAGGAACCAAATCAACTGTGTAAGCAGATATACTTCATTACCGACACAGATTATTTGTGTGCAAGTATAAATATGCATTAACACATTGTGTGTGTGTGTGTGTGTGTGTGTGTGTCTGTGTGTGTCTGTGTCTGTGTCTGTGTGTGTGTGTGTGTATTTATGGGTGCTCCAGCACTCTCAGCAGCATTTACATGAAAGAGCAAATCACTGCCGCCATCCAGATTTCTTCCCCCTGAGCTGCGGAGAAAATTAAATGAGTCAGGATGTAAAATTCATTCATTATTTGATTCCCATCTCCTTACACCGGCCATTGAATCCTCCCGCTATAACCGACTCAGCACAAGTGCCTATGGTGCATGGCTGTAAGTGCACAATAACACCAGCGTATCATTTTAATGCAGATGCTCCCAGCTGAAGCCCGTCTCGGCGCTTGTCAGATGCTGAACATAATGCAGAGAGTTGAGGCTCTTGTTTATTGTTCCTTTTCTTTTTCTTTTTTTTTCAAGAGGTATTTCTTCCCCCTGACAAACCACATTCATTCGTGGAACAGCAGTGAAGTGAATGTGGTTTTGCTGTGGCTCGGTGGTAAAGTCATGCATGTGTGTGTGCGCGTGTTTAATGTGTGGACATATATGCATGGTTACCGCCGTATGTCTGCGTGTGTCTGTGTGTGGTTTATTGTTTACCTTTGGCTAGAATTGAAGAGGCCGGCCGTGTGTGAGTTCATATCGACTGCATGAGTGATGGTCATATTTACCTGTTGAATGGATGGCTGCTTTGACTAATGACTACCTGATTTTTTCATTTTCTTAACTTCTGATTTTGTAAGCATGGTTAGCTAAATTAAAAGATAGCATGGTGGGGGATGGAGGTGGAGTTGGGGAGCGAAGATGAAAAATGGGCAATTATTGAAAATGTCCACAAATCCCCTGCAGGCATATTTCAAGTGTGCAGCGATTGTTGTCATAGCAAACAGTTGCGTACCGAACGGCGCTGTGGTAGCTGTTGGTTTTTGGACCTCTGTTTTGAAGCCTCCAGTTAGCCTCTTTTATCACCTATTGCACATTAAATAGAAACATTATTTTAAAAATGAGCACTGTAGACAGAACACCATGCATCACATTCTGAAAGCATTGGCCACAAGAGGGGAAAACAATATGTAATCAAGGGTTTAGATGCAAAAGAAAAAGGCCTCTAGCTAACAACAACAAAACCCTCCATATCGTCCCTTTGTCAACAGGAGCATTATCATGAGCTCTTACCCAGTTAGCACACCCAGCTACTTATGGCACTGTGGAGGATTGGAAGTGGCGGTGTTTTCAGTTAGGTTGTGAGATAAATAAACTACATGTACGAACAGGTTTTCTATCTTAGCCGAACCCAAAGCATTTTCCAATGTTGCTTCTCATTTGCACTCACATTTACTCATCATTGATGATGGAGCTTCTAAGTTTCAGCTAGCCAAGCTGTTTAAATGTAGCGCTTGCAAATGCCATGACTGCGCCTCTCTCTGATTAGTTCATATTCCATCATAACAAAAGATGTCAAAATGCTCTTGTTCAACTGACAGAAGTGTATGTAAAGTTGAACATTCAGTCCCCGCTACGATTAGCTCCCAAAGATCCCAGTTTTCCAATCCTTCAGGAAGAGGCCTCACATTGTTGCTTGTTCCCACTTTTGTCTTTTTGCTTTAAAATGAAAAAATGTGAATTAAAAAAAAAAAAGTCTGAATTCATTCCCCTGCATTGTACCTCAATTGTCAGTTTCATCTCCAACTTCAATTCATTTGAGGTTTATTGTGGAGAGAAACAGCATGAAATGTTACTGGAATGCTAATTCAAAGCGAAGTTCGCGCCATCTGTGTTATCTGTCAGCTGTTTCATCCAGATGTCCTTATTACCATCAAAATCTTGCAGTAAAGCTGCGAGTTAATGCATCTAAAACTTCATCCGTCCGACTGAACTGAGGCACCAAGCCGATCTGCTTGGTTTGTATTACGCTCTCTATTTAAATCGCATTCCTTTTTTTATGATGTTGTGCTATATGAACTTGATCAAAGATGGGAGCCTATCAGTTTATAGGATTGTGTTCGAAGTGCAACAAAGCAGAGAGAGAATGAGGAGGGAATGTTAGTTTGTCAGCAGACAGACGCCATATGAGGAAAGATCTAATTAATTTCCTCCGTTGAACACAACTGGTGAGAAGACTGCGTGACTTAATCGTGATGGAGGATTGGCTTTGGATCAATTTTGGGAAAATCTGTGTTGGGGAATTGAAACCGAATGAGCTGAGGAGCGATTATATCATATTTAATAAAGTTGGTATTTTCGCTAATGCTCCATTTTAGCACAGCAGGCTCTTGGGAAAATACCCAAGAGAGCAAGTAAGCCTTGCTGAAATGTGCCAACATGTAAATCACCCAACCATTTGGATATTTATACTATCATTTCCCAGAATCCACGCTTTTTTTTTTTTTTTTAATGGGTGTTACAGACGACACGACCACCAGCATTTGGCTCATTATTAAGCCATCAGATCTACAAATAACTTGTCTGAGGATGATGAACAGCAAGCTAATCCATGCAGTTCCTCACAGGATGTCATTCTAGTCAAGAAAATTGTTCTTTGGTTGTTTGCCAACCAAACACAGACCAAGCAACCATAGATCTGTTGTCATGTTTTTTGGTGTACATCAGTACTTATCTTACTTACGCATCTTGCCAGGGAGTATACCAGGTCACAGAAAACCTTCCATGTCTGAAATCACGTCCAAGATCAACCACATAAAAACTGCAACAGACAACTTGTTAAAAAATGCAGCTGTTGCCGTGATATTCATCTGTACAACTAAATAATATGTGGATGTACCCTCCTGGACCAGCTTCTCTGTCATATTTGACTTAACATTTTGGAAGTCGACAAACACTCGGAGATGAAGTGAAGTGCAGTTGAAGTCTCACAAGAGTCGGCGGGCTGGTGGCCGCAGCTGGTCCCATGTAATGAGTCTCTCTCATCCAGATTTCCTGATGCATGTCCCAAAACATTCCTGTAGCTCTCTCTGTCCTTGTCAAACCCTTTTTATGTGTCATACTCCATTACTGCACAATACTCCATACAGCTACCGCTTGACATCAGGCATCTCTTTTGGGTTTAGATACAGTATATCTGCAACCCCACTTCAGATTCAGAGAAACAGGTGTTGGGGGTTTTGGGCCTTTAACTGGAAGCCGTTGTGTTGTTCTTGTGAGGATGGTCTAATGTAGCCAACTGTGGAACAACAAACATTTTAAATGACTTGATTCCGCCGGGCGTGTCTCTATGACGTCAATGCAGTCTTACTCCATCTGCTTCATACCTCGCCAACAGCATTTCAGAAGTGGAACGTCGTGCCTTTGTTGAATTTTCATGCTCTTCCACTGGTGAGTAAGCAACTCAGATCAATCTTTTTTTTCCGTGCTGTATCTGTTAGTTATTTCCTGTGTTGTACTATGAAATGTTTGTGGTTGTTTTGATTATAAAGGTGGTAACATAATGCCGTTGTAGTGAAATCACAGGATGTGCACCAGGTGTTTCAAATCAATCAGATTCTCTGGCGCTCCGGTGCCTGACTCACTGCGTGACTTGAGCTGCTCCATGCAACTTGACTCGGCTTCAGGTGGGTCTTGTCTTCGTATCAGACCCCTCTTCAACGTGACTGTGATTAAAAAAAAAACAACCCACATTTCGTTTCTTTGCACTTCTTGCCCCACTGCTAGAGAGCCGTGGGTTGTAATCCCAGACAGAATCCCAGATATGCATATACAGCTGCACAGAACAGATGGAGGGAAGCACAAGTGGTAGCTTCACCTTCCTGAGAGAAGTTAATCCTACGGTGAAGTAGCTGTTCTGTCACATGCCATCAGAAACAATGTGTGTCCTCACTTTGAAGCAAGCAGGGTTTTTCCATCCCCGTGAGTAAATCGGCCTTTAAGCTCTGCAGCAGAAGATTGCCCACAATCCTCCTTTTCCCCCTAACAGTACAAATCTGCTGTGGGCTGAAGAGCTGCTTTTGTTCTCTGCTAAACGGAAGAAGCACAGGAACACAAGCCCTGTTTTGCTGAAATGTGTTCTGTTTTGTTTGTGTGTGCTGTACAGTTTTCTTTTTTTTCCAAATCCCTCCTAATGCAGTTATCACATAGTAGTGCAGGCAATTTGCTCGTCAATGTCACACATTAAAACAAATTAGCATTTAAATTAAGCTCTTGAGACTTAATTTCCATGAGTTTTCTGATGACTGAAAGTTGTGAGTACAGTTTCTCACCTGTGTGCACTGGTGCTTCTAACGCTCATGGGTGTGATAGAATGTAAAGAGAACAACTGTTTTCTGCACACCTGGATGAAAGTATGGATAGAAGCACAGACAAGAGGAAAATGAGTGCACAGGGATTAAACCCAAGTTAGCATGTTAGGAAGTTATGAATATACTGAACATTACAAAGAATAGTCGGATGTGTGTCGGGGGATTTTTTGTCTTTTTTTTGGTCTTTTTTGTTAACATCACCTCGGCTTCTCTGGAGGCCAAATGCTCATTTAAATGGCTTGATCCGGCTTCCCTCTGCTCTCCAAAACAAGGGCCTGAATTAATCACAAGTGCGCCGAAAAGAGCTCTTATTAAAACACCCATTTCCTCCTCTCCTCACCTGCGGCCATAACAGCTCCTGTAAGCTGCCTCCTCTGACCTGCACAGGTGCACCGCTCACTCTCATGTGTCCCCCAAAACAAGCTCACTTTGACTCCAGGCTCCTATTTTTAATTTTACGACGTGGAATTTAAGGACTTTGGGAGAGAAATAAAGTCTTGGATTCTAATTAAGGGAGTTTTGTGCATCCAAGGGAGAGATGATTATGGAGAATAAAAGCTTTTAACAAGCATGGCATAAGGTACTCCACCCCCCTCATCCCCCTCATCCCCCTCATACCCCATCTGGAAGACAATGCAGGCAGTAAATGATGCTCCAGGCATAGCCGATTGATTGGCTGGTATTCAGGAGCAGCAAAATAAAAACAGTGAGTGCCAGAATGGTCCACCACCACATTCCATTTCATAAACAGCAATAACAATAGACTTGGAATCCAATTCTGTGACATCTAGACGTTGTCCACGCCATCTCTTTGCAATGTCGGCAGTATTGTTTCATAGATGGACAATAAACTGCATCATCACACATTTTCTTTCATTTCTAGTTAAAGATGCAGTTTTGTAAGGACCAAAAGACATTAGATGGCATGTGGAGTGGCTTGACTTCATGGGATTTGTCTTCATTGGCAATTAATCAGACATGAGGCAAAAATCCTGCTGTGTTAATCATGTTTATTCATGCGATGTCATTTTATCTTTGCAAAATCATCACAATGCAACATATTTTGCCTAAGATGAGTGCTAAGTGCACCGATGCAAACCCCTGCTGTGAAACCTGAAGTGAAATGCTTGACATCCCATTCATCCAAAGTGCAATATCTGAAAATTGTTCTGTCATTTCTGTGGTGGAGATCTGCTTAGGCTTTAGCACAAACCCACTTGGTTAGGGTTTAGGAATAACTACGGTTCAGGGCAAAGTCTAAATGGATAAATAAACATGGCAATACACTTTTGTTGCTTGATAAATGTATGTACAAGAAATATACAACAAGGTCAAGCTGTTTAAAGACAATTTAATGCAGAATTGCTAACGCAAGATGACCGCTTCCTGCTCCCCACCGCCGCTGAACGCACCCTCTGACCCGCTGCTTCTCTCTTCCTTCAGAGCTCAGCGAAATCAAGACGGCTTTTTTAACGGCACAAGTTTTAATGTCAACATTTAACGTGGTTGAAAATTGAACTGAGACTTGACATCTGAGCCTCTATTATGGAGGCTGTCAGGCTCAGCTGAACAACAACACACTTCTGTCAGCTGTTTTGGTGGCCTCACCTGTGAGCACGTGAACATTCAACAATCCACTTCTGCTGGACTGTGATTGAGATTAGCTTCACAGTTCTAATTGACCCTGCCACCAGAATCAGTCACGCCGCTAAATTACACAAACAAAAATGAAAGTGCTGGCCTGTGATTATTGTGTTAAACCTTTATTTACCTTTGTAAAATCTCATTGTGATTAAAATCTCTTAGAGGACCACCATAAAAATGCCATTACAGCAGTAAAGACAGCATAAACAGGGTAATAATACAGTCACGGAGAGAGAATAACAGAGCATTGAAATGGATTATTTAGTTAAATTGAACATGAGCATTATGTTTCTCAAGTGCCCATTAAAAAAACCTTGCAACTGTAAACAAATCATTCATGCCACCACATTATATAATGCTCTGGTACTGCTGAAGGCCAAACACCGGATGTGATTTTTTTCCCCCTCAGATGGATTCACATGGGATTTCATTTAAATGCAGTGTTGTCAAACTTGAGTGGGATTATGATGTAGGTGGCATCATCTTCTGTGAGCTGCTTCCTGTCAGCACATCCCATCAGAGCTCCATGTGAGGGAAGCATCCAACTCCTCTCAGGATATTTATGACCAGATTGCCTAAAGGATTATATGAGTTTTGGGTTGTTGTTTTTTGGTTTGTTTGTTTTCCCAGACATGAAGAGCAATGTGTATGAAAAAAACATGACTCTGAGACAGAACTGACTCCTGTTATCTGATGCTTTTGTCCAAAGCTTATTCCTCTTATTGTTTGACAAAATGTGGGTGCTGCCATATTGCTTTTTTTTTTTAATCTAACTTCCTTTTAAGAGCAGAAGTAGCATTTTTTTTAACCATCGTCCTTTACCCAAGCAGCTTGCTCTGTAACCCATTCAGTAACTGGAGAAAGCAACCCTCCCTCTCCACATAATGCAGCATAGAGGCCCAACACCTCAGTTTCAGATAGTCAGTATGATCCTGGTATTAAATACTACATATGATTACTAGACTGAAAATAAAAACCCTGCACATCTCCTGTTTCTGGCATTACAGCTTCTTGTCCTACCACTGACCAAGAGTCCGTATGTAATGACATATTGTTAAACTATTCCTGAGAACACATCAAATTATGCAACTGGAAGTGATCAATTAGGATAAAAAGATGGCGCTGGAGAGGAGTGAAGGATAGATCGGACTGTGCGGCAGGCAAAGGACAGCACCACTCACTGGTCACTCAGGAAAGGCAACGCCCCAAACGGTGGACAATGTTAGACTTGATATCAGTGAAACGTATGTTCTCTCCAGGTTCAGCCCCTGTGCTGCAGCTGATACCAGTTCTAGGCTGAACTCAGTTTACAGTTGAACATTTGAACATGAGGTCAAAGGGTTTGACCCACATTTGAGGCACTGCACCTGTTTAGGTGTGGGGACTTGTTTGGGTGAGGACATGAACTGGGATTCCCGGAGACTCTTTTAAGGACAGCAGAGTCACTCCTCCTCCTATAATCCCAGAGAACTGAGACTTTTATGCACACGACCGCGCCACTGTTGATAACAGCATCACAGGGCTCAGTTCAAAAGAAGAACTCTTTGTGAAAGGGATTCACCAGGCTGAATTACAATGTAGAGGATCCGCCTAGCCTGGCGTTGGTGTGTTTGAGTGGTATTATTCCTTCTAAAAAGCTGCGTCCTGTAATAGAAGAAAGGAGTAGAGCATCAATAATGTCTGTGCTGTGTTGAGCCGATGCTAGAAAATAAACTTGTTAGGAGTTGTATGGATTCTGACTTTCATTTGTCCTCTCGCTGGAGCAGATTCGCAAATTATTCTGTCAGTGGTTTATGCCTGATGCATGAGGCTGCGGATGTGTTCAGTTTCAAAACAGCAACCTGTTTTCATGCTTCACAAATTACCGCACAAGGGAAGAAAACGAGTGTATCTTGTATTTCTGGATCTGTGGGAGTTGTTTGTTACCATCAATTCCCAGTTCACATTTACAACAGTAAATACAAACTGTCCTCACAGGAAATTGATGGTTGATGCAAACGCCCCACATTTCTTGTCCATGATTACCAAGCTTCCTTTAACCTTGTGCTTTTTGTTTGGTTTATTTAAATCTACCCAGACTGTAACCATAGCCTGGTCACATCAAAAATGAAACACCCAATACTTTTTTTGCGATATTTGTCACGTTTTTTACAATTTGCTGTGTGAAGATTCTCACCACCTAGTGGCCACAGGAAGTCAGCCTGTTGTAATAGATATAATTTGTTTATAATTAGTTTGACTGGTTTAAGACGTGTTGGTGATTCAGAGCAGGTATTTCACACCAGTATTTTTACAACCAACACTCAAGGATTATATGATGAAACACTGCTGGCAACATTTGAGAACGTTCAATAAAACATTGTTCATCTTTTTGAGGCGCTGGATTGTTAGCAAGCCTCAGACAGGAGAGAATAAGAAGTACCACTCACCTCTCAGCCTCCTTTCATCACCAATCTTTCAGCATGGTTAAGATTAACAGTGTATCACAAGTTATAAATTGTAATCCTTGGGTACTTGTGTTTGAGTGCATATTCAGAAATGGTTTAGTCCGTTTGAACGGAAGTACCCGCGCCTTGTTCTGGGGATCTGGAAAGGAGGCTGGTGGAATTTTGAAGGAGATCAAGTTTCGGGTTGATTATCAAATCCACAGAGCTGCTTTGTGTGAAACTGCCAACATGTGTGGTGTGACCTACATGACAGCTGTGAAGCACGTATCCATGGTGATTTGGTCCACCACTGTGCAAGCAGCAATACTTGGACTTTCCTCGAGTGGTGAGGGTCAATCATGTAGTAGAGAATGTTAAGAGGGCATTTGGATGCCGGGTGAGTGAACTGAGTTTTTCAAGTGTGCTAATGTGTGTGTGTGTGTGTGTGTGTGTGTGTGTGTGTGTGTGTGTGTGTGTGTGTGTGTGTGTCAGTCTTACCATGGCCAGAAAGCCAGTAACTGTTTTTTTTCTTACTTTGCTTTTATTTATTTAATACTTTTCTATTAAAATGAACTGCACAGATAAATCGACCAATGTCGTCTAAAAAGCTAAACTACGGCTTCACATCATGCCTGCCTACCAAGGGACAACAGTGCTGCCTTTATCCATGATCAATTTCCTATTTGTTCTAATTGCTTTAACTGTTGATTATTGCAGACCAGCAGTCAACTGTTGACTGGATAATTGTTATAAACGTCCTTGTGTTGTGTTACATCAGTCCAGCTCCAAACCTCTGATGAGTCTGATTTTCGACTCTCTGACAATCCTCAATTAGTTAGGGACACTGCCTGAGCTTTGAAATATTAATAGAAGAGCAACAGAAATGGTGACGTGTGTGTGTGTGTGTGTGTGTGTGTGTGTGTGTCTGTCTGTGCGATTGACAAGGGTTAAAGTCACGCTAGAGAAATTGCCATTTGATTTGCTTGACTTGAGAAACATTACAAAGTGCTCCAAGCAGCCGCCATGTGTTGACTGAAATGTATTTTGGAGGAACAGATTAGATAACCAGTTCCACTGTCAAGTACAGCTAGCATGAACAGAAGACTGGAGATACAAGTTAATATAAAACGCCACTTCAGGAGAACCACCCAAAACATTTTCAAAGCCTTTTCATTGCCAAGGTGGTATAAAAATGAATAAATACATTTTGAAAACTCATGTTTGCAACTGTGAGAAAGGTAAGAGACACATCCCAACCTCTCCTCTCTCTATATTTAAATATTTTAGTCCTAGAGGAGCTGAATGGAGTCATTTTTCTCCCAATTATGTTGTAACATTAGAAAGAAGATTATCCCTTATCCAGCTTTCACTTTTCCATGTCTTTCTCTGCCTTTCTCTCACTGTCTCCTCTCAGTCCGCCCACATTTTCTCCTCTTGTTCCGTAGCCAAAAGTCCATCGGATTTCTCTTCATCTCTCTGTCCTGTCTTGGTGTCTTCCTGTCTACGCTATCAACTCAAATGTCTGGAAAAGTGCTAAATCGCCTGTCGTACATGGAAAACCCCCATATGTTTAGCGCAAGCCCCACCCTCTTCCAGTTCATCTTGAATCTTCCCTGTCACTCATCCTATTGCTCACCCTGATGAGGGCTGTCTGCCCTCTGAGTGTGCTGGTTGAAGCCGAAGGCCACTGCCTGAGCTGAAATAAAGCTCATGGTCAATGTGCTTGAACGTGTGTATCTTATACACTCGTGGATAAATAAAAAAATCCAACCAGTTCAGTTTCTACAATAACACAATGATGTAGGTATACATGTGGAACAGTCGCTGTTGTAAGCCGCTCTTTCAAATATCAAGAAGGTGTAGAGGAGCTGTGGAAGTAGCAGGACAGCCAGAAAACTGTGATGCAGAAGTCAAATCAAATCCAGTCCCATTTCCTACAGACTTTCAGCATTGCCATGCTTCTTCAATTCCCTGCTAATATATGAATAAATCTAACAAGAAGTTTTTGTGCTTAAACCTTGTTCACAGGTCAAAAAACCTTTTTATGAACCATAAAGACTCATCTTTCTTTGTCCCTGTCCTCAAAGAGCCTTTCAATGTCATGGCTGCCGCGTGAAGCACCAAAGCTGCTCATCAGGAGCAACTGAAGTTCAGTTTTGTTTTTTTTACTGAAGGCCATTTTGACAAAAGGGGAACAAGAAGTTGAGCCTGTTACTTGGTGGTTCTGCCGAGCGTGTTTACGCCGCTACAACCTGTCAGAATATATCTTTGCTTTACTGACTCCGGATGCAGCAACACACAACATGGAACAAATTAAACCTCATGAGTTCTTAATCTCGATGATTTTGTAAATGTGTGGGAGGCTAAACGAGACCGTGATCTGGTCCTTGTTGGTGGGTGTTCTTGGGGGTGGCATGTTTGATTTCCTCTGCGCACGAATGTCTTTCTGCAGAACAACCTTGGCCTCCAGAGAGCTGGGCACTGCTCTGTAATTGATTGAGTTCACTCTGATAACAGTCAGGGCTGCAAGTTTTGTTGTTGTTTTGTCCAAAAAGTTTGGCTGGAGTTTATCTTGAATTTCACTTCAGTGTACGTTTTTGAGCAATACTTTCAACGTCTGCTTGTCCCAGAGGGTCTTTCTACTTCAACATTTTTCTTTTTTTTCTTGTCTTCTTTTTTTTTGGTCTCTTTTGGTGGAACACAGTGTCTTTTATTGCTTTAGCAGACAGTTTTGGTTTGAACTCCCAAACAGGACATTTTTCATCCTTAATATCTGCTCCGTACATGTTCAGCAAAACCTTTTCCTGTGTAAATTAATAATGAAGCAGTCCAGGATGTCCTATTGGATTTAATAGTGGGCCAAAAAGACATAAAGAGTGTGACTGTAGGCCACAGGATATAAAAGAGAAATCAGTATTCAGTGTAGACAAGACCAATAAGAATATGTGGTAATGGAAGCAATGTAAATAAATTACCTCTTTCCTATTCTTCGGTGGCCACAGGCATCCTGGTGAGGAGAGAAGCCATTACAATGACAGATATGAACCAGAGTGGCACACTCATTGTACCCTGCTGCATGCTGGGAGTCATGCAGATGAGGCGGGGGATAAAGCCCAGACTAGGGGGACCTCCTGGGGAATACAAATTATTACTGTTCGGGGAAAAAAAAAAAAAAAGTGGGTGAGTGTCCGCCTCTACCCAGACCACATTTTTACAATCACATTAAATTATCTCCACTCTGGGTTGCTGCCATGATTGAGAGCAAGCTTTTTTTTTCTTTTTTTCTTTTTTTCGTCTACAGATTTAGTGGTTGGGATTGTGAGGAGATGTATATTCACTTTATGGTCATTAGCCAGAGAGAAAAGTGCACCTTCGCTGCTGATAGTTTGGCATCAGTCCCAATTGGTTTGAAAATGATAGCATGGCCCTCGTGGTATCATTTGAAACCCAGTAAATGCTCTCCCCTATTAACTTGGCCTCTAAGGAGACATGAGCTGTAGTGATTATACAATGCATCATATCAATATTAATAATCGCTACAAAGCTGCAGTCTGCTTAGTGCTGATATAACCTTGAAAATAAGCTTCAGCGAAGAATTCGTCACAATTTGTTTCAATGTCGTCGGATTAACATGCTATTTTTCATAAATCTCATTAAGTTTATTGCCATGCTATTTGGTATTTTTTTAGTACTTTTGGCTTTTATTTGAATATATTCCTCCTCGGCACATTGCTGACAAACTGCAGTTGGCTAAGCCTGAGACATGCGTGCACAAGCACATTCAGCGGTGATGCTTGGTAATTAGAACCCAGTTGTCTTTTTCCACAAAGTCAGGCTCACTTTTTTTTGCAGCCCTGCAAGCTATGTGCCCCTTTGTCTGACAGACACACAGAGAGAAAAGAGCTGTCGGATAACTAAGGCTTGAGTTATGTGACACATATGGTAGGATCAGGAAAAATTATACATGAGGAGGGAAGGAGGAGGAAGAAAGAACAGAAACACCGTGTGAAACATTTCACTGTCAAAACCTCCTCAGATTTATCAACCCAGTTTTCTGTCTGCTTCTCTTGTCAGATAATTGGAAGGTAGCGTATGTGCACACAGAGCCACAGGGAGACAGAAAACATATTTTGGCAGGGCTTGACAGGTTAGACAATGTAGAAAAAAGAACAGATGCTGTCAGGAGACAATGGAAAGGGGACTAGAGGAGGGTTGCAAGGTGTATATGTGTGTGCATGGGTGCGAAACTCGGATGCAGGATTTCAAATGTATGCATGCGTGTGGAGGCATGTCCGTGTCCTCTCATGCACCATTCGAGGAGCATCCTGACAACACTGAACCCAGCAGAATGCAGTTAAAGGTCACAGTTTAATTATCCAAAGTAACTCAGCCACTGTTATCTCCTCAAGTCAAGATGCACCATGGGAGTGTGTCCACTTTAAAGAACAATTGATCATTGGCCCTTCGAGCTAGGATGCTGTGGGCAACACCCCTCTCTCTTCTGAAAGCATGTTGCTTTCTAAAGCAAATCAGTCTTCAAAGAATTAAGGCAATGGTTGAGGTCTGGTTGACTTTTGGCATAAAAAAATGGGTCAAAATAAACATGGTGGCTTTGGTTTCAGTCCTCTACAGGTTGCATGTGGTTTTTATTCATTTTCAAGGACATTTACGTGGATTTATAGATGTCAGAAATCTACTAAATGTCACATACATGCACACTTGCGTAGCAGTTCGTGTTTGTGTGTGTATGAGTGTGTGTGTGTGTGTGTGTGTGTGTGTGTGTGTGTGTTTGTGTTATGTTATCTTGTATTTCAACAACCTATGGCACGTAGTGTTCCAAATCTAACCTGTGACAAAAGGTTGTAAAATTCAAGGAGGTCCACTTGTCAAAAACTTCTGTAATCAGAGGCCTTAAACATCAGTACATGCTAACTGGAATCATGATTCTGTGTATCGGCATCTCTAACAAGTGATGTGGCATACACACTTAAGGATGATTTGCAAAGCATGCAATTAGCCTCTGAATTTCCTGGGATGCTAAACCCCTGCTGCAAGTGTAACAGATCTGATTGAAATCCAAATTCTGCATCACAAAGTAATCATTCTCAATATGTGACAGTACTCAGGGGAGCTCCGTTTCTTCCCTCCCCTGTAATTCAAACCATATTTCTTTATTTCGAGTTGTTTGAATTTAAAGTGTCACTTTTTCTTTAGTGTTTATGCTGTAACTTATAAACAGGTCTGATAGACGAAAAAGGCATTTTGAAAGAGTCTTCTTATTATTTGGAGCCATAGACGGATACTTTATTTTGCCGTCGGGAGTAAATTATCAGCTGGACAGTACATCAGCACACCAGTCAGTCCTATTGACTCAGCCTTACTGATAGCATTCCACATTAAATTTGGGCTCTGCCCTGAGCAGTTATAACTTGGCCCCACAGAGGAAACCAGCACAGTGTTTTATTCATCTTGTCTGAAATAACCCGACCCGACATAAACCACATCCTGCGGAGGTGGGTGCTCACCTACAATAGGATCCTGATAACTGCGCCTTCCAGCTATCTGCATTAATTCTCCGCTCCCCCACTGGCTCTTTTTTCTGAGTCCGAGTGTCCGGCCTGCAATTTTGCTCCGGGAGGTCATCATTTCAGTGTGCATGTGTGCCCTGATAAAATGAGAATTATGACCTTGTTTAATGACATCATTGAAAATGATGCTGAGGCCTAACACGGCTGTCGTCACTCCGTCTTCTCTTCTTGAATTCTCCGGCTACGGAATAACGATCGTGTGATGGGCGAGGCCAGACAGCCTGCGTGAGATGTGCTGAGGATTAGTGTGATGGAATTTACCAGTGTAGATGCAAAGACAAATGGAAGGCAATAAAGGAGAGTAAGAAGTCATCCCAACAAACATTTTCTCATGAAACATTTGAAAATGTATGTCGAGTTAAACATGGCATATTCCTCTGGCAAGCGTACAGGCTGGTGCTTCAAGTAAGAATGCTTCTGAACTCATTTTAGGTGAGAAAAAAATGCAATACACAATCCTCATTCATATTTGAGCAGCACTGCAAAGTTGGATTGTTTAAGTTCACAAACTGCCATTTTGCTCTTTATTCAGTCTTTATGTATCCTGTCAGAAACAGGAGTTTTGGGCCATGTTAGAAGAAAACTGCAGAGGAAAATGTAGTTTAGGCTCCAAATAAAATGTGTCCAAGTCAAGACACACCAAAATGTGCCAGAGTAGTTAAGTTAACCAGTTTTGTCACTTGAAGTAGTTTCAAATTTCTGCAAAAGTTGCACTCTTTTTTTCTGGCTCACGATCACTTGGGTTATCATATAAATTAAACTGCATTGCCTTTCGCTGGAAAACTTATCAGTGTCCCATCAGGATCTAATGCTGTTGAGGGGGCATTTACCTTGAAGCCATGCTCTAAAAATCCAATCCAATTAAGTAATATCTCACTTCAGGCTCTGTGGTTTTGTTATACTCCAAATAAGACACATCAAATGATTCAAAGTAATTGGACTTGATCAACTGGAAATGAGAAGGAACTCAGTGGATTGCATGGTTGGTCACTGCTTATGTCATATTGTTTTAACTTTTACTTAGTTAGCTTCATGTATTTCTATGTGGACGCACATTGAGACCAATCTGCGCAGCAGAGGATTCCGCCACTCTCTCCACTTAACCCCCATCTTTTGACATCATTAACATCACCTCCCACATCTCAATTCAGCCCTGCGCTGCTTCCCTGATTAAACAAATCAAGAAAACACAGTTTGATTTATATGCTGCCACAGCCCAGCTGAGCAATCGGCCAGCCAGCCAGGCGCCTGCTATCAAGGGCATCTCTGATCTGAGTATAAACAATCAATTATTTCAACTGATGACCCTACAAGATTCCCTTTAGATGAGGTCAAGCTACCACTTGGCAGGTGCCCCTCTGCCAATGCTAAACTATCCAACATTAGCGTTCAAAGACGAGCCCCCTCCCCAGCAAGCCTCCTCTGCTGTGACAGGCAGTGTTCACTCTCAACGTAGCACTATCTCGCCAGCTTGTCTTTCTTCACAAATGGCCCATCTGCAGTGCTTTTGTATCAAGGGTGTTGTGCTTAATGACACTATGGCAGGAAATGGAAGAGAGACTGATGCTTTAACGCCGCAGGTCAGGAAATGATTGTCAAGCTGTCATGTTTAGTGAGAATATGATGGGCAAAGTTAGCCTAAGGGATACTTTTAGTTGGCCCAGCAGCCTGTCTGGAAGGCCACATGTCTGTCTGGCAAAGTTCTTAATCATTCTTTTGCACTTTACTGAACTTTTTTTGGGGGGTTCAGATTTATTTCAAGGTCTGGTAAGGGGTTGGCACAAAAAAAAAAAAAAACAGTTGGGCAGATTAAAAAAAAAGACTCTCTTGTGCTGAAAACACAACTCACAGCTTATCACGTGATGTTGAACCAGGGCGCCAGTGGCGGGCACTGTTGCGTTCCAGTAAACAAGTTGTGGGTTCTAACTTGCTAGTTCTTCCTGTGTCAGTGTGGGTTCTCTCCAGGTGCTACAGCTTTCTACCATGCACTTACAGCATGCTCCGTGGCCTAATTGGTGATCCTGAACTGCACAGCTGTCAGCACGAGTGGTTTCCTGTGCCGTATCGTGTAATTGACAGGCAACCTTCTTGCCTGGTGTCAGCTGTGGTTGGGTCCAGCTCCCCGTGATCTGGAGAGTGAAAAAGGGATAGATGATGAACAAATGATGAACAAGGGAATGCTTTGGTCAGCATAGCTTTTTTATCATGGTCATTGCACATGTTTCTGCCAGCTCAGGCCAGCATATTCACATATTTAGATTCCTGGTATGAACAATAGCTCAGTTGACTAGAGTTAATCTCACGTTAAGCCTAAGTTAAGGCTGAAAAACTGCCATTCCCAACATTCACCAGCTCTACGGCTCTTGTGCTATTTTCACATTCACACCTGGTTGTCGCCACTGCTGGTTGGTGTTGAGGCTGTTGAGGGTCTTGTGGTCAGCGGTGATAATGAGTGGAGGGGAGCCCAGATTTAGCCCACTGCTTCCCAGTTACACACCAGCTTGTTTCTCTACCCTCCAGAGCAACACAGCCAGCACAGTCTGCATCTACAAATCAGTCCGACCCCTCAGCAGCAGGACTTGCTCTCTCAGGAGACTAAACCCATGTTATTCAGTTGAGGGCTGTCATTTCAAACATCTATTTTTGGTGTTCCTTCAGAAGCTATAAGCCTTTGCATTTAGATGGACCACAGACAGCCTTAGTGCCATATCCTGCCAGATAAATCTGCTGCACAAGTTAATATTTCTGGACTTGCTAATTATGACAGATTTGTACTTGTAAACCCTTCCTATGGCCTGCTGGGAGAGACGAGGCAACATTTCATTTTCAAAACACATTTCAGTCTGGGGTGGTTTTGTGTGTGTGTGTGTGTGTGTGTGTGTGTGTGTGTGTGTGTGTGTTTGCGCGCGCGTGCGCGCCCGTGTGTGGATGCAGTGTCTTTATTTTCATCTTTGTTTGAGCAAAAGAAGCCCACAGTGCTCCAACAGGGAAATTAATTTCACATTCAACATTGTGGAGAATAGCAGGGCCTGGCTCAGTCTCCAAGGTTCAAGGGAGGGTTGTTTTCCAATCGTGGTATTTTTGCTCTCACCTGTTGGGAATAATAAATATGCTTGTTTTACAAAATTATGTTTTTGAATAGGTAATAATGTGCTGCACTCGAGTCCGTTTCTGGTTTAGTTAACTTGTTAAAGGCTGGCTCGTAACAAAACATTTTATGGGGAAAAGACAACTTGTAATGTCCTAAAACACAATTGCATATGATGAACAAAATAAAGATCATTATATGAATATCCATACATAAAGAACAACAACAAAAAGAATTTTGTCAACCTAAAATGTAAAGGGCTGAAAACAAATATGCAACAGTGCACTTAATTATATCTTCACAACTTTATAATTGTTCTTTGTTTCTGAATGTTCCCACAGCTGAAATATTAATTAGCTCTGCTATTATCTGCTTCTCTGGGAGCATGACATGAATTTAGCAAGTTTATCATGTAAGCCGGGAGGTATTTAAATACGTGTGAGCTGCAGGTAATGCTTGACGACGCTCATTTGTGTCACCCAAGGTAATAAAAGTCATCTGAGTTCAAATCAGATTATTTTCTTTATGTTTTTGTTGTTGGAAAAACAATAATCACTCAAAATGCCATGTACACAGTTGCACATCTCATGTGTTTTTGGAGTTCATGCAGGAGGGCGGACATGTTTATCTTGTTTAAAGAGAGGGAGGGCTAAAAACACCAGGCAGCTTTCCCTCCTCCCCTGTTTTCCTCTCCATCTATTTCCCACACTGAATCATCAGCTAAACTGTATCCTCCAAGTGAACCCAGTTTGTTTACAGGCGCGACTCTGTGTAGCACAGTTTAATATCAGCTGAAGGGCTATTAAAATGAGCATTCATCTCCAGCAGGTGTAATGTCCCGTCTGCCATCATCATCTTTGACCTCTTCTCTAACTCTCCCTCTACGAGAATTTGCTGTTGACCTACCAAACATGTTGTCGTGACGTGGACTGATTTGCAGACATGTCTACATCCAAATTACTCACATCAACATTCAGTAAGCAAATCGGTTTGTGCTGCGAGCACCAGCGTGACATCAACTTAAATTAGGGAACCATGGCCGCCAGATGAATCATGAATGGATTAGAAGTTGTAATGTTGTGCAGGTTATTCTGGCATGTGCACAAAACACATTTATGTAGTATGAAGGCTTAATTTGCACACACACAAAAAACAAAAAAACACAAAACAAAACAGATAATAGCCACACTTAAAATGAATGAACAATGAACAGGACAGGAGGTAACATTTCATGATTCTTCAATTTTTATGGATTTTAAGAAGGGTTTTAGCCATTTTTGAAAATTAAAATGATACAATACCCAAATAGGTAACTTTATATACTCACAATAGCTCACTATATATATATATATATATATATATATATATATATATATATATATATATATATATATATATATATCCCTCCTATAACTTCTTTGTGACTGCACCAGTGGGGAGCTTGCCTGGCTGGCCTATTCAGTTGAGCCAACCCAATTTTGCTCCACCGTGGATGTGCTGAACTGTGTTTGTCTACCAGTTGCAAGGCTGGATAAAAAAGACCTGCTGGAGAGTGTGTTAACTTTGAAAATGGGACAGTTCTGCTGTTGTTTGTAGTTGATGGCCATGGGTCACTGGTGTAGTGCCCCGTTGTTTAAGGGGTGAATCCATGGGTTGTGTGTTTGTTGGTAACCTCTGATTTTGGACTCTCTCTGACTCTGATCTCTCACAGTCAAAGAGCTTCAAATCTATCCTGGCAGATTTCTGAGGGGCATCTAATTTTGTCATCTCAGAACCTCAGGCCACAGACTTCAAAGTCAAAAGTGCAGTTCCTCAAAGCACCAGCACACACAAAGTTTGACATTGATTGGATAATTAGTTACTGAGCTAATTGACTTCCTGTTAGATATTACTTGGATTCATAGTATTATATTTTTACATTCTACAGTCACCTTTAGACACTTGCAGTTAGTGTGAAAGTGTTTACATGGATTTGGAATTTCATACTAAGCCACATTCGCCCTGACTGGAACTTACTGGATAAGACGTCGGGGTCTATTTCAGGTCTATTTGTCAGCTGCCGCTCTGAGCATGAATAGCAGAATACTGGGTAGCGTCAGTTTGTGCCTGTCAAGCATAACTGCTGCTAGTGTAAACAAGTCTGATAAGTGACAGCAGGCAGACAACGTTATACATACAGATACGTATTCCTTCTCTGTGGTAGTAAACACAATACAGAGGCCAGTTGGTGACGGTGCTATATTCAGAGCTTTACGAGATACTTTCAACTGACACCAAGAACAACTAGAAAGCACTCTGAGTGCATGCGTTCATTTTTGGGTTTATTTGTTTTTTTCAGAGAAATCTTGCGAAAGAATTAAGAAGATAACTAAAGGGGAAGCGGTGCAGACCCCCACACCAAAAAAAAAATGTACTGTGTGAAATTTTAGATAAGGAAATTTAGTTCAACACAATTTATCCATATGGTCCATGTTGTTTTGTTCAGGTTTTTTATTTTGAAGTTTGCTTATGTCTTTTCCGCCTTACTTCCTGCCTTGTCCTATTTCCCTCTGTTTTCTGGTGTACACCTGTGTCTTGTCAGGTTATTAGTCTTTGTCAACCACAGCCCTGTTTCCAGTGTTTCTTGTACTATCAGCTTCTTCCCTGCCCTTGTGACCCCCCCCCCCCCACACACACACACACACACACACACACACATACACACACGCCTGTATCTTTTCTGTGATTGGTTGAGTTTATATTCTAGTTCTTTATCAGTTTTCAGTCTTTGTCCGAGTCTACACTTGGGTCCACCTGCCCCCACTAACCCTGACAGGTCATTGCTGCACCTGTCCACCAAGTTTCATGAAAATAAGACAGGTGTTTTTGCACAATTCAACTCAGAAAAGATGGACAACATAACTTCCTGGGCAGGGGGAATAAGTGTAATAATAATGTCCTGGGTACTAACACTCCTCGGCAGACCTGCACATACATCATCGTGTTGTAGAGCCTCCAGCCCGGCCACAGCACACTGACCCACAAAGAATCGCTCTCAAAGGGCCTTAAATGTGCCTCTAGTGCCTGTCAAGCCTCCATATGGCTCCCCCCTCCTTCAACACATGGACAGTCTGACAGGAACTCCTCATGGCTCTATTGCTGCTACGCTGAGTGGTCAGTGATGATTTTACACATGGGAGTTCTTCTCAGACAGAGAACATGAACAAATCTAGTCGAAATGTGGGTTGACGATGACAATGAAATGAATACAAGGCCGAATCACTAGGGTGCACAAGTGAGCTTGTAGCCGGTCTTTAACAGATAGTGCTTCATATTTCACTCCATATCAGTGGGGCAGCATGTGACCAGAAGGTTGGGCTATTGTAACCAGTGAAGAAATGCTAACTTCATTAGCATGAGGGAGGAATATCTGTTGCCTCTTTGAGAACACACTGACAAGATGCATCAGCATTAAGGCTGAGATAAATCCTTGAACACGTTTAACACTCATTGCATGTCTGATGCATTTGGAAGACAAAAAAAAATATTGGACTCTTCTGTACACTGAGGTCTTTGCTGTCACACTTTCACCTTCTCTTCTGCTGCAGCCACCTCTGTCTGAGTTTGACATCATAAAGTTAATATAAGTCCAGCAATAACAGAAAGCAGAGCCAAAATCCAGACATAAGGGCTGATCAGATGACCCAGAGCTGGCACTGAGGATCAGTTACCATGACAATGAAAGGTTTCTTCAAATCACGTTAGAAAACTGTCACAAGGACGTGAGAGGAATGGCAGCAGCAAGACGTCAGGCAGGAAAGTGCTGGTATTTTTCTGCCCGTCTCCATCTACCAGTTGATTTTGTACAACCAAGATAATCTTAAAAGTTTTTTTCTACTGTGCTGAAGAAAAAACAAAAACAAGGCATTCCTGAGATACTGCGTTAACAAAACAAGATATTAATATATGTGAGCTGCCTTGCTTTGTCTTTCAAAATCTTCTCAGTTCATTCTTGACTCCCAGCACACATGTGAGCCAAAATTTTGAATACATTCCCTCAAGGTCTTCCAAAAATATTGTATTAATGACACTGAAAGTCTGAAAACATCCAGGCTATGGCTGTCGGTGGGCTTTTGTTCTGGACTCAGTTTAGACTTTAATTTTGCACATTTGATCTTTGTGTTGCCTCTTATTGTCCCTGTAGATTCCCACTGTTTTCCTCAGTCCCCCAGTTGCTGTTTTATTTTGAAAAAACCTTTACCCCGTGTGTCTTTGTGTGTTTACTTCCTGCTCTCGTCTGTTTTCCCTCCTCCTTGTGTGCTCACCTGTGTCTTGTTTGCTGATCACTCTGTTTAGCCTGGTTCCTCACCTGTCTCTTGTTGCGATCAGTTGAATTTGTATTTCAGTTCAGTTTTTCATGCCAGACCTTTGGGGACCGTCTGTTCATGTTTGTCCGTTTTGTTTATCTTGTGTGCCGCTTCATTCCCTTTGTGCTTTTTGCCTTTTCAGTTTATTGAGCACTGGTTTACACTTGTTGTTGTTTTGGGTGTTTTTTCAATAAATGCTCGGTTCTTTCTTGCCTCTGCCAGTTTCTGCACCACACCTCACCACTGCAGCAAAATTATGTGTTCTTTAGCTTTGATAATAAATGTAAACTCTGAAATGCATTTTGGGCTTCTCATAAACCCGGCATTAAACATGAATAACCTTCAGCATAATTGAAATGAACATTCAGTTCCCAACCCAATCAAACTGATAAATTGACTTGCAAGATTGGAGTTGTGTTGTTTGTGTTCACTTTTGGGATTTGGCTGGATACCAGGGAAGGAAGCTTGAAATGCAGGCGATGCAGAGGTTGCACATTGTCGCCTGTGCTGAACCTTCTTCACACTGTCAAGAGTATAGGCTACATTACAGGGCTAATAGGCTAGCATAACCCCCCCCCCCAGTCTGCTACTGTGTGACAAATTGGCTGAGTGAACAATTCAAACAAACACACACACAAGAATTTCTATGAACTTTATTTTTGTAAATTGAAAGTCTTTATTTTAATCAGGTGCATGCATAAAGTCCGGTCATGCTTGGCTTTGAAGAAGCCCAGCCATTGGTTTCTTCAGATATTATATTTTTAAAAACATTTTTTAAAGCACCTATTATGCTTTGCCCAAAAACATGTTGTTATTCACCTCCATCCCTATTTTTCATAGAGGTGCAGGACTCTACATAGCAGTGACACAACATCCCTCTGTGAGGAGAAATGATACCAACAACAAAAAGACCACCTTAATGTACAACTGCAGGTTGTTGAGGAACAGACTCCTGTTTATGCCATTAGCATAAATTTGTGTTAAAATTAAAATAAAACATTTTCCTCTAACCTGTTAATCATAGCAGCCTTTTTCACTGTAATCACTCTCTTCTAATTTAGGGAAAATGAGTTTCTAATCAATTTTTTCAAACGTAATTGAATATAACACTCCAAAAATTACACATCATATTGAAAAGTCAAAAACACTTGCTAAAGTCAGAATTCATAAATTGCACCACCTCCATTAATTACATGTAAGTTGCGTTTGTCGTTTAAAAATCTGCACAGAAGTAAATAAAAGATAATTCAGAGACAGTGTCTCCATGACTGTATGCCTGCCAAAGAGTTATCACGCTGATCTGCTGCACTCAACACAAAATAGCAGCTGTTTTAAAATCCAGTAGTGGTCTGGCTACTCAGCAGCACCTTTACCTCACCGCAGGAAGGTCCTGGTTTGAGTCCTGACTGTCCCGGGTCCTTTCTGTGTGGAGTTTGCATGTTCCCCCCTGTGTCTGTGGGTTTCCTCTGGTTTCCTCCACCGTCACAGGAGCACAACCTATGCTACTCCAGTCTAACCTCCTGACCAAAGTGCTGGCAGGAGATCTGGAGTTGGTGCCCAGGCTGCTCATCCCTGGAGGACGGGTTAAATGCAGAGGACAGATTTCACTGCACAATGTGACAAAGGCTTCTCTTCTCTCTGAGGTGCTTGACTGTTACATCTAGCAGGCAATGAATGCGTCTGAGCGCTGCCATCATCCCTCTAGTTGATCCAACAGTATTTAGACATTTATTGAACATTTTCTTTTCAGTAAAATACATGGAAGAGACATGTAAAGCAGAAGTACTGATCCACCTATTTACCGAAGTCAAGAAGTACAGGCTCTTAAACGTGAAGAATGTTTCTGCTCGGCCTGCTGTTGGCGGCTCTCTTTCTTCCATTTCAATGTGATTAATCTTTTCCTGAAATGCCATCGACATCACATTCTTCACTACACTGCGGTCAAGTGTCTGATAATGGTGGTTGTCTTCTTCAAGGTTCTTTATGTGTGGCGGACAAACTCGACTTCCTTTGTCCAGAACGTTTGTGTGGTACTTAAGTGGCAACTTAAGTACCACACCAGAAACTATACTGGAAAGTAATTATGAAAAGAAAGTAAGTAATAAAAAAATGTAGAAAGTACAAATATTTGTGTTGTTATAGGGAGTAAAAGTAACAAAGTTGGCTGAAATAGTTGTCTATATCTTCAAAATCTATGTGACAAAGTATTTGTACTTTGTTCCTTCCCATCTCTGTGTCCAATGTGTGTTTGCTGCTGGCATATAGGTCAATCTGGACCTCTGCGGTGATGGACAACAGATTTGTGATAGAACTCCACAGGCTGTGTGTGTGGCAGCTGGCAGCAAACTCTATTATAGTGTTTTGGCTGACATGATCTGCAGGAACATATGCAGTCACTCTGCAATTTGGTCCAGCCATCTTACAGTGCTGCAACTGACAATCAAACTCCCTGCAGGACAAATGAATGACAAATTAACTTCCCAACACCAAGTTTCAGCTCTATCTCTCCAGTTTGTCAGTGGGGTGGCGAGGTGACCTGGAAGAACTCTGACGAGCTCTCAGCATCTCTGTGTCTCTGTTGCAGAGTGCCAGACGCCTCTCGGCTGCAGCAGCAGTCAACGACTCTTTGTCAATCAGCCTCGGGCATCTATTCCAGCCTCTGCCACCTGTCCCACTCTGTCAGTGTCAGGCCACATTTCATGAGCAGGCCAAAAGCCGGCAGCTAGATTTAGCTACTGGCTCGCAGAGGGGTTCCTTCACAGGTCATTACACAGCAGAATAGCAGGCTGTTTACAAAGCCATTACCACTGGTGGTCGGGGTGCTGTGTGGTTTTTAGGGGTCTGTTTGATATCAGCAGCTGAGTGTGGGGTATATTTAATTATATAATCTCATTATCAGAGACTGTAAGAGCAGGGTGTCCAGTTGGACGGAAGCGATGGAGGGATTCTGACCTCCCGCCATGATTGCATGGATGTCACATTTTGGATCAGAGCTGCGTCTGATACTGTCCTATTGCAAATGGAAATCACTGAGTCACAGTTTGTTGGCTCTTTTGACAGAGTGATGTCCTGTTTTAGTTACAAACAACACAATAAAGTAGCCTTTGGATCAATGAAGTTATAGTTTACAGAGAGGGAGCATCTGAGCCGCATCGACCTGCATAATTGGACATCAATTTAAATTTTCAGCAAAATAATTTATAGGTTAGTCAAGCCAAAATATCTACATTTCCCTGTTCATCTTGCTCTCATATTAGCATTGGGGCTTAGGTGTTTGGCTTATTTTTGTCAATAAAATGCAGGGTTTCAGGCCTCCGAAGGATTGAAATGAAACACAATGCTAATCCCGCTGATTAAACTGCTGACTTCTGCAACCTTTCTGAAGCACTCCCATGTCAACAACACAGCAAGGAGTCAAGGAGAGCAGAAAGTATAGGAAGCATTTCTCTCCAGCCAACTGGTCTGAACTCATCAAATACGCCTGCGGCTCTTCATGTCACTGATGATGACATGATCGTGTTACAGGACCAGAGAGGCACCTCAGCATTTAAACATGCATCTAAATTGTGTGTAATTTAACTTGGTTGCATTTACAGCTGGTATTACGTGTGTCTCCATTGGTCATTGATATCTGATTTGTCCAATTCACGCTTTCTCTGTTTGTATAGGAAAGACAAAGAACAGCAATGACCAACAAACAGAAAAGAGAGGACAGAAAAATGTGGTAGGCATCCATGAAGCCGTCTATACGGACTGGTTCTTGCTTGCTCGTGTTGGAAGAAGCTGCCTTCACCAACTGGAATGGCTGCTTAGCTTTTGTGTGCAATCCCTGCTACTGTATAAATGGGGGAACAACAACAACATTAACAACAAAAACCCTTTGTAACACACACGCACACACACACACACACACACGCACACACAAATAGAGGTACCCAGTGTAGCACATACTAATAGAGGTACCAGTGCATACTATAAAGTGTACAAGTACCTCTACTTTTATTCTATTTATTCTTTGAGCCAGCTTCCTTATCAAAACACCAGACACTGCAAAGTGAGACTGCAGTACATTTCATTTCCTGTTGTCAGTCGCGGAGGTCACATTTTCAGCGGCAAGATATTCATGTAACCATGACAACCAAAATTAATTAACTAGCGGGAAATAATATTACAGTGGGGTTTTTTTGTTGTTGTTGTTGTTGTGGTTTTTTTTTCCCCCAAACTAACCAGGCCTCAACATGAACATGCACACATCGTGAAACATCTTTATCTACTGATTGACTGATTGGAAGCTTCATATTTTGAAGAGACTGTTTTTTTTGCGGGGGGGGGGGGGGGGGGCTGAAATGTAAGAAAAATATAACCACTGCGTAAAAGTGTCTGACTGAGCATCAGTTGAGAATGAGAGCGTGTTTGCTGAGGGGGACAGTGAGACAGCACGTTGATGTACGATGATGTAGGAAAGAATATTGGATTGATTCCTCTTTTGCCAAAGAACACTCGATGTGACTGATCAAGACTGAATCTGAGCATCAAAAGCTTCTGTTTTTTCCTTCAAATGCAGCCCTCCTCAGACAGGGTCACTCCAACATCACTCAACTCTTGAAGACATTCATCTTTTTGCTAATGCATCTATAAAATTGCTCATATAATCACTCACTCCAGTAATAAATTTTGATTAAAGCCCTCAATCACTTCAGTGCCTGATGGTCGTCTGAAAGGGAAGCCCCTTGTCATAAACTTGTTATAAAACCCTCAGGATGAAATATTAAGTAGCTTCCATTATCTTCGCTTTATTCTGTCCCCAAACTGAGAAGTAGTGCGTAAAATAATGAGTTCAGAAAAGTAAGATAAACGCGGAGGTTCAGTCATTTATCTAAAATGCTAATATTTTCTCAGGGGCCCCCCCAAAAAAAGAAAAGAGTAATTTAATACAGTTCAACTCTGTTACATCCCAGTCCAGTGATAAGGGGGAGTTATCTTTGTCACTGGCCTTTTGAATGCTAAGTAGTGTCATTTATTGGTGAAGTGAATTATCTTTAGCCATTCCACTTATAGCTCTGCATAAACAACGAGGTGATAAGGACTCTTTGGACTCATGACTCTTCAAATTCTAGTTCCTAACATCCTCTTATCTGCCCTTAGTGAAAAATTAGAATAATTTTCAATTCTCAAAGTTGTTTTTTTTTTGAGAACCAGTATGAGTACCAAGTGTTTTCTGCTCTCATTATCTTTGATGCTGGTGACTAATTTCATCCCTCTTTCTGTCAAAGCAGAAATTTCAATTGTTTTTTAATTAAAGGATTTGAATTCAACTTCAAAACAGTTGGAACATGAACTTTATTCATAAAAGCTGTGCACGAGCAGAAAATGTCTTAAATGGGTTTCCTACAAACCAGACGTTTCTAATCACTTTTTTGCACATGCATGTAAGTGGAGATCACATGACTGATGAGCAACGCCTCGGCTAGCAGAGAGCATTTAACATGTCCAATGCAAGCTGTACTCAGGGACAACTGCAACTTGTCCAACTGAGGGTACTTTCTCAGGACTTTTTCTTCTTCTACTACAGCCACAGCCAGGTGGGATGTTCTCCATACTGCCAGCCACTGGCAGCATTATGTAGCCTTTTTTTATATATATTATTTGCTCCCAAGCCAATTGATAGAGACACAACTAATTTTTGTGACGCGCTTCCAGACTTAAAATTCGCGCCATTGAATGAAACCCAACCAGTGATTCTGCAGTAGGAGGTGGCTGTTTGATTTCTGTTGGCAGCTGCAACTAAAGATTATTTTTGAGTCGTGTTTGAGGAGGAAGACTGTTGTTCGTTTCTAATGTGACATCAAGAGTTATAACGAGTCTCGCGTGTTCAGAACTCGATTAAGGCCGCTGTTCCTTGTCATTGCTGACTGTGTGGCGTGGGAGGTCACTGTTTGAGTCCATTTCCAGTTGTTATTGTAACCCTGACAACCAAGCCATGATGCTGTCTCAGCCAATTGGAGTTTGTATTGTTTTTGGGTTCTTTTGCATAAATTAAATCATAGTCATTGTGCAGATACCCATTTGTGGCTGCCGCTGCAACGACGTACGTCTGTCTTGTCTGCTTTGAGAAGCATTTATTCTGCTGTGTTGGTGACTGTCATTTCATTTTCGCAGCCTGGTTTGGCCTTTACACGATGCACCATGTGGCCTATAACTCTCCTACAGTGTGCTGGATTACAGTGCTGGGTTGGGGTCGGGTTAGCCTGGTGGGACACACCTAATCAGAAACGTTCACATATTCTTTCATCATTGGCAAATCATCTATTCTGTCATTAAGTATGAGGACATGTTGTGATTTGGGGAGCGCGTTCGATATTAATCACATTCTGTCTCAGAAAACTGCTGATGTGGTGTGAAACAGACCAACCATCGGACCGACAGTCACACCAACATCTGGAGGCCATGCCTCGAGCGAAGCAAGATATATGTAAAATCATTAAAACTTGTTAAAATATAGCAAAAATGCAGCTGCAGGTAAAATGATTCAATAACTTCTGGGACTTGTACTGGCTGTGTTTGCATATTCTGGGAGCCAAATGACTATGGAGCAAGCTCAGGGTTTCTTTCATACTAAAACCAAGTTAGGCAACTTATTTTGAACTTTTTTTTTTCCTCTGGGGCTCAGCACTACTGCAGTACTCTCAGTTACAGTTTCAATTCCTTTCTATATGACACACAGTAAGTTTTCTTTCTTATTCTTATATCAGTGTGGAAGCTAGCATGTACAGCTATCTGAAAAGTTCCTAGAAAGTAAAAACACTGTTGCCATTACGCTAACATTAGAGCAGGAACATTATTCTTTAATTAGCCTTCATTCCCAGAAGGCTTTCTCTGCCTCATAGATTCATTCTTGCTCATGGTCTTTTGTTGTCAGATGGAACAGAAAACCTTTTCTATTAGTCACTTTTTGCCATGATTTCTTTTGGAAATTACTCGCGCTGACATTTCTATGCAGGCGATCAGTCTTTGTTGGCACTGTTTAATCTTGCCTTTTTTCCCTCAGTGCATTTGTACTCTTCCATCACAACAAGAGTGAGAGGGAATAACCTGACAAAGCTCAATCCAGGATAGATGAAGCGCCGCTGTCTTTGTTGTCATTATTGCTGTTTGCAGTTGCTGCTGTGGCTTGTTTTTACTGTTCTTTCATCACATCATTGACAGTCAGTGTTCTTTATCTTTGTCCTCGGCAAAAGCCCTGAGACTTTATTTGAATTTTACATAAAGACCCTTGGAATTGAAAAGGAAAGCATTGGTACACAAGAGTTTGCCTCCTCAGGCGGTGCTCTCTCCCTGCACAGCTGGTCAGTACATCTTCAATATTGTATTCCCAACACTCAAAAACTGCATGGTTTTCAAAATCATTTTTGATCCCTGGCTTTCACTCAGTAGAGAATGAAAGAAGCATCTGTTTTATTCTCCACTGAGAGAAAGCCAGGGATCAAAAATCACGCAGGCAATGATCAAAAATCAAACGTGTACGATTTCCCACTGTGCAGGAAGAACAGCTTTGAATCATAAAGACTGGCTGAAGTAAGTAGTTGGAATTGTACAATGGAAACGGGTGAGAAGGAAGCTAAATAAAAGAACTGCCAAAATCCATGAGAGGTGGCTTCCCATGATGCAATCTATAGTTTTTGTCTGCTGCGTTTGTGACAACTCAGAATTTTCCTTTTTGAGTACAAAAAGCTAAAACACACGGGAAACTGATATCGCTCACCAGCTCACAATTTAATTCAAGGTTGCCTCTGGGAGTCTGAAGTTACTACTCATGTCAGGGAAATTAAAAAACCTCTGACACTGGGATTTTAAAAGTAAATGTCAATGCACTTGAATGAAAATTAGGTCAGGACCTAATTTGTGACGCTTACATTTTCAATCTCAAAACACCAGTTAAAAACCCTGTTTTGTTTCTTTCCGCCTTGGGCGAGAGCGAGACGGCGAGGGAGGGGGTCGAGGGAAATGTAGCTTTGTGTCAGTTTCCATTTTCCAATTACAAGCATTAGCGTATTAGCTGTGGAAGAGGAGGCATGGCTGCTTAAAGTCTAATCTTGCATGAGTAAAATCTGAATTTGCGCTTCATAACTCCGATGTGATGGTGTACTTGATTAGCAGAGTTTTAAGATGCTGATGTGCAGATAGACAGTACCATGATCTGATGAGCTGATTGCGCCGCTCACACATAACTGAGGACAGGGAAGCATCTCTTATTGATCGCGGTGACAAAGGGACTCCTTTTTTAACTGCTGTTGCACTGTTGCTCGACTCCAAGAGGCTGATGAAATCTATTTGTGCTCTTTCGAATGCCGGGAGGCAGTGAGGCGATGAACCATCAACCTGTGGTATGAAGGCTTGAATTCTGTGCAAGAATATGTCTGCTGAGATCTATTTTGGAACATTTTGAGAAGTGATAGGTTTCAGTGGCTGTGCTAATGGGAGATACCGTATGCAGGAATGGTCTTCTTAAGCTCTTCACCTTGAATATCTGCAATATTCAGCCACGGAGTCACATTTTGCAGAGGTTTTTTACAGTTCCACCAGACTTGTCTTTTCATAGAACAGATAGCCAATTTTTTGAAATGAATTCAATCAACTCTGTTGCCATCATATAACCTTGGTCCTATCGCTTCAACAAACCAAAGCTAGATATCATATGAACCAAAAAATATGATTAATATCAGCATAGCTAGATGAATGTGCACAGCTTGTAGTGACAATGATTGAATGTTTTCTGCTGTCAGTGCTATGGTTGAGTTATGGTTAGCTTTAGGCACAGAAAACAATGGTTAGCAAAACAATGTGTAAAGTTGTAAAGCTTGCAATGTAAGCAGGGATCGTACAGCGAGCTCCTGCTGTAAATACCTTATAAATCACACTTCCTGGCTATGCGCCATCCCAGGACTGCCTTTGCTCTTGGAAGAAGAAAAATGTGGAAGAGATGCATGTTTTCCACAGACATTCACATTTATTCAAATAAATGGGGTCTTAAAAATACACAAAGTGAAGCCAAAATGCATCTTAATTGTCCTTTTTATTACACTGTTATTGAAAAAGCATCGCTGTATCTTGTCACCATGGAGATTATTGACCCTGTTGCCATTTAATGTGATTCTTTTTAAATGTGTTTCACGGATTTCCATCTATTCAATCAACATTCTTGTCTTCAGGTCAGTTTGGTGAGGATGGGCTTCGAGGCCGATGCATGTCAATACCAATAGCGTCTCCTCATCAACTTTTCTTTCTTCTCCACAACAGAAATCTGCAATTAAATAAAATGATATTGAATTCTGTTGCCTTGTCATACCAATTGTTCTCTGTCAAAAGTGGCACGTGCTGCTGTTTGGTGCTCAACGTGCTTTGACTCACAGGTGAAGTTTGTGCTTATTGGCTGGCAGCAGGTGCACAACACTGCGAACAAGAGGCAATGCTACAACATGAACATTGTTCTTTTATTTGAAACGTGCTGCCTTGACCTGCCTCACTTTTGGATCAGTTTTATCATCGACAGTACAGCTACTTGTAATTTGACCTGCACCAATCAAAGCTTATCACATCTGTTCACGGTGAACTGTTGTGTAAGACAGAACCGTATGAATAGAGAATGTCTGTGTGCACGTCTCAGTTCAGAAGTTTGAATCAAAGGTGTGCAGGTCCTCTTCCTGCATCACTTAACTTCTCATTATATGAAGACGTCGTAGTAACTCCCCACTAAGGCCCTGGCGCCCTCTTAGCCTGCTTTCAACATCAAGAACAGAGCTATAAGTCGAGCTTGCTCAACTCCCAAAGCTCGTTCGGTTCCTACTCCCCCCACAGAGAGCGCGTCTCAGTGTTGGTTCACAACTACGTTTATTTATCTGTTGGATTGAATGGGGACAAAGCATGAACATCAGGAAGTGAAGCACAGATATAAACATGCTGGGTTGTATCACTACACACAGTTTACATCCAGTCTCTGGTGCATACAGCAAGTGGCTCAATGGCTACACAAATATGATCCATATACAAGAAAACAATGACATTTACAGAGGGGGACTAAGAACTAAACTGCTCGGATACGTGACGGTTTCTCTTAAGGTCGTGATATCTCACCATCAAGTCAATCACACTCTGCTCGCTTTGTGTAATCCTGCTGACAGGTGACAAGTCATGCATGAGGGGGTCCATCCCTGGGGGCCAAAGTGATCCAGACCTGCCGCCGATTAGGTTACGGTGTGGTAATGTGACACGCAATGACCCCCCCCCGTGTGTTGAGAGGCTCAACTCACGCAGGAGTGCAGGGAAAGATGCTTTTTTAAGTCCAAATATGTGTTGAGCTCTTAGTATCTGGGATGTACAATGATGGTACATGGGAAATGTGATGACGGCTAACTGAGGGCGCCGTGTGCAACACGGTTTTGTATGACGAGGTGTATCTGCCAATTTTCCCATTAGCATTCGTTTGTCTCATTTTGTGATGTTTCTGCTTCAAAGCAAAAGCAACACTGCTTTTTTTTGGAATGGAAACACATTTAGAGCAGGTTTAAATTTTCGGTTTTATCTTCGCTTTAAGCCTGGAGAGATTTGCTTGTGAAGTCTGCAGATTCTCCTCTGTTCTACATTCAGGGAGCCACACTGTGTGATATGATTCTGCAGATCACCTCTCTGACAGTGTGAGGATTTTTCAAAAAACAAGCTTCAGACTGTATGATCATTGTATTATTTTTTAGCGGGGGGAGGGGGGGGGATTTCAGAATTCCTCGGAGGACAACAGACCATCCACATACGACTCATACACCAACACACATGATCACACACACACACACATACGCATGTGTGGGCTCACATCTGACACCATCCCACACTGTTGCCCATCTGATATTTGCTGCAGTTCTGATCTGACTCCTAATATAATGATGCCACAGGACACACATTGCACGGCTGCTGTCAGCAGACAGGCAGGTCATGATGCAGAATTAATGACACTGTGGTACGGTGACTGCTTCCTCCCGGGACGTTTTATTTTCTAACTCCGAGATCTCTGTGCAACTCTGTGAATTCGCATCTCCCCGTGGTCGTTTGTCTCCAAACCTCAGACACACATAAACACTTAGCCTTCTGCCAACATATAGGATTACAAAGACTAAACCAGAACATCCACACATCCGTTATCTATACCGCTTTTCCTTTACAGGGTCACGGGGAGATGGAGTCAATCCCAGCAGACACTGGGTGAGAGGTGGGGCTCAAGCAGGACAGGAACACCAGGCAAACACAGTCCCAACGTCCAGACAGAAACCGTCCACACTCAAATTCACATCTACGGCTACTTTGTCTCCATTTAGCTCATCTCACATGTTTTTGGTCGGTGGGAAGAAGCCAGAGGAGGGTGAGCCAGGACAGAGCAACGCAGTATCAGATATAATCCAGACTACATATTCTCCTATTTAAGACATAAACATAAGCAAATAGAAGCTGATTTTTTTCTCCAGGAACCCTCTCTTCTTATTCATGTCTTTATACCTTTACTTATCTTTACTTAAAATGACCTGCCTGAATTCAGAAGTTGTTAAATACAGTTTGCACTTTAAATATACTTTATACAGAATATACTTGCAAGAAATGTTAAAAAAAAGAAAATCTTCATAGCAATTGGGAAGACCATGTTGAAGCTCAGATAGGCTTCCCAGCAGCAGGCATGAAGGTTCATAGCATCCATCTTCTGAATATTATTACTGCTATTATTATGTTGGAGAAACAAGTGCTGGAACAACAACTACAGGATATTTATAAAGCACATTAGACAGTGCAACTCAATGTCTGTCAAAGGAAAGGATTTGTTTTAAATTTATTCATTAAGAATAAATAAAATTGAATTAAAAACAAATAAAAGCTTTTCAAACAACCAAGGTTAAAGCAGTGCAGAAACAGCAACGCTTGCTTGCAGCCTCAACAGACCCTTGGCGGGGACGCCAGATGGCCCGGCTGGTCTGTGAGCAGTGAACAGGTCGGAGATATATTTTAGAGCCGGCCCATTTAGAGCCTTATAAATGTGAAGAAGTATTTTGAGATCAATTCCTTGTTGTGCGGGGAGCCGATGAAGTGATCTGGGCGCAGGAGTGATGTGGTCAGTTCTTTCTGGTCTGGTGAGCAGTCTGACGGCAGCATTTTGTATGAGCTGGAGAAAACCAGGGGAAAACAGTGGGGTTTTTGTGATGCGTGGTTGCTATGGTCACAGTCTGGTTAGGTTTAGGCACAAAAAATACTTAAAAACACATATCGCGGGATAGCTATTACTTGATCAGTCTTAATTTAATGTGGTTTGACATCAAGAGAACTTGTATGTTTGCCATTGTTCTGGTAACATCCCCTGCTAGCAAGACAAGTGGAGCAGGACCACACCGCACCAAATCGTGTCATGGCGTGTGATAATGGCCAGGTTATGACCCGAAAAGACAGACACCTGCCGTGAATGTTAAAATTAAGACCCCTAATTTAACCAAGATTACAAGGTCAAGTAAGAATGCTCATAAATTTGTTAACTGCAGATTAAAAAAATACATCCAAAATGCAAATAGCCTATTTATTTCAGCATGTCAATTAATCATCATCATCAAAGTTTCCAGCTAAAGAACCCAAATCCGTCGGCATACTAATTATTTGAAAATGTCAAGCAAGTATTGTCTGAAAATACAATGAGCTGCTCGACTTGGCTCAAATCACATTAACAGTGCGGGGAAGCTTTGATTATAAAGCCATAAAATTACATTTTAATGGCTTAAATGAAATTATTTTTGCTTGATATGAATTTCTGAGCATTAGGGCTATTCTCAGCACACACCTCAGGCCGTCTCATGGCTGAAAATGACATGGAAAACTAATATGGAAATGTGCTAAAGCAAAAGCGCACTTTCCATCATTGAATTAAAAAACGTAATTAGATTCAAGTCCTGGTAAGATTGAACTCTGAAGCTGCACACTCACTAAATATAGAGTAGTAGAGCGATGAAGAGGTGGTGGTGGAGGCACTACCACGGCCAAGTGCAGCATCACAGGCCCCCTGGAGAACCGCAGCATTGATCCGTCTGCAGTGTCACTCGGGCTCTGGAGCTGCTTCTTCGCTTGTTTTTGGACCTGCATATGCTGCACTCTTTCACAAGACTGTGACTGTTTAGCTTTTTTCCCCGCCAATGGCAAGATTTTCCAGCAAAGTTTCAATCCATGTGGACTAGAAAGTATCCATATGTTAAAGGGATACTTCACCCAAAAGTTTATTTTGTCTTTCAAGTACTCACAATGGGCTGCCAGCTGGCCACTACACAAAAGCACGTCCGGTTCGGCGTTACCGTGGGTGAGGACAGTTCTGTTTTGTCATTGGCCATCAGTCTCCATTAGCTTCAAGCTAACATGGCTAACAAAGAAGTAACATAGGAGGGGAAAGTTGTCATTGTGAGACACACAATTTGTGGGAACTTGCAAGGCAACAGCAGCTTTTTTGGGCTGAAATCTGGCTCTAAGATCAAAACCATATCCCTATTAGCACTAACAAGACAAAATAATTATTTATCTCCGAAGCATTTCCGCAGCATCAGTGAGCAAATCGACCATTAATCCTCCTGTTCAGCGACCCTGACTGTTGCTACACTAACAGTTCTGTACAGGTGACTACTTCTCCCTCCTGATATTCACCGATCAATGCTGCTGGGAGACTGGCTGTGACGTCCTGAGCTCATTTCAGGCTGAACTTCCCGATTGATTCTCACAATCGTGGTAGCGATTCTCCCTCCGCCTCAGCAGCCGCAGGCCTTATAGATTTATCTACACTTCACCGCGGTAGACAGACAAAAGGTGGTGAATCATCCACATCAGCTGGAAGGTTGATGCGGTCGTTGCTCTGAAGTTGTGGCGCAGGGTCTGTGTGTACAAATGTTCTCAACATGCTTCCTGCTCCGACAGCTACCTTCACTTATAGCAGCTTGTTTGGTGTTCTATTTAGGCAAGGGAGAGAAAAAAAAACAGCTTGCCTTTATTTTTAGACCTGTTGGGATTAAAGAAAAAGTAAAAAGTGAACTTCTCTTGGGGGGGAAAAAAAAGGTGCAAAAAGAAAAATGTAAAATGATTTCAAGCGGTATCAGTAGCTTTATTCATCCATACCACATCAAACATTTTAATGACATTTAATTAGGATAAACTGTTAATTATAATGTATTCTGGCTACACTCTTGGAAAAGGGAACATATAAGCTTACATTTTCATTTAGATTGACTAATTATGTTCAATTAATTATAAATCCTGTTTTCTGGAGCCCTGAATGTCAAATAACCTTTTTTTTTTTTTTTTTTTTTTTTTTTAGAAATGTTCTGAAAATGTATGAATTGTATGCTGTTACTGCATTTTTTTTTTTGTTAATGATGATGTTAACGAGACAAATACCAAACAGAGGCCTGAGTAATTTTGACTACAGGAAAATAGAAAATCTGATACAGTTGATGTGTTGAGAGAGAAACTCCATTTAAAGCCGTATGTTGCAGTTTTCAGTTTGTTTTCACCAAACTACATGTAAGTTTGATAATTAAATACAAATTGTACATGTTTTGACCAGGGCGGCACGGTGGTGCAGTGGTCAGCTCTGGCGCCTCACAGCACAAAGGTTCCGGGTTTGAGCCCCGGCTGGAGCATGGGGTCTTTCTGGGTGAGTCTCCATGTTCTCCCTGTTCCTGCTGGGTTCTCTGCGGTACTCCAGCTTCCTCCACAGTCCAAAGACATCAAGAGGGGACCAGGTTAATCCAGTCTATAAATTGACCGTAGGCGTGGCTGGGAGAGCCAATGGTTGTCTGTCTATATGTGTTGGCCCTGGCGTGGACTGCTAACCTGTCCAGGGTGAACCCCGCCTCTCACCTGAAGGCTGCTGGGATAGGCTCCACCCCCTTAACAGGATTAGAGGTAGAAAATGGATGGATGGAGTTATTTCACTGAAGTTTCAGAAGTAGCCTGGCTCATTTTCAGACAAAAGATAAATGAATGGAAAGAGGAGAAAGTGCAATGCATTTTAAAATGGTATAAACTCGCCGATCCTGGAGTAGATTTGATCCAGATTTTTATCCTTCGTAGCCAACAGATTACAGCCGATATCACTGGTAGGCTTACATGTAATGTAATGTTACATCCACCTCAGAGGAATGGAGCTGAAATGTGGCAGGAGGCCAACACATTCCCGTTGGGTGGTTTTTACTCCTCTACAATCAAAGTTTTCAGTGAAGTGCTAAAGCACATCTTAGAGCAGTTTCATGCAGCTCTGACAGCAATGAAAATTTAACAACTACATGTGGGCTTTAACCTCAGAAGTAGCCCGTGGCTACACTCTGATGCTCAGAATATTTTGGCGGAAACATCAGAGGACTCTAAAAGAATCCAGGGCTGTAGTTCACCTGCTTCATCCTACAGTAAGGTTTACTATTTGTTTTGGGGTTAAATAAATAGCTGCACTGTATCTGGATTGTACTCTGAAATGTGGAGGTATGCAGTGGTGGAGTAACACGTCGATTCATGCTCTTGTTAAAACACTTCATTGAAGCAGAGAGGGTTTTGGTTTTTTTGGTTTTTTTTATGTCCAAACAAATTAGAAGCCTTTTTTTGGCACCATTAGAGAAAGAATGAAGGGAAATGTTTGTTGGACTTGTTTTCTTGTGTAAGTAAAGGTCTTGTTTAAGGATGTTTGTGGAAATTAATCAAGAGGCGGATCTGCTATGATTTGACTGATTTCATGTTAATGCATTCAGTCTCCTCACAACATTTCATGTCAAAGCCTGGAGACACATTGTAGGGATGTTTGCAAATATCCATCCATCCATCCATCCATCCATTTTCTATACGAAGTATCCATCTGTAGTTGCAGCGGGGGGGTGGAGCCTATCCCAGCTGACATTGGGTGAGAGGCGGGGTTCACCCTGGACCAGTCCATCCCAGGGCCGTCAGGAGCAATTAGGGGCTAAGTATCTTGCTCAAGGACACTTGGACATGGTCACCGGGGGCAGTGAGGATCGAACCAACGACCACTCTACCTCCAAGCCATGCCGACACATTTGGAAATACATTGCAGTTAAAATACATCATCATTGAAGTTGACTCATTTTCAAGAGTAAATGTTGTTTCAAGAAAGTCTTTAGTCTCTTTTTAAAAAAGTAGTCCAGTCCTGTATGTGCACATCCATACGCGAGGCTGGACTTCATCCCAGCAGATTCACTGGTCTCTGGCGACAGATATTTGCTGAAGTATCATTAGAATTACATTTCTTGCTGTTGGTGCTGATAGCGTTCCTCCTCACTCCACTGACTGTAACGTCAGTCCTTCACTCAGCGTGTTGTGGGTTTTTCTTTGAAGCTGGACGTCTTGTGCTCCTCGAGTTATGTTACTGATAGGGTTGTATTTAACAAAGTGGTGCTTTATGAATGAAAATAAATGTCACCTACATTCAAGGTTATTTTATGCAGCATAGTCATGATAATGAAACGGATGACTAATTTAGGAAGCTCTCAGATGAGTTCTCAAGGTTCTTGGCTTTCCAGTCAGTTCTAGTCCATAATGCAGCGACACATAAAGAGAATGATCCAGTACACTGTAGTATAAGTAGTATTGCTTTCCAGAGAGCTGAGTGCTACATGGTAAAATAGCTGGATTTTATTAATTATTCATGAAGACATGATGGTTGTCGAGGTGCAGAGAAAACCTGATGTCCTCATCATTGACAAGAACTTTCAGAGGTCGGGGTTGTTTGCTGTGTCGGTGTTTGTCGTTCAAACGGACTGAAAAATGCTTAACAATTTGCGTCATATCTTAATCCTTCATAATCTGAAGTACGACTCCTGATACCATCACACTGCAGCAGAGAGTTAATGGATATCCCCAAACATCCTCCCAAGAAACATGACCTGCGAGGTCGACAAATGCAGGCGCTCAAATAACCTTTTCACCCATCTCGGATGGAATTTTCTGTCATTTATGCCACAACAGCACCCCCGCCATTTTCCAAAATGCTTTTACTTTATAGTACAGTGGGGAACTCTGTTGACATCACCTGATACACAAAATCAAAAATAGGTCAAGGCCGATGAACAAGAGGAGGGCTGCTGGTAAGCAGCAGCAGCAGAGGGTGATAATTGGTGATAATTAGTAGCCTCCAGAACCAGAAAACCCGTGGTTCACGTATTCAAATGCTTTGAACCGTTCACATTTTCCTGTCTTTTATCATGTGATGCTGCAACCCAACGCGTGTAACAGACAGTTGGGTTGATAAAGGGTGGAGCATGCAGGGTTGGAGGTTCCAGCTGACCTCAACTCCCCTGCTAACTCCTGGGAGATTGTTGCTGAGGTTGAGTTCTTCAGCTAGAAATCCGTATATTTTCTGTGTCCTCATTAAAATGGTGCAGTTTAACAATCGCGAGTTTCTTGTTTGGTTTATTCTTTAAAAAATGAAATACAAGTTTAATTAAAACAACTCATGTAATCCTTCACACTTTGCATGATGTTCTAAATCTCATTGGCAGCATTCAAGAACTCACATCACTTTCCTTCTTAGCATGAATTTAATACCGAGAGATTTCCCGTGACAATTTGTTGCATCATTTATTTATTTTTCTGCCCGACTTAGTTACAGCTAATATTTTCAGAGTATTTTAGGAAATGTTGTTGTTGGAGTATTAAAAGGAGATGGAGGAGAAAATTGCGGTTTCATCAACCATCGCTAAAAGTATTTGTGAAGGTGCATATTTGTCATGTGGGAAATAAATAAACAATAACCAGGAAAGGATCTTTTTTTTCTTTTTTTTTCCACCTTATTTTTCCATTTCGATTCTACTTTTTTTTCCCCTCCTTGCCAGGCATTTTTCTTCCCGGCTACAAATGAGCATAATGAATAATTTAATCCCCATAGGTCTGTATCATGCTGGAAATATATTTAGTGTCTGATGGTTATTCATGTTAATAGTGCTAAGCATATTTGAATCCAATACAGTTGGTGACACTGCAATCTCCTTCAAATTTATTACACACACCAAACAAATAGGCGCCGTTGTTTATTTTTATTTTTTTTGCTTTTTTTTTTTTTCCTGCCTGAAATCAGCAGCATACTCATTCAGTAATCTCCAGCATATTGGTTTGTGACAAATGGTTCACTTGGAGTCACAGGAGAAATGGAAAACATTTGTAAGCAGCCAGTAGCATTCCTCAGCATTTATTACTCAAACATTAATCTTGCTCCATACATCAGCACAGACTTTCCTTGGGGTTTTTTTTTTTCTTGTTTATTTTTTGTTGTTGTTGTTGTTGTTTTTCGTGAATTACACCGATGAGTGTGAAGGATTCTGGGCTGAGTTGATGGGCTGCCCCACCAGAGCAAATGGTCAGCTCACTTCCTTGAAACCTGCGATCCATCAGTTTGTGTTCCTCTTCTATTTCATTATGAGACACTGGAAAGTGCTGCTGTTTTGATCCACCCCCCCCCCCAAAAAAAAACCATGCACATGGACAGACAGTAACACGTGAACCTGAGCACATTGGCTATGAAAGCCAGGTGAGATCAGTCACAAGTCGGGATGCGACCTTTCGAATTCCAAGACGTCTTGATTGGAAACATTGCAATCTTTGGCCATTGGCATCAATAGCAGAGCAAACGCGCACTGAAACGCACCCTTACACTGTGTGAGGCATCTGAAGTGTGTGCCATTAACTTCCTAGCAAAAAGAACGAGAAGGGTGAGTGACGTAAGATGCTGTCGGTGTTTGTACCTGAAAGTCAAGAATCTGGTGCTTGCTTGGCACGACATCACCTAGAAAGCACCGAGGACCAAGGAGCTCACTTAATTTGAAGAAATTTATGTCACCTGGAGGAGTTGATGAGCTCACGAGCTCTTCGTCTTTAACTGTTTGGCAGCTAACCAGTTCACTTACTGCCATGTCCTCATCAGTCTGAACCTGTTTATTTGTGAGTCATTAATTTGAACCGGCCTTCACATGTTATACCATAATTCTGAATAAATGAAATAAAACTATCCCAAACAGCCGCAGCAGGTTCACTAATGAATGCCCAGGCCACTGAAATGGCATCATCCCTCCTTCACATGTCACATTTTCCTTTAAGGCAGTTTAAACAAATGCAATAAGTGATTGTTGCAAAGCTGAAACCAACAGATGGTCAGTTTAAGAGATCAATGTTTGCTGATATGAGAGAAATGACAGGAAATACAGATGTGGTGTTTTTTGTTTTTTTTGTAATTGATGATGGATTCCATCCATTCATTTTCTACTGCTTATCCATTAAGGGTTGTAGGGGGGTGGAGCCTATCTCAGCAGCTTTCAGGTGAGAGGTGGGGTTCACCCTGGACAGGTCACCAGTCCATGTCCAGGGCCAGCACATAGAGACAGACAACCATTGGCTCTCCCAGCCACACCTACGGTCAATTTAGAGTCTGGATTAACCTGGTCCCCTCTTGATGTCTTTGGACTGTGGAGGAAGCTGGAGTACCAGAGAGAACCCAGCAGGAACAGGGAGAACATGGAGACTCACACAGAAAGACCCCGTGCTCCAGCCGGGGCTTGAACCCAGAACCTTCTTGCTGTGAGGCCACAGAGCCAGTTTCATTCAAACCATAGATTTTCCATAGATGGTGATTGAGAATGGTGGTGATTCTCAGTCTGTATAATACTTCTATCATTTTAATCTATTTAGGTTTTAATTAATAGACAGTAATCTACAGAATAAATGATCAACTAATCAAATACTTCAAAATCAATAGCTCTTCTTATACAGTATGTTACATAAACAACCTCTGGTCAAACAATCAAAATCTTTTTTTTGATATTGTGAAGAATCGTGATGCTATCACAGTAAATACACTTTGTTTCATTTTTTAAGACCGTCTTTCAATTTTTCAGCACCCTGGACAGTGACTCAGAGGCCATTTATTTTTTCAGCTTTTACTTGTGACTATAACTCAAGGACATGAAGATTAGAATTCATTCCTCTGAGCATGTTTTCAAATCACACGAATCAGTCTTTCTCTTCTGCTCGAGTCTGTTGAAATGCATATTTGTAACGAGGTCTAAGCCAAAACTGCGTTTCATTGGGTTAAACAGTTTGTTCTAACTGAGCTTGACCATGTGCTCTCCGGTCAATCGCCATGCTGCTGCCACATGGCTGCACACCTGAGAGGGAGCCTTATTTTCAGTCGCTTCGCTGTTTCAATATGAATTGAAAAGAGGAACGCAAACTGAAGACGGCAACAGCTGCAGAGTGTTTGTGTCCTTTTCTGTTCGGAGACGAAAATGGAAGCAAGGGAAGGTTTACCTTGGTGGTACGTTGTAAAGGTGCTTTTATATGCTTTATCACAATGGGCTCACATTGAGAGGGGATTACTGTACCTGGCCGAATGTAGTGGCGTGCTGTCCTGTAGGACCACCCCTGTGCTGAAATCCTATAAGACCAGTAGCTAAGAACCTGTTGGGCCCCTGACAAATCCTCAGGCTTACACCGCTGCCTTTGAATGGATAGAAATCACTACATCGCTGCTGGAACAAGGTTAGGCAGCGGGGGCCCTGGCACACCTCCTAACTAATGTGTTCTTCCTTCTTCTGCTCCCCCCCATGGATTCATGGCTGCACACGTTTCCTTCTTAAGTCACGGAAAATGTATATTCTGTCACAGAGAAGCACAAGTTTGATTTCCTCTCTGAAATTCAAGAGCAGCTGCAGAAATTTGTTAACGGTTCATTTTAAAACAGGTCAGTTCTGCATAAAAATGAAATGATTTCATTTATTCATGCTTGTTTTTTTTAAAGTTTATTAGTTTGGAAGCTAAAGAACGATTACATCTGAGCTATTCAGATTTTTTTCAACAGGAAAACTTGTTTGTCATGTTGTTATTGAAAATGTTCCAAGTTTCTCTTCAAAACTGACTGCAGATTAAGGTCCTTCTATGAAAGATTTAGGATTGTAAAACCGGCCTTCGCTCTTATTTTTCTTATTCTGACAAATCCTCAGACATAAAGACTTATGACTCTTGTTGGTGCCAGCCACTGACTCAGGCTTCCTCGTGTCTTAACAACAACCATCATATGTCTCCTGAAGTTGCGCCATCGTACAAAAAAATCCCACTTGATTGAAATGAATTGTTTCCGTGGTGCCGTCGTGGGATTTTCACACTCTCACCATTCAAGGCAGCTTTAAGAGGTTTTGGTATTTCTGTGAGATCCCTCATTTGTAGTTTAACTGATGGTAATAGAGACAAAGAGTTGTACAAACTGTGTATTGTGAACTGGTGAGTGTTACATCCGATCCATCTGTGTGCCTTTGATAGCTTCCTTGCAGAATCAAGCAGAAGAAATAATCCGTTCTTTAGTCCTGAAATAAACGTGTACAGATGTGACCGTTTAGCCTTGGCGGTGCTAAACACTCCATTCTGACACAACGGACTCAATATTGATGCCTTTATGTATCATTCTTATTCTCCGTGTCTCATTCTCAATCAGGCTCTCTCGCCTCTCTCTTACTATTCACCACCTCCCTTTTGTTCCCTCCATCTCCCACGTCTTGCATGCACTCAATCATTTTCTCCTCACACTCCATCTTCTCTTCCACTACACCCTGTCTTCTTCACTGGTATGTGTCTGCTTTTTTAATATTTCCCCTGAGCTTTTAGCACTTCACTCCATTCTTCCACTTTGATTATCTATACCGTGCATTTCTTCATCTTCTATTTCCAATACATTTCCTCTCTTTCATTTAGTTTCTGTTGGTGTCTGTTTCTCTGCTCGGCCATTTTACTTAAGTATGCGAGAACAGACTCTTGGTAGGCCACGGGTGAGAGACAGAACTCCACAGCACGCCAGACCACTATTCGCTTATTAGAAACTTTCAAATAGTTTCAATTTCCCTGAGCAGACTTCAGTTATCCGCTTGCTATATTCAGTAGCCTGCTACCAAACCACCAGTATTCACTTTTTCTCAACTGTTAACTCCTCTATGCTGTAGGATTTATTTATGAGCAGTACGATTGATGCAAGGAACTTTCACTGCAACAAAATTTGCAAGTGAGAGGTTTTTTTTTTCCCCGCTGGTACATATGGACGTGGAACCGCACTCCAGCCTCCTTTCTCTTCATTTGTTCTCTGCCCAGTCACCCGGACTCTCTTTCTTTCCCTCTGTTCGCCAACAACCACTTAATGTACTTCTCCCTCCATCAGCCGTCTCTGTCCTCTTTCAGCTGCTTGTAAATTCACCTCCCCACCCCCACCACTACCCCCCAAATAACGCAGAATTATATGACAAGATGTAATTCAGAACACTGATGTGGGAAAGCAATAAAAGTCAAAGAGAAAGTCAATCTGCAAAAACAAAAAGACACCATAGAACTGTAGCGAAAGGAACAAATTTGACAAAGGGACATTCCCTGGGTGCATTTGCATGAATTATGGGCCTAAAAATTGAGCAAGCGATGATTCTTAGTCTTTATTAGATGGCCTGTCTCTTTCTCTCATCAGTGTGGACTTGCACACTGAATAATCATTTGCGTCAAGGACAACAGAGCATCTTTAGTAGCAGACCTGGCTATACTGCAGGAGCATCACCCACTAAGGGCTTGCTCACATGTGCCATTAATCTTGGTCTCTTCCTGTAGCACAAAGGCCTTCTGGCTGCCAACCCATCTTCCCAGGGGCTGCAATCCCCTCCATCCTCACCCCGGAGCCTCTGAACCCAGCTGCAGCATCATGCATGTCCGGGCACCAGTCAGTGGTGGAGCATTTAATGCTGTTATCACAGACTCTTAACTTCCCTCTTAGTCCCAAACATTCTCTGTCATTGACTTTGAACTGCTGTGAAGGGGTGGATGTCCTTGATGCCCGTGGTGGGGATGGTGATAGAGCGGTGGCCTTGGGTTTTATTAGGCAGTGGTCAAACGAGGCCTGTGATGGGACAGGCAGGTGATATTTTATGTGAGCTTCAGGTGAATATCACAGCTCAACCTTCTCCTGTGTTTTCGCGAACATGTCTGCCGTCCTTCAACGCTGTTTTGTGAATCCACTTTGTAATTCAACGGTCATGTGGTACCGTAACAAATTCAAGCAGCCTTTTCTCACTAAATTATGAGTGCAAATGTTTATCTTGCCTCCATATTTACACAAGATATCCCCAATCAGTTGCTGCGAGGTAACTTGATTTGCGTCACCCACGAGCAGGTGTTAATTTGAGCCGGATCCTGCCGGAACAAGGTCGGCACCTCTGAATTTTGGCCTACCTGTGTTCCGGTACTTATTTGGGCACATCCGGTACCTCGATAATTATTTGGGCAGATCCGGTCCCTCTTGTATTAAAAGAAAATATGAAAACGTTTTAAAAATGTTTAAAATACAATAATAATGTGCATAGATAAATTTACAGGCCAAATCCTTAGAAATTCCATGTTGTTTATTAAGATTCAACGTCATTTGAAAGAGTCGGAGATGTGTTGATGCACTCATGCCAACAAACCACGCCCCTGACACCAACAAATAACCTTTCGAAATTCGCCGCCTCTGAGGAGGAAGCAGAGAGGAAATAAACAGTTACTGTTTCAACGCCAACATGTCAAAAAGACAGTTAAATTTGCTGTTTTTTTTTTTTCAAAAACAAGGAAGAGTCGCATGACGCTTAAAACGAGTCAGAAAAGCCCCCACAAGCGGCGACGAGGGCAGCTGCAGCGGTCATGTTGACGATCAAAATCGGCTGCAGCAGGAGGCTAGCGCCGCCACAGCGAGTCTGGTTCACCTCCAGCGAGCCAAGCCGGGTCTAACGTGATGTGGGGTGTCTTGGACAACTAAATGGTGAGCATACCGTCTAGTAATAGGCCGCCGTGCCAATCTTTAAATACCGTAATAATAATAATAATAACGGAAGATTTGTGTGATTTATTGTGAGCTCTTTTTTGTTTGTTTTACAAGTTGGACCTGTTGAGAAGCGAATTGCTGACTGTAGACTCTAAGTCCCACCTGTGGTGATGTGGGCACTCACCTGTGGTGATGCGCTCCTTAGGAGGAGGCTAAAAAGCTGTGAATTGTCGTCATAACGTTGATACCATGGATATTATTTGAAATGGAGGCTTGTAAGTCCCACATCATGGCAAGTGGGCATTTGTATGTTGTTTTCTGTATACAATCCGGGACCTGTGCCCCTCTCTCACCCCTGAGCCGTCATATGCACTTAGCGTTCCGGCATCTTATGATTTACAAATTAAGCAATGCCCACGAGTCTCCCAGCTGCCAGTTCTGAAGCACATGCTCAGTGTGTCTATGAGACAGACTATGTTCCGGGTTAAAACTGGTCCATCATCACTGCAGAGGGCTGAACTCGAGGCGCTGCACCAGGAACAAATGGGTGTGGATAGTGGAAACACTGATGTACCTCAAGTGTCAAGGCAAAGCGTGGCACTGACAGCGTCTTCAGGAGTGGACTGGCAGCACTGTTCACAGTAACACGTTGTGGTGTGCCTGCCTCAAAGAACAGTTGGATAGATTCCTCCCACTTTCAAACCCAACACTTACCTGTCTGTAATATTGATATCAAGTAAGTAAGTTCTCCAAAAAGATATTCTAAAAAAAAAAAAAATGGTGTTTGAGGCAACAGAGATGGAGGATTCAAAACATTCTCAGAACATTAAACAGCATTAACAGTTACACTTATGGGAAATGATTTAACACCCTTAAAATGCTGGATTAAAACATTTTCTTTTCATCTCTAAAGCTGGTCGCCAAATGCTGGCTAATGTTGTCGGAACATTCGCTGCTAGCTGGGTGTCCCGGCCCTCGTGGAGCACCAGTCTAAAAATGTTTTTGCTCGTCGACCAAAAAAGATCCTCTTGCCAATAATTTTTAACTGAAATTAAGCTTTTATGAGGCGACCTCATTCATTCCAAGAGGGGAAACTAGTCTGTTCATTCATGCACACATAAAAAAAACAGGAGCAACAACATAGCAAAGGGTAACCGGAGAACATCACATTTCCTTCTGTAGTAAATCCTCCAACAATGTTGTATCAATGTACAAAAAGAGGCCAAGGACAAAGTTTACAGATCATACAAGATGTGCTTGATCACCACCAACAAGGAGAGCGCCATACAGCATCCCAGTCACCATCTGTGTGTGTAATTATTAAACACAGCCAGGCGGCTTGTGGCTTGGCTGATGTCAGTGTGAAACTTCTGTTCAATGAGTAAACATGGTCAGAGGAGAGAGCTGCACCAGGTGTGGCAGCCAGGAACCACTTAACCAATCAAATGGCTCCGTGTCCGCTCGGGATTCAGAGGTTGCACCTCACTGGCTGCGTGGTGCTGCCGAACAACCGCGTCTTGCTGTGTGTATGTAGGACAAGAGTGGAGTTGTTCTCTTAGAATGCAGACAGCATTGTTTGTTTAATTTATGATTAAAAAAGGGGGCAGTGGCATAAACCAGTATACAAGGTCTGAGAGGATATTGATGACATTAGTGAACATATATAATTCAGTGGAATCCAACAGCTGTGTAATAAACATTGCCTGTGTGAGGATAATGTTTAATTCTTAATGTGACTGTGTCAGAGAAGAGTTGATTCATGCGCATGTTCATTTGGAGTCTGCAGTTTGTTTTGTTTGTTTTCAGGCAGATGCACCACATTGAAAGTGTTTCCTCCTGTTGGTTCTGAGATGTGCTGTACTATCTGGGCAGACAGAACTACAGGAACACCCTGCACCTCGTGGTGAGAGCCGCTAGCAGTCAGAGCGCCAGCGTCCCTCAATGCCAAATGATAGTGTGATAGTAGTCAAAAGACTTGATGAATTCCAAAGCTGTCAAAGCCCAAATAATTGGTCTGATCTCTCCCATCTCTGTAGACTTAACTAGACTCTGAACTTTCAAGTGCATGAAATGCATTCGCCAAAGTCTGATGTTTCCATGCAGGTCTTGGAGAGCAAAGCACTGGAGTCCCCTCTTAATGTTCAAACCTGGCATTTGGTGGTACGACATCACCTAGAAAGTCTGTCTGTTTTCAGGTAAACCACCAGACGTGGCCGAGGTTTCTACTGAGCAGGGTAGTTGGAGAGCTGCAGCAGTCAGGCCCTACTGCAAGACTCACGTACCACTTGTTGCCGTCTGTTGGCATGAAGATGACAAATCATTAAGAATAAAATGCATATAACTATAATTGATACATACTGTATATGACGAAGCAAAAAAAAAAAAGTGTTTTAAGCTTTTTTTGATGGAAAGAGGGTAAGCAGATACGTCCAGTCCCCAGAGGGAGGGGCTTAGAATCAGACGGAGCGTGAGAATGTATAAATCTGTATCCGTCTTAAATTCTGTGCATATCGGAAACATTTTGCAGTTCCGTTACACCCCAAGTACAAAGCACGGCTGGTTAGGTCGGCTCTCTTAAGGCTCTTAAGGTTGTGTGACTTTTGTTGTGCATATGAAACTCTTCAATGGCGATGAGAAAGCACCAAGCTCAGGGTTTTGTTAAAAGAGAGTCTCGTTGCAAATGCAAACAGGAAAGTTGCCATTGGTCAGGCTGAGCCGTCCAGCTTCCTTCCCACGTGCCCTGCTCGGACTCTCCGGCCGTACATAGATGTCTCTGGAGTGGTGTATCACTAAAGTCACTTTATTTGCTCGGGCTGTTTTGGGAGTAACATGCTCAGGTGTGACGAGAGCGTCATGTTGGCTGTGAGCGTTGGGAGTCCGCGGGGGGAGACAGAGGCTCCAGTGTAACCGGAGAGAAGCCTTTCTGTGCTTTGACTCCGATGAACACAGCAGTTGTTGGGGAAAAGGTCAGGGGATTTTGTTGGTATTCTGCAGCCGTGTGCTTTTTGGCAGGACACTTGACGGCGCAGTGGGCACTCGAGCTTGAAATGATGTTGCTTCCTCCGGCCAGGAGGCGATGGCTCCCGTGCCACACAGCATACGCAGGACGCCATAAATCCTACAGTGTAAATAAAGATCTGCCTCGCTCCACCACATCTCACTCCCTCTGTGTCCTTATTTTTTTGTAAATGCTGCCTTGTCTCTCCATTTTCACTCTCCTTCCTCTCATTTTTCTTCCTTGTCTCTTCTCCTCACTATCTCGTCCTGCTCCTTCTCTTCCCCTCACTTCTCTTAAGTGATTTAGTGGTAAACAAAACAGGTGGCTGATCTATGACCATCTGTTCAGATTTTACATAAAAGTGGTGCCAGAGTTTACATACATATATATTCTCACTTTATTTTGTTAACCTGTTTCTCCTCACTTTTTTTCTCCTACTGTTTCACAGTTATTATGTTAAAAAAAATCACATTTCCATCTGAATTTGAAGCACTAAAATGCAGTTGGCTGTTATGAAAAAGAAAAGGAAGGTAAATCTCATTTAGTCACAGTGTGACTTTATTATCGACACAGCAGGCCATGACAGAGTTTATCCTTTGACAGATGTTTGAATGCTGCTTGCGGTTGGGCCACTACCCCTGTCCTCAATGTGCACACATGCGCGCACACACACACACACACACACACACACACACACACATGCACGCACATGCAGCATAACAGGTTTACAACTCCCCGCTGAGCCCATATAGCATTCAGGCACAGCAGGTATTTCACTGCCATTCAGAATTACTTTATGGACAATACTTTGTTTCATGTCACGTAACGTTACATAATGAACCTCTAAGGGGGGAAAAAACAGAAAACAAATGTTTTTCATTCAGGTAGGAGGTGAAATACCTAAAAGAAATGAAAAGAAATGCGTTCCTCTGCGAGTTTTCTTTGGTGAAGTCATGTTGCATGACTAATTGAGGGCCAGTGGCAACATTCCAACAGAGGAAGATGTGTAGCATTAAACTGCAAAGTTGTTCCTACAACACTTCTCGGTTACTGCTTGCTATCTCATCAGAGGGTAGCGAATATGCAGAATGAGATGTTTTCAAATCTGAAACATTACACGTTATCTTCAGAGTGGTATTTGGAGTTTCCTGTCCATTCAGCTAGAAGGATGCAAACATTTGGAGAGATGAAACAAAGTAAAAACTAACATTAAAACACTCTCACATTTCAAATGCAGTGTCCCAGCTAGTAAAGAATGTTCCAATTTGCTAACTAACTTCAACCACAAGAGAAAATGTTCTAATCTAATATTCAAAGAATATCTGAAGGATGCTGATTGGATTCAGATAATGTTTTGGTTAAATGTCAAGACAAAATGTTTAACTGCAACATTCAGAGAATTTGTTTAGGGTGTTGTTGAATATTTGGTAGTGGACGGTCACTCAGGTTCCACACCCTGCAGTTCCGTCTCTGTGTGTTCTTGTTCAGATGGATCAGGATCAGGATCTTAGCTTGTCCAGAAATAATCCCCCTAACAAAGTCAGCCATCGTAGCAGTTCTTCTTCTAGTCATCAACAAGTGTTTTACTTTGCTTGCTGAAAAAAAAGTGAGACGCTGTGTCAAATCACTGAGCCCAGTCTGGAAAGTAGTTCCAAAACTATCATCATGTCTCTGTCCATGTCAACAATCAAGTCCCTAAATGTTCTGCCATGCTTGTTCTTTTGTATATGAAGAGGCTGGAGTAAACAAAAACTTCCAAAATTCACGGGATGAGAGAATCCTACATGTTTATTTTGCTCCCTCACAGTGTTAAGCTGAAATTTTCGGCCGTAAGCTTTATTGTGATAGCAACCTAACCCTGAGCCTACCATATGTTTGAGGATGAGTTACGCAGATTTACGAATCCTGTTTGCACTGCAGCTGGGGAGTAGCCGAGGCAGAGCAGTTGCTCCTTTTCCAGAGGCGTGGATTTTGCATTTTTGGCAAAGATTATCTATCAAGGCTTTTGTTCCAAGTTCCTGTCTCTTAATACCATTTCCATATCTTAGCATTTTGGTAACCCTGAGACTGGCTTGGCAGCGAAATGGAAATGTGAATCATTCTGATCCTTGAGAAAGTACATTGCCTGAAGGTAATCCTTGAACGGTGTTAAAATAAACATGCTAGCCATTTAAAAGAGTTATAACTGTTATGAGTACAAGACAAATCTTTATCTGCCCTGTACGTGTGGTTTTTCATCTTCCATCAGAAAAACAATAAAACGCGGTGGTAGATATGCGATGCATTTGTTTAGTCCACTCAAAGTGCTTTACAATGCACTCCAGGTCGTTCACCCACTCAGGCATGCGTTCATGTGGGGGCTACAGTGCCAACCTGCTCATTACCTGACGACCTGCTCTGCCTCGTGAGTCATAGCACCAGTGTGTCTGATTCCTGCAGAGGCCTAAATTAGAGGAAATATGAATTTTGCGATATGTAAAGACCCGACAGACACACTTTGCAGGTAATTTGATGATGTAATGTGTGCTCTTTGTTCAAGGCTCCACGGAAATTGGGAAAAAAAAAGCGGGGGGCATTCGGGCTTAGCGTATATAAAAAGCTGAAGGGTGAAAGTGGTACATTTTAAATAAATTTTCAGCATTCAGCCAAAAAGAGCCCATTTTACATGCCTCCTTTCACTGATGTTACAGCAGCAGAGAAACACTTCTGTCATTGTGTCTTTAAGCCTTTTTTGCTTCATTCACCTTGCAGAGGCATAAAACGGCTATATTAGTCTACTGTTTGTCTCTGCAAAACACAGCGAGCCTGGGGTGAAAGAGGTTCCCTTAGTGAGCCCATTAATAAAAATTGTGTTCCAGCACCCACATATGTATATTTTTTTCTCTCTTTTTTTGGCATGGCGAGGCTGATAATGTCTCTATGATGAAAGTCAATTCCAGCTGCTAACAGGATTAGAACTGATAAACAAGCACCCAGTATTGTGCACCAAGGTAACTGGGGTTTCACTGCAACGGCCCTTTGTCTCATCATTATCATGCTAATTTGTTTGGTTGTTTGTTTTGTCTTGTTGTTTTGCAGATTTTTGCTGTTAATGTAGCTTAAGCTGGCGCCAGATGATGCGCTTCATGCCTTTACAATCGTGCATCCTCACTGACTGCAGCTAAAGTCTCTGGAAAATCTCCTTTCATGCCTTTATCGCCCCTCAGTTGTTGTATCTATGAAACCAAATTCCCATTTATCACGAACAATAAACACCATGGCACATCACAATTATTTGTTTATTTAAGGTCGTAAAACTGTTCTTTGCTGTTAGCTTACACATCTATCTAAAGTTTCTCTATTGGGCCACTTCAGACATCTAACACAACCCCCAGCACCTGCTGGAACTTCACTTTCCACAGATTTAACCTGCAACAATCCCTGAAATGATCGCTGAAATCAGTTTGGTGTATTTTCCATACAAAGGGTGCTAACCGGCCCTGACCGACCCAATCCTGGGACAGTGAGTCACCGTAGCGCCCAGTCTGCCCTCGTCTGAATGAGAGGCAGAAGAAGTAACACTGCCCGGGATGTAGCGGTAATGCAGGCCAGGCTAACCCACCGTGCTTCAACAGATCTGTCAACATGCAAAAGCAAAAGTTTTGAAATGAAGATATCATCTTTTGCACAAACTATTTCTGGCCACATCTGCGAACTGTGAACTACATGCTGAAGCAACCATGGAAATTACGGATGTGAAGATTCTGAACAAGCAGCACGAGCTTGCCCAACTCTTTGTAGGGTAGTTTGGATGTTTGATGTCGGCAATCCAGAAATGTGAAAGTTTGCACGGCTTCATACTTTTTAAAATCATAGTAGTTTACAAAAAAAAAAAGGATTATATTAAGGTGTCGATGCATTGGTCAGCAAAATCCAAGTAAATCACCAATTTACAGAAATACAAGAGCAATGTCGATAAGAACAATATAGACAAATGTCACACATGTCAACCTCTCCCGTCGTGAAGCTCATTAACTCATGATTCTGAGTTAACCTGTTATGCATTGTTAATAACATACATGAGCATAATTAAAACACAAGAATCATCCTTGCTGTAACGCGTTCAGCAGTGAGACGTCTGGTGGCCAACAGAATCCGAGTATTAGCATTACTCCTCCTAAAAAATTAAAATTCCAGTCATAGCAAGTTTCCTCCAGACACAGAGACGAGACGCAGCTCTGCCCCTCTGAGTTTCAACACAGCTGAATTATCAGCGATTCAACACATTTCATTCGCATTTCTATTAGTTCCATATGCTGTCGTTAGGAAGAGTAGGTACTGCAGTGCAGTTGGAATGTTCTCTCCACTTCCTTGGTTGCTGCCTGAATCAACTGAGAGCTGCCAGGTTTGAGAGAAGAATCTGGAATGTTGAATCTTACTGTTTGTGTTGATTTTTCTATTTTTATCTTTCTTTGGTTTGTGTCCCCTGTTTTCGGCTGCAGGAATCTAATTTCCCCTGAGGATCATTAAAGTTTTATCTGAGCTTTTTCAGCCATTGTAATTTACAGGGAGTGATCTGGTAAGCAAGTTGTGTGTGTGTGTGTGTGTGTGTGTGTGTGTGTGTGTGTCTGTGTGTCTGTGTGTGAGAGAGACACCAGAGGTTAGAGAACACAGATGTGTTGTGTTTTATTAAAGTTGGTATTATTAAATCAGGGTAAATGCAACATGAATACATGATGGACTAACAGGAAATGAAAGAGAGCAGGAAGTGAGCTTAGTATTAAGTCTTTATCTCATCTCTGCCTTTCTCTCTTTCTTTCTTGCACCGTTTCTCCTTCCTCGTCTGTTTGAGCGTATTAGTGCTGACAGAGTGGCTGTGAAGTGCTTTGATCCACTATGAGGCTTTTCGGTCCTGATCATCTCAGACGTCCCTTGTGTACGCCGAGAGAGGTATGGGTCATGTGATGAACCCACGCATAAACTCTGGGAGAACCTGCGTATGCTTTTTTTGTCCCCTATTTATTACAGTGCAATCACGTTACACAATCACTGGATGGCCACTGTGGAGAGTGTGAATAATTGCCCTGAATAATCACATTTGAGTTACATCTGGCTGAGCCCAGCAGATCGAGGTACGCTCTTATATGTGATTTCAGGGCTCTCAGCCCTGCAAATCTTCAACAAATGTTGTATTTTTACACTTCTATGATTCTTAATAACTCCAAAAAAAAGACTAACGGACTTTATAGCTGTAGAAAAATGACATAAGAACTTGCAAACACCTTTTTCTGGCTTGGTGGCTTGAGTGGTACAGAACTATTTAGTAAAAATATGTACTAACAAAGATTTTATTGGATTGAGCTCTGGTGTTAAACACACACACACACACACACACACACACACACACACACACACACCCATACATCTGCCCCCTGTGAGTCTACCAAGACTAATTAACTAGAGTTAAAGTCGGCTGCGCATCGCTGCCACTTGTATTTGGGAAGATGTCGACTCCCTGTTGGTGTCAAAGTAACAGAGCGAATCTCAATCAAATAGGTGAGAATGTATTAATATCGATGTGCAAGTTAAAAATCAAAGAAATCCCTGGCATGGAATGGAGGTAGGCCTCCTCCATGCATAACAATATGGACTCTATCATCAAGAGATCATTCAGAAGCTCCCAGAGATCATATTCATTTCTTTTTGTGTGTTTTGGAAAATGAAAACTGCATTAAAAAATCTGTGAGTTGAATGGTAACTGCTGGCTCGTGTTGCGCAGGACGTTTCAGAAACCTTTGAGCAGGTGTTGTATCGTTTCAGAGTTTAGAGTTTGTTAGGATGTGTCTGGAGGCAAATCAAGCCACTCTGCTTTCACACAGTTTAATCGAAGCAAAATTTTATTTAATTCTCCCTTTTTTCTTTTTTCTTCTTTTTTTTGCAGGGTTCCGGGTCAGGACTCTGTTCAATTTCAATGTTTAAATAAGCAAGCAAGTGCTGCGGCAAATGTAAACAAATCTATATAATTTGTGATCATTATGCACAACATTCTCAAACAATGCCTTACAGCATGAGAGTCTCAAAAGGGAATCCAAACCTTCCTCCAAGTTAAACAGCCAGATGATTTTTAATAGGCTATGTACTGGAAAGTTACTTTTTACTGCTTTTTGTTAATTTGGGTTAACAACAACACATTTTTACCACTTTGTGCTGTGGAGTTGAGGCATGAAATGAGGTCACACTTCCTCTGCGAGTTGTTGTTTTCATTTCGTTCTCTGGTTAAGCCGCACACTTCTCCTTTCCCCAATAATTACCTTTGGTTTTTAGTAGCTTCATTAATTTTGTCGTAACGATGTCGAGCTGACCACAATACCTGACTGTAATTCATCATTAACACATAATACTTGCACAGCAACAAGCAATTGCTTTCAAGTTAATTATGCAAAGCAGTCAAAGTGTAAAATGAGCCCACAGTGACATTGTTGGAATGGAATGATGCTCTCTGCTTTTCGGGACAATAATAGAGGCAGCAAACGAGAGTGCCAAGGCAATATGACATCATCCAGATGCTTGGAGATTAAAGACCACAGGAAAACCCAAACAAAAGCAGGGTTTTTTGTTATGTTCAAATGATCCGTGCCAAAGTTTGATGGGTTCTTCCTTGGCCAAAGCCAAACTCACAATCTTTGGTGAAAAATCACCTCAGCAGTAATTCTGCTGCCACGCAAGAGAACAAACGGCGCTGATCATATTAGCTTCTTGTAAGGGCATCTAAAGGACATGTGATGTCATCAAAGCCCGCTGTGGCTCTGGATCAATTCCAAAATCCAATCCATTGTTCCTCAACCTAAGTAAGTTCTATCATCCCAAGAAAACCCAGAACTTTTTGGCTCACAGACACACAAGCATTACCTTGTTGAGGGAGGTAATAATTCTGCTGCTGGGGCTTCTGTAGCCAGAACTAAAAACAAAGACGTAGTTTGATGATGTCATGAAGTAGTGAGGTAATGAAAGTTTAAATGGCTCAACAGGGTGACACATATTTGTGAGTGAACCCAGAAATTTGCGTCACGCCCGAAAGCCAAAAGCTTTTTACTCTGGAATTTGGATTGTTGCCAAAAATGTGCTCACAAAAGTTCACGAAACGTAGATGTTTGGACAATCTTCACAATTCAAAACCACTTGTTTGTTTCCCCGAGCACAAAAATTTCAATCTTCAGAAATGCAAATCTGATGTGGTGTCACAAGCAGCCGACGCGTGGATTCACCATCACCACATCTAGTTTAGCCACCCAGTAACAACTGCTTGTTTTAAGAAACATAAACAGGCTCAAACTCACCTTATTTCAAGCCCTGAACCAAAAATCCACTAAAAAACCCCAAAACAGAACACTGAAGTAGAACCAGGCAGTCGACAATGCTAAGATAATTCTGGGAGTTGTTCTCTGCGCTCTGTTCTGTATTCGTCTGATGCAACTCGGGAAGAAATCAAGCTAAGAGGTGAGATGAAGTTTTAAAGTTGAATTCATGTTGTGTTGTTTAATAGGAATCTACAACATCTGTAACATGGAGCTGCAGCAAACGCGTTCCTGTCCGTTCAACCACACTTCCTGGACTGAGTTGCCCCGGCACATCATGAAGCCATCACTAAATCTGGGGGTCTTGTTAAGAAAGGAATGTGGTATCTGGTGAACCCTTTAAAAAGGCTGCTAAGAAACATCAGGAGTGACATCAAATATTAAGCAGCCAGCTATAGAAACAGAAAGTCACTGAAGCAGTGCTGTTAGCAGCCAAATGCTAAAATGAATGGAGCTGTCAATCCTCAGGGAATGTATTTCTTGTTAGCTATACTGTATCAATACCAGTATTTGGTGCGGCCAGGGCAGGCAGGTTTGTTTTTTTTTGATAAATGTGTGTTACCAGATTTTACTTGATGTTTATTTATAGCCCGTGAACTTCCCTGCTCTCTTATACCCCCCCTCCCCTTTTCTTCTTCTCTTTCTTCTTTTCTCCAACACTCACACATTTCAGCCCACAGCTTTAATTCAAATGATCAGTGGTTTGGGTTATGGGTGCTTTTCTTTTAAAGAGTGGGCTCTTTTAAGAGAGTCTTGACAGAGATGGAGCAGGGGAATAATTGTTCCATTGCTCCATTTGAAGCAGGCGCATCCATCAGGCTGCCCCACTGTGTCCCGGGGTGAGTGTGTATAATGTGTGACCGACGACAGGATCCAGTGACGGTGGGGATCGGAGGAGAGAGAGAGGGAGAGTCTGAGGGAAGTGTGGAGCTCTGCATTGAGTTATATGTTATTTCTCTAAATGAAGGCGGGGTCCATTCTGACGGGAAGGGCCCGAGCTGGCCCTTGAGTGACGCGCTTGATTTAGCTTTTATTCATCATTATTCCAATGACGGCAGACATCCTGACAATTAAGAAAAAAAAACCCAGAGTTATTGCAGTCTAAGGGCGAAGCTTTTTGCTCACAGGAACTAAAGCGAGATGCTACACAGATCTGACACAAAGAAATATGAACAACTCTGGCTCCCTGTTAGATCCTTCATTGATTTTAAAATTAAATTTAGTGCTTTTGAAGGATTTGGCATTGTTTTAAATTACATCTAAATGTATTACTGCCCAATATGTCTGGCCATTCCTAGATAGGCGGGTGGGTCTGTGCCAGTCTTGGCTAAAGCCCCCAAACTGCGTCTGACTGTCAAAATCCGACCAGCGACTTCATTAGTATCTTAAACCTCTTTTGTATTCTCTTCTGTCGCCATTTTTTTTTTTACATGGCTGTGATTAACAGAGTCTCCTGAAACATTCACGTATCTCACAAAACATTATGTTCAATTTTTTTTGTACATAGTTCTACATACAGTATGTTCCTTGCAAAAAGAGCGATCTCTGCAAATGCCTGCAGGGAAAACCTCCAGCAAAATGCTGTAAATTGTTTTTATTCTCAGTGAAGAATGAAATATTTTAACATGGATATTGACAAGGCTGGGATTCAGATCTGGTCAGGCACAGAAACATGAAAGATCATCGTTGACTTGAAATACAATTGAATTAATAAAAATGTCTGTAACTGTCTCACTGGAAAAAAAAACAGCTAATTTCGCCAGCGAACACCAGCTGCAGCAGCCCAGACGTCTCACTAAAATCAGCCGTTTCCGTCGACGTAACAACAACAGAAGATATGATAATAGAACAATTGAGCCATCATAATTACGGTTCTCTCATTTTAGAACCAAAGTTCCACCCAGGACTTCAGCGATGGGAAAAGCGTGTGGTGCTCATACAGTCGGCAGGGTTTATCTGTCTCTTTTTGTCTCCTTTTTTATTCCACGCATCCTCCGCTGCCACCGTTTGCGTGTACATCAGGGAGCGGATGTCTTCCAGGAGGCATCGGAAGAGCGTGCTGTTGTTTGAACGCCACGAGGCCAACTATCCCTCTGCTCACATCAGAATATGAACACTTTCATAACGAGACCAGGCTGCAGCACAAATCCCACAAAACTGTTTGCCTGTTTGAGCAAAGCAGCCTTCCCTGTTTCCAACCTTTTACGGCGTGTCATAACGCCATTAGTGGACTCTTTACTTCGCCGAGGCTAAAAGCTGTTTGAATGCGTCTGTGTTTATTCAGAGGAGCGGTCAGCCTCAGTCTGGGAAGACCTCCATCGCATCAATCATCGTTAGTGAGTTGTGTCCCTCTGTATGTTATGACGCACCTGTCTTGTCCTCTTCTTGGACTTTTGTTGACAAGCTGAGGACACCAAAGGACAGCGAGATGGTCTCCCTGCTTCTTGGTATGAGAAGCTCCCCCTCCCTGACCTAGCTTACACCATGAATCAGCTGCTCGCGTTATAAGCTGAGCAGTAATCCCACCCTGGAGGGTCGCTGCCGTGTCTGTGGTTGCTGTGTGGGCCTGAGTGTGTGTGAGTGGCCTTGCATGTCTACCATAGTCTGAATTATGCCACACATGCCAGCATACTGTGTGTACAAGTGTTTTCATCATCAGTACACCTGCATGAGTGTGTTTCTGGCTGTGTGTCTGTGTTCGCCTCTGTGAGGCTATAAATACAACTCAGACCTCTTCAGTTCTAGTACTTTTATACGATCTAATCATCCTCAAATGTTGTTATACTGCACTTTTAATCTGAGCTGTGTGCCAAAAACTCAATTACGCTAAAACCTAGTCAAAGCATTAAGATCGGGAAGGATAGAAAATGCCAAAGAGAGAGATCGAACACTGACAAGCAATGTGAGTGGTCAAAAGTGTGTATCCTGACGGAGCAGCGCTGCTCCTCGCAGACTTTGACTTCAATGGTTTGCAGCCTTTTTGCCTTTTAATAGAACCGTTTCTAATAATCTGTGTGCTCCAGGAAGTTTTGATGATACAATGATGGAGATGTGCGTTCGTGTAGCCTCTTTGGTGAAAGGCACGCAAGAGTATTAGCTTAGAAAAGAAAACATCTTTCCAGTGCTGCAACCCTGGTGCCGTGTTAGTGACTGAGAACGCTGTTCTACTTCTGCTCCTCTAAAAACACTTGAATTATTCAGTTCAGGTCACTTCATATTTACAGATCTTGTTTTTAATGTGCGTTCTTTGTCTCCTTAATTTCTGTGACCGGAAAAGGCTTCGTGTGTCAATTATAGACGGGGCTTTTACATTTTAGCAGCACAGAAGAGAAACGAGTAAACCAGACAAAGTGCTGGGAAGAACTTTAAAGCAGTGAGTAAAATCAAATATTCACCTCCTGTTCCCGGCAACCATAAAATCGCACCTTTAATCTGCTGTCACATTAGAACTGGGAATGATGACTTCCTCTGTCAGTGCCGTCGGACCTTCAATTGTAATTTGGCAACCAGAGGGAATATATCACAATAAATTAAACCTCCGTGAGCTGCACCTATTTTTGTGCTTGTTATGTAATTACAACACAACACTGCTTCATGTATTCAAGTGACAGAATTTTAATAAAGCCATTATAATTCCATTTCTGCAAATGAAATTGCCACCATCTCTATGGCAACAATTAATAACAGTCATAACTATCTCATTCTGTAGATTTGATTGAGTGAATAAGAAACTAAAAAAAAAAAAAAAAAAAAGCTCTCATTTATTTTAATATGCCAGTAAATATCTGGAAGTAAAACCCCAAATAGGTTGATCATATTTCATAGTTAGAGGAAACAGATACCACTAATGAGAAGATGAGAGCAAGGAGCTGGTGTCACCTCATTGAGCTTGTGTCTTCGTGGGAAATTAATGGTGATGATGATATGATCGCAGAATATAAAGAGATGGAAAAGAGCTTCTTGTTAATTTCATTATAACTGAATGGTCATTTCAGTGGAACCAAGGAGCTGCTGAGACATTCATCAGTGTCTCACCAGTGAATAACTACAATCCCTGGATGCAGACGCAGCAGCGGGTCCGCAGGCGTAGGGATACAATGGCGCTACAGTTGAAAATGTAGAGCCGTTAAAAAAAGAAGTCTAATTAAATAAAGGGTTGCCATCCTTAACATGTTTTTTCTTCTTTCTTCCATCCCCATTGACAACAGCACGGGGCTTTTCATTTCGACGGGTCGTTGTGAAATTACGTTGTTAATATGTTGTTTAAAACCCATCTTTAGGTGTCTTGGACTGATGAGGACGTATTTGTCCCCTCCGTAAAGTTCTTCGTAAATCCAAAATTTAAAAAAACAAAAACCAGTAGTCTGATATGTTTCGCTTGAAGCTAAACATAAATGTTCGCCTACAGCACACCTTGCAGTTTTATCGAAGTCTTCTTTTAAAAACAAACATACTTTGTGAGTGAAGCGCCGTTTTAAGCATCGTCAAAGACTCACGATTTTTTTAACGCCACAGCCCGAAGGAGAGCTGGTCAACCGGCTACATCAAAGTTTCATAAACTGTGTAAATGTTTGGCTTTGCCCACAGTCGTGCTGTTGAAGAAAAGCTCATTCTTCACTTGTCATGTTGGTGAGGTCTTTGATGTACGCTGTCAGAAATCTGAGGCACATCAGATGAAACTCCTGGGAGAAAAATATGTACAGCTGAAATCTTTCCCTGCCCAGTAAACCGTTAGCTAAACCTGTAATTTTCTCTCTAAACCGTACATCATCTCCCTCCCTTCAACTTAAATGTCATGTCTGTCTCTGTTCCCTCTTTGTCTCTCCGTCTTCCTCCCGTCTCTCATACATTCAGAAAAAAAACCCTCTGAAAAACAATTAATTGAAGTTCCTCTTTTGCGTCACCACTCCATCTCTTCTCATCACAGCACATCTCTGAAATATAATCATGACCTCCAAGTGTTTCATCCCGATGCCTCTGTAATTGTTTGCCTCCACCTGCCAACAAAAACTTTCTTTGGAAGTTATCAAAGACTTTATAGGCAAGGATAAGAGGAGCAGTGCGGGGCCTTTTTTTTTTTTTCCTCAGGCCATTTTTTTTTCCTTCTTCACATTACTTCAATGACCTTTCTGTTTTATCATGCAGCATGCAGGATCAATTGTCAGGAGATACATGGGAGACAGGGTGACATTCAACAAGAGCCCAGGTGTTGGATTTCCTGTGGTAGCGTGATTAAGTCAGAGTGTGTGCGTCTCTCCACGGACTCTCACAAAATACCAGACCCGTCTCACAGACAGTTCAGGAAATGACCACGACCTCTCAACGCCACATTGCGGGATTGAAGTAACGTGTGGAAACTGCAAAGAAAAAATGGTCGTATAAATCGGTTTTGATACGTAATTGTGGTGGACACTCAAACTGTCTGTTGAGAGGGCGAGGCTGGCGCGGCGGTTGGAACGGACTTTTTTGGAAGCAGACGGGTGTTGTTGTCCTGCAAGTCCAGGTTTTAATATGTGCCTGTCAGTGCATAATGGTGAAATAAAGTTTCCTTAAAAAAAAAAAAAGTTTTGTTTACCACAAAACCATTTTGTGCCACATTCCTGAGCCTGACACATCAGATGAGGATGTGCTCATCTTATTTTCATTGCTATGACACTGGGTTGCAAAGTCCAGATACCAAACACGAGCTGGACGTGGATGAAATGAAAGAAACGCATGTCTGTAAATGTCACTTGTTGCGAGGTTTGTACTGTTCGGTTCTCACTGAGGTTGTCAGGTGCGTTATTGAATTCTTGTTCTGACTGTCATCAGTTCTTTTCATCTTGAATGACTTGCTGCATTTTCTCCATGAGACTCTTTAGCTCCTCCCTCCCATCTGCTGCAGACAGTTACGTTATACTACAGCTTTTAGAGAACGACTGCAGATAGAAAGTAATTAGCATTTAATGCTGTTTAAAATTATTGAATTAATAAATCACAACAGTGTCCTCACATAAAAGGCACTTGTCAAAAGGGCTATTGCAGAATATTTCCTGACGTTTATTATTTATTGCACGACTAATATTTAATTTGATATCTGGAATTAAGGGCGGCACAGTGGAGCAGTGGTCAGAAATGTTGCCTCACAGCAAGAAGGTTCCGGGTTCGAGCTTGGGCACGGGGTCTTTCTGTGTGAGTCTCCATGTTCTCCCTGTTCCTGCTGGGTTCTCTCTGGTACTCCAGCTTCCTCCACAGTCCAAAGACATCAAGAGGGGACCAGGTTAATCCAGACTCTAAATTGACCGTAGGCGTGGCTGGGAGAGCCAATGGTTGTCTGTCTCTATGTGTTGGCTCTGTGATGGACTGGTGACCTGTCCAGGGTGACCCCCGCCTCTCGCCTGAAAGCCGCTGGGATAGCCCCCCCCCCGGAACCCTTAATAGGAATAAGCGGAAGAAAATGGATGGATCTGGAATTAATTACATCTTTAAATGAAATATCAGTATAAGTCGGCAACCCGTGTCCCCTTACAATTATGTTCCCACAAACTGCACCCAGCACCACTGAGGAGGAATAGAATTACAGGGAAAAACTTCAAACACGCTTTAAAACCGTCATTTACATGGATGTAATGTTTCCAAATCTATAACCAGGAACAGCGTTGTGGTTGAGGCTAACAGTCCTGGCTGCACACTTTGCTCTGCACGGTATTCAAGCTAACAATTGACACCAAGTCAAACACCGGCAGGGGTAGAAGTGTTTTTGTAGCAGCTCTTTTCCACCAGTACTGAAAACATACCAACCCTGGACTTCAAAATGGAGGTGCATACCACCCTGGGATTTGCGTGCCCAAATCCACTGTCTGTTTACAACTCTAGAATGCAGCTGGATGTCATAACTTTTGGCTTTTGCTTCAATGCTGCATTACTCGCCAAAAAGCCCGGCCACAACTGCTGCAATGACTTGCTGCCGCTGCTGCTGCTTCTTTTCGAACAACTCCAGTATGGATGTGTGCAAAAACTGAAGCCTCATTGACGAATCGATGGGGTCGCACGCCAGCCCGACTGCTGCAGTTCTCGCAGGTTGAATGAATGTTTCAATTGTGTTAAAAGAGGCCTGAGACTTCTACAAGACAGCAAATAACCCAAACGGCTGGCAATACACCGAGCTATAATGACACTAATTACAATAATACACTCAGCGTATTACCTCAACGCCAGGAAAGTGTTCACAATTAAAATCAATGAACTTTTGCCAGCTCTTTTATCCGTGCACCCATGCAGTGTCGACTCTCAGATTTACTGGTAATGAACACGCACAACCGCATTGTGTCAGTGTGATGGCGACGCTGCCCAGCTGAAGAAGGGAAGAACCGGGCCTTACGCTCCGGGCACAAGTCCTCCTTCAGGACTTGATAAAGACGGACAGTTTCCCTGAATTTTCCGTCACTAATAAAACATCAGTCCCTTCATTTGCAACTCTTTAAACTACAGTTCCGGTCTCAAGCTTTGGCTCTTTTTATTTTTCTTGCAGCTTCCATGACGCCGTTAGACACCGTTACACGTTGTGAATTAAAAGTACTTAAACATAGAAGTACAAAAGTACATGTTAGTAGCAGGTTCTGGAGACAGTATTATTATGTATGGGCCGCCTGGCTCACTGTTTGAAACCTGTTACCTTTTGTTGTGTCTTTGTGTATTTTTTCTCAGTTGAATAATTTGTCGGTGTCAGTTTTGATCAAGACCACCCACCTCTAGAGGGCCCCCCACTATCATCATTCATATGAACCCATGTCCTGGCTCTTGTCATCACTTCCTGTGGGTCATTTCCTGTATGATCTTGTTCAAAGGAATCAGATGTGTCAATTTTTTCTTTTTTTTTAAATGGGAAAGTGGTGGATTATTTTACAAACCAAAAAATGAGTCTCAACGTGGTGCTGAAACGGACAGTGAACAGCAGGCAAATGTGGTTCTGTACGTTCTACACTGGACCTTTTCCCTCGTGAACACTACAAATTTAAATGTGATGTCTGTTTTGGTATTTAAGCGTGAAGTCTGTTTACTCATGAATGCTGGGTCGGGTCCATTGGATGCAGAGATTTCCAAACATGAGCAGTTGGTGTCGTTTATGTGGCACGGACCCTGGCAGCTCGGCAGCAGGATCGATTTGCAAGGAGTTGGCCAGACCATGGAATTATTGTGACAATTCCCTGCTGTCTGTTTGGGGGGGGGGGGGGGGGGGGGTGAGGTCAGAGGCCAAGTGTCAACTCATATGTTCATGATGTAATGACTGAATGAAATATTGTGAGTCAAGCTGCCTACACGTTGTCTGATCTCACCATTCTGGTTGTGACTGTAAGAAAAAGCGTATTTTCCTTTGAACTTCCATGACGGGCGCCTTTATGTCATCATCTTGCTCGTTTTTAGAGGGTCCAGCCATTACTTAACTCAAACAGCTTCTCACTGATTGAGATGATCCAACGGGCCTCTGAGGTCAGCTGTAATAGTGTTTCAGTGCAGCTTGTCGCAGTCTGACTTACTGTCGCCCTGCTTTAGGGTTGTTGTACTTCCTTTTGTCCTTTTCTATTTTGCTTTAATAGCGCCACTGCACACAGTAAAACGGGAGGGCACTGTCTGGGGTCACACATACACACACACACAGACATATAAATCAAGCAGACACAACCTTATGGGAGCACATATGCCTTTATATACACTCAGACACACACTGATGGCTTTCTTGGAGATTCACTGCGCGCTGTAAAATGATCTTGTAAAAGAGTGGTGGAGGCCTCCTGCTTCAGCTCTGGAGGGTTCATTAACTCACACACACACATGCAGACACACACACACACACACACACACACACACACACACACACACAGATGCACAAACAGACATAAAGTGACCCCAGCATGGAATCCATTCATTTTTATGCCCCCTCTCACCTCATGGCTATTTATTTGTTTTCCGACCCATTAGGTTAGCAGTTTTTCAGGACTCTATCCAATTTTTAGGGTCTCTCTCAGCTTTACGCACAGTAGCACACTTCCCATGAAGAAGAGCCGGTCCTCTTGAAATGGCTATAAAAAGACAGAGAAGCACTGTTTGAAGAGAGTTTTCACTGTTACTTAGAAATGTGGTTACATTTTATTAATCTATTCTCCTCCAGCCCTTGTCTGAAAGAAAAAGGACACTTGAAAGAAACATCCTGTAGCTCTCAGACACTATTTGAACAAAAGGCTGTTGACAAAACTGAATCTCTGATAGTGAGATCCAATATTATGTTGATGAAACAATAAAGCTGAAAGGCTGCGCTCCATCATCATGACAGCTGTTCGCAACTAATGTGTCTCGATGTCAACAAGAACTAATGAACTAACTGATATTCAAGTCTCAAAAACAACACTGGTGACTCCTTCAAGATCAAAGTGACAATGTCTCCTAGATTTCAATAATAAAAATAGACATAATAATCATCTTTCTGGTTACATCACCTTTCTTTTGTTACAGGGAAATAACAGCAAAAACGTAGACATAAAATCTTGGTTAAACACATGGAACCGCATAACGAGCCAGACAACAACTGTTGGCGGCCGGCGAGCTGAATGCCTTTCATGCACGACTTGTTTTTAATATTTTGACTCTTAAACTTTGACCTTTTGCATCGGTGTCTGACCACCCGGGCATATCCCAGCTCAAAGTCCGCGAGCAAACAAACCTCCATCTTCAGCTTCCCTTCTCTTCAACTACTGTTAACGCACCTGCATCGATCGCCCTGTGGAGCGTGTCCGGCACCCCCCTGACTCGTCTTCATTAGTGACACCTAGGTAACGAGAAACCTACTGCATCTCATGCTGATGTCAAAAGGTGGCGTGTGCAGTGTGCCTGGGATGGAGTTATTGGAAATGAGACTTTAGGTCCCTTCAGGGTTCCTGAAGGTGACGCCATGACCTCCCGACTGACCATTTCCTGTCACAGTGTAAAAAGATGAATTGTGCCTTCTGGATTAAAATGGCTTTCATTCACCATCTTGATGCTGGAAAACAAACACCGGTGATGACTGGGTTGCCCTGAGCAGGCAGAGGGGAAAAACATAGCATGGTCACAGTTATCCAGTGACCTCAACTCTGTTGAGAACCTGCAGAGAATCCTTAAGAGACAGATCTACGAGGGCGGGCGGCAGTAAAGCTCAAAACAGCAGCTCTGGGAGGAAGGAGTGGCAGCCACAGATGGATTACAGCCTGGAAGTAAAAATAGACTCACAATTTCAATGGAGGAGAGATCGTGCTGGGTAATTGCAAGGACTTCGTTATACGATCTTACACAAAATATTGTGAAGATATGACGCAATACCACTTGCTGGGTACCACCTGGGTAGTCTAATAATATGTGTATCACAATTTACGGATGTATGTATATACATATGTATCCATCCATCCATCCATCTATAAATGCTTGTCTGAAATCAGGTCTTGTAGGTAGCAGCTCCAGCAGGGACTCCCTGGCTACATCAACCGGCACTGACTGGCGATCCTACAGCTCCAGGTCCTCCTTCCACCTGGTCCTCGCGTGGCTCCTCCTCCTGGACGTTGCTACAGAGGCACCGGTGGCTTCCTCCTGGGATGCTTAGTGACTGCTGGTGGCCTGCTGATGGTGATGCTACTTGTAGAGCGTTAACGTTTGGAGTAAAACGGTAGAATTTTCAAAATTCCAATTTGCAAAATGACCAGAACCACACTGTCTTTCTGAAAATGCACAGTAAGGATCATTATTAAAATTTTACACACAACAATGTCAGCAGCAGATGATTCCCTGAAGAGTTGAGTACAAGCAGAGCTTCTGTTGGTTCAATATTCCTGATACTGATCTCATATATGATCTCATATATATATATATATATATATATATATATTTTGGGGTGTGTTTGGGTGCCAAGGAAACACACAGATCAGTGGACTCATCAGGAGTGAATATAGTATTTCATTTGATGATGCTGTGTACTCGTAGGATCATCTTCTTTAGTTGTTTGAGCAGGTGTTGTGTACTCGCTCTACCTTTTTCCTCGGGGTTTATAATCTTCTCCTGTATATTCATGTCAGCATATTCATCGCTCTCAGTGAACCATCTGTGAAGGTGATCCATGCCAGGAGAACTTTCTGCCCCAGAATTAGGAGCCAAGTTTGATCCACAGTGCCTCATTTTGCAAATATACATGAAGAGTAGAAATGGTGTAACGGCACAGAAGAGGAAAGCAATCAAAAAGACGTTAACACCATTTATTTTTTGTACACTGCACATATGGTGGATTCAGAGAAAAGAATAGTTCATATAAACAAAAAAGGAGCGTATGGATTTAGTTTGAACTGTGGAAAATGACCTGGTAATTAGTTTAGCAATACAGGGATTCAGCAAAAGCAATATTCGGCAATTTGTTCTCATCACGAGAAACCAAAGCAGGTTTGCGACAGCTTAGTCGAATGGAGAGAGTGAGCTTGGATTTGTGGGTAAAGTGGTTGTTAAACTGACTTACACTCAATTTAACCAGTGTTTTAATTTAGGCTGGCTTTCATCATTCAAATGAATGAAAGCACCCAGTTCCTTCTCCTGGACGAGTTTGAGGTCGTGTGCCGGAGCCGTGGAGTTCTGTTTCAGCTGCTGCACAGGATCACGGACAGAATCAAGAGCAGAAGCCTATTGATGCAGAAGTGTTACCTTGGGTCTCTGACACGCTGCCTACAGCGGTTTAAACTGCTTTAACCCAGTTTGCCTCTGACTTTCCCTCTCAGATTTTCAACTCTGTGAGAAGTTCATGGAGAAATATTCACCATATTTTATTTTTTAAAGTTGAATTGACTACAACGCATTTGGCTCACAATTGCATTTAATATCTATGTCAAAAGATTTAAGTGCATAGTAACGTGTTTATAAGAACAGCAGCTACTCCATGTAAGGGCTGGCAATCAGATTGTACATGTACGGAACCCTGCGCAGTACTGCTGTTCCAGCAACAACACTGGTAGCCTTTCTGCTCCACCCTTAAATACTAAATGTACGCAAGTGTTGGAGATACTTGGCCGTGCAACCTGTAGAATAGCAGCAGTGACAGATGCTTGAGCATTTGAAGACAATCACTGGTGAGTTTCTGTTGGTGTAACCACCATGTCTGTCCATCATTTCTTTCTTTTCTTTTTCCCAAGTAAGTGAGCATACAATTGTGCACAGCCGGTGTTTGTATGAATGTTGTTTGCAGTGAACGCTTCCATCACAAGGTCTGTGGATCAAATGATGACCTGTTATGACCTTTCAAAGGCGCATTTCATGCTTTGTAAAAGGAGCGATAGGGATATCCTTCCAGAGGCTCGCACTAGCTCAGCGTACCTGGACACCCCTGAACTGACCCCCCCATGTAAATGGGCTTGTGTCACGTGTTCATACAGTAAGAGCGTGAGGAACTACTGGCTTTTGTAGGTGAGCAAAGTAAACCAAAGTTTCCTGACTTAAAAAAATCCCTTCATTTCCCGACCGAGTCAATCGAATATGTAAATTTAGTGAAACTGATGAGAACAAGAGGTATTTCATCGATCTTTTCTTTCTCCCTCATCGGCACGCCGCCCTCAGTTGTCTTAAAACTGCGGAGAAATATGATGAAATCATGAGTTTTGTCAGCTTGACTACCGACTTTATTTGAAAGCTTTCCATTCAGAAGACTGCAGAATAGAAGCCATCTTTAAAGAAAAATACAAATAAAGGCCTTGAAAAAATAATCTGTCTTGTGTTTAGATTTTCATCTTGTTACTTTGCGATGAAGTGCAGAGAACCACATGATGCCACCAAGGCCAGCGACCTGCGCCGACTGTAGATTAGTGAAATTAGCCCTTTTAGTATCTGCACTGACCACCAACGGTTATTAACACAAAAACATACAGTACCTGATTCCTTCGACATAAAAGCTGATGGACTTTAGAAACGTACGTTGACCCTGAGTGTCCTGAAAGGTGCCTCTAAATAAAATGCACCATCATTAATATTATTAATGTGCAGCACCGAATCTATCATGACGGATAATCGTGGATCTCCTGCTAGATGAGGGAAGAGAGTGAAAGAGCAAAAAGAGAAAGGTACAGTAAAAAGAAGAGGGTTACTATGGAGACTAGTGGTGTGTTTCATTACCTCCATCGTCTGCTTTTCAGTATCTTCTTCAAGTTGACAGAAAAGAGCAAATGTTCGTGTTGATTTCTGCCCAGTTCAGGTCTTCGACAGGGAGGATATTCAGGAGGTGGAGACCATTGGTGTGTCCCAACTCGCATACTTCCATACCGCATACGTAAAATTTTCTAATTGAGTATACGAAGCATACTATGTACTCAAATTGCGCTGTGCGCAAGTTTTGAGGGGGCAGTGCTGTTCCAAATTGCATACCGCCGCACGGCGCACTCACCAGAAATGATGACGCTATGTCTCCTTCTTCTACGCCAATTTGTGACCTGCTAGCACTGCGTCATCATCAGCTAATTACCGCCACCTTTTGTCTGCGCTTGCTTGTTGATTCTTGAAGCAGTAGAACAGCAAAATGAACGGTCATCGCGCATTGTGACGCCACAATCGGCGCCGAACAACACGAAGTCCTTCTGTTGGCTGAAGATGCAACGGCATGTATCGTTTATTTGTGTGATCGATTTAAGCAAAACATTCTGGTGACAATCCATTTTATTTTTCAAACTCGTGTCCACACACGATTTCAAACTTGTCCCCGTTATTTAATGTAAAGACGACTCTCCACAAGTCAGTGTCCACCGACTCTCACCACAGCTGTCAGCCACCATTTTTAGCAATGAAATGAGTGCAGCCAGTGTCCGCAGTCGCATACTCAAATCTTGACCGATTTGAGTACATCATCCGGGTACTTTTGCGTACTCCATTTTCACATACTATCCATACTTTTTTCCATTTTGAGTCGAGTATACTCAAAATTTTAAGTATGGAGGTATGCGATTTGGGACACGCCACAGGTCAGAGGAGAGGAGGTGAGGAATTAAAACTGCCTAAAGAGGGAAGTGGAGGAAAGGATAAGAGGGGAAAAAAACTGAGGACCAAGCAGAGGTGAAGAAGAAGAGGATTATCATGGAGGAGATTCCCAGACCGCTACAGTGGCCTCCTCTCCCACAATCCATCAGGATGTCTGAGGCTGCATGGCCACACGCTATGATGACGAATCTGCCTGTCACCCAAACACAATCCAGCATGACAACCTGGCATTTTAACTACTCAGATTACTGTCAAACATGGAGGGGGACATGGCATTTACTCCTGAGAACAGACGTTCAAACATTTCACCTTTTTTTTTTTTTTCTCCATGTGACATATTAGAAGGTCATATTCAAAAACTAAATTATTTATTTCAAGTGCAAATTCAACTCTAAATCAGACACCAACTTGTGCACCATTCTTCAGGTTAAGCTCGGTGGGTGCATCGCGAGCACCCCTTGGAGGTGCAGTGCAGTATCTGAGGGTCAGGGGTCTCAGGGTCAAGGGTCTGAGACGACAGAGCCTCTGTGGTGACACACGAGGATGACAAAAAAAAAATAGATCCAGGATAGTTTGATGCTGTCTGTCTCTATTTAATAAAAAAAAAAAAAATCCACTTCAAATGTTTTACCTCATTATCACTGCGAATCTGCAAACAGCATAAAAAGTTCAGTGGGTGCAATGATGTTGCGTGAAGAGAGAACAAACCCAGTCCCTCCTTTATTGTCTCTCTTATTTTCAGTCTCCTCGTCTGTTGCTCTGGTTTCTCTCATTGCTTCTCTTTCTTTCCTCTCTCAATCGCTCTTCTTATTGCTCTCTTATTAGCTGACAACTCCTGTAAATGGTGATTTTTTTTTTGCACAATGCATTTATTCCCACAGATTCCACCATTTTGATTGATAACTGAATTCCCTAGCAGGCACACATCCTCCTCGCTCAAATCGTACTTAACATTTTCCAGCTTCTCTGTGTTGTAGAACCTTATGAATGTTGTAAAACTACACACTCGCATTTCATAGTGTTCCACTTATGTTAACAGTATAGATTTAGATTGGATACACGCTCACACTTAGTCACAGTAATAACTTTTATTATTTTCAGATTATAATAAAGAAAGATCCCCGAATGATTTAAGCTCACAGGACCTTTCTTTCTAATTAATCAATCAATGTAAAAGAGAAAACAAAAACTTCACCTACTACTTAAGAATAAAGAAGAAGAATAATTTCCTTTGTGTCCACCTGCTGTGAGGCGTCTCAATGGATTGTTTTTTTTTTTGTCACATTCAGAGTCAACAAAGGTACAGACTTGATAGAAACTGAAAATATTCTAGACTGACTTTTAGCAACCACCACAGTACCCACAGTGCTGCAGCCCACTCTCAGCAGTGGCTTGTTATTCCTGTTTTCCATTTGTCATGCAAGCTGTGATGTGATGCAGGGCGGTTTAGGTCATGTTGCTCCCGGGAGAGAGTCCCATCCTGCTCCTTTGACCTCGCACACCACATTACCATTGTGAACAAAACTCCAGCATCTGTGGCAGCCTTTTTTAACTCTCTGATCAAGAATCATGAAGCCATCCTCATTACATCCTGGAAAATATCATAGATATGCATGATGTGGGTATGCTCATGCTGAAGGACAACAAAGAAGCTAATGTGTTCCAGTGGTGTAAGCAGAAATGACAGAGTGGAAGTGTGCGTGAGGAAATCAGGTGGGCCGAGCCAGTCCAAGATCGGTCATACTTAATTGATTCTGAAACGCATATGTTAACCAAATAGGCCTTTCCAAATAGGCTATAATTGCCTGAATGCACCAGGCTTAATCACACAAGCCTTGCACATAATAAGGGGCAATATTACAGGGACCAAGTCGCAATGGCTTCATGCAGCCTGGTGAGGCTGCCACAGAAACCACACGTTATTATGATCAAATACATGGATGCACAGGCGTGCACCAACGTGCTCAGAGATGTGAAAAAAAAAGAGGCGCAGAATGGCTACACACCGAGCGATGAAAGGGTGAAGCTTTTTAATCCCCACAACAAATGAGCAAATCTGGTCCACCCAAACTACAGCAGCAGACTTCTGCCAGCAGGAAGAGTACAATTCTAATTTGGAGCATGTTTCAAGAAGAACACACTCTTTCACCTCATAGACAACAAGGTTTTGCATCATCCATCTTTAAATGGCCTGATCTAATGCATTGTAAATTGTAGTCAATCAGGTGCTGAGAGATGCATGATGGATAGGTTTGCACGTAAGAAGACCTGCAGCTGTGTGTGTCGGAGAGAAGGGAGAAGGGCAATGTGGACCAGAAACGCAGTGTTGTCTGTTGCATGGAATGATTCTGTGACTTATTCATGACTTACTTGGAATACTGCTGGTGACTTTTTTACCCGAATGCCTGCAGGAGGGCCCACAGGATTATGAGCAAACCCAAATCACTCACTCACTGTCTCGCTCTCTCTCTCTCTCTCTCTCTCTCTCTCTCACACACACACACACACGCACACACACAGATGGCAGGCCCACCTGGGCCCACCCACAGCGATGCACCAGATGTGTTTGTGTAAACTGGGGTTAGTTTATGTTTGGAGAATCTGTCACGAGTATGTGGAAGACAGATGAAAAAATTGCATTTCTAGACCAAATGCATGATGACTGGTTCACAGCATCTTCCCCGCGTGTAAGTGCTGCTCCTCAGAGGACATTAACAATGAATCATTTGTAAACTAGAAATTTCCTGTGACCGCCTCTAAATGTATTATTCAATACATACACAGAAGTTAATCTGCTGGGCTGTTTACCCGCTGTGCGTCGTGGGGGATCGTCGTCACACATCCTTCTCGCGCATCATGAAGTCTGTTACTTTACTGTCACGATTCACTTGACTTGGGTTTAGAAACTGTATAATAAGCAACTAGATACAACATTAAAAAACCCCACCATAAATTACATCATAAAAACACTACAAAAACCCAAATGGTTTCTCACTGTTGGCCTAATATTGACGTCACCACCTCTTAAGCGCCGGTCTTAATCACTTCTCTGCTGATAAAATGCCTTTGAAATGCTTATAAAAATGGAGCATGTCAGCATTCCAAAGTCCCAAACAGTAAGCTTGCAACTACAACGATCCAACTTTAAGTGCGCAGCCTGCATAAATTGCCAATATACCAAAAAACCTTAAGTCTTTTAACAACCCCAAGCACTGAAAAGCCCATTAACATTAAGGACTTTGTAAAACAAAAAATTGCTGTCAATATGATACAGTATGTGGTAAAATATTTATTGCTGGAGCTCCATTTATGGGAACGACGTGATGTAACATGCAACTGCGTCCCACTGAAAAACAACATCACTTTTTTTTTCTTTTATGGGCAGAGAAGCGATGAAGTGCCACCAAAGGAGGGATTTTGTCAGATATCTAGAAAAAGTTCATTTCCTAGAGGACCCATGTGGACTTCTCAATCAACATGTTTTTATTGTGCTTATTAGATATCTCTCATGAATGTGCTGTTTGTGGTGTATTTTAGTGCATATATATTATAGTTTTTTCCCATTCTTTCTATATAAACACATGTTTGTTTTTCTAAGTGTGAGTGACATCAGATGGCAGTGCTCTGGGTTGATGCCTCTACTGGGCAAACTTTAATCTCCTCCAGTTTATGGGAGTACCGCCATGTGTTGTCATGTATCGCATGAGAAACGTCAAAACTCAGCAAAACTGAAAAAGATGTGTCCTACAACACGGCTGTCCTCATTCACTTCTGTGCTGTATGTGTAGTAAGACCTACACGGTAATTCAGCATGTCCATTTAATTGTGAGACAGTTTTTCTAGCTGCTTTTTTGGGACAAAATCATACCAACCAGACCGAAATCACAGAATTGTCCAAACTACCTTGGACCATTGTGTTCTCTTGTGAGAACTGAAGGAAAACAGGATTTTGTACAAGGCCACTGACCAACATTGATAGGGTTAGGCGTGATAAAATTGTGCAGAACTTTTCAGAACATATCATCTAACACCCAACATTCAAACTGTTTTATGAGCAGATACTGAACACGGTGCCATTGTCTTGTTATGAACACAATATCTGGATGTTCCCAAATGTTGAGGGGCATTCAACTGCAAGGGGGGGAACCAAAATGTATCTTCAAAATTCGTGTTCTTCTCTGCTCCTTGAAAAATGTAAAATCACCAGCAGTCCCTCAAAGCCCTCCAGCAAAGAGGCTTCCAGCTCTTGACACAGCTGTGAAACCTCAACCCAAGATAAAAGGTTTGTTCTAATGTGTTGGTTCTCTTTCTCACAGATAACGGTCTCTGTTCATTCTCCTAATCCAGTTGATCACCCAGCTGCTGGGAGTACTTCCACAGAACACCACTATTCCCCTGTTTTCCTTCAGTGTCAACAGCAGCCATGAAGTACAGTGAGAAAGAAACTGACCTGATTTAACTGCTCTGTGTGTTAAGGTCAAAATGTGAGGAGAGTCGGCGCAGAATAACAACAGGGAAAGAGGGAAAGGGAGCAAAAGCGGCCCCTCTGTGTGCATGACAATATGTGTACTTTATATATTTCTGACGTGAATGACTGCTCTCACACTTGTACGCCCACCCTTTGAATTCCATTTATCCGTGTGAGGAACTGTCCACACGTCACATAAAACGTCTGAGATAAGGAGTTTTCAGATTATAGGGGAAACATTAAACTTGGCGTTTTGCGCTGCTAGTCAGCATCGGTCTCGTGCCCGTATGGCCTGTGGCACGAGGAAGACTTTGATCGGCTGCCTTTGCACGGGGGCTGGGCCCAGTCGTAAGGTCAGGGGCTTTCAGTTGATCCGCTACATGATCACGTTAAACAAAGCCAACTGAGGTGCAGGCATCTCATTAGGTTGTTTTCTGGACTGTACAGGTATTCCAGGCACATCCAACTGTGAGTCGACCGTAGGGCAGCCAGGGAACATGCTAGTGGGATTATTTATCTTATCAGGCGCAGAGGGAGCGTGAACTTGTGGATGGAAAGAAGGATGTCTTGGTTGTTTTCTTTAGCCTACTATACCCCCACTGACTCAGACAAGTGGAAAACATTGTATCACCAGCAAAATAAACTTGGCAAATTCACAGGTTGGATGTGAATCTTTGAAAAATTCTCACCTTCACTATGCTTAACCTTTCCAATATGGCCTTCCACTGAACTATTAATCCTATCTGCTCAGAAAATTCAATTTCACTTGAATTGTTCAGAAGGGATTGAGCACATGTCAAATGCAACAGCAGAACTTGACCTTTTATCTATGCAATTAATTATTTGCAAGAAAAGAAATTGTGATTAGACATGGAGTAGTCATCTGCATAGAGCTTTGCGTCCATCTCCTTCCCTGTTTATCTTGCTTGAATTACTCATAAACCCAAAGGGAGCATTTAATAAGACAGAGGCAGACCAGAGCGTTTTGTAATCCCTGTAACATACATGTGGCAGCTCAGACTACATGGGTGAATGCGGTTGCCATATCTACCCAACACCTCTCAGCTAGAAACCTGTGTCTTGGTTGGTTGACACCTCAGATCTGAAGGACACTTGAATTGAGGCTTCAATGTCAGTGCAGTTGACGCACAAATAACGCATTCCATGTCTGTGAGAAAGATATGTTTATGTTTTGGCCTGAAAACTCCTCTCTGAACTGCAGTTAGATTATTCAGGGCTTCACATCAGCCTCATTGATACTGTAGGTCAAATCGATAAGATGATCTCACATGTGTGATGTGTCATTAGCCAGACTGCGGACAGAGTTACTGCTCGTATGGATTACTGTTAGTATTGCATCACAGAATAATGAAACTATTAGTTCAAGCTTCAAGCTCTAATGTGTGGGTGTATTTGCACAAGGTTCGGTGTGTCCCTTGTCAGAAGCTGAGAGTGTTTAACAAATGACTGCCAGCTCGGGGACACAAGGGCCAGGGACCTCTGCTAGGGAGTCGGCCAACGATAAATCTCAAAAATCAATATGACAGGGCCCGGGGTAATCAGTATCAATGATTTTAAACTGGAATAAGTCCCTCAGGGAGAAGAATGATAAAATCCTCAGGACTCTGAGTCTGAAAAACATCCCGAGGATGAAGAATAGTGAAGAGAAAGAAAAATAGGAGGAGAATAAAAAGAAAGAAAGAGAGATTATTGATGCTTTTTATCTGGAAAGCCCTGCAGCAGGGTCAGGAGCTCTGTTGTGCTTTCTATGCCTGTCACTTATGCTCCCTTTCCTTCTCCCTTTCTCTCATCTTCCATTACTCATTCTATGTCTTTTCATGTCTTTTTACTTGGTCCTTTTTTATTTTCTTAACTGTCTTTTGCGCCTGTTTACAAGTTGGTGCTTTCTGCCTTTTCTATTTTATCCCGTTCTTCATCATTTATTCATCGTTTCTGCTCCTGTTCAGTTCTTTGGTGCTCATCATCATGGGAGTGCCACATGCGGGTACATCTTTTGGAAGCTATGAGTCTATGACCTACAACTGATTACGTAAAAGCACCCTTAGGTGAGTAACTTCTGGACATGTTTACAAGTCCTGAGTTTAGTTTCTAACAAGAGATACAAATGACGGCAGTAAGCGTCGGCTATTTTTGGGTTCAGGTTTGTGGCAGGTCCGTCGAGCAGCAGCCTGCGCCCTTTGCATCAGACAGTATCTAATATCTTCACTGCTCTTCTTGGTAATGGTCCGAAATATGGTGGAAGGTCCTCTAAATGTCAGCAAATGACATTCTGAGAATCTGTCTGTTATTGTTACTGTTTAAGTTGTGTACTTCAAACATCATATAATCCTGCGTACTTCGAGTTGTTGCCTTGTTAGCAGGATTAATGGATGGAGCTGCAGATCATCAGGATGGAAGGGTGGGGGCTATTTTTTTTTTTTGGCTTCACTCATTCTGTTAAGGAATTGGAAGGAACGAATTGGTGCAGGTTTGTCACCTCCTCTTCGGTTAGCGGGATGGACGTTGTGGGCTCCAGGTGTGATTCCTGTCTCCTAGCCCTTGTTTTCCTCGAGCCAAACACTCTCGCCACACCTGCACCTGATGCTTTTGCCATCAGTGTGTGAGTGTGTTAGTATGCTGCCACCTATCAGCCTCCTCCTGCAGAATGCAAACTACTTTGGGTGGTTGGTAGCCTGTATGGAGGCAGCCAAATTCACTACAATATAAATGCACAATTTCGATGCATTGTGGCATTTTAATTTAGACGGACTGCATTTCAGCAAACCTCTTTTGCTCTAAACACAAATTGTTGTGAAGAGAAACTCAAAGGCGATCGCAACGACTTGGACTGCAAATGAAAACCAGAATTCCTCCAGTCCCAAAATCGTACCCTTGCCTTCGGATTCTGAATACATTTGTTTTTATTTGAATTTGATCTCTTTGAACAATTTTTGTCCTGTATCTCATCTTCACCTTTAAAGGTCATAGAGGGAGGAAAGGGTTGTCGCGTCCACTTCTACACTACACGCTGTAACTTTCCCACAATGCTGTGCAAGTATTGGGAGTTTTGAATGGCGAGGGAGACGAGCCGGAGGAAAGCTGCTGTTTTTTTTGTGTTAATCTCCTCTGTGGGAGAAATTGAGCCTCCTGCATTTTGTCGCTGCTCTGCTCCACTTATGTCTTCCTCTACCCGTCCCTTCTCGGCTCATCTTTCCCGCATCTCATCATGCCATCATCTCGGTAGAAAAAGCTTTTCACATTTCACTTTTTACATTCGTCTCCTTCTCTGTGCGGCTGCTTTTTGTCAGTTTCTGTCTATTCAGAGCAGATTAGCAGCCATCAAACTGCCACCCGACGCTGACTCATCAGCTTGTGAGTTGGGGTTAGTGCGAGAAGCTTGAAGCGCTTTGAGGTTAATCCTTCGTCAAGCCATTTCTTTAACCTTTGCTGTTACCACAGGACTAGTTTTTTTGCCCCCATGGTCCCACAATGATGAACTGTTGCTCAGCAATGATGATATGCCTTCCTTGCTGCTCGATGGGCTTTGGCAGCCAAACAGCACTGTAAGGCACTGTGTGTGGTTCCTACTTGAATTTTACCAATGATTTTAAATGTGCACTTTTGTCAGTGGAGACAATAAATACAAAAAACAACACTAATAACTTCCCTTTGTAACAATTGTGGGTGCACATTGTTGGGTTGAGTTAGCTTAGCAGTAGCGCAAGCCAATAGCCAAACAGTCACAGCCACACTGGTAGTTTCCACAATGGTCAGCATTTATTTAACATCAGCCTTCTCAAGGTGGTTGTACAGTTACTATCTATAACTGAACATACATGAACAAAATAAAGGCTGTGCGTACCAGGTACCACCCAGGTGGAGCACAGCTGTCTTGGCCCTGGCACAGCTGGAAGAGGTGGGCCTGCGGTCCAGCATGTTTTGTTAGGGGGTGGGATTTGTTTGTTTTTGGCTGCGTGCATGTCTTTCCCTGTTGTTCTGTCACTGTTCTTTAAACCAAGAAGCAAAATTTCAGTTTAGGGCGCAAACTTTCAGGACAGTTTGTCAAAGGGTGAACAGAAGAGCCTGCCACGGGGCAGACTTTAGCTCCTGTCTTACTGCAAGGTTTCACCTGCCCTGTCCTGCTCTGGTGAGTCAGTGAAATAAATCCTGACCCACAGGATTTCCAACCAAATATCAGGCTCTAGTGTACAGCTCAGCGGTGATGTAAGCGAACTCAAGCCAGAGCAGTCAGTCAATCCCAGAGCAGTGAGCGCAGGCCAGCAGGGGAGTGAGGGGAGTGAGGAGGAGGGACAACCCTGTTCCAGACCAGTAAAATGCAACCAGACAGTGTGAGTGTATGCCGTGTGTGAGAGTCAACCAAGCTGCAGAGTTGTCAGTATTTCTTGCTGATTGATCATAATGTGCAATGGTGCATTATCCTTAACAAAATATTGATTTTAGCTGTTTAAAATCCAACTTGCTACCAAAATCGAGGAAATGTGCTTCTCTTTACAACCCAGAAATCCTGCACGTTACCGTCCAGCCACCAGCTCCGTGCTACTGTGTCATTTCAACACAACGTGCTATCAACGCTCACACACCTCTCAAAATGTTTGTGTTGCATTTTTTATTCTGAAAAAAAAAAAAAAAAAAACAGTTTGCAGATACAGACAATGCCAACATTTTGTTCCGGCAACTGGGCTGCAGTGTCATATCAAGGAGCAGATAGGAAGAAATTCAGTTTGCATCGTTGTATTTTGCACACTGGGTCTCACTGCAAAAAGGAAATAAAAGGAAGATGTTCTATTGGGCTGTTCCCTTGCTTCTCAAATGTCTAGGGGCTGTACAGAAACACCAGAGGTCAAACAGGGCAAATCTACACCACGTCAATTAGTAGTCAGACACTGTTTCACCATTTCAGCCTGACCTTTTGATTTGTGATGAGGTGTCTTTCTGCTAGACAGCAGGGTCGGAGCATAGCAATTCTGGCTGGTATGTCCATCCTTTTAGCGCTCAGGAGAAACACTGATACAAGATACAAATTGCCCTCTGTTGAGATTGCCACTGAATTTGAAGATATCTTATTTGCCTTTATAAAAGTTGTTTCAAAACGTCTCAGCGTTAAAGAATTCAAGAAAGGACAAATTCTAATATTCCAATGATGGCAGTGGCCTTATGACCTTTATGCTTGTGTGACCATCAGGATAAAGTTCCTACTCAAATATTTTAAAAATATATCAGGCAGATCAGAGCAGAATGTGAACGCACTCATGGCGCCCAGAGGATCAACCCCTTTCTGATTTAACCTTTTCTTCTTGAACCGCCCGCAGGCCACCTGTTAATTTTGCACTCATGATGTGTTGTGATCCAACGTTTCCCCGCTGCGTTCCCTCTCTACCTCCACCGACGGAAACGCTAACATTCATTTACCGAGACGAGATCGTCTCAGCCATTGAGCCGGTGTCTGATCTGGGAGGAACTGGACTTACTGGGGTTGAATCCCGGGACACGCCCCCAACCCGACTCTGCCCCTGACTGGCAAGAACTTGGTGCTTTAGCGTCAGTCAGACGAGAGGTCTGGGACTGCAGATGGGAAAGACATGAAACGCTTGTTTATTTTTGATGGAGGACTTTGAGAGTCCAACTCATATTTTTTTGGCGAGCCCCCTGAAAGAACAGTGCCCAGTTTAGGAATCATCGTTATAATCAAAGAGAGAAATTAGGCTAATTTGTAACTCAATTTTTTTTACAGAATTATAAACATCTCTCACATTACTGCCATCATGACTTTATTTCTCTGTCTATTAAACCATGCAGCAAATACATTTCAGTCCCATGAATTTACTCTTTAAAAAAAATGAAGCTCACTAGCAGCTCAGCATATAGACAACGATGACAAAATGTAGAAAAACTAACGGTGGATTTTATATCGTAGCTTCACACTCAAGTATGACCACTGCTAAACCTAAACATGAGACCTTAAGCAGGGTGAATTAGTCAGAAAGACTCTGGATCTCTCTCACAAGCACAGACTCGGACTGACGTGCAATCGGTAAAATGTTGACGTGTTCCCTTTCTAAAAGCGTATTGCTGTTTCCAGGTAAAGGTCAGGGGGAGCATGGCTTTCTATTCCCTGTCCACTGCACAGCGCACTTTCTTTTGCTTGCATCATGAAGTGCGTGCGTGTGTGTGTGTGTGTGTTTGTGTGTGCGTGCGTGTGTGTGTGTGTGATCAAAATGATGAGGTGGAGCCGGATAAAGGCCACAAACATAAAAAGGCAGAGAGATGGCTGTCATCGTTTTTATGGGTAGTCTGCTTTCCTGTTTTTTTGTTTTGTCTTCCTCCTCATACATAAGCACATGCACACAAATGCGTGCATTCACTCTGTGACCTCACACACACGCGGTGCAGTCATAAACCCAGCCAGAGCTTCTCCCTGCGGAGCTGTAGCGCAGTGCTCAGTTTTGATACAGCTGGTAATAAGTCATCAGAGCTGTGAAAGCTGAAGGACCTGGGAAGTTTTATTATTCCTGTCATCACCACGCGCACACACACACACACACACACACACACACACACACACACACCAGCCTCACCGATGGCTCGGGATTTACAAGATCACACACTTGTACTGTAGGATCCCACACTGACTTTACAGGACGTGTCATCAGGGTTTAGAGTTAAGTCGTGCAGCGTCCCACTGTGGCGAGATTTGTGGCGAAGACTCAACTTTAAATTGCAATGCAAAGCAAAACCTTTAACAATGCAATGAAGAGATATAAGAGGAGCCACAGGCGCCGATGGACATTGTGTTTAAAAGATGTCCAAGGCCTCATCGTCAACTTAAGCACCCAAACAATTCACACTGAAGACCGGAGTGGTAAATGTTACCATAAACAGCAGACGATCCGCATGAGAAGTCGCACCTCTTAGAAAACGACATGATCTGCTTCCCTCTTGTGTGTCTGTCCACATCACTTCCTGTCTTTTCTGGGAACGCCTGTGTTCCGTCTATCTGTTGTCCCCTGTTTAACATATTATTAATCACTGTAATTCCACCAGTCGTTGTTCTCCGTGCCTACAGCGTTTTGCCAGTTTTTAAGAATCTTTGCTACCGCCCACTTATTTCAGTTTGCTGGGATTAGTCAATTTCAACAGATTAATTTAAATGGTTTTTGTTTGTTTTTTAAATTGTATCCCCCAGTGCTCTCCATACATGTCTGCAGTGCGACACGGGACATTTCACCAAATCCTATGAAACTTGACACGTTCTTTAAAAAAAGACGACAAACTCTCTTGTCCGTACTTGTTGTAGCTAACTTCCTGCAACAGATGGATTCCTGATTTTCACCCGATTTTAAATATGTGCGGCTTGATGGATTCGCTTCATTTGGTCAACCAGATAAAGCGCTTCGTTTGATGAATGTATGATCTGAAATGTTCACTTCCTGTGGCAGCAATATAGGATTATTGATTCTTACCAAATATGCCGTTTTTCTTACATATCTTGATGGATTTTGCGTGCTGTGTTATTTGCAGTGGCGAGCGGGGCGTGTGCTTGAATAATGGTGTTGGGGCAGTGCAGTAGTTTCTCAGTGTTTTCAGGCGGTTATTAGCCTCCACATTCCTCACAGTCATTTTTTAGGATAAGTCTCATCTCAGTAACCACAAAATAAAGCCAGGGAGCTTAATTTAGGTAAAAACAATTATATAAAAGGATCATAAACCTCTAAAAATAATGAACATAACAGAGGAAAATCTATCAAATCCACTAGTCATTAATAGGCTGTAAGTTTGGGAGGAAGCCAGCTGTTAAAACCTCACCTACTGCTCCTACAAGCTCTGTGGACTAATTAAGAAATGCTGGTAGATGCCTGCTGGATATAAAGGCTTGTGAGTGTGTGTGTGTATCTCTTTCTTGAAGACAGAAGGTGTGTGTGTGTGTGTGTGTGTGTGTGTGTATATGTATGTATGTGTATATATATATATATATATACACACACACACACACACACTGTCAATGTGAGAGCATCTTTGCAGCGTGAAGTCATTTCCCCAGATTCTCACTTCAAGGTTAAATTACAGTTTCGGGTTCAGCTTGAACCGATGACTTGACAAGAGTAACCGATCTCCCAGTGAACAGTAGCTTGTCAGTGATTCAAGCCAAATGAAGAGCAGCAGACAAGAACCAGGGAACAAAGTCATTTTTTAAGTGTAAAGGGAATCACAGACAATGAGACGATTCCTTCTCTTGTGCAGTGTTTGAGTTTGATTACACTCTCAATTCTCCATCAAGGGTGCCTTATAGTTGCAATCTTTCTCTTACTGCAACGGACAACTGGACAAATCACTGTGGGGTGTTCCTCTCTGGAGGTGCCACATGGATCACAGCAACTACTAGACTCAGATTCTGCCTGTTAAAACTGCCTCGCTTCATGTGCAATTACAGTCGTGTCAGTACAACCTTCCAATCAGTCAGCTTTGTGTTGGACCTCAAGAAGAATAAAAGGTAAAAGTATCAACTCTCCCAATGGAGAGTAAGGAAAATGGACTTAGTCGTTCTTGGTTCGCAGGAACTTTAAGGAAACGACAGGAGAGTTTTTAAACAGTGCCAAAAAGAAAAATGATATCAAAGGTCCTTTCCATGCAGAGCTTGCATGTTCTCCCGTGTCTGTGTGGGTTTCCTCTGGGTTCTCCCCTCCTTCCATGACACACATGTTAGGTTAACTACTACTTTCAGTTCTTGTGACCGAGGCAGTGGCAGAAAAGTCTGGTGTTGGTCCCCAAACGTCTCACGCGGCTGCTCACTGCTCTGTGGAGGATGGTTAAATGCTATTTTGCAGAAATGATGCTTTTCCTTTGTATTTAAAGACCTTTTCTTGTTCTATTTCTGCTTCTTGTGTGTCATTTTTTGCTGTATAAATCTTGAATATTGAACATGGAGCTTCACACTTCGGGTGAAATGGCATCATAATCGGGGGATTTTGTCTACAACTATAAATGTGACTGTTGGTGCCACTGAAAACCTGAGATTGTTGTTATTTGTGAAAATAATTCTGGAACGGATCCCAACAGAGACAATCAAGACCTTCTTGATTATTTGTTGCTTCTGGCTTAGTTCCGGCTGAATGAGTGATTGTTTTGGATGTTGTCCTGCCATATAAGAGCCTACAAGAGCATCATGAAATTGGGAAAACATCTTTTTGATAACACAGTCCAGGCTCTCTCTATGTCACCTCCAGTCCAGGGGTCAAATTAACCACATGACGAAACGCCAGCCGTCGGGAGTGAACGCAGTGTCAAGAAATCATCACGTCCCTGGGCGTGGGCGGGTGTCACACTTCACTATCGGCAGGACATTTTCTAACATCTGAGGGGGCAGGGGCGTTGCCTCTGAATGATATTAATACAGGAAACACTGATTTCTCTTTAACTACACTGAATGATTATAAGGTTGCTGTATTTTCACCTAATTAGAGACATATTGCTCTTACCATCGAAAGTATTTTTTGGTTTTACAATGAATGATATCCCCTTTTTAATTGGAACAATTGTCCAGACTTGTAGTTTAAAATCTGACATTTCTAACAAAAACAAAAAAAATCTTGAAAATTTGAAAATCATTTGGGATCTGGAGAGTCATCATGTCGATTGGTGAGATCATCCTCCTGCCGGATGGAAAAGAGCGTCTGCCGCGTCTCAGTGCAATCCAACATGGTCGTCTTCTGTTTTGACTTTTCCAAACCACTTAGCTAGAGAGGGTTCGCCATCGCCGCCAAACACACTCAACCCAATCCCAATAGATGCTGACGTCTGGCTGTGCAGAGTCGGTCGGGCCAAACCACCTTGAGCCATGGGGGGACATTTGAAGATCATTAAAACACATTTATTTTTTTGTGTCTATGATTTACATACATCTTCTCAATGTGTATAATTACATCATTAAAACATATGCAGTGTGTGTGTGTGTGTGTGTGTGTGTGTGTGTGTGTGTGTGTGTGTGTGTGTGTGTGTGTGTGTGTGTGAGGTTAGCGCCAGCTTCATTGCCAGAGGTTCGCCTCTCAACTAATTAAGCAGGTAGGCGGCGCAGACGGGGGAAACTGCCTGCACAGGCTGAGCTGATGGCCATTAATGTGACTTTTGCCTCCACTTTAATCTCTCTTATAGCTGGAGAGAGATGGATGGAGAGTGAAATGGAGGGAGAGAGAGAATGTAGATCCTACGGAGCTGCGACAGAGAAGAAGAGATAAGGAGTGACCTAGAAACCAAGAGATGGGAAAGACAATAAAGGTTTAGATGGAGAGAACAGATGGAAAACTGAGATGGAGGGAAAATCTGAGAGCAGGGAAAACGAGGAGGATAGTAGGAGCATAACAAGGTGCAAGTGACGGATAAGAGGAAGTTAGGGACTAGGAGCCCATGTGGTTTGCTTGAAAGGAAATGATGACAAATGCATGAGAGCCACAGACAATTTTGTTGATGTTGATTTCCATTTCTTCTCAATCCTTTAAATGCAATTTCTCTCCCTTCGGTTTCCTTCTGTTGCCGTTCCTTCCCTCATTTCCTTTCCTTCATTGCTTTCATTTATTTTATTTGATTCACCTTCGATTCCCTTCCCAACACTTGCATCCTGTCATTTGGATCCTTCGACTTGCTCAAACATCTGGAGCGGTGCAGCATGCGATCAGGCATATTATACTTCACTAACAAGTATTCATTAGTTTAATGGCACACTTTACGCCTCCTACTGTGATTAATAAAGTCAGTCAACATGAAAATGAAAAATAAATAGGTGTTGAGGGCGAGGCTGTGAACCGTCCTCCTCCTCGGAGAATGTTCTCAAATGTGCTCCGTCTCCGAGTGTTGATTATTCTCTGAACGGAGAATAGCGGCAAAGTTTTTAATCTACGGTAACCTCAAAGACTGCAGGGCCCCTTGCATCTCTAACGTCAGCTCCTCTTTAATGTGCACAGGCGTGATCATCTTGAAGGGAGCGCATTTGTTCGGTGCAGCTTGACTGGTTTGTGCCGGCTCATTTTTTTTAGCTTCACTCTGCACTGCTTCTGTCGGCAGAAGCCTTCATTTTACCCAGGAAGTCCATTGCTTTACTTCCTTCTGGTTGGTCATTGAGTGTCAGTTAGAATTGCACCCTGCAGACAGGAACCCGCTGGAAAGGGTGTCATCTTAACCTTGGCCGAACCTGGCGAGTGTAAATTATCACCAAATTCTGTCAAACTGTCAACCAACTTTGGGAATTTAGGATTAAAAAAAAAAAGTTTGGTTACTAAAAATGTTTAACAAGAGGTCTAGTCTGACCCCAGCAACACAGCTGCTGACTGTCCAACTGAATCGTGTTCATCAAAAGCTTGTGTTGGGAAAAACAACAGGAAATGAACATCACTTAATGCTGCAGGGTTCAAGGAAAAATCGACCACGTGTTGCTTCCGCGGATGTTTGTTTTTGTATCAGTGACATTTTCTCCCCTTCATCACATCAAGAAGCCTGGTGGTTAATGAATGAGGACGTGCCAGGTTAGTAAGAGCAACAGCAGCGTTGATTTCAAGTCCACTTCTGGCCATCTGATGAGCCCAGAGCTCACTGGCTGGATGTTTGGCTGCTGAACGGTCACCAGCTGGCCACAGACTCTGACTGCCTGCCGTTTGGTGTACAGCAGGTTACCACAACTTATACCCCGAAGAAGCTGCTGGACAGAAAGCGAGTGGGGCAGCCGCAGTTTGCATCATAGGAACGGCCCCTTACACAGTTCACGTTGGCATTTTATCCATTGTTATTTTATACGACTATTGATTCCAGCAGCTTTAACTTGCAGTCTAAAATACGTGGTGCTTAAACTGAACTCTGGACAGAGACCAAGGTTGAGTTCGATGCTTTTGTGGTGAAATAATGAGTGTTTTGTCCCACGGCATTTTCCCAACATCATGAGAGATTTATTTGCTTGAGCTTGTTGGGTAGAACTAACAGCGACGGGGGTTTCGACCAGCACTCCGCCGTGAAAACCTCCATGTTGTTATTTGGTGGAGACGGACACTTTTGTCATGATTTCTTAGCATCGACGATATACGATTGGACTAAGCAGTTTATCGCCAAATCCTGCTTGTGTCTGACTCCTGCCTGCAGAGGTTCCTGCAGCATCAAAGTTACAAACAGACACATCTGCACACAGGCCTTGGCTCCAGAAACACCCATTTTTACAAATTATTCATCAGCAAGAAATTAATTTGTGTGCAAATCTGTTTAACAAAGTGACAACAGCCTTATTTCACACTGGATTTGGCAGAGGTGCGTTTCTAGGTTTCACCATAGACGTTGCTGGAATAATGAGCTGATAGCTCAAGCAATCATTGGACTGAGAAATGTGGGATACAATAGGAGTCGAATACAAACGCCAATACGAGCAAACTTGCTGCTGGGCTGTGACGGACAGGGACTGAGAAAAGGAGGGAAACAGACAAAGACAGGAAAGGTCAAGCACACTGAGACAAAGCAGGGAAGAACTTCCAAAATAAAACAGGAACTGACCAGAGTGGAAAAAAACAAAAGCAAAAACAGGAGAAACACACACTAGAAACACACTTATGAAAAACCCGAAACCTAACTGAGAGTTCATATCTTAATAATCACACAGAGCTGAAGGGACAAAGCCAACACTGAGAATTTTAGGAGCCTGATCCATTTTGATTTTGCAAATTGACAGAAACATTCAAGAACAGAGAACCAAAGAAAGAAAGACGCCTGAAATAAAAGAAATGCTGAATATCATCAGGCTTAAGGTTTAATAACGCCAGTCAGTCCTTGACGAGTGGCGAGCGTGCGAGACGACGTGAACATGTTAGATCTGGTACTGGGTTTTCAATACACACAATATAATGTACAATCTTGGTGGATAATAGAGAAATTATGAATAAATAAGTAAAAGTTAAACACTGGATAATTACTACTTGCAGTACATAATTGTCTCACTTTGATATTAAAATGAGGCGTTTAGTATTTAATAAAAAAAACCTGCTTGTAAGGAAAGAGATCTTATTTTGCAGTGCATTTCAGGATATTAAATTATCTCAAGGCAGTCTTACTGCACATTGCCAAATAAGCATTAGACTTCCATAAAAATCTCAAATAAACACATTCATTAGTAATTATTCTGAGAATTACTCGCTCGTTGCTGCCATGTTTCGTTCTCCCGCAGCAACTTTACTTCCATTGCACGAAACAGTGAAAGTAAAGTCGTGCTCAGGAGGCGTTGGCCCGGCAGGGTGACAGCGGCCTATAAAACAGGACACGTCAGCGCCGCGCTCACAGCAGCCGCATGGTAATTTAAAGAGTGACAGCACAAATGCCGAGCACCACTTAGACCTACATGATAATAGCGAGCCAGAGGGAGCAGCTGCCTCGGGGAAACTTTATTCGGACAGAGGATACAGTTTTTTAATTTCAGCCCTCAGCAGATCAGCGCCACCCTTCATTAACCTGCCCTGACCTGCTCATTAATTCACATTCCTGCTCTAATTGGACAGCGGTATGTGTAATAGCTGCTGTATTCTCATGCTATTCCTGAAGAATAGAAAAGAAGTGATTAGGAAAAGTAGAAACGATTAAGTAAAGTGACACGGGCGAGTCTCATGCATTCACAGCTCCGTCTTTGTCAGCAGGACCGCCATGAGCCGCATGTGGGCGATGAATACTGCTTTCTGAAAGGATGAAAATCTAATTAAATTAAGGAATGAAGGGTAAGTCACAGGAGGAAATGCCAGAATATGCTCCCATAGCAGGAGTGGATTGGGCACTATTGTCCTCTTTGGCTGGAGAAGCCCCCTCTGGAGCAAATGACTTTCATGTAGAATCCAGCAATGTGGCTTCTTGGGAGTTTCAAACTGGAGTTAAAAAGGTTATACAAAGGTTTTGTTCTTATTTGGTTTTCAGAGTGGAGTGGATCCACCCACGCAGACGCTGTTTACACTGCTATCACACTCTGCTAGCCTGAATAACTGTGAAGTAGTGGTAATTATTCACGCCTGAAGACTGGTAAGTGTTTATATATCAGGTCGCTCCTCCCTCTAATAGGCTGGATGTTGTGGTCAGCCAAGGTTATATTGGTCTTTTTAGATGATGAATCGGGTTTTTACCGATACGAATCTGGAGAAATGAATATAAAACAATATTAAAAAGCAATAACAGCTTCTCTTTATTTTCCCTTCTGTTTGGTTGCTTCTGCCTGAGTCTATCCCCATCCCTCGTATTTCGATAAAATGCTAAAACGTGAGCAAACGGCAGAAAGGGCTGAGGCAGGAGAAACACTGAGAGAGACGCAGCATCCTCGAGTGCCACGAGGCGCTGCAAGGGTGAGACTCCCCTGGAGTGGTGGAGGACTGCTGGTCTCCAGCTGTATCAGTTCAGCCTCTTATCGCGGGCCTCTGTTATGGCCGAAGCTGGAGCTGCAGGGGCCCGAGCACCTCAGACGCCTGATACGCTCTCAGGCCCCGAGCGTTCTGTTCTCTGGTTCTGTGTTTGTCCGGGTCTTGTTAACATGATAGGAATGTTTTGAGGGAATTTCTACAAATTTGCATTGCATTAAACGTCCGCTGGGGGTCAAGGATGAGCTGAAACATTCTGGAAGTCAAAGGTCAAAGTCACTGTCACCTCATTTAAAGGCAATATCTCTGGAATACCTCGAGGGAATTACTTTAAATGTACTGTACCACAATTGCCCACTTGGTCTTGAAAAAAAAAAGAATCTGGAGGTCAAAGACATTAATGGTGTGACCCCAACAGTTTGACTCAGAGGTGCGGGACTGAGTTTATACCATAGTTTATAATATGCTGAGGAATTTTGAAGACAGGAACGTATACTTTGAAAGAGTACACAAATACTTCATAAACACACGCGTATGCTGGTGCACTCACCGTCTCAAACACTCATCGCTTTTTACACTCAGTAAGTCTTGAGATTTTTTTTCATGTGTTGCCATTAAGTAAAAGCTGCTGATTCATCCACATTTTTAAAGGTCCATATGCTGCGGAGCCCCACTCCACTGAGCTCCTAATTCCTCCAACACTGTTTTTATTACCCAAACTAAAAGGGAATCATTAAGGGCTCATCCCAGGTGTGTCACCGGTGTCAGCCGGGACTCTGGAGATTGATTTGCTGATGAAAAATCTTTCATCTTCATCATAGTTCTGCTGCCGCCGCCGCTGCTGCCGGGGCAGGCACAGACGAGGCCCCCCGGCCCCGGCATCGCCAGATTACAGAGTTTTTCATCTGCTTAGACTACTTTAAAGAAAAAAATAAAAATGTAAGGCTGGAAGAAAATGTAATTTAGCAGTTTCATCATTTGTATAGATTTATTATGTCAGTTTTGGACTGAGGATGATTAATCTTTTCTCTGGTAATATACATATTGGGGTGGGTGGGTGGGGTTTGGGGGGTCATGGAAGTGTTTGAGGCTCCAAATATAAAAAATATGAAACTCTCTTCAGCGCTGATTTGCTCTCACAGGCCGACACAAACCATGAGTTTGTTCTTCAAATGTTCTAACACTCGTTGCACTTTTGTCAAGGTTAAGTTAACTTTACGCATGGCTCTGCCGTCACTGGGCTATGTTGGAAAGTGGTTATGTTTAAGGTTTAATAAGGATTAATAAAAGAACTCATCGAGTCTTGACCTGTGGTTGGAAACAGGAAACCCTTTTTTAACCCTTCGCCGTGTGGACGGCGGTGGACTGAAACTGTCGCCGCTTCCTCAAGTTTAGGCAACATCGTTGATGAGGTCTCAGAAACCACCTGCTTTGGTTAGGACTGCTTCTCAGGACTTCCTGGCTGTTATGTCTTTCACTTGATGCCAGCGCACTCAAAACCAGGTTGAAGAAAGTTCACTTCCACTTTGTCGTATTTTAACTGATTAAGTTCAGTGTGAAGTTTCGAAAATGCTGAAGTAAGCACGTAGCAACTTTGGCTCATTTGTTGTCTAATGACTTCATAAGCTGTTGACTGACTGAACATTATTGCTGAGGCTATATTTGGACGCTCAGAGTCGCTACTTCTTTGTGCAGTAAAGAGCTGCGTTGGTTGTGCGGCGGTAAAACGAGTCTTGTCAAAGTTAAAGAGAAGGCACTTTAATAAAAGGATCAGTTATGAGCTCCCAGCACTTCACTTGATCCACTCCTCCTCCTCACTCCTGTTATCAATAAAACGTTCTGTCCTGATCATTAGAACCAATAAAAGCAACAGCAGGAAAGCTGTTTCATAAACCTGCTTTTTTACAGACAGTCTTTAGCAAGTAAAGCAGCACCAACACAACAGTGAACTCCCTCAAGGTGATGAATCTCTGCTTCACTTTTCCAATATTTAGCCGCTGCGGGCTGCAACGTTGCTAAACGGCTAAATGGCAGTCATTTAACATGAAAACACAACAGCACAAACTTTCAGTGAAATGAGAGCTCGGAGAGTTGAAACGACCTCTCTGAAGCTTCGTTTGTGAAGGATTTTTGAGAAATTCTGCTGATCCGGTCCCTCGGTTCCTTCTAGCTCTGTCTTTTCTCTATATAATGAAAGCGACTGTGGGAAATCTGTGCACTGATCCCACATCAGCACTCCCTAATTGGAGAAACTTGGGAAATAATAAAATGAGCCTTGGAGGAGATGATCAGCTTAGAGGCGGCCCATCCCTCACATGCTGACCCTATCTTTTTACCTCCTCATCTCAGGTGATTAGAGAAATCTCCTGGACCCTGTCAGAAACTCAGAGTCAGCACACTCATACACTGAGGTGAGTGTGTTTCATTTTGTAACGTGCACTTGCATGTAGTTTGATGTGTGTTTGTACAACACCTGCATGTCTGCACAACACAACTGTTTAAATATTCGCGCGGCAGGATTTCGAAGAAATATATGAAAAGACTGCAGGATCTTAACGCCACGTTGTCGGTTAAAATTCAGCAGCAGCACCAAAGAAACAATGTTAACAGTTTATTAGTACCCTGTCCCGAGGCACACAAATCTCTTTTTCCACAGTATTTTGGGGTTTAAACATTTATTTTATAACTGTTCACTGACTTTTGTAGGAAAATATGTATCATTTGATCAGCATCGTTAAGTTAGACAGGTTAAATTGGTTTAAGGTCTGCGGGTGATCTCAGCCTTTTCTACTTCAAGGTCACCTCCTCGTTCTAAGTACTCGTTCCAAGATGCTTGGGTTTGGTTCCCGCTTTGCTTTTGTCTGTTTGTTTGTTGTTGGGTTTTGTTTTGTTTTTTTGCTTTGAGACCTTTTCCCATCCAAGACGCTCAACTTACACCTGAGCATCTCAGATCGATCCCGTGACTTGTCGATCCAAGGAGTTTGCGTTCTCAGCATGTCACGGGATCTTCATTTATTTCATTTGGAATTGCTTCCACAGTGCCGCTGAGTAGTTCCGTTTTTTTTTTTTTTTTTTTTAAAGGTTCGTTCTGGGCCATGATAACATTTCTGTCTTTTATTCGGTTATTTAATGATACAGACATCATTTTTTCAGTTCACCCCAAAATGTCTCCTTACCAGACACCCTCAGGTCACAGCAAACATCCATCGTGTTAGCAGACAGCCAAAGATACGGACGCCCCTCAGGTCGGGGTTTGGATGCTTTTGATCCAAACTGACATTTCTACTCCATTTGAATTTTAGTCTGCATTCATGACAAGACGCTTCCTTTGATAGAGTTTATGTACGTAGACACAAATCTACTTGTGCCGTCTCTTTAGCATCAAGACAACGGCTTGGTGTGTATGTCGGTTTGCAGCGTGGAAACTACATTCTTCAGTTCCCTCTCTACCATGCGCGTATAAAAGCGATACAGCATGGAGGTCAGACACAAGCGGTAGAGGTGTAAGTCGTGCTGCGTCGTGAGGGGATGTTCTTTCTTTCTTTTTGTTCCTGCCGTAACATCCAGCCACCGCATCAACATTCTTCTACTTGGCATGGATTTGATTCAACTTCATGTAGTGTTTTAACTAAGTGAAGCAGAGCAGAAAAGCACAGGTGCCTCCCCAGAATTCCGGCCCACACAGCATCTGCTTTGGGGTGTGATGGGAATCGGTCGCCTCTTCCTGTTGGCTTTGTTTTACTTGTGTGTATCCATACAAAGGCACTGTGCAGTCAGCTACACTCCAGCACATCGTGTCACGTTGCCAGAGCAGTTAGGCTGATTTCACAGGTGTTTCCCCAGGCAAGAAAAACAGAAAATGCAGTTAAACAACCAAATCAAAGCACACAGAGGAGCTTCGCCAGGAGCAGCGACACATTCTGTCATGCTACAAGACTCGCACATGTCTGGAGTGTTGTGCTGTGAAAGGATTTTTTTTTTTTAATATGTATTAACATAAAATGCAAGTTCGATAGCAAGAATATCCTCAGCATTTCAACATAGTGAAATAGAAAATATCTAGTATGGATCTTTAGGTCATGTGACATGGAAACTACTGAAAAACAGATATGAATTTCCCATTAAAATATTCCTATAAAATGGAAAAGGTGTAAAAATGCAAGAGCAACAGATGCGTCTTATTTCTCCATCCCAGTAATAACAATAATATCTGGTCCCTGGGAGACATGGAAGCAAAAAAAAGAACAACTATGAAATGAAATGTCAATAAAAGAGAAACATGGAATATACCAAACAGTAAAATCGCAGAGGTGTGTATCGCCTCGTTTATTGCTGGTGTTCCAAATGTCGTGTGACGTCTCAGAAGTGGGGTCTGATTTGAGGGATGTCTTCAGCGTTTCCTGAGTGGGAGGAAGACAAACGGTGCGTCGGGCCTTCCGTCATCATCCCAAGAAAAATCAAGCCTCGGCTGCAATTTTAATCAACAAGAGGATGAAAGTGTCTTAACTGATTCCTGCTTTCAGAAATGTGATAAGCAGCGGTTTGACTGCTCCGTCGCCCAAACGCCAACTCAAAGAGTTTTTTCCTGAATAGAGAAAATGGAAATGAAACTCTTCGCTCCGGAGACAAACAGCGAGGTTTTGAGCTGACGCGGCTTAAATCAGACGCTATTCACGTCTGAGGACGTATCGCCAGCTCCGTGACCAGAGACTCGCTCGCCGGAGTTTATGTGCAGTCTGTCGTCGTCGTCTTTTTTTTTCAAATCTGAATATAATTCATGGACATGATGTGTTTTTATTTCCCCAAACCACTTAGAAACATGAATCTCTCCAACAACATGAATATTGACAAGTCCCTCTTTGATTTAATATTTACCTCGCGTGTCTCCCTCTCCCTACCTTTCTGCATGAGTGTGCACATGCCCCTGAGCATCCACCTTTCTGCCTTTGTGTTTTGAGTTTTATTCTTCCGGCAAGTCATCTGAGCACTCTTTTGTGTTTTTCAGTAAGATCCTGCTTCATATTTCATCATGTTCTGTACTTTCTAAAAGCATTCTGTCAGAAAATGTCATTTTCATCTCTTCAGTATGAAAGTGCTTTGCTCAAAGAGAAAGCAACACAATCTGTGGAGGAACTTGGTAAATCTGCACTGTGCGCACAATTAGAGGCGAGTGATGTCTGTGGGAGGTGAAATAAACAGGAGAGGGTTATTTGTGGAAAAGATAAGTACAATACATGATAGAATTATGGGGAAATTTAAAGGGGAATTGAAGGTCCATATGAGGATGGCACACATGGATAAAACAGAGAGGATAACCGGAGGATAATTAGACCAGATACGTAATGAAGGTTCCCCAAAATGACCCAAACAGAGGGAGGAAAATAAGTGAAAATAAAAAGAGTGAGAGGGAGGAGAATCTGCATAAACAGAGAGGTGGAGGGGCATTTGGCTCCCCCGGGGGATACGTTGAGAAGAAACAAATCATTAAAAGTTATACAGAAAAGTATGGTGAACAGTTAAAAAAGAGTTTAGCTTCATAAAATCTCATTCGTTTTATCTGAGTGTACCTGAAAAGTATAATAATCATAAAAGATCGTGATTATGCAGTGATTATGCCGTGCAATAGATTGTGAAGGAAAAGAGCGGCGAGAGATGAAAAGGAAGAGATGCACCAGAGTTGGGAGAGGAGAAAGTTAAGGATCGAGCGAGGAGAAAGGAAGGGGGATCGGTGGCCGAGAAAAGACAGATTAAAATGTGTAGGGGAGGAGAAGCAGAGGTGGGGAAGAAGGAGGCACATAAAATGTAGAGGGGGCATATGACGGCTTGGCGGGGGTCCAAGGGCTGCTGGCGGCGATCAAGCTTCTTATGAAGGCCACTTTGGAGAGCCGGTTAGCAGTGCCAACAATACAGGGGGGAGAGCAGAGAGGGAGATGGCGATGGAGAGGAGGAGAAATACGGAAAAGAAATGGAGAGTAAAAAAATGGAATATGTAACAAACAAGTGCAAAAAGAGATGAGTAACCAGGACACAGGGAGAGAGAGAGAGACAGAGAGAGAGCAGGGAAATGTTCAGATTCCACATCCACTCTGCCGTGACTTCTTTGGCAAACAATAAAATAACTAAATAATTAAAAATAAGCAACCGGATGGTTCATTCCAGTTCATTCAGCTGGAAAAAGCTCAATTTTGGGGGATGAGCATTCTGAGACCTCATCTAAATAAAAGTACCTCCCATACCTCCGTGTGCTGTAAAATATTTATGTTTAAAAATAAAACCATGTAATAACTGCTTGAGTCTCCGCTGCCCGAGCAGAAAGTCCAGATCTTCCAGTCATTTAGAACTTCGGCATCATATGACACAACAGAAAGGTCTGTGTCACCTCCAGTGTTGCGCTAGTTACTGCAAAACAGTAATAAGTTATAGTTACTAGTTACTGCAGTTCAAAAGCAACTCAGTTACTAACTCAGTTATTAAAACCAAAAAGTAAAGCATTACTATGAAAAGTAACTATTTAGTTACAAAAAAAAGTTCAGAACTGTCAACATTGTGAGCTCTGTACTACCTGGCATGCATTTTCATCACTGAACTGAACTCTGCTCAGCAATGTGGTCGACATTTATACAAACACTGAGATGTTTCAAAGTGATTGATTGATTGATTAACTTTAGCCTGGTTAGCAGTAGCACTCCCTCGCTGAAAAGAACAACTCAGGCGCTGTTGCTTAGGGGTGAGGTGACATCTGTGTCGGTATCTGTGCCGGTCCCTGACCCGCTAGCTTTAGCAACAAGTTTCGTCGCCGCCGCGTGCTGCGTGCCTGGACGCTGCGTGCCTGGACGCTGCGTGCCTGGACGCTGCGTGCCTGGATGCTTTGATAGATTAGAGCTGCTATTTGTGGCTGCAGAGAGGGTCTTCGTTCCGAGACACAAGTTGCATTTAACATAAACATTTTTCTCCTTCTGCTCAACGAAGGAGAAGTAGTGAGCGTACTTCCACGTGAAGAAACTCGCCCTAGGTTCCGCCATCATGTCTTGCATGTTCTTGCTGTTGTAAAAAAACACGCCCCCACAGCGCAGCTCACTCTCCTCCTGTCTCTTGCACTTCCCCCAAGCCCCCCCGCCACAGGAAGTAAACACAGTGGCTCAGCCGAGAGAGTAAAATAACGCAAAATAAACTAATAAACGGATCATTTAGTAACTATAACTGAGTTATTGAATTTTAAAAATAATGCGTGTGATTATTAGTTACTGCCGAAGTTACTTTTTTGGCAGTAACTAATAACGCAATAACGCGTTCGTCCCAACACTGGTCACCTCTGCGTATTTGGAACTGCAGCCCTGACTGGAGGAGTTTTGGTGCTCCTGGTAGACGCACATCAGCAGCTATCACCCCAGCAGGTGACAGTTATCGCCGTGAGACAAGAAATTTGATCAAAACTGATAACTGACATCTCCAGGAAAACTCGGCTGATAGCTGCAACCTCTCAGTGACGCATGAGAGTCTTCAGGATCTACAGTTTTATCCGGATCACCTGCAGAAGTTTCTCCTGATTTTACTTATCTTCCCTCAAAACTTCATCTGATCTGCCTGTTTTGTTTCTGCAATATCCTCGTCCTCAGCGGAAGTAATAAAGAAAGTGGACGATGCTGACTGGGGAATAATGAACTGCCTTTCACAATGCGTCCGCTATGTGCATCTCTTGTTTCCTGTCAAATGTCCTGCAGGAACGACAAGCTGTCTGCAACCATGAAACATACCTGTGAGAATGAAAAAAAAAGTGTTCAGCATCATTTGAATCCCCTACGGATACGTAATCATCCGTGGTTAATGTCAAACGTGCGGTCAGAGATGCTGCACACATGAGGGATGAACAGATGAGCACGGCTTCAGGATGCTCTTGGAGAAGGTCCCTCGCCCTCAAACATCAGTTTCCTTGTTTTCTCTCCTGACTGCATCTGTAAAGCGTGAAATGTTGTTAAAAATAGCCAACGAACTCTGTCCGCTTGTCTGCGGCCCGACCAGAAGAAAAAAGTGAAAGAAAAGCCTGCTGGCATTTTGAAATGTTCCCTGTCACTTCCCACGAAATAATGGCTGCAGAAAACATCCTCCCGTGAGGTCTTATGATAATTGGCCCATATGTGCTGGACACAGTGACGGTAATTAATTGCTACACAAAACTTGTGAGGCTGCTCTGCCGCGCACTGTGACCTCCAGACATGAGTTCAATGACACAGTGGGATTCTCCAGAGCTCAGAGTGGCGTCAGGGGACAACTGGAGGGGGTGATTAGATTGAGATTTGACCTTTCCCAAAAGGCACTGAGCCCACATCGCCTTGTTCCCTTTGTCACTAGATTAGAGAATTTAAATGCAGTGGGAGGTCATCAGGCGATTTAGCGCATGGCTCTGTCGACCACGCTGTCACTGTCTCCAACGCTTCTCTGTCTACTCTGGAGGCCGAGCAGGAAAGAAGACGGTGAGGGGGGGGCGGTAGGGGGAGGAAGCAAACTACAAGGGGAAGAAAGCAGGAAACGAGTAGGAAGTGAAGGGGGGTTAAAAACGGGATGGAAGGGGGGGGGGTGAAGGGCAGCAAGGACAACAGTCAGTGCATTCACATGATGAAAAGTCTGTTTATAGTGTTAGGCTGACAACAACCGGACTGTCAAGGTTCCTGTAAACACACAAGTTGGAGCAACGGTCATATATGCTTCAGTCAGCCTGGCTGAGATGTTCTCCACACGTTCCAGAGGTGCCACTGCAGTACTCAATCAGATAATAGTCAAGAACATTGCCCAAGAACCCATCAAGAACACATTTCTGGACAGATGAAGCTTTGTGAGGTTCCATCATCTTTGGATTCAAGTCTACCTCTGCTTGTTTGTTGTGCGATGCGAAAGATGAACTAGAAGACAGTTTGACTGCAACCCGCTGGAAACGGCTGTACCTACACCTGCTAAACTACCACCCATAAACCAGCTCTTCCCTGGTTCATGTACGATTAAATGGACGAATGACTGTAAATGCAAACCCACTGAATGTGGTGGGAATCATGCTGGGGTTGACAACACCTTGTGAGGGAAGGATTGATTAACTTGGGGGTGAAAAGGAAGAAGAAAAGGAGGAAAAATCCAGTGTGAGGAGGAGCCTCATGAGAGCGCATGAGGTAGGACAAACCTGAAATCAAATTGTGGAATCCTCTTCATAACGTGCGCAAATGTGAGGGTTGAAGCTTTAGCACCAACAGGAAAGTCCTCCTTTGGTCACTGGTTCTCTTGACCTGGAGGTCCGGGTTTGAGGCAGGTCTGCTGGAACCACCTTCAATGGCAGCGACTCTCCTGTAGGCTGAGAGTCACAATCAGAATAACGAGCGGGAGTGAAATTAATGTTTGATGAGGAAACTGAACATGAACTTAATTACTTGAGGTTGAGGAAAAGAAATCTCTAATATCAGTCCATGCAAATACTTCATTGCGGTTTGGAACTTTTTCACCAACAACTGAGCAGCATGTCAGCTGAGTTCTCTCTCTACAGACTTGTTTCAACCCAGAAAAATAGCAGGCAGATGACAAATGGCACACATTTTAGTTTTGCTAAAAACAACACAAACAAGAAAGAAAGTCTGATCACAGATTTGTCGCCGAAAGCTTCACAAAATGCCCCAGCGGGACAATAAGAATTATGGCACAGGCTCAGCAGCCGTCCCGCTCCTGAGGATGAGCTTTTTAGCTTCTAGGTCGTCCCTTTGGTTCTGCTGTGGTGGAGCAGCGAGGGCTGCTGATCTGCGAGGAGGCATCTGCTCATCAAACAGTTCACTTCTGCGGTGTCTTGTTTCACGCCGTGTGTGATGTGTGCAGTTCAGCGAGCGGGACACATCACCTCATCCAGCTCCCCACCCACAGACACGGCCAACTGGGTCTGAGTGGATGCCAAACCAAGCCTGACCTATCAAACCAGCGGCCTCTGCGTTAGCGAGCAAAAAGACAGCCACTCTACATGCTCACCCAGGAGTCTCCCTCTCTTCCCCCAAGATGCATCTCTTCCAGACACACCTCTAAGACACAAACACACACTTCCTATGCATTTCCTCTCTTGGCGTCTTTTGACTTTGCTGTAATTGAGTAAATTAGGGCTTCCTCTGAGGTCTCCTCACACTCCAGCTCGATTGTAGCTGTCACTTAGCGTGAAAGCTGTCAAATGAGTAAATGTAATCCTGTTCAGTAAACATTACTCAGACTTCAGGTTAGAGTTTCACAACAGGGCTCAAAGGCATCACATCAAAGACTATGACACACAGTAAGTTGTGTTTGGCCTCTGGATGAGTGTGTGACATAAGCTGACATGTGTAAGTGCTTGTACAGGGTCAAATACGGGTCACGGTACGAATGTAGCGGCGCCGCCCGCAAACAGGAAGCTGCATCTTGAGATTTCATCGCCTCTGTTTATTTCGAGGTGGCGTAATGTGGCTCCTTCACTCGGTAAAGTGTTAAGAAACTGGTGAAATTTCACTTTAATCAACACTGCTGCAGCTTAAAAGCAGACGTCATATGATATTTGAAAAGCAACACATTCGCATTTAATGATGCACTGAACAGTTAGAGGAGAAATAAACAGAGAAGTTCTGTGCAGATGGTAAAAATAATGAATTGCTTTTGTCTGCAGGCTCTGCTAGCGCTTTCTTTTTTCTTCTTTTCATCTTTCTTTTCTCGTCTTCTCTCTGTTTACTTCATACCTCAACCATTTCTCTGCAGAAATACTATGTGGTGAACATACGGAGTTGCACCAGCCTGCAGGAGTTGATGTTCAAGGCCAGCTGGAAACACGTTTAAAGTTCCATGTAGCTGGGATCACGTGCTAATATATCTATTTTTTTATTATTATTTTTAACACCATTTTCAACAGCGTAGCTTGTACTAATGTACACTTAAATTATGGCATTTTCCCCAACCATCCAACTGGCTTCCCTTCACTTCAGTAGAGTATGAAAAAATTAATTTACACAGACTGGCTAGGCACAGTCCATCCACAGGGAACACTCCATCTGCTGTGCAGCGTGTAGAAAGCCTGTTGTTGATGTGAAGCAGTTCTCTTTTGAAATGTTCTCACAATACATTAAAAAAGAGCTCCTGCTGAACTCAAGAGATTGAATTATTGAGCTGTAAACGACACGGGATGTGAATGATACCCAACAGAACAAGTAAGTTGCTGATAAGATCCTGAACGTGTAGATTAACATGTAAATCCAGGCGGTAAACTGTTCTTATGTGTATAGTAATGCACTCGAAGTCATAAAGTGAGCCAGAAGCAGGACAGTTGTTTTTATTTATTCATATATTTATGTATTTTTATTATATCCTGCAGTAGCTATGCACTAAAAACCTAAAATTCTGCTCTTCTTACGAGATTAAAAAGTTTTTGTCGGTTTGCTGGAGCTCCTCGTTACGTGCTCTGATTGCCTAGGCTGCGGAACACAGTGTTCATGTTTCTGAAAATATATGAATATTTCCTGTCAATTCTGAAGTTGTGCAATCTCATTTCGCAGGCGCCTTTGTCCAAAGGGACGTGCAACACATTCATTTGTTGTTCCTCAGTTGTTGGGATGCCATTACGTCCTTGTGTGAGGTTCAGGAAGTAAGCAAGTGCAAGAACGGAGCATCGGGCCAACCTGAGACAAGAAAAGCACTCTGACAGGATATTATGGACGAGCATCCGCTTAACCTGTCAAACACTTTCTGTTAAAGTTTCTGCACTATTTAGCTGTTTAAATGGCAAACCATAGTGGTAATTTAAGATAAATATTGTATAATCACAGGGATTTCCAACATCTCATGAATTAATCCAGCGGGGATTCCTCTCCCTCTCTCTCTCTCTCTCTCTCTCTCTCTCACACTCACTCACTCACTCACTCACTCACTCACACACACACACACACACACACACACACCACTCAGTATTAACATCATCCTCCAGACTGGCCTTCGGCAGCTGCGGTCTGAGGGAAAAGAAAAGCAGCAGCTGAATTGCTGAACAAATCAAGATCCCAGGCTGTGTATTTATATGATATTGGTAATGAGGCCGCTGGAGATCGTTCCACTTTTTGAGAGAAATAATATCTCTATCTGTTTCATAGTGTGTGTGTGTGTGTGTGTGTGTGTGTGTGCGTGTGCGTGCGTGTGTGTCTATTCTACGCCTAACCTGCAGATGTGCAGATGGGGACTTCACTGAGTGAGCACACTATTGTCTGCTCTCCTTCTTCCCCCAGGACCTGGTGCTTGATAACTACATTCATTATCTATAATATGCCTGGATTCTCATGTGGCACACAGGTGAATGCCTGGTTTTGTCCAGGCTTGTGTTGTTGTGTAGCCGGTTGATCAGGGAGGCAGATATAGATCCAGCAGAGCTGCAGAACCTACACGGGTGTTATAGTCAATGCACATATCGAGCAACGTGGCGCCTGCTTACTTTCTAACAAGCCTTTTATTTGTTTGAACAAAGAAATCAAACTTCAAGCTCCGGTGAGCTCTTGACCAGATTAAACCTCCACGTCAGCAGACTGAGTTTGCTTTAATGTCGTGGAATTCTTGCTGATTCAGAGCAACTTATATGTTGAGTGCCATCCTGTGTGGACCCGGCTCCCTGTCCTACAGCACTGCTGAGCACCGACCAGCAAACTCTCTGCACAAATGCTCCTGATCTCGTTGTTTGTCACCTTTGATGAGGAGGACGCCATTTCCTTGCAGTCCGCCTGCCTGTGAGCAGGATTAATACCAGGATGATTTTCATTAAACCTGATGGAGGGGCGGAGCTCAGGCTGAGGTTGCAGGTCTGAATGACGGGGCAGACCCATGATCCCTGGTTGTTTTACAACATTGCAGGAGCAGAACATTTCATTGACTGGATGTTCAGAGGCTGGAGTGAGAAACGTCACAGTCAGAACCGCTTTCAAGTCCTCACAGAGAAAGATAGTTTTGTTTTACCAGCGTCTTCTCAATATATTATAAATAAAAAGCAGATTTCTAAAGAGACTGAAACCTGCAAGTTAATGAAACGAAGGAAAGCAAGGATTATCGGTGATTTAAGGCTGACATCAATCGACTGAGAGGAGCAGAGCCTGGCGGTGAAGGACGCTTATAGAAATCGATGTTTGTCTACTGTACAATCTTGACATGTTTCCATGGACGTGCTTGTTCTTTTGTGTCATTGGAGTGTTTAGCAGCCTTTTCTCAGGCTGAAAGGGAAAAAAAAAGAAGAAAATCAGCACCATTAATACCATTTCCGAGGTTTTTCTCTTTGCGTCCATTTATGTTTGACTGCTTGAACCTTTACACCAAACCCACACCAAACCCTGGCAGCACATCACCCCCACCCTCAAACAGGTGCACTGGCTCCCCGTCAAATACCGGGTTATCTTCGAATTCCTCATCCTCACCTACAGATGTCTGCATGCACTGGCCCCTCAGGATCTAACTCACCGCCTTCGTGCCAACCTGGGTCTCCTCACTGTCTCCTGCACAAGCAGACGCACCTTTGGGAGCAGGGCCTTCAGTGTGGCAGCTCCCACTCTGTGGAACTTGCTCCCAGTACATCTCCACCAGGCCCAAACCCTGGAATCTTTAAATCTGTGTTGAAGAGGCACTTCTTCTCCCAGGCCTTCGCCTGTTCAATTTGTTGTCTTCTTTTTGTGTGTGTGTGTGTGTGTGTGTGTGTGTTATTTTTACGTGTCCATGGTTGTCATGAAGGGCGCTTTATAAATTGAAATTATTATTATGATTATTATGATTACAAGATCTGGGGAGATGAATACAGGATTGTCAGTACATATATGTATTATTTCTCAGACGCCCTCTTCCAGCTGCAGTCGAGCGCTCGACAGACGTCTTTCCTGATCATCCACAACCTTACTGAGGGAACACCTCTGAATTTGTTTGAATTACACTGTAGTTCAGGAGTTACGGCGCGCCGCTGGATTCATTTAGACGTATCCCGGCTGATCAGCGCCGCTCAGGGTCGAGCTGAACGTTCAGCTGAGGAGATTCAGACGGCCGTCAGGAATGCAGGTTTTTTTATTTGAATGCTCAGGTGGTGATGAACACTGTCAAATTCATTTCAAGCACAGATTTCTTTTTACTTACAGTATTTGACTGTACAATATTCTGTCACTTCATAAGTCATTTTTAATGTTAACATTTTTTGTTGGAGTTGCCATTGATTTTTATATCAATTAAATGTTTCTTTTCAACAACAGCAATCCTTGTTCCAGCTTGCTCACCTCAAAGCGAGCGGGTCACGTCTTTCTTTCCCCTCAGCGGCTTCTCCTCTAATGAGATGTAGCTCAGATTGGCAGCCATACTGGCTGAGAGCGTAAGCAGGTTGTCATGGCACACATTTTAATTAGTGCAGAGTCGAAACTTCACCTTCATAATAGCTGCAGGTGGCGTTGCTAGGAGATTTGCGACACAAATCCAAAGCTTTTATTCAGATGAAAGGAAGGTATTACTGTAGGGCATCAAAACAACATTCCCTCCCGTCTTCGCTCTCAGGCAGAATGCCAAAGACGCCGGCCAAATCTCCTTCCTCCTCTGTTACCAAGCTTTGGAGTACTCCGGGTCTGCACTGAGGAGAAATTTTAATTGTCCAAGAAATTATATTTCGTAGGAGTGTTCCTCCAACTTAGTGGCAACATTTCAGGCAACCTGTTTTAAGATGATAATGGACTGGTACACAAAAACAAAAACGGTTCTCCAAGTTTGGTTTGGAAGAACTTGAGTGTCAAGGACCCTCTTCAGGAGAAGGTCTCTCCCTCAGTAAGGCTGAATTCAGACCAAATCCGGCGCTCCGTCAAAACTGGAGGTTCTTTCATTGGGGAAAACCGTGGGGAAAAAAAGTGGGAAAACCGCTGTTTAGGTTCCGGGGGTTTGGTGATGAGTTTTTAACTAAAACAACTAACCAGTTTTTTTCCACTGCCTTTGTCCCAAGAGAAGCAGCAACATGGCTGATAGCTGGCACCAAAGAGCAATCTCTCATAGGTGCAGTTCACATCTGTCAAACGTTGCCTACATCGCCATCTCCTGCTGGAAATATGTACCATCAGGTCACGCCACCTGATGGTCACAGCTGTAACTTGCGATTCCTATTTTGGGGTCATTTCTAAAATCGGCTTCAGATTTGCTTCAGATTGTATGGACAGTACCACAGTGGTATTTACAGTGTCAGGAGGTCACAAGCAGCACATTCTCTCAGTTCTTGTTCATTTGTTCTGAGTTACAGGGAAGGAAATGGAGTAATAAGTCTGTGTCAGGGGTCCCTCCTCAAATTGTTGTTTTTTTTTTTGTTTTTTTTTTAAAGTTCAATACATACATCCTACAAAAGGACCACACACAACACACCAACACAGCTGCACAGCTGCTGCAGCACCTGCTTTGGTATGAAATTGGCCTCATGTGTCACAATGACAACGGCAGGGACAAATCCTGAAAGATCCAGCTGAGACAAGTTCTCCTGAGAGTTCAGAGGGCGGATCGACTACACAGCATGACAATCAGCTCTCATTACACTGCGTTTCCACTGCATTTTCATTCATAATGTTGGATCTTTTTTGGATTTTACTCAAAAAGTGTAATTTAGAGGCAACACATGGTGTTTCTGGGGATGTGTGAGGACATCTGCTTCACTTGACTATCCAGTTGTATTCACACAAAAACTCGGCTGGCTGGCTGCCAGCGCTGATGCGTTACACAGTCTGCATCTGCCAAATGGTGCGAAGCATGGAAGAGGCTGACATTCAGCAGCAACAATCCCAACAACACTGATCAAACAGCAGATACAAGGCTCACACACACACACACACACACACACACACACACACACACACATCAGTCTGCTTATCAGCAGTCAGCAGCTCAGGTAGGCTCTCTATGTTTAGTTCATTTCAATAGAAAGAAAGGTCAATGGCTCTTTAGTTCAAGTCAGTTCTGTTTGATTCCTCTCTAACTCAGTTCAACTTCCTGCTATTTGATTCATTCAGTGGATTTCCCTCTTAAAAAGAAACAAGTCACGAAATCCGTGTCTGTGATAGGAGCCTGTGGCCTGTGCGTTTGCTAGCAAAGACGTGAGCTAATCTGAAGTAAATCATACCGATGACATTAAACGTAGGCTAATGGCATGTTGAGGTGGATATCATTCCGTATTTGCATGTAAACGGACATTCATGAGTGACTCGTTTAGCCACTTTATGAAAGCTTTAAGCCATTTAGGGACATTTTGCCTTTAAACTGCTGGTAAACTGAGAGAAGAGCCACTGACTAGTGATAGTATCATATATATACACACACACACACACACACACACACGTTTTTGTTTTATGTTGTGGTTAGTGTCCTGTCTTCTTGTGCACTCCCTTTTGTCTTGGGTTGTCTTTTGTTCCTGTTTTATTTTGAAGTTCGGGTCTTGTCTTCCTGTGCTCTCCTCTGTGATCACCTCATGTGTCTCACCTGTGTATGACTGCACCGCCTGTGTCTCTCATGTGTTTAACCTCTGTATTTGCCGTGGTCTCTTATCGTGTCGTCCTGTTCCTTCTCTGCGTCGTGCGCCGCTGTGTCTCCTGTAAGTCCTTGGTTTTCCGTCCTTGTATTGAACTTCTTTCTGATGGTACTCTGAGTCCGAGCGTGTCTGGGACTTTGGCCTGTTGACCCTTTTAGCTGATACTTTGCTTTTTCTTCCACTGAACTTTGAACTCCCTGTCTTTCACTTTGCCTTTTTGAAGTAAGTTTTGTTGCACTCCTTTTTCGTCTGCGTTTGGGTCCAGTTCTCCCTGAAAACCCTGACAATATTCATATAAAGTGACCTCTTATGTGAGGATCTGCAGCTTAAATGCAAGTATTTCCACCAAGACTGCGTAATTTCATCATGTGAACAAGAGAAAATTCTTGAAAAATGATTTGTCTACAACATCAAGACACAATGACCTTGGTCTGTTTAGCAAATTGAACCAGAAATAATTACAGGGGCTCAGGAAGTCAAATTAAAATATGCTGACACATTTTTTAGATCATGGCCACATAATAACACCTTTTCCATCGACCGAGCAGAGACGTCAGTCCCTGCAGAGCGTCTGTGCGTTTGTCTCGGCTGAGCTGCAGTGTCCAGGAAAAAAAAAAAGAAGGCTGGTACGTGAGAGATGTGAGTGAACAAAAAACTGGGAGTAACACAAGAGGTGGAAAAAGCCGTCTTTCGTGACATTGTATAAATCAAGTAATCTGATACTGAAGATCAGGATGTAAAAATATGGAAGCTCTGACTGACTCCGAACGTCTCAGACGAAAGTGAAGCTGGCATATTTGAGTCTGCCGGTGAATCCAACGGAGGCTGTTAAGAGGAGCTTTATCATTTAACTCCTTGATGTTTCCTCAGTGCATTGGACTCCTGTAATGTGAGCAAATAGAGCATCTTTAGAGCCGCTTCCTGCAAGAAACCGATGAAAAGCAACAGCTTCCAGTCTGAGCCGTTCAATAAGCCGTTTGTAGAACAAGGATTTCCATTTGCATTTGAGAGAAGATCCTGAGATTGTGGATTACTCTCCTGGCTTTGCTTTTGAAGGGAAGAATTAAGAGGAGTTTAGGGAGCTATAGAGGGCAAATGGAATGCAAAGTAGCGCGCGCGCGTGTGTGTGTGTGTGTGTGTATGTACGTGAGCAAGCAAGAACTGTCCCACATTGTTTGTGTTAAGTAGCCTCTGTTTTTTTACAGCCACTTGTAATACAGCAAGTGTTGGGGTAACTTGTACTCAGATTACTCTTTCGTTGTAACTGGTACCGGAACACGTTTTGAAGTTCAAGTAAACTCTTGTTTAGTTTTCAACCAAGATATGCATCACACCCCTTGCCACATGCAGACCCGCTGATAGAGGCCAGTGGATCCTGTTCCCATTGCAGGGAGTTGCCCCTCTGTTTCTTCTTTGTTTGATATCACAAACGTCATCATGAGCGTCGTCCTCACACTGGAAGGAAGTGAAAGATGTAGTCGGTAGCAACTCAGGCTGGCATACGTTTCTTGGCACCTGTAAAGGCAGCCAGGACGTCGGTGGCGGAGTTGAAGGATGTTCACCAACTGCCGGCACACAACAACAGAAGACGTGTTTCCATGGTGAACTTTGTTTACAAGAACTCGCAAAGATTTTAAATCGTGGCGCACATTTGGGATAAATCTGGAGGTTGGGGCGTTCCACTGCTCTGTGAACCACTTTAATCATTATTATTTTTTGTGTGTCAGAACGGTAGAGACGGGAGGATAATGGCACTGATGTGGGTCTGACTCAGATCATCTGAGCTGCTTATGAGTGGAGTAGAATGGCGCACATCCAAGCTTAGCTGCAGGATAAAAGTGCATGTACAAATTGAAAGAGCTGGGAAAGTGTGTGTGTGTGTGTGTGTGTGTGTGTGTGTGTGTGTGAGTGCGCGCGCGCGCACAACAGCAGACACCGATGGGAGTTGAGTGTTTTTGAACAGGTGTAAAGATGAATGTTTCTGCCTTGCTTTCTCTCTCAGTCCTGAATCTACATTGCATCTGGCACCGCTGCCTGCTCGCCTCTAAATCATTCATGTCCCTTCTAAGGCAACATCCTTGACATCCACTTTGCCGGATTGATAGACAACTTCTCAGCTGTGCTACGAGAGCTCATTGTGTAGCTAACACCTCTTGTTAAACATGTCATTCCCCGACTCCCTCCCACCACTTCTGTCAACCCCACATTTGCTTTGGAAAAGTATAAATATAGATACAAACATTCAAACAATAAATGTTCTTTGTGCTGTTTAACAGCCGTTTCCTGTTGGCACCCGTCTGACTCTGTTGTAGAACGGTTTGTTTTATAATGAGGAGAGAGGTGGAAAATCTCGCCACAGGGAAAATGCTCAGAAAGGGAAGTTAGACAGCGAGGGATGCAAAAGGCAGAGTTTCATGCTGCTGTTTCCATCTTCTTGTCCTTGTCCTTGTAGCTTCTAGTGTCTAATACAGTGTTTCATTCCATTTGCTCCACTACAACAGTGATGCATACTTTTGCTCACATGGCTTTCAACTTAAATATCCTTTGAGTGTCACTCAATACAGAGACGACTGGATTCCAAGAATGGAAAGAACTTATTTTCAAAATAAAAGGGCAAAACTTTTCTTTGATTCTCTGTGTTTCTTTTTGTTTATCCTCTTCTTTTAGCATGTCTTTCCACGCTATGTCAAACCTGGACAGTGAAGAGTCCTGCTATTTCTGAAGGATCTTTCAAGTGTCATTACACTCAAGAGTGAGTCCTTGGGATGTTCTGGTTCATGCAGACGACTGTTTGTTTCGTCTGACAGGAGCTTTCAGACTGAGAAGTTCTTCCATTTTCCGTTTTTTTAAATGCTCCCGTTCTCAGCCGCCCTTAGTGGGACACACTTGATATGATTTGCACACCACTGCTTCATAAAAGCATCCGCTTTTGAATTTAGTCTCAGGATTTTAACCCTTATTTACTCAGGCAAGATGAATAAGAGACGAATGTGAGTGTGGATATAGATAGATAGCCCGTGGTAGCTTTAATTTCCAGATTTCAAACCACTGATATGCAGGAGCGACGGCTCTCCAGTGATGCTGCGGCAATCATATGAGAACGAGGTGGAAATTGACTCCGATGTGTGATAGCAATAAAGATTAACCACTTCAGCAGCTTGTCTCGCCTCAGGGCAAACTCAACATGTTTTACTGTATAAACACATCCAGTGCAGGAGACTCACTTTTTATAGTTTAATTATTCTGTCATTAGCCTGAAGGGAACTCATTTAGCCCCCCCCCCCCCCTTTTTTTAAGAGCCTTATTCATCAATATTTTAAGGGAGCGGGATCACATGACTGTGTGTGAAACTGGTCTGTGTAGCGATCTGGGAATGAAGCTATGGGATTCAAAAGCAAGTGATTGAACACTCAGTAAAACAAGGCTTTTTTTTTTTCAAGTTTTGAAACAATGTGTGGTTGGAAAAATTAGCACTGCATCGTCTCTACTTTCTTTTGAAGGTTTCTAAAAGTAAACCAGGACTGCTGTTTAAATTAGAGCAGCTGTCAATCACAATGGCACCTCTTTTTGAGAGCCCTGAAAACCTGAGCACAAATCTTCACGCACCTACCCAACATGGTAGAAGCCACTCTCAGCATATCCACTTACACAGAAACTTCTGATGTTGCAACTAGCCAACAGGGGGCAGTCAAGATACTTTTGGCGATATCTTAACCTGAGGCTCTGTGCTGCTTTTTAGTTTATCGTTTCACTTCAACAGTGCTCTCATCAAGCACGTTCCTCCCTCCCTCCTCAGCCAGCTGCTTTGAGAAAGGCAGAACTTTCTGAATTCAACCACCAACGACTACCCTTGACACCAGAGAGTGATGGCGAAACATTTAGCAGTCGAAGGAGTATACACTTTTTTTTTTCTGTGGAGACTAAACCAAGGAGAGTGAACATTGGAACCTTTTGGGGGTTAAAGATTTCAGTTGAATAATTGGCCTTCTTGGATGTACTTGTGAAGGCAGCGGAAGCACAGGTATTAACATCAACAATGGCCCGTTGCATTAACCGTCCCTGTAAGCTGAATGAACATACACAGTCGCAGACCCCTGGGCCTGGCTTACATAAATTGAATGCAACCAGCGTTCGTGTTAATTCCACCTGCTTTTTCTGGCTTTAACGCACAAAAGCCGACCGTGAAAATGGCCCATTGTATCGCTCCCTGTCTCCTTGATGTTTCATTAAAAGGCTTGTTTCTCGCAAGTTTGTGTGATTCACTGTGCCAAAAGATCTATAATCACTTTTAAAGTGATTACACTGTGAGGGATATTCTCTTAAACAAAAACCTTTTGATACATTAGAACTTATTCACTGCTCAACGTTGTCATAAGGAAGTCCTGCAAGAGTACTGCAGAAGAGGCTGAGATGCGTGAGTGAAGGTCTTCTGCTGAAGCTGCCTCTGTGAATCACAATCGAATTCTGTAGATTAGGAAGTTGTCTTGAGCTCAGCAGATAATAAAATCCCCTCTGCTCACCAGAGATGACAATTAACAACAGTCAGGTAATTTTCTGAGGTGCTGAGCATTGTTTGATTCCTTAAGTCTGCGTTTCCCAAAGTGCCAAAAACAATATTTTTCTTAAAGAGCAATAGAAGGTAGTGTTTGGCGACGTGAGGGGAACATCATGTGTCTGCCTGGGGATGACATTTGCCGCGTAGTTTTGTTGGGTAGCTGAGTATTTCACCTTAAACTGGCACTTTGTGTCACTGCATATTGTCTCCCTTCACAGTTTGGGAGACTTTTGTTTCATAACCATTATCTCATCCTCTGTGCTTCTCTCAGCGGACGTGGACTGCAATCTGTCATCCAGCAGTGACAGTCACACCCCACAATGTCGGCCTCGTCGTTTCTGACTCAATGAAACCACGGCAGCGGTGCCAAGCGACACTAAACGCTGCACCATTTTTCATGCCTTATCCAATCCCATTCTCCTCCGGCGGAGTGTTAGCTCATCAGAGTAGGCCTGTCTGCCGCCTGCCAAAGTCATCATCTACATCACTGCGCTCCAACGGAAATACAATCACTAGCTTCTATGGAAAACTAAACGCTAGGGAATAATAGGAGCAATATGTTTCTCCTCTGTCTCAGCTCCATCGATGGCTTTGGAATGGCCCGAGAAGGATAATGTTTGACGTAGAGAAAGTTAATGAATGAAACAGAACAAGATGGGAGGAAATTCACTTGGCAGCTGCTCCTCCTAAAGAGATGAAGATCTCCTTTAGAATACAAAAACAGAGGTGAGTCTTCAAGGAGATGTTAAAGCAGTAGTGAGTTTAATTTCCTCGTAACTTTGGTAAATCCTGTGTGTTTTTCATGTAAATTACTGGAAACCATTTCTAGTAAAACTGTTCACACAACTTTTGCATTAATTTCCTGAGAACTTTCCAGCATCCCGCTTGTTTCACTCCATTTATTGTGCTGTCAGTCTCAGCGAGGCTTGAGACATGTTCGCCACAGCGAGAGCAGGAAAAAAAGTTACATCTACCATGGAGGGTGGTGACATAGTTCCCTCATTCATTCGTTAAGAAGCTGACCTCTGAGGTGAAGGTTTTTCAGCTACACAGCTGCACGCTCACACGCAGACTCCCTCTGGATGGTCAGGGCTGCGCGTGGAAGGTCTCTCTCAGCGTAGCATGACAACTAACTGCATAAGAAAGTGTCAGTCAGGCAATACGAGGAGGAACTCTGACGTAGCCGCCATGCAGACAGGTTTGTGTCTGGCTTCTATCACACAACCATCATCCAAGTGCTCATTCATGCAGGAGCAGTGAGACCTGAAGTTGGTTCAGGCTTCCCTGCTGACAAAAAGTGTTTGCTCTTTTTCTTGAGTGTTCGCTCTTGCAGACAGCAGCTGTTTGCTCTAGTTGCTCATTTTGTCGCGATAAGATAAAAAAAATGACTAAAGTTATCAGCTGATTGTCAGGACCAATTGTATTTGGCATGGTAAAATCCTGAAATTCCCTCCCAATTTCTGCAAAATATGGACTCCACAACTCCCAACCCACCTGGTGCACCTTCAGCACTTTCACTTTGGTTCATGCTGTATTTATTTTTAGGGCTGTCAAACGATGAGTTCTCAGAATTGTGATTTATCCCTGAATTTCAACAGTTACCTGCTCCGAGCAAGCCAGTGAGCTCAGACGGAGAAGTCCCAGCACCTGGTTTCCTTCACAGGTCTGCGGCGATAGTTTGAGGAAGCGGCTGCTCGCTGGTCTGATTGGAGTTTGGCTTGAAGGTGGTAAACGTGAGTGACAGTGAAATTCCCTGGAAGGTTTTGTCAGCTCAACTGTCTGGGGGTCTTTGAAATTCAAATGAGGCGCTCAAAAGCTTGTTCAAATAGCTGACTCCCATGATTCGGTCTTTAAAATGCCCACATTAGCCGAGACGTGCTGCCATGGCCGCCCCAACGCGCGCCGCCGTGAGACCCTGGCTCACACACAAACGTGAGAACAATGAAACGTTCTGCCACACAGGGACGATTCCTCTGCTGCATGTTGGAAGTCACTCTTCATCAATGACATGAATTGTGAATTTTAAAGGTGATCAGATTAAAGAGCATGTTTTAGATGCCGATAACAAAAAGCATTTTGCTCGTTGTCTAGTAGGGTTTTTTGAAAGTTTGAAATGTGGAAAAAAATGTGAAAATGCTCCTTTTTGAATTTTTTTTGACTTGCGTATGGTGAACTCTGTCCTGCTGCCACGACTGGTAAGTTTTGGTCAAGCTGCCATCTGTCCTACTGCTCATCAAGAGATAAAGGTGTGACCATCCTTGTTAGCATCACCTGTAGCTGATATGGTAATGAACAGGAAGCGAGCGCTGCGTTGTAGCTCGCACCAGCTCTCCCTCTGCATCAGTATTCTCCTCCAGATTCCTTCTTCTTGGCCACCCTGCCACCAAATTACCTCCTGAGTTGAGCAGGAACAGCTTCTATTACAAGCTAACCAGATGGCTGGAGCCCTCCAGCCGCACAGTGATCATTAACCTGATGAGCTCGTCTCTATGTGCACCTTTTCTCTTTCAATTCAAATCTCCCCTCTCCCCAAAACTTCCCCAGACTCTCAAATGTTGAGGGCTGAGAAGTGTCTGTATTGCTGAATCAGGTCATGAAACACGTTCCAGCTCATGTACGGACTGTGTTGTTTTTCCTTTTGAGCTTGTGCTCATCAGCACAAGGAAAAATGGGAGAAAAAGAAAACGACTTGGACAAAAACATTAAAAATATCTGGAGCAGGTATTCATGCCAGGACCTTCTCTCTCATTTGCCTGTTATATTTTACACCTTTGGACTGATCCGCTACTGACAGTACTGCAGATAAACGAAGCCAAATCTTCTGCAGACAATGGGTTGTGAGATTCTATTTCAGCAAATGAATTCTTCACCGGCTTAAATATTTGTGGTCAGTACGACTTCCTTTTGGCCGCAAAATAAATTTTCTTGCCTCTGAAATGAGCAAGCATATGCAGATAGCCCATTACAATGTACATTTTACTTCATAAAATTTGTCTGGTGTCATCCAGAGTAGATGTCCATTGTTGTCCTAAATTTGATGTCTTTGCAGACATCAATGTGGTCGAAAATAAACTTTCCATTGGAAACGGATAAAGCAGCCAAACATGAACTGATTTTCTTTTTGTTGTTGTGCAACAAAAAGTTCAGTTGAATAGAGAGAGATTTATCCTGTGCAGTCCTTCCTCACAAGATCAACCTTCAAGCGTGTTTTCCTAGTTTGTGTCTTTTTTTATTTGTGCCCGTAAGAACACAACAAATCAGTCTTTTATTTTGCAAGAGGACTCGTGCCCACCTGTGATTGCCTTCCTGGCACATCTAAAGAATGAATGAAGGTTATACTGAAAATAATGAAACATAATTTGCATGCACCTACGGTTAGTTTGCCTCCCAAGTTGTCAGTCTTTAAGCTTTTCCCGAAGTTTTTCAAACAGTCATGGGTCTCAAAGCTCAGAGCCATTACCTCATCTCCTCTCTTCCCCAGCAGTGGAACGTCTCTATGCTCATCATTGCTGTTCGGCTAATTTCTGCTGATGAGAATTTAATAGGATACGAGTTGCATATTTAAGTTAAATGCACATTTGGTGTAGCTGAGTGTTGCCGGTTGAAATTAGTCCCCAGCTTGCTTTATCTTTAGAAACTACACTGAGTTGGCCATCATACATGGTAACGAAGGCGATGACTCGGCCCCAGCCTTGAGCCATTAAAGGAGCCTCTTGACTTGTTTCCAGTGTGTTTTAGTGAGGGTACGCCCGCTTCCTGGGATGCTCATGGTTTAATCCTTCTTATGATTACTTACTGAGCGTAGCTTCAGTTGCCCATCCAGTGGAAAGGACATTGTAATGTATTAAAAAATGCATGAGGATAAACTCTACTGATGCAATCCTGTAAAATGCAACACAGCATGGCAGTTTGTTGCACACAACAGCGTTTTGCTAGAATGGATTGGAGTGGTTTCTGTCGGGTTGTGATACAGCTTAAACCTCCTGTAAACAACAGCGTGTGCAACTTTTTAAAAAGACGACAAAATCCGTGTTGAAGAAAGTGGCAGGACAGGAATGTGACTGGAGTGTATTAGCAGCATCCCAGCTGGCTGTGACCAACAGGTCTCACTGTTCCTCAGTGATTTCAGCTCATTCCGAGATGAGCTCAACCAAAAGAAAGAGGAGCCTCCCAGGAACGAGAAGTGAGCATCCCACCGAAGACCCCGATGCTGTTTAAGATCTCGTCCAGTAAAGATCTCGACCGGTCAAAACAAAACGTTTCCCTTGTGGAGGAGCTAATGTGGTTATCTGGGGGGCTTTTTAGTTTGCTGAAGTAGTCAAGTCATGTTGTCCGTGAGCCATTGTGTCTCTAACTTTAAGAGCAACACATTCAATATACCTCCACTCAGATGTGTGTTTTCCCCTCTAGCTAAAAGTTGGGCACTTGTGACAGTTTGCCAATCAAGAAACTGTTTTCTGGCAGGGTGACTTTCAGAATGACTAATTATCTGGGAAAGAGAAGGAAATATCTAAAATGGCCAGCTTTAAGGGCTGCAGTTACACTGTGTCAGCAGCAGAGAGAAAGTCTAGGAAGTCTAGTCTAGGACAAAGGAGTTTTCAGACACGGATAAAGTGGCTACATAAGCTCTGTACGATGGTACAGTAACAGAAAGGTGCCTGACTGCAGAGATTTGTCATTCTAGAAAAACAGTTCACACATCTTGCGATTTGGTTTTGTGTATCCATGAATTGCCCCTCCAGCGTTGCCTGCATGCAAAATGTGCACCTGTCATGGCAGCAGGCACACGGCAGAGGACACAATGGAGGTTTAGCGTGTGCAGGGTTGGTAGAGCAGGAAAGATGGACTCCTGGTGGTGTTGTGGTCTGACCGACGAGCTTCTTAAGAACGCAAACTATTGGCCCGGGTGAGAAAAATCAGTCAGAAATCTGTCCCGGCCGATAAGACTCTTCAAACGTTTCTCAGATCAGGTTTCCTCCTCTCATCTCAGCCGCGACTCTCTTCACATGGTACTTTTTGAGGAATGTGCACAGCTAACGTAGCACACACACTCACCTAAGACAGATCCTGGCTTTGGTGCGTCCTGGTGTTTTCTATATATTTGACATTGTGCTTTCTTTTGTTTGACCGTCATGCACCTGAGCACAAAGGCAACCTCCTTTCACACCTGCAGCAAACCTACGTCCTGCACGTCAGCTATCAGATCTGCTCACTCTGATTCAGCTGACTTGCAGGAGCATTTTTGTCAGTTGTGTATTTATAAAAAAAATAATTTCTTCAGAATCAAGAAATATGTACGGCAGGTGGGATGTGAGGTAATGATTTTCATCCCAAATGGAAATATGGATTTACTTTTGGAGTAAACAACCTCTTTGGCTGCTCTAATAAGATTGTACAATAAACTAAAGGCCCCACAAGAGACGTTCAGGTTGTTCAGTCAATTTCCAAATAACACTCACGTCTGATTATGATAATCACCTCTTCTTCAGCGCTGCTTGTTTTTTTCCCGCTCATACTGTTGCTCTATGATGTGCAAACATCAGATTTTTTTTTTCTCATATCACAGGAAAGCATTGAGGAGAAAATGAGGTAAACATTCGATGAATTTGGTTTCATTATTTTAACACAATGCTGTCTGAACTGCTTCGACACGGTTTGAGAGGGAGAGAAGAATCAGACTCCCAGCTGGAAGAGCAAGACAGAACCGTAAACAACAGAGTGCAATTGGAATCCAGTTGGAGATGGAAATAAATCGCTGTATTTATTCATGATGACATCTGTGACACAATACATATTCAACCAAGGATGCCTGCATTTGGACGGGCTCTCAACATCGAGGCTAAGCCAGGCTGGGCTCCTAATTGGCTGTTTTCATTCAAGGAGTAAAGCAGGCTGAAATGAACTGGACATTCAGGATGAGGGGTCACTTGGGGATTGTTGTGCCTTTGGGGATGAAAAAAAATATATATATATATAAACAGAACCCAGTTGTTCTCTCCACCAAATGCACAAGCATGGATTCACACGCTGAGTTTGTTATTTTCATGGCAAATGTAAATGTACTAGATTAAGTGGACAAAAAGAAGGTCCAGAGGTGGAGCCTCAGTTCCAGTTGTGACCGTTGAGTCACAACACAACAAAATGGTGGTTACAGTGCTGCAGCTGTGTGCGCTGCACCTGCATGGAGGTGATGTGAACTCATCAGTCTGAGCTGGGCCTCAGAAACACACCAATTCTGGCTGTGTGACATCAGACTGAGGAGGCAGTGGTTGGGGGTGTATTGGGGGCAACCTGCCTCTGCTTGGTTAGATGTGAACACAGCAGAAACCTTTGTCGCCAACGTACAGGATAAACAACGTCGGCTCATTTTAACCAAATACCTGCAGCACCGACTCATGAATGAATGTTCATGTCTGAAGAAAACCCAAATGTAACCTGTTTAGATAAATTGTGAACGTGACATATAAGCTAATATTATTTTATCAAGAGCAAAAGTGAACAATTGGAGGCTTCACTTTTATTTGGACGTCAACCTCAGTCATTGGACAAATGGTATGGTTCATAGTCCTGGCGTACTAATATCAGTAACTTTATAGTATTAAACTTGAATTTGGGGTAAAAAGAAGCTCGCTAAAGATGCCATTGAACAGAGGAACTTTAGGAGTTTTGTTATTTTAACTTGGACCCCTCCTTCCATTACATTCCATTAACAGTTTGAACCTGTCAGTGTGAAACCAATGCACTTTTGGTGGGTGTAACCTGATGGTAGCCAGTTGCCCCATTGGGTGACATGATAGCTGCTCTGGGGCTGCAGGCACTTCTTCTCCTGCTTCTTACTGGAGCAACTTCAAAATTATTATTTCTAGCACTCTGAGGGTAAAACACTGGGTTGAGAAACCCTGAAACGTTCTCCCAGATTGTGATGGCTCGGCTTCATGAAATCAAAATAAGTGTTTTCACCCCCCAGCAAAACACCCCAGCTACACGAATGATCTTTGTGGGTTCAAACCTCTGATTTAGGCACGTTCATGTACAGGTTATTGCCCAGACTCTGTGGTCCGAATTCATTTTCAAGCTCAAAACCCCCAAATTTGAAGTTTCTCCCAGTCTGCTGATAATTAGTCTTTTTTTCCCCCCTCCCTCCAGAGTAGCTCTGCTCAGATGAGGTGTGCTCCACCTCCATCTATCTCTCCACCAGCTCCTCCATCACCTCAATTAAACTCTTCCTTAAAAATCTGTCAGTGTATGAGATCTTCTGCCTTTCCTCCCCTGTGTATTTGCCTTGACTGCAAGGTAATTCATTTTGAGTCGGATCCCCGTGTTCCTCCTCTCTATATGAGAAGCAGGATTCCCCTTTCTTTTATTGATTGATATATTATCGAGTAGAGCCCCAGCCACAGGCCTGGGACCGACTACTAAGTTCTCCCAGAGTCTGCTGCTTCTGTTCTGGCTGCCCACTAAGATTCCTGGACTCCTGAACTCGCCTCGCATGCTAGACAATGGTTGCTATTCTCCTTTTTCCTACGCTGCACTGCTGGTGACAGAGCCTGCATTTTCATTGTATCTTATGTGGGCGTTAGAGGGGGGGGGGGGACAATTCTGAATCACAACAGTTGAAATTACCAGGCTTAAGCGATGTCTGTGAATTTGGGGCACAGACATATCTGCAGCTTAACCTGTGTTAAAAGGATTTTTAACCTCTTTTAATCATAAAACACCTTTGCTCTTTATCAAAGGCGCAGCACTGTGGAAGTGCTGGATGTAACATCAAAGCATGAAGTATTTCCCTAACCTACAAAATCAGCCCCGCCACAAACAAGCAGGCAGAGAGAATGGGATCAGTGTGGCCGTGAAGAGAGGGAAGAAGCGAGAGGAGAGAGGAGGCAAGCTCGCACAGCAGAGAAAAGAAAGTGGAGCTTTGTAGGAGAAGCTTTGTGAAGCTTTTTCCACCCTCGCTGTCAAGCCACAGAACATTAAAGTGGAGGAGAGGAATTTGCATTTTTTAAAAATGGTCTCTCTCTCTCTCTGTCTCTCTCTCTCTGTCTCTCTCTCTCACTCTCACTTGTCAACTGTGTTAACTAACTACATGTACAAACTCACACGCTCTGTTGCTTCGACAGAGCTAGAAGTATAGAAACTCAAGTGACATGATGGAAAAACAGCAAACCAAACACAGTGACGGAGACCTTGAGTTTACAGATGTGAGAGAATCTTCTCACCTCCTTTAGCCCTCTAGATTTTTCACTCTTTACCTTTAAAGCAGGCAGGTTTGCCTTCAAATCATCCACAAACTGACTGACACACATGTAACGATCTTTCAGCTCTCTGTCTTTTGTGTGACGAAATGATCTCCTGCATTATATAACACAACAGTTTTATCATGAATGACGTGCCGCTCTTTTGTTGGACCGCACAATGTACGTTTTTTTGTTTTTCAATCAATCAACACAAGAAGGCGATCACACTCAGGAACACTATCCCTCATCCCACAGGTTATAATTCATATTGTAATTAAACTGTCATGCACATTGATGGATCTTATGAGTAATTTAACAAAAAAAACAAAGTATTTCTACACTTGAAGCTGGAACTCTTTCATCCTCCCGCGAACAGCAGAGGTAACCTTTGAAAGCCCACTAGACAAGTCTTGCTGTTTTGAACATTTTTTTGTTCTGCTGAAAACAAACATTGAATATAAAACTTAAAAAAAAAAAAAAAAAAAAAAAAACGCCCACGCGTATTTGCTCATAAAAATACTGGAGGGGCGAGGCTCAGACTCACAGGGGCTGTCGTGACAACAAAACACAGTCTGTAAGTCCCTCCTCTTTCAACTTCAAACCACATGTGTCTGGTTCTAAATCTGGCAGCAGCAAAAGCAGGGCTGAAACTTTGTGAGACAGAGGGCCAGAGCAACCAGACTTTACCCAGCAGAGCAGCAGCTTTCACAAAAAAAGAACCCAAAAAACAGAAAGAAAACAGAACAGAGGGAGACAGTTGGGTCACAGCGGTCCACGAAGCCTCCAGGAAACAGCTCTCACAGCTCGGGGACTCAGCCAAAAGAGGCGGGGAGCCGTTTGTTATTGGAAAAGCTGACAAGAGAGCAAGGCAGCACAGAGGGGAGAGAAAGAAAGCAGTTGCTGCCTTCTTTGAGTTGGTCAGTGAAGGCCTCATGTCGCTTCCTAGCAGCAACTCAGTCCCATTTTTTTCTGCCTGACACACCTCGACTTTAAACATATTTTGCTGTGAGGCCAGAAGGGAGGGGAAAGTAAAGAGAGGAGTAAAAAGGAAACAAAGAAAAGAAGAAATAAAAGGAGGAATCATGGTGAGTTTGGTTCCACTGCCTTGTTTGGTGTGCTCATTAAGTGTGGCTGTGGTGGGCGGGGTGGTGGGCTGGGCTGTGACTCCGTTACTCATTCAAAACGTGTGCTAAAGTGAAGCTGTGGCTCCTTTGTAGTTTGCAGGCTGCTGGTATCTTTTGGCAGAAATCCTGTTTTTTTTTTTTCACTCTGTGCTCACTGGCTGGGGAGAGAAGCATTACAAGCACTTTATAAAAGCTGAGCACCCCCCTCCCCCCCTCCCCGCCACCCCACCCCCTGAGACAGAAGCAGTTACATTAATTTATTTGTTGCGAAGTGATAAGTTTAGCAGAAATTAACTCTGTTAGAACTTTTTAAATTCCCCCTGTTAATACTATTTTTGTGTGTGTGTGTAGAGAGAGAGAGTGAGAGAGAGAGTGAGAGAGAGAGAGAGAGTGAGTGGGAGGGTGGGCAAGTGGGTGGGCTGGCCGCCCCACTTCCCCATATCAGTCCCAAGAACACATTTGGTTTCAATTACTTCGTCTCTCTGGGGAACAAGCTGCTATAAATAAGTAACCAGAGGCTGAGTGTGGACAGACTGTTGAGAAGGGGCACATGCCTCAGCACTCACGCCGGCTCTGCTGAGGGTGGGGCGGATGAGTGGCGGTCTCAGTTGTGGTGGTAGGAGTTCTGTCTGGCATTGTACTGGAGCAAGTCAAGTTTTCAGAGTCTTGACTGGCAGAAGTGATGCTGAGCCATCTATCGGAGCTTCTGCCTCCAGTCAGAAGCGGCGAGGACGGAGGGAGATGAGTAGACGGAAGCTCTGAAACAGATTCTATCTCTGTGAAATGTCAATCAGCCCTGTGACAGTGTGGCGCCAGGAGCCACGAGAGGATCCAAGATGGATGCAAACATCCAAGTGTTATATTGACCATATTTACTAATATATTCATATCCTGTCTACGTGGTGTAGTATACTTGTTAGTGCACTACTTCAATGGTTCCTCTGACTTCAGTGAATGAAAGTAACTGGAAAGAAAGAACACTTTGAATGTCAAAGAAGTGAACTATTAGAGGAGAAAAAAATAGTCTCCAGAAGTTTTGTTTTGTACAGCAACACGACTGTGAACGAGAGTAAGTTGAAAGTGCACTAAATAACAATATAAAGGGGGGTGGAGTCCTCCCGTGCGGTTCGTGTGGATCGCTGGCGCTCTGATAACTGTGGGGAAAGTCATCACTCCACAGCAAATCCAAGACTCTCGTCTCTGCATGTCTGCTTCCTCGGGGAAGCTGAATTACAGGAGAACTTTGACGCGTGCACTCCGTCCACATGCCGCCAATTCCAAAAGTGAGCAGCTTTCATTGTGTTGAAGATTGTTCAAACTCCCAGTCACCAGGCACAAGGTTCACGTTCCGTATTCAGCACTCTTGCTCTTATTTTCTTAAATAATGCAGCACGATACGAAGTTCAATAATTAGTGAAAATTACCCCGTGAATGCAGAAACCCAACTCCAAACTCTAAAGAGCCGCCTCAGGATCTGACATTATTGAGGTCTCATTACTCTGATTTTTGATTTTCTGAAGACCACATTGAGCGAGACGAGAAAGGAGGCTCTGCTTGATTGCACTTTTTGGGATATACTGGATTTGCCCTCTTGGAGGATCACAAACATGAAGACTTTGATTTGTGCAATTTTCAGCACCCACCTCTCTCTTTTATTTGCTATCACGAAACATAATCTTCAGCTCAATTACCTTTCAAAATTTCACTGCAAGTGCTTGTTTATACCAAGACAGACAACGGATGAGCAGGGCTGTGTCCATAAGACTTTCCAAACACACAAATGCTCCCTGAGGATTTGGGAATATTAAGGTCTCATTATCCCAATGGTTGAGGGGATTTTCAGCAGGATGTCTGTTTATGCTGAGCTGTACCAGATTTGGCCTGTTAGCTGAAGACGGTCACTAATACGAAAGATCCACATCTACGCACCCTACTTCTTCACTCTCTTCAGACTATATTTCTATTTTATCTTGATTATCTTGATAGAGTTACTAAGTGTGAGAGAGAGAGAGAGAGAGAGAGAGAGTTACTCATTGAAAAGGATGCAGGGTTTCTGATTTGTTTATCTGTTTTGTTCTCACGCATTTCTTTTGGAGCGCATGTTAAATCAAGAATTTCTTTAGAAGCTTTTTATTTTGTTGGTTCTTGACTTTATTTCCTTCCATGTTCGTCATCAGGTTTTAAAGTTAGTAAAGGTCTACGAACACAGACAAAGGCTGTTCAGGCTGTTGACCCGCAGTTTGGGGAAGATTTATATTCTGTGTTGGACTCTGTTATTTCCTGTTTTATTTTGAAAGGTTGTCGCAAGACTTACTTCCCTTTCATTGTCCTGTGTCCATGTGTCTCAGGTGTGTCTCCCTATTGAATAGTTATGTGTGTTGATAGTTTTGTTCCTCAAGTTGAAACCTGCACTAAACCCCTGCTAAGCCTGGCTTTTCAGCTGACTCGTACAAACAAATATCTGCAATGTTTGCAACAGCAGGCTAATATTAATATCATATTCCCCTTTTAATGAAAGTACACTGTGGTGAATTAAGATATGCCACTCATTTCTGCACGCAGTTTCTATCACCTGTTAAACTGTAAAGGACGAGGATCATGGGGAGGATGGCTATTGCCTTGTTCCACCCTGCACAAATAAAATGAGATATTCAGTAGCAATATATATATATATATATATATATATATATATATATATATATAAAACTACACAAATTCAAAAGATACAATCTTATTCCTTGATATAAGTGCTAATTTGTAAAACCTGCACGTATTATATCAACTAATCTGGATAGCCGACACAGCGTGTACAGCTAGCCCTTCTAATGACTAAGATAAGTGTTTGAAAGTAATGGTTGTGAAATTACCCTGAAAAGAGGTCTCATAGATTTTTAGGACCCTCTTAAAATGAGATGGATCCTCTCAGCAACTTTGTCCTTGAACTTCTGCAGAGAGGTAAAAAAAAAAAAATCCCAGGCTGGGCTCGAACAGTCCATTGAAAGGATCATTTCTCCACTTGTATCATCAAAGTGAGAGGCGGTTTATAATGAGTTGCATTTTTATACAACTCTTTCATATTGCTAAAATTGTGGTGAAGTGGGGAACCAGCTTTAAATAACGTCTTTAAAAGTTCACCCAGGGAGAAGAGAATTTTAGTGTTTCCATAAATAGAAACTGATAGATTTAAAAATAGCAGCAACGTAACATCTAACTGACAGCCAGCAGTCTTCTTGAGTTGCTGCACTTGTCTCTGCATTGGCTGCCCCTCTTTTCATGGCGGACATTCTGACTGTTTTATGTTCTTTGGGGCCTTGGCACACGCACACACCCAAGTCATCAAGAGCAATCAAGGGTTCGGTCTCGCTCAAGGACACTTAACACAGAGAGGCACAATTATGAACATTCGTGATGGCCGCATTCCATTTAGGTGAGCTGCAGATGAGACTGTGGTCGTCTGCTCTCCCACTCACAGCTCACCAGCACAGCAATGGACTGGAGCCGTGGTTCATGTTTATAATTGTGGTTATGAAGCTAAAGTGTCTGTAAGTAATGAGATTTCAAAAGCATAACCTGTACCACCAGGAAGCCCCTGCGCCTCCTCCCCTCCACAGTGACTGACATGAATCACAGCCCACCTGCTCCAGGATAACACAGCAGCTGCCACTCCACAGTTATATTCGGAGCAGAGTCAGAGCTCCAAAATTCCTGACCTTCCAGCTCCTGACCCCGACTCTCTGTCTCCATCCCTTCATGTGTTCCTCACTGCCTGCATGCCACTTCCAACTGCCTGTCTCCTCCCACCACCAAAACTCATCTGGATCTGCTGTTTCTCTGCTGCAAGAAGATCCCGATACGACCTCTGTCTCCCAGACTTTGATTTGAATGCTAGTGAACTTCAGCAACAAAGTCAGAGTGGATGAAAGTGCAGTCAGGGTTACTCACATCAGTTCTATAAAAGAGCTCACAATCAGCAGGACAGTGAGGATGCTATCTGTTAAGATTTACACACGAGATTTTTACATTCCCCCAACAGGGAAGAAATCCCCAGCACCGAAAGAAACCTCAAATCATATCTTTCCAAGAGAGGCATTAAAGAAAAATGCAAATTAAAACTTAACTCATCTTCAAAAGCACAGAAAATTCAAGAGTGCAAAATAGATGACAACCAGCACTTTAACTTTGAACTGAACACATCCTTATCTCGGTCTCTCACTAAAACAACTTAGTAGAAGCGAGTCCTGACACTGCATGGACGCTTGACAAAACAAATAATCAAAGATCGTAAGCAGAACTGTCAGTTGTAACTCCATAATTCTGTGTTACAAAGGAAAAACACCCTAAAAATCCAGTTCCTTGATGTGCTGGCTGCCCTATAGTTCTGTTAACGAGTTCTGATTTCAACAAGAAAAGTTCTTTTTGTGTTCCAAGAGGAAATATGGACAGGAGCAGGAATGAGGGGGACAGGTGAAGGTTAGGTGCCCTCACCTGGTCGCAGTTCTGACCAGGAACCAACCCCCCCCCCCCCCCCCCCCCCACAGGAAGTTTGCTCTTCGTTGTAAAACCACGCAGGATGTCGTGAGACTCCGATCACTAAGACCCACAAGAACACAACAGCCAGATCCAGCAAAACAAAATGATTCATTGCATTTCTTCCATGCAAATGCAGTTAATGGTTGAGGGTCCACAGCAAATAATGAGCACGTTGCTATGGATACGATGTTGCATGTAACAGATGTAATAAATACAAACTGCTGCAGGTAAATAAGGTGGTTAGAGAACTTGGAAATAATGTGGGAGTGTATTTGCATATGGAATAGAGAATGTGTGGTACATCTACATATCTATAGATATACACTATAGAACTCTTTTTGACGTCAGACCAAGACCCTTGACTCACCAAACTGTCCCTGGGTCCTGATGCCCTCCAACAACAACTGGGTCATCCAAAAGCAAGAACCAAATAAGGAGTGCTTCCTCTCATGTGTCATTTCAGGAAAAATGAAAGGAAGCCTCCGATTCTAGTGCCTGTTAGTGAATGCTAGCATGATGAATTCGGACGGTAGACACCGTGTTAGTGTTCTTACGAGCATGCTTGTGTACTTTAGAGCTACTGCTGTCGCTGCAGTGTAGTTGTAGCCTTGCATATAAATGTGCCCGCCAAGGATTTTATGTGTTTTCCTGTTTTTATAAATCTCAGGTGTTCAAGGTGACCGGCTTCAATCAGAGTCACAATGAAACAATGCTGTGGTTCCAGGGTATTTATTTCACAGATAGGGTTTTCTTTCAAGTAGTCTTTCTGTTATTGTCTTCGCCCTCCCGCAGACATACGGATGGGAAGAGCAGGGGTGGGCTCAACAGGAAAAATGAGGGCCAGATGAGCAGAGGAGGTGAAAAGAGGGCGAATACTGAGGTAGGAGAGTAGATGAGAGGGGGATTTGTTGAGTGAGTGATAATTTAGGGATTAGATTTTGGAGTAGGAATGGAACTGAGCCGAGCGTCTTCCCACATTGGTTTGGAACAGGGCTGCAAAGTCATTTCCATGGAAATGATGACCCCCCGCCTCTGTTGTTTGTGACCAGAGTGACTGAGGAACAACAACAAAACTGCTGATATTTTACTTTACGAGGCATACAGAACGTGTGTTTGCTCTGTTCCCTTTCCGTCACATTATGAGCTGAGTTTGTAATGCCGACAGAACAACTGGACATCCATCCATTAGACTTTATTCATCCTCTTCTGAAGTCTGATCTCACCATCGGGCCGGTCAATAAATGTAAACATTAGTAATCACTGTCACAGTCTCAGTCAGCCTGCTGCCTCAGTCACTGCAGCGCCGTCATACCTCTGGGAGACGCCTCACAAAGGCTTCCCTGGTAGTCAAACAAACAAACAAAATCATAAAAGTGTTTCAAAAATAATATAAATCTCTTTCCCTCAACATTATATATCACTTGCTGATTTACGCAACTACTGTTACTGCAGTTGTATTCATTTTCAGTAATTAAAATGATGTATTAACAGTAAGAAGTACATCTTAAATCAGTATTGTCACCAGCCTCTCCAACCCTCATGAGCAGGAGCCCCCAAACAATTCAAAATGTCAGCATTTAGTCAAAGATGAGTCAGACAGAGTAACGTTGGTAGTAAAGATTTGATTGACTGCTGACACCCAGATGAACAGAAGCATCTCTGAAATGTTTCCTTCTGCTAGCTGGCGGTGACGCTCAGTGTGATCACGATGTTGCAGGTTTGAGCTAAATTTGTAAAGTTTAATTGATTAATCTGTAAATGTGACACTTGAAAAGGGAAGAAGAACTTTTAATCTTAAAAAACACACACAAAAACCAACTAACTAACCCAATCAACACAGTGACCGGACGTAACAGCGTCAGCAGCGAGCGAAAGATGCCCATATATGGTAGGTACGGCCCGTACGTGCTTGTAAAACAGCTTTCGCCGATAGGTGGCGATACTGACCCATTTTAGCCTCTGGTGTGATGCAGCCGGCAGGACGAAGAAGTGGAAGCAGGTGGAGGTCGCGATTTAATGTTCGCTGTTAACTTCAACAAAATGGATGACTTTCACAGAAAACTGTTTTTATCAAGTTCGGAACCGCAGTCTGGATGATGCGAAACAAAACTAGACGAGGAAAAATGTTGACGTGGCTTTCCGACGCTGGAGACGTCTTTCTTTTGGATTGGTGAGTAAGAATGAGCGTTGGCAGCTCAGTGACGTCTAAGCGGTAATAGTTTGGGGGGGGGGACACTTTTCAGACGGTAAGACGTGACTGTCGACTCTGTAGTACCTGTTGCTAGGTGAGCTCCAAAGAAGGGTTTCTACCTGGAAGCTGAAGCCCCGGATGTTTGGTGCCGTTTGCCTCGGGTTAATTATTCCCCCTGCATGTTTAGAGCAGAGGCTTCAGTGTTTGTTTGTTTGGGTTTTTTTTTTTTGGCAGTATTACATAAACTTCTGCCTTTTACTATCAGAAACATTGTTTTCTCCCTCTTTTTTTTGTTTTTTGTTTTGTGTCAAAACTGCATTTTCTGAATCTGACTTTTCAGATGTCTCCTCCTCTCTCATACCAGGATTGAGCCCTATGGCAAAAAATACCATGTCCCGCTTTCTTACTTGGCGGTATCCTGATCACGGTTTTATCACAATCTGTAGTTTTTATTGTGGCTAAGAAAATTTTAGAAGTTATGGTTAAGTCAGGTGAACGCTTTTGCTTACAAACATATGCCAGGCTTGTATTTGACTCCTCAAAAGTGCCCAAAGTAAAATAATTGTTTTTTTTTTAAACATTTCAGGTTGGTTTGCATGGCGTCTTCCTGCTGTCTTTTCCAGAGATAAGTGACGTTCTGTCCAGTTCACTTGTATTTAAATGGATTGAAGAGCTTTGCCCAGAACTCTTGACATGAAGTCTGTCTAGGTGACAATTTCTCACCATCTCTGACTCTGTCTTTTAATTTAAAATTAATTCAATACAATAAGACAAACCTGATGTGCCAAGAAAGGAAAAAAATTCTTGAAAGCCTAGATGTCCTCACCTTAACCTCAACCAAGAGTTGCTTAAACGAACCAGTTATATTAATGATAATTTAAATGCATTGCTGTCGGGAAAACGGGAAGTGTAGTCAGTCTGTGTTTTAATCCTCACACACAGTGAAACCTGGTCCAGAATCCACTCCCTCCTCTCCTCACCCTCCAGTTTATCCTTTAGTTTTTACATATCCTCCAACTTCCTACTTCCCTCATCCTCTTTTATTCTCCTTTTTTTTTCTCAAGTCTCGCCCATTGTGTATTTTGGTGTTTTTCTCTCTTTTGTGTTTTTTTTTGTTTTTACTGTCACATTCTTCAAAGTACAGCATGACTGAGAGGCACTTATCATAAACATTATTATATTAAACAGCCTCAGACTCCCAAACAACACAGCGTGGTGCAGGACAGTGAAAGCGTGTGTCAGCCAAGATGGACAGCAGCAGCCGAGCACGTCTAATGACGCCGTGCACATACCGCAGACTTCCGCCAGAGACTGTGTTTGACATCATTCAGCTTGTGACACAGCGGCGGACCAGAGCGACGAGGTTCAGTCCCGAATGAAATTACATGTTACACGCTGATGCACTTTCAAGGATAATTGGTCTCATGAATTATGGACGTTGAGCTATTTTGCATTATCACATGGGCTGCATCTTTTCATCAGTCTATCATTTAATCAGATCATGCACACAAATCCCTATTAGACACGCCGATGACATGGTCTGATAGCACGCCTGGCTGACACAGCAGCCCCGCTGTGTAGAACGAGAGCAGGCTCCTGCAAGTAGAAGGACTAAATTTTTTATCACCTTTCTAACGGTTTGTCATTGTCTTCCAAAACCACTGCTACATTTTAAAGAACAAAAACATGTTATGATCCTAACACTGGGGTTTGTTAAGGCAGGAAAACAACTCGGTGAGCTGCTCTGTTATCATGAGACACCCGTCTGTCGCCAGGTAAGCACGGTTTATTGCTATTCACGACAATAAGAGGTTGTTTAATCCAGGGAAACACCCAGCTGTGACTGGATGTCCATTTAACCACTTAAAAAGTGGGGTTAGGTGTTGAAGTTTGGTCACCTGACCTCATTAAACACAAACATTCATGCCATCAAAGTTGTGGTCAGCTGGACCGGCTCTAGCGATCCGATCTTGCTGGATGAAACGTTCATCAACGCTTGGAGACCCAGTGGTGGAAATTCTGGTGTCACAAACATCTGAGTATCAGGCTCACTATGTTCGCTAATTGAAAGCCGGAGCCATAGTGCTGTTTAACCTTGTATTCTACACGATCCACTGGGTTCCTCAGTATTGAACTGCCTGCTTCCACTGTCAGCTACAGCCATAGCTGTGCACCCACCGCTTTTGCTTCCGTAAAACTATATATCCCCTCCACCGTTTCCTCTCCAAGTGACTGAGCTAATGTGGCTAAACTGGGATGTTTACAACCTGTGTGGTGATCCGACTTCTCACGTTTCTCTTACGGTGTTGTTGAGTGTTCAGAGCTCAGGATTTATCAGAACAGAATAGCAGCTAAAGCTTTTATTCGTCTTACACGTTGTGTAATATATTTTTTTTTATTCTGATTTAAATTTCTGCATTTGTGAAAACAGCACAGTTGTGGCTAGAAGAGGGGAGAGCAAAACTACCTTTTCTGAGTCGACTGTGGCTTCCTACTTGCAATGAGGACGGTAGAAGTTAGCTTCTTTTTTCTGTCTTTTTTTTTTTTTTTTTTTTTTTTTTTTTTACTGGATTTGGTTGATTCAAACCTGGCAGTTCAGGAGATTAAAGCTTCCTCATAATCAAAGTCAGTGAGACAAAATATTTGGACATGCCAGACTGAGACACCTCTGTTTGCTTGTGTGCGAGATAATAAGACAGGAAGTAGGAGTGAGATTTTTTTTTCAAGCACATCCAGTTCAGAGCTTCAAAGTAAGCAGACAAATCCTTAGACTTCCCCCACGTCAAGAGTGTCATGACCTTTGACTTGCTTTCATGTGACTGTTAAGCTCAGAATCTCTGAACATCTTCATACAACTTCAGAACTTGAAGGATCCTTCTTTATATGCTAAGTCACTTCGGAGTCTCTCCATCTGTTGACTCAAAACTTGTTTAATGTTTAGTTATATTTAACCTCAAAATTTCCTGTCAGCCCAAAGCTACATTATCATTCTTCATCATTTTGGTTTTCGTTCTGAAGCTCTTGGGATCATTTGTTGCACTCTACTGCAAAGCCCCTTAGCACCTGTACTGTGCCCACTCGAAGGGCTCGTGTCACTCTGAAGCACTTTGGATGAAAGTGCTCTTCACAGAGAGCTCTCTTGACAAATGAACGAAATGTGATTTCACGTAGCAGTTGTGGGAGAATTGGGATGCTGTGCCTCAAGAAAAAAATGAAAGGAACAGAAGTTAATGTAAGTGCCCCTAAACAACATTATAAAAGGAGGAAATTGGATTTCATTAAGGAGAGACACAATTTCCTTTAGTTAAATGCCAAGGTAGCCTTTGTGGATATTTCATGCCAAATGTTGTTGAACCCAAAAAAGACAGACATGGCTGCAGGAAACGGCAGTTTGAGTCTTGTAGTGTTACATTTTTAGCTTGGTTGCACCCTGTTGTCATTTACTAGTTTCGCAGCTTGTAGCTTGATGCTGCCTTCTACCTGTAGCGTGGGACTGTTGTCGTCATGCTGTACGACTCGTGCTCACGTCATAGGTTTGCTGCGGTAGTAAAACAAGATAAATCTGAGCGCTTATCACATGCTCAGTATGTATCCGCCTCCCAGAATGTTGCCACAGGCAAAAAAAAATGCTTGAGCTTGGAGGTGCTGCAGTAGAGTTCTTACCTTAGCATTGACTCATCATAATAATCAGACATGTGGTTGGTGAGTTTCATCTCCATAAGCTGCAAGTTGTGTGTGCTTTCTGTGAATTCGGTTGCAGGCTGTGATGTCAAAATTACGAGCTTCCATGCATGTGTGGTTTGCAGTAAACTCGTGTTTTACTCTGGTGACTGGGTTGATGTAAACCCAAATAAGCTGTGAATAGTTCCTCTAAAAGTTGTCTGCGAATAAAGTTATTGTTGTTGTTATTCAGCGCTGGTACTTTCCTCCCAAGGCTCCCTCCACCATGGGAGTTTATGTTTATGGTTCATGACACAACTATGATTAAGATGTAAAGAAGAGAGGTGGAGATAAAGAGAAGACAGACAGATGGAGAGAAATGAAAAGCGAGAAGCAATGAGGGAGGGAGAAGGAGAGCGAGCAAGGAAAAGAGACAGGCAATTTAGCATCAGCGCGCTGGCTCTGATATACGGCGATGCTCAACATCACGCTCTCTCACACAAACCCAAACACACAGGTCCTTTTGTTTTCCTACCTCCTCCGTCCATTTATTACAAGCTGCTTTTCCATTAAACTGTGAAGTTGGCCCCGGGGAGATTAGAGTTTGAAGATATGCGGCCATTTTGAGATTATTTTCATAATGTCTTGATTGTTTGGTAATTCAACAACACAGACTAATTGCTTGGGGCCAAATTTGGCACAAAGGTAAGGAAGTGACTGGCCACTCATCTCTTGCACAGCATTTCTGAAAGGCCTCCAAAATACTGCTTTACAGTAAAAGTAGGACCCTGTACAGAAAAAAAAGAAGATGGAGATTAATTAGCCACCCCAGAATAAAGAATAATTCAGGAAGGATTTAAAATAAGAAACAGAAGAGTGCAGAAGGTTGCATCAAGAAAGAACAAGACAAGGAGGATATTAGAGGTGACATATAACAGAGAAAAAGGCTAAGATTCAACTGGAGCCAGGGCTGCTCTGGGCTTCAAAAGAAATCATTAGAATTATGTGATCAACGAGAAAGTGGAGCAGAGAAATGAAGATTGGTGAGACTTGATGCTGCTTCTTTTGCTGCCCTTACACTGACAGTCTCTTGTACTGGGTAAGAGTCATCAAAAAAGATGCCTCCTTAGACCAGCATGGCTTGATACGCTGCGCCACACAAAGCAGCTGTAATTACACACTGGAGTTTGATATTGGTTAGCGTGGCAGTGTTGCAGAATGAGGCCTGGTGGGTCAGACCTCCCAAGGTTTGCGTGGGCCTTCGTTAACTCTTCCCTGGTCTAAGAATAGGGAAGGTTCACATTTCAAGTAGACCTCTTCTTTATGACTAACACTGCATTTGTGCCCATTCCCTTTCTGCGAATCACAGGCTGAGTAGAGCGGGTCTCCATGGAAAAGCGAAAACTGCATCCTGTCAGGAAATGGGTGTGTGTCCGTGGTAACAGCACGTCTGTTCTAGCTTCCCCAGCAGCTTGTAGCCCAGACAAAAATCTAAAACTGCACATTTAAAGCCAGTAAAAGAAAAGAAAATCAGCAATTCAACAAGGAATGGGGCTGAAAAACCCCTCTGTCACATCTCAAAGAGGATTCAGCTTGATTCCAAACTGTGCAACTGTCCCTCTCAGGGATCAAGCGCCGACAAACAAGCACTCAGACAGCGCCGACGTCTGCCAAAGTAATCGTGATAATTCCTGAGACATTAATGAGACAAACTGACACAGACACAAATAAATTTCAGTGAGAAAAATATTGCCTTTTTGACAAAGGTAATTTAACGGCTTCATGTTGTTTTGTGACCCTTTTTTAAGGGTTGCACTTGTTTGAAAGCCTGTCTGACATCTCGTCAGATTCAGTCCCTCTGACTCAGTTTATTATTCTTCCATCATTCCCTTCCTGATAAAGCCAGGATTCAAACTGACAAGAAAACAAAAACTTCAAGTGAAACAAGTTTACAAGTGCCTGAACAAACATAACATTTATTGCAGGAAATAAAATATATCTGCAGAAATAATAAAGGTTAACTACATTTGGCCACCAGACCACTCAACTGCCATGGAGCTTTTAATTATCTGAGGCCCTTTACTGCATAAGTAGCACAAATCACCAATATTGGGTGGAAAGCGTGTAGGCCTGTGTCAAAGCAATTAATTTGCACAAACTAATGTGGAATTTGTGGACATTTTATTGAAGTATTGCCCTCCTAAGTCACTATTTACACTCAGCTCTGCACTGTTTGGCATCCCATTCAAGATGGAGGCAGCTTGAGCTTTGAGGAAATGTGAGGAGACAATGCAGATTGAGCCACATGTGCTCAAAATGCAGACGTGACATAGTTAAAAAAAAAAAAAATAGGAACCTCACTCAAGGGTGGCAATACATTGAGCAGACTATTTATTTTAATTTATCGTCTGCCAGTTAGATATGGTATCATTTTCCCAAAGATGTGTGGAATTTCTCACTTTGTACCTGTTCATTCCAACGCTGGCATTGTGTAATTTGGAGCTCCAGGGGAAACTTTAGTATTGTTAGACAGGAGATAATGTTCTATGTGCAAAATATGAACAAATATGTTCTGACAGGAGATAAAACTTGGAGAATCGAGAACAGTAAAACAGTGAGAGCTGATCCCAGGAGCCTATTTACATTGCGAAGAGGAAGTGCTTCCCCAGCTTAACTTCTGAATTAATGTTTGTGTATTCTGCCAGCGTCTGAGCACTTGTCTCCACGTTTACTCGTCTCCCTAAACTCTCTTCCCCGTTCCCATCCCTGCCTGTCTGAGCAGGCTTTGGAGGGTTTTCTGCTCAACCTGGTTGAAGTCCAACGCATCTTAATCACTGCGGGGTGCCACTCCAGACTGAGCTTGGCTGCCAGTGTCACTTCCACTTGTCTCTGACTCCACTTTCACTGGGAGACATGGAACTATCAGCCCAGGAAAAGCAAAGTCTTCAAGTCTTGTTTTTTTTTTTTTTTTTCCCCGGTTCCCTGTGATTACGTTCCCTCTGCTTCTGTAGTCTGAATCCAGTTCAGGATTAAACCTTTAGTGGATATTAAAGTCCTGTTAACGGAGAGCCTGTTAGCTTTGGTGACAGTACAGATAAAGTTAATTATACTTGTGAAGGATCGCCTCAGGGTTCGCAGGCTTAGCGGCTAAAAATGGTAGGTCTATGATGGGAATCAGGTGTGTGTGGCTTGAATGAAACCTGTCTGGGACACATTTGCTCCGATAATCTACAGACTGCTGTTCCCAAAGTGGACTTTTAGCACCGCTTTGAAGCCTTACTTCCCCTGACATGAATGAGTAGGCGATTCTCATTTGCATGGCACATGCGAGAACAAAGCTCACCTGAATCACACAAAACAATGATCTCACTCATGTAATGAATGGCCTTCACCACAATAACAATGAGCCATTGTTTCTCTGTTTCCAGCAGTCATCACTACGTGGGGAGGTGTACAGCTGGACTTAGACAAATACATGATAATTATTATTATTATTATTAAGTTCACCCCCTTTGCATGTTGGCATGTGCCGCCATTCCATCCAGTATGTTACACTGGAAGTTCCTGCTCAAAAATTTGTGTCAATACATGTGGATTTTGTACTTCTCAGGATAGATCATAAGTTTTACTTCACAATCAACTCCAACTCGATGTTTCTCAAGCTTTTGTTTTTTTCTTCTTGGGACCCACTTTTTGAAAATCAGAAAGTATTGTGACCCAATTCACTGTATGCTTTATCTATAAATAATGAGAAGAGTGAATTTGTGCATGAATGAACTATCCTGACAATTTTGCATTTTTTACTCATTTCTTCATCACATGGTATTTAGCAGGCATGCTAGAAAGAAGGAGGTATCAGTTTGGAATGTCATGACTCAGTTTTCTGCAAGTTAATTTTATTTATATATATATATATATATATATATATATATTTATTTATATATATATATATATATATATATATATATATATATATATATATATATATATATATATATATATATATATATATATATATATATATATATATATATATATATATATATATATATATATATATATATATATATATATATATATATATATATATATATATATATATATATATATATATATATATATATATATATATATATATAAATAAATAAATAAATAAATGTTGGATGAGTCCAACTGCATCAGTTGTTTCATGCATGAAACAACAGCACACTTTACAAATAGATGTTAGGTGTAGTTTGGCTTTTAGCTGGGTTTTTCTTTCTTCTTATTCCTACAACAGTGTCTTGTGGTCCAGAATCTTTCAGCGTTATGGTGGAAACTGTTTGGCAATTCATACAAATACTGTGATGGTTTCTCAGTCTATGCTCAGTGGTTTCAGTGAAGCACAGATCTCATTGCTCTTGAAGGCGACGTGTTGTGTTTGCCTGCATCTGCTCTCTGCCACAGTTAATGTGAGGTATTGGCATCTTCCTGCCATTGCGTAGAACTGGAATTTTGAGTTGTTCGTGTGAAGACACAGCAAACCCTTTGAAGAATCTCTGTTCATGGAGGCCGACTCACCTGCCTGTGTCTGGAACGACAAGTGTCATACGAACACACCACAAAGACTTGAGCAGACCGTCAGCTCGCACATACAGAAGGTTCTCTTCCCACATGAGAGGAAACGGGAGCACTAGTCTGTAGTCATCATTCACAAAGGGGTCAGCTTGATCACATCCCCAGCAGGTTATGTCTAAAGTGTGTCTAATGACCTCTTGAAGGAACTTAGTCTCTCCTCTTACTGAGATTCTCTCACTCGTGGCTTCTGCTGCCAACACAACACCAACAATCGACTGGAAAACAGCCACAGATGCAGAATGATGGCCGACCCTCGGCGCGGTGGGTCACATTACATGGTTTGAACACTATTAAATATTCAAAACCTTGAAATGAATTCAGCACAATCTTAAGCACCTCCGACAGGCTACCTGAGGATGCTTCTAATGGCGAGCACTTTCTCTTGAGCACTGCTTTGTGTGTGTGGACGACTTAAGAGCCGTGAGCATCCTTCGAAAACACCCTAAAGTCTCGAGATTGATCATTGTCAAGCCTCAGGAGGCCCTGGACAGTCAGTTGCACAGGAGTAGTGGTGAGGAGCAATTCAGGACAGTAGCCATTGGATCCCTTGAGCATTGGTTAATAGTCTCCAGGGCCTTCATACAGTTAACCAAGATAAGTGAAGAAAGTCTAGCGTGGATGGAGAGGCAGCGGCCGCCATTCCTGCCTTTATACATTTAGAAAAAGCAACTAGAGACGAGCCGAGGCTCATTAATCGTTCGTCTTCAGCTACTGGTGAACATCTTCCACGACTGGAAACCAACAATTGCATTTTTAGTAACTTTTCAGTCAGCTGATCATATTTTTTAACTTCTCTGTTTACACAGATTTTCAGCGGCCAATGAACTACCCCAGGCTGTTGTCCATTTTGTGTATTCATACACTTGGAGGCACTTTCGTCCCAGTAATAGTGTTTCCATTGGCAGCAGCCAGGCCCTGGTACTGATCCACATGTTGTCTATAAAAGTCCTAATGGGGAGCTGCCTGGCTATTTGGCAGCAGGAATAACCACTAACATTTTGTAAAACCTCATTTCTCTCTCTAATCAGACACAGACTTTGTTTTTGGACCGCCGGGTTTTCTTCAGGCGCTCTGAATGAGTAGTTGGATGAACAAGAGGCACACTTTGAAAGCAGCAATGGAGGGAAAAAGACTCAAAGGCCACTGGTTTGATTTGCCTCCAATTTGCCACTTACTTTCTTCCTCCCTCGCTCTTCAACTTCGCTTTCTTTGCACACACCTCCTCTCAGTTTTGAGAGTGGCCATTATTTAGCTTGTAACCAAGCACCATTTTCTTTTCTCAGTCAGCCCACATGGACTAAAAGCTTATCGGAAAGCCATCAGTACTCTTTGCGTGGATAGGAATGCAGGAGTTATGTTTCATTTCTGCAGTACATTTATTTGATTTGTGCCACACTTTGTGAAGAGACATTAACAGTGTAATATGAGTGTGCAAATAAGAAACCAATCAGCACATGAATAAAACTTTGAAAACTATTGATTTTATATCAAGTTTGAACTTTTAATCAGGGTTTCACAAGCTACATTATCATATATTTAAAATGTATCCCTTCCAGATCCATATAAAAACATGCTTGCTCCCAAACTTAAATAAGCACCCCCCCCCCTCCCCCAGCAAGGTGTAAGATGTAAAAAGTCTCTGCTGCTTGGGTTAATTAGTAGAATAATAATTTGAATTAAGTGTATCAGGTTCTCTCACCTCCTGAGACATACATATTGGTATTATAAACAGGAACATGTGTTCACAGTCCACAAAATTATACATACTTGGTATGGGGAGAATTCATGATCTAGACTAACAGTTTTATGTGTCTGCACCACTGAAGCCCTAGTTATGTTTTTGGGTCGGCTGTCCATCCATCCCACTCTTGTTATGCAATTTTTCTGGAATGTTTGAATGTCTTCAAATTTGGTTTAATCATCCAGTGGGACTTGAGGTTGAACTGAAAATACCTCAGTTGTCAAAGGTGACTGTCACCTTACATGAGATCTCAGGAATGCCGTGAGGAATTTCAGATACAGTGCAAACATCCACTGGGCCTCAAGAATGACTTGGGAAAAAAATCTGTAGTTAAAGTGTGACAGACTGAGACTGCAGAGGCATGCAGCTGCCATGTAGTATTTACAGTTCTTAGCAGGCCTGTAACCATGTTTGCTCCTGCAGTAAAGATGGATATTTAAACGTGTACTTGCGGATAAGGATGCTGCGAGCAGGTCCTCTTGCTGATTCTCCTTGAGTTCTTATTTCGGTGCCCCCACCTGAGTTTGCACCTGGAGGCACACAGAAGCCACCGTGCATGTAGTATCGCTACACCTCATCTCACAATCACTTCTAATCTAATAGTGTGTGCAGGTCAGGCAGCTTTTCACTGACGTCTGCGGAGAGCAGAAGCATCCAAACCCCCATGCATGACCTTTTTGTAAATGGTACTGTGCGAAGATGCAAGTGCATCTGTTTTTAAAAGGTAACGGGAGATGACTTTTGGTTGAATTCATGTTGGATGAGATTGGACACACCAAGCTGCACCTTGATGCCCTTGCACCCAGCACCTTAGATCATTAAATCACTGCCCTTAGTGTCTATCAAAAATAAATCACCCAAGTGTTGAGCAGTAGCCTGCTGATGCCTCTGTCCCCTGAGAATGCTGTGATAATGGTGTGTGTGCTGTTTGAAGTAGAACAACACTAATGAATACAAACTGCTGCCCAGCACCGTCAGTGGCATTGATTGAGGTTTTGAGTTTGTATATAAGAGCCCTCTTCACTTTTTTCTCCTATTTATCCACCAGGGTTTAATGTGGCATGACTTCCTCTGTTGTTGCTGCTGTTGCTGTGGCCAAAATGGAACTGACAGGATCCTTTTCATTCGGACGTGGCCGTTTCACATATCACAACAAACAACAGAAAAATACAAATCAAAGAGGAAAAAATACTCTAGAGTGAGGAAATTGAAATATTGTTTGTTTTTGTTTTGTGAGTTTTCATAATCGAGCATGTCGGTGTGAACAGAAGTCATAGCAGCGCTGCCAGTGGACCTGGATCTTGTTGAAAGGAGTTATTGGACAAGACAGTGGTTCGTTCCAGGCGAACGCATAGTGTCAGCCACGACTTGCTGCCCGAATGTGGAGGGTCTCATCTGGAAAGAGAGAGTGTGATGTAGGATCAGGCAGGTTATTAATTCCCACTCACAGGCTGCAGCTCTCCACGAGGGTTTTACTAAAGAGATGAGCAAACAGCCAGAGTTTATCTTGGCTCATGCGGCTGTTTGTTACTGTAAACACATTTGAATTTTAGAACCTGTCACTTCTTCTGTATTGTTTAGGATGATCTTTGCACATCAAACTCGCTCACTTCCTGGAGTCTGCTGTTGTGTCTATGTGATGGTTTCAGAAACAGCTGAGCCGATCAAACTTTGTAAACAGGATAAAAATGGGATAAAAATCATGAATCGGGTGGACGAGATCATTACAGCTGTATGAGGTGTTGCAGGTCATATCTGCAGTGACTGACTGATGGCAGTGGGAGGAAAGCATCAGCCGATTGGTCGGGGCAACATGACAGTATTCTGCAATCAGCGTGAAAACAATGCCAGACTGAGTAATGAAGTGAAACAAAACGGCAATTCCGTCTGATTATGAAATTATTCTTCACAACCCTTAAACTGTACATTTTTAGCACTGAAGGTGATAAGGCTCCAAGAATAGCAAGCTCATCACCATGTCTTTGTTTCAGTCTGTCACTTTTCATATAAAAGCTTTTAATGAACATTAGAGGCCTCAAGAGGACACTATAGATCTCTAACTTTTTTTTTTTTTGTCGAGTTTAAATTTATCCCAGCACTGCAGAGGTTGTGAGAGAAGACTGAGTTTGGCTGCTTTCTTTGCTCTCCCACCACTGATTTCCCTCTTTTCTATCAAGCTAGACATCATAAAGATATGCCTCCTCAGCGCTCTGCATCTCCCTTCAAACAAAAATGAAAATCCAACCTCCTCTGTAGCTTTCAGCACTTTCTCACCGGGTTCCTGTCTTGCGCCATTTGTTTCAGTTAGCTTGTAATGCGTGTGGTTGTCAAAAGCAATTGGCTTTGCTGGTCGGAGATGCGCACTCCAAAGCGTGGCCGACAGTAAATTGTATTTTTCCACAAAGTTATTAGGCCATTATCGTGGCACTTGAAGTGCCTTCTCATCTTCACAGTCAGACAATTAGAATCATCATTAATAGGTACTATCAGTGCATCAATGGGGCAGAGGAGACATAATGGAGATATAGACAGCTTATGGAGCTATCAATCAATACAACTGCTAACTAAACTGCCTTTTATTGTGCCAGAACTGAGTGGTTGGTTATTGGCTCAACAGACAGTATTTAAGTGCAGTATGTGAGAGGAATGATTCTGACGTGTTATTTGTAGTGACGTGGGCATCAACGTAGAGCACTGACGCAGCAGCTGGATTATTGGTTTGGTTAAAAAAAAAAAAAGCTCAGTCTTCAAAGATCTTGGTCAAGTTTGAATCCCACTGGCTCACTGCAGGATTGTCCCCCTTCACGTTTATACTGATGACTGTTGTGTCAAACATAAAAACCAGCATGGCTCATAACGTCTATGATGGTCTCCTCAGTCACAACAATCACATGGAGCCACATACACATCAACCTACATGAAATATCTGCACACTGCAATCGTAATTGCTCACTAAAGTGCTACGGATGCTATGCCGGAGCACACTCACACAGACACAAGTGGAAAATAAAGAACGACCAGGTCTGCATGTGTTGCACTGGCGGTGTGAGGGGCATCAAGTCAGCTCTTGGCGATGGAGTGTTTTCACTTCGGACCCTAGCCTGAGTCGTGTTTGTACGTCCTAAATTGGATGCTGACACCTTCACTTGTCTGTTGAGGGCCAAAGCAATGCTCAACTCTCCAAACGTGTCATGACAGTACAACTGCTATCGCGAAATGACTCAAGACTGAAGTAATGGAGTTAACAAACCCCAGACAGCAGATGAGTAAATGACATCTGTAATTTAGCTGTAGTGCTAATTATAACTTGTGCATTTTCAATCAAGTAAGTGTTGAAATTGTCCAGATGTACAAGTGCGTGGAAATTTCACAGATTTAGTTGCAGTACAGTTGCTGATGATCGTCTTCTCAAACCTCTTTGGAGTCAAACACAATGTCATATTTTCTTGGAAGGGCCTTATGTTTTACAGTGTATCTCTTTGTCAAAAAGACAAGTAGAAAAAGCATAAAAGTCTAAAGGTTTTGGCAAAACATCAATATTTCTTGTACAAATAGAAGATTGTTTTTCATTCCAGTACCCATCCTATCCACTCCTCACAAGACAAACGACCACAAAGAGTGATAAATGCAAGCAGCCAAAATGTCCTTTAATAACATTTAAGTGACAGTTATGGCTTCCAGTCCCACGTAAAAAAATATGTGGTGTAATCAGATGATGTATAGTGAGAAAGTACTAGAATGGCGGGTGGTGGGGAAGGTAGATGCTGACTTTGCAGCAGGACACAGCTGTTCCATTCCTGTTTCCAGCTGGGATCCCTCACAGTGGATAGCCAAGTGCTACTCAGTCGCATGTAGTGGGAAACATCTCCCATTAAAAGTCAGGAGTAAAGATAGCACCTGTCAAATCATGTCACAACAATGGAGACTATCCTGTTTTTATCTCGTGTGTCTTTTGTGCCTTTGTGCTGCCTTTTTTTTCCCCCCCTCCACATTTCCATTGTTATATTTCTAAATGTGTGTGTGAATGAATTTGTGTGTGTATATGTTTGCAAATCTAATGTGTTAAAAGTATTTGAACGTGTTAAAGGCAGCATGTGACGAGCAGTAAACTCGTGCCGGTTTGTGACTTCGGTGAGAATGTTTGCCGTGAGCCCTGCTAACGTCTCTCCTCTTGTCTGCCTGTGTCCTTCCAGATGACCCAAGAACAGTGCACACATAGGAACAATGTCCAGAGTTCAGAGAAACCACAAGTTTACAAAGTGGGAATATACGGCTGGAGGAAACGCTGCCTTTACTTCTTTGTCTTGCTGCTGATGATCCTGATCCTGATCAACTTGGCGTTAACTATCTGGATCCTCAAAGTCATGAACTTCACCATTGTAAGTCCGCTTTTACTCCTCCTCACTCACTAACGCAGACATTTCTCTCTAATCCTGTTATGTTGTAATTACCTTTTACGCCCCTGGAAATGAAGCTAAAACAGAAGGTTTAGCTTAAAAGCCATGAAGTACGATGAGACACAAAGCTGTTAGCGTTGAGTGGTTGAAGTACCTCACTCAGATTATCTCCACTAAATCACCCTAGAGTCTGAAAGGTTCCCATCTGTCTTTGGTGCTCCTAAATTACGCTGCCATTCTTTTAATAATTTATACAGTATGACACGACATGACATGCACATGCATCTTACTGTTCGGCAGCTGCTGCTGTTGAGATTTGTGTGTTTGCATCAGGTTTTTTTAGTGGCTGCAAGCGGGGACGTCACACACATTATTTCACATTAGTCCTGGGCGTGAGCGAGCTGTGGACGTGCGTTAACAGTGACTAACCTTCTTCTTTGCCAAGTAAAGTTAAATTGTGTGAGACACTTCTGCATCTCATTACAATAACACATGTACTGTTCTAACCAGGCTGTACTTTGTGGTTGAGTCGTGTGCGTCAGTGCAGCCGTGCTCCTCTTGCATGTCGTGTATGCAGGAGATCCTGTTGCTTCTCCATTCAAATTATCATAGCTCCCTAAAGCTTACAGAGTTCCAAATCTATTGAGAACACGAGATACTTTTGGAAATGAAAAAAGTTTCTACAATACATCACTTCTATCTTTTAATAGCGCCGGCATTTTAAAATGTCTACAATTGTCTTTCACTACATACCCAATATATATATATATATATATATATTTTTTTTTAAATTCCAAACCATTCAGATCAGTTAAATGATAAATGATTCAGAGGCAAAATCCTGCTCAAGGCACAAAGGGGTCGTTATTAGCCTCTAACCCATGGGTGTGTTGTGGATGTAACATGAGTTCAGTGAACTTGGGGCCGAGGGTCACTTGTAAAATCCCCAAGGCCAGTAGGAATGTGGGTGGGGAAAGTGGAGAAGCAGCACCTGTCCCACCCTCATTTTCCCCACTGAAGTGCTCTTGAGCAAAAACCAATCCAAATCAGGTGGCAGATCCGGCAAGATTAAGAAATGAACGATTTCCTCTTGAGGAGACAAACTTCTTTCTTACTTGTACGTCTAAAAATATGTCAAAAATATCAATGTGTGCCTGATTCATGTGACACATGATAAGGTTACGACCACTGAACGCAGCTTCTCTAATCATAAATGTTAAAGGAACAACTACAAATTCAGAGTCCTGATGGGGAGATGCTCATGTGCTATTTGACACGGCATGACACAGGATGCTGACGAGGCAGTTTAAAGGAGTATAGATGTACAGCAGAAGTACATGAAGTACTACTTTTATGCTTGATGATGATGATGTATTTGTGGTTAAATACTAAAAGTCTGTTGTTCGGCTGCCGTATGAGTCTTACTCTCCTGCCCTCCTCTGGATTTCATGTTACTGTTTCGTACAGTCCATGTCAGCGGTGCCCTGTCTGCTCCACACTCTCTGGTTAGTCAGCCACAGCACCTGTGATGATTCAGATACAGAGGTGTAGACCAGACACACACACACACACACACACACACACACACACACACACACACACACACACACACACACACACACACACATACATACATACATAGTACATACAAACACACACAACCATTGCTGTGAATAATACATGAGGTCTGCTACACAGTGGAGCTTTAATATGAGATCTACATAAACCGGCAAGCAGTTTCTCAGATGCTGAGCCGCGTGTTCTGGCACAGTGCGGTACTCCGAGTGTTATGACATTTTAATATGTCTGCCTGCAGATTATAAAATGGGAAAAACGTTTAAAATGTATCACAGAGGGCAAAAATCCAATTTGATTCGAACCAAGAGGTAGTCTGCTATCTCTATAGGTGACTGTATTGACGGGCTGATATTTTCTGTCATGCATCTCTTTGCCTCTGCCGCGTGGGTTTCCTTTTAGTTTGAAACTGGCAAGGCTGCAGCAGTCTGTCTGGGCAAATGATCAAGCAATGTGGAGAGAGAAAGATATGACAATGTGCAAAGAATAACTTTAAAAATTCCATTTATGTACAGTTTTCCTGAAGAATCTTATATAAGAACAGAATGCAGCACAAATATGCACATTACTAGCATTTGGAAAAATCCCTGCAATCATTCTCTAGTGGTCAGCATCTCGGTTCTCTAATCAGTAGCGGTACATGGTAGAACCACACGTCAGGTGTTGCTTGGCGGGTTGACTAACACGGGCTGTGAACAGGGGAAGGGCGTGGATTGACTCTCCTTTAACAGGTTGTGTCCTGCACACCTATTATCTAAAATTTTTGACCCAAAAGTATTCCTCAAACTTTTCTTCACTCCAGTTCAGTGCCTCCGTGCCTGGATCCGGCATGCACAGACCGGGAGTTATAGCATCTCTGTGCATCTTTTTGTTGTTGTTTTTTTATTTCCGCTATTGATGCTACTAAAGATGACAGCTGGTTTGCAGTAACTGCTGCTGTAACTCTGCTCCAGAATTGCTTGCGTTTGGAATCCATGCTTGGTGATTCACAAAGATATAGGTCACATCATACAAAGTTACTGTCCATTTCTCTTTGAATGTACTTTAGTCACTTCAGCAGTTTTTGTGCACGTGGAGCCAGTGGTTTTCTTTTCATATCTGGACCATATCAGATTTAGAGGCAGTCGCTCGTTCACGTCTGTCTTACTTGCTGGGTAAATTCTCTGTGGAAGCTGACAATGATCGAGCCTGCTGTCACTTCCCTCTGTTGTGATTGTATTCTGTTATCTTTGGTCGATGCTGGACAGATTTTATCACACGCATCGTAATGAAACTTTTAGTTTTAATAATAATCAAAATATGAAACCGAGTTTAATTCATACTTATAGATTTATCCCCAATTTGTAGCAGTGACTGTGAAGAAGAGGGAAGTTGAGGGCGGGGTTTAGATTGGCGTTACGGTGTGATACAATATTCTATTTCCAGAGGTGAATGTGAATAATAAATATATATACAAGTAATGGACATCGGGAAAAGTCGTGTTTATATGTGGATGGATATACAGCAACATGAATTATGTGTTTTAGAATGTCCATGCAAATGACTAAAAACACCATTTTAATTCAGTGAAACTTACCATCAAATAATTGACATAACAACCCTCGGCTGTTGTGAATGCGAGCTGGGCCAGTATTCATGAACGTTGCCTTCATGGCCCGTGCTACACCCCTTCACAAAGACCTTTGATACCAGCCTGCTAGTTGCTGTGTAACCCTAATTAAAGACAGATGGAGGAAAACATGACCTCCTTTGAAACAGTAAAGAGTCAATACATTACAAATACAAAGGCCAAAGCTGGAAATTGGTAGGACCAAGTCTCCACTCAAGGGTTACCCACGCAGGGTAAACCCCAAACACATGGAGTTATTATATTTGGTATAATTTCAGCAGTGTGTCAGATGGTCAGAGGCTGTTGCAAAGATGTGTTTACATTTATTGCCACGAGGCATTTTATCCATCAATAAGGTGCTAAACTCTCCACTGTGCCGTGATGCAAATGCATCGGATAGGTTGGTGATCCACAAATAGCTCTCAGCAGGTCAACAGGTTATCAGTGGATGTACACTACTTGTGAGTCATGTGCAGCACACACAAGAACCTGGACAAAGGCGAAATCACCGTATGTGTATGTATGAATGCAAACTACATTTTCAAACTCTGAGCCGCTCTTAAGTACAAATAGGTACATGTTAGTTTGGTATGATTCATCCTGTGACTCGCAACTGCACACATGCTCATGAACACCAATCCGTTATCTCTTTTGCACACGCGTTTGCAACTATGAACATGCATTTCATAACGTGGCAAAATGGATGTGGGCCAAATCACAACCACACGTGTTTTGCTATACCTTTTGAAATCCCACCCTTGGGACAGATTTGGCTCATTATTCACTCCAGAATGTAGGGCACATCTTCACCAGAGGACATTTCCATCATGGGTGGTTTGGGCCATGTCACACTAAATGTCCGGGCCTCTTTAAACTCACCTGCTTGCACACATGTATGTGAATTTCTGACCCCAATGCACAGACACACAGCTGGATTGGGGCCTAATTATATTTGTGCACAAGTGAGGGGAGGCAGATGGTTTGTGCATGCAAGAGTAATTATGTAACTCCATTTGAGGCAGTAATAGGGATTTTCTCATTCGTAATTATCAAACCTGCTTGCTCTCACTTTTGGCTGAATCCCCGAGTGGAAACTCATCCTGAAAGAGGGAAATAATCTCTTCAATTAGACCTGAAAGTAAGAGGTCATACTTATAGACGGATCCATCTACTTTGAAAATAAAAGCTGTGACAATACACATAACTGGGTGGGTAAGGCTTTATTCTTTCCATAGCCCACGCATGTGCGAAGCTCTCACTGTTTCATTCATAAAGGACACGTTAAAGTTAAAACTTAACAACTTCCTCCTCTGCCTGTAGCTAGAAACCCCATTGTAGAGAGAGATAGTGATTGACACCATGAACGTATAAATGCATATTCAGCAAAAAGCTGATCACACACATCACTCATCTGATTGCAGTCCCATTATCCAGAATCTATTCTAGGAGCAGGTATGAATGGGGTTTCTAAGAGCAGAGGGCATCACGTGTTTCCATACGGGTCTAAAAGTCCTTATGAGGATTTTGCTTTACTAAGAACTGCCACTATTACCCTGGTCAAACACAGCATAGCAGCAAAGTCTTGGACAGCCAGCCTTGCTAGTGTGGTTTGACAGATTTTTCTTTTATGAAAATAGACAAATACTGTGATAAATATGAGAAAAGCTTGAGAAGTCCTTCATCACTGTCCTCTTTGTAAAAGGCCACAAACAGCGATGGGAACAATGTGAAGTGGTAATACCTTTTGTGTGTGACTCGCTGCTTCAAACTTGGAGTCTACTTTATGTGTGTGTGTGTGTGTGTGTAATACATGTCTGCTATTTGTCATGCAGCAAGTGTCAGGCCTCTGTCTCCAGAGATCTAAAGCTCATACAGCTGCATTTCCACTTACAAAGCATGTTAAATAGGCTTGTTGTAGTAGCAGAGAAAGCTAAGGGCTTTCAGATTGAGACGGATTGCTCCTCATGTAGCTACATCATGGTCCGGCATCAGAGTGGGAAGACGGGGGTGGGGGCAATGTACCTGCTAGCCCGCCTGGGTCCTTCCACTCCAGTGATCATCCAACTGAGGGAAAATCTGTCTTTTTGTGAGAATACCTGTGATTTAGAGGTGGAACCATAGATTGAATCAGCATCTGTTTTCATGAGTGAAAATGTGTTGATGATGCTGCTGCTGCTGGGCCTGAGTGGAGGGACTTGTGGATCCATAAATGCATGAAGTGGTTTCAGGGGTGTGATAGTGAACAATCAATGGCTTTTTCCCTTCTCCCACTCTTATAGACTGTCCGTGGACTTCTGTCCTTTGAGCTGTTGGTGAGATCTCACCTTAACATCATGCCGTCCTCCAATCCAGCTCTTCTGTTTATGTTTGTATTGCCAGCGGGGAGGGATAGCATTGGACAATGTTGGTGCCTTCAAGATTCTAACTGTAAATTACAATTTCAAAACAAAACAAAACAAAAAAAACAACCCTTGTACAACTTTTCAGGGTTTGAGATTTTTACATGAAGGAAAAATGTTGATTCGTGTTGCCTTGGATCAGCTCTCCCCTCAGGGTGACTGAGAATCTTCAAGGATTGTATTGTGAGGTATTCATCAACAATATTAACAGTGTATGTTCTATGCTAATAGGGGGTTTACTCACAGAAGTTAACTGCACTGACAATTTCTATTTCTTCACTTCAGAAGGACACACACAAACTTGCTTTACTGCTTTAGCTCCCGCTACCAAGGAGACATTCATAAAAGAGAAGAATAAAACATTCAAACATTTTCCATTCCCTGTATCTGATATCCCCACTGGAGCAAGTGAAGTGAGGTGAGCTGTTGTGACTGTGTGATACGGATCACTGCCCCTGGGAGACGGAGACGGAGACCACTAGAGGAGCTTTACACTCTGGACTGTTAAACCCAGGAGGGGCGTAAGCAGGACAGGGACTGGCTTGGCCCCTCCAGGCCCTCGAGGGAGATCCTGACCTTCCCAGCTTCAGATATACCACCAGCACTCACTAACTCCCCAGAAGCTTGCTGCTGGATGTTGTTTATTCTGGTTTGCTTGTTTGGTGAATACAGATTTAAGCAGTTATGAGGTCATGGTGATGTCACTGAATTTGAAATGAAATGAATATGTGATTACAAAGTTATTTTCAGTGGGTCTTGACTTGGGAATTCATGAGTTGTTCATCTAAATTTCAATAAAGGCACATTTTCTCTCTTACCTCTCTGGTGTTCAGACATATGGGTGGATTATTCAGATTTCTTTGTCGGTGCAAATTTAGTCCATCCCACAGACAGTAGAGCCTTGATTGGCCCTGTTGCCACCAGAGCGTGGAGACTGCTGTTTTGACGGAAACGGCAGCAGGAAATGGCTGTTCCTTGACCTCGCCCCCCTGCCTGACAACATTTAAACCCAAACTCTGACCTTTCAGCGAACCGAGCAGAGTGCTTTTGAACTTTCTAGACTCGTATTTGTACTAAGAAAGGTGCTTATATTTACTTCGCATCAGAGAGACAGACAGAAGACTGATGTGGTCTTTTGGGTTTGGGGGACCATTGGATTGGTATTAAAAAAAAAACTGAACCGTTTTGTTTTGGGTTTTTTTGAAAAAAAAATTGAGAGGGAATGAGACAGCTTTGCTGAATGAGGTGAGGCTGACTTGGTCCAAATGCTCAGAATGATCTCAGGCAGGATGACCCCAAGCACAGTTTACTCCTAGAGGGCAAAACCTGCTCAGAATATGACTTGAGTTGTTACATGAATGAGAGGAAACGATGATGCAGTCAGGGATTAAAACATTCTTATTATATGAGCCGTGACCTCACAGCTGCTGAGATCTTCTGTTGTCTGAGAGAGAGGTGTGCTACCCAAATTTAAACAGAAATGGACAACTTTGTTACACACACACACACACACACACACACACACACACACACACACACACACAGGCTGAGTGCTGAGCTAAATGCAGCCTGTCAGAGAAAGAGCTGTGGGTTCTTGTTGTGCTGGTTTATGGGACTGAGTGATTCGGGCCGGTGCAGCTCTGTGGTCACTGCAGAGTCTCTAGTCAGCCTTAAAATTGTGTCATTTTCTATTAACTCCAGAGTGAGACTGCTTAAGGTGTCCTAGAGGCAGCATTTTTACATTCATTTTTTTTTCCTTTTTAGTTTATTTGTGAGAGACGAGTAGATAAAAACATTGACAGATGCAGAAATGATTTCCATGTACTGCACAGTTGCATCCAGCCAAAGCTAATAGTTCGCTGAATCCTCCGTTTAAAACTACTGTCGTCTCGCCCTAAAAAAAACACAAACACGTTAGCACCTGCTAAGAATGCGCAGCAACGTTGCCATATGCACCTAGAGCCATGGCAGCATACATACAAACAGACCACCATGGCTGAAAACACTGTCTGCCTGCCACAGTAGCACAGAAGGGGGTCAAGTTGGAAGTTGGGGTTTCTTATAAAGCTTGGGAGAGTGAGAATTAGTATGTGGTTCTAAGTAACTGTGGCAGATAGACCCTGTCTGGTATCTATAGCCTGCACGCTTTAGTTAGTTTATCACTGCACCCATTCAAGCTACTACGACTACTACTACTATTACTGCTATTATCTGACTGCTGTGGCATTGGAGTCCTCTGTTTTATTCCTTTTTTTGATGAGAGAGACGTGGCTGTCTTTCAAGCTGGTGGTCATCTGGAGAGGGGTTAGGTCACATCATTCTGACCCATGATTCCTGGGAGGAATTATAAGACCTCTCTACTTTAGCAGCAGCGTTTCAGTCATCATGCATTTGAAGACTCTCCACAGATAAACATCCCTTTCTGTCGTGAATTGCCGGTGATAGTGACCAGAGAAAGAGCAGTAATTTTCCATCTGATTGCAGCTTCCCACGAGCAACGCTGATAAGCCTCTCCTCATCTTTCATTCATCGAAGAGAAGCCAAACAAAGAGATGAAAGGTTGGAAGAAGAGATGGTGTCTGCTTAAAGACGGAACTGTTTCCTCATCCATGCAATTTTTCTTTCTAGTCTACATTATTACAATTAATTACTAACTTGTGATACAACCAAGTACTTAATTGGCTTAATCTGTGTCAGGCATGGACCTTGTTGCTCCCAAATCTGGGTTAAATAGGGAAGATAATTATCATGCTTAGGCTGTCCAATTTCGTTTTATTTGCTATTCTTGAATTTATCTTGTCACAGAACACCAGAGTAACCTTTTGTTTGCTTTAAAATCTAGTTGATGGAGTAGATTTTAAAAGTGAGTTTAAGAAGAAAAAAAAAAAAAAGGCACACATTTCTACAAGCAAGGCTTTTATTTTTTCAGCTTTGGCGAACAGTCCTATTGGTAATAAAAGCACTTTCTAGATGAAAGGCCCAGTGTTGGATGTAGTTGGAGATGCAGCTCCTCACCTCACTCCTGCCTTAGTAGCTTACAGGACTATTTATGTAGGACCCTGCATTTAGCTTCTCCAACTCCTCACAGCACTAAATCATTAGCATTATTCATTGTCATGTGACCGAAGTCCCAGACCATCACAAAGACGGTGCTGGAGTGTAGAGTCTCACGGTAACAAATGGGATAGTGAAACATTTGATAAGTAATAATTTATGTTAAGAAAATAAATAATAATCAACCAAGGTCAAGATACCAACAAAGTTCTTTTTTGTTTTTTCCTGATACAAGTCTTCCTCAATCTTCCCTGCTGAATTAGTCCCAAGCCTCATACAAACAGCCCATTCTTGTCAGGATGCAGAATTGGCTGCTGGCTGCATTAAATCCCATGCTGCTGATGGGATTGGAGTTACTGGCCCTCATTGGGGACAATTAAACCTCAGTACCTCCTCCAGCCTTCACTGAAAGGTCAAGAGAAAGAGATAGAGGAAGGAGAAACAGAGGGAAAAAAGTAGCCCTGATGCTCTGCACCCTGTTTGCGTAGTTCATGTGCAATTCATTTTAGCAGAATGAAAGCAATAATGAGAATGGGACAATAGGCATGCAGCGCATTTTGCAAGTGTGAAATGGAGTTACAGCTGAAGACACTAATTACATTTGAGGGAAAGTCTGCTAACTTCATTAATTCAGAGCTCAGGGGATAACTAATAAAACCCAACTTTTAAGATTTTATTGTCCCCAATGGGAAAACTGGCTCGCTGGAATGTGTCCAACAAAATGCATAATTACAAAACATGAGGTGATAAAAACCAAGAAACATATGGATTTGTCAAAGAGTGGCCTGGCAACCTGCTGGCTGATGGATACTGGGATGTTAGTGCAAAAATAAAAAAGTCAGATCCTGTTGTTTAATGCACAACGACGAACAATCAGGGCTTTTAATGGACGCATTTGAATGAGTTTTTACAGTCGACCGTGGTGCATCACGGTAATTAGACTGATGAGGGACTCGATCATAACTGCCTTCAAAAAGTTCCTGAAATGTTCCTGAAAGTGAATATAAGGTTGCAAAAAGGCATCAAATCCAAAACATAATCACAATAATGAAGGGACGGAAGAGACCTTCTCCAAATTAGAAAAGCAGCAAAGCAATTTAGGGCCAACCCTATTACTGCTGGGCGTGTTAATCACACTCCTCAAAAAGGAGAATTTGTCTCGATGCTCATATTTACCTGAGCAGACGAGTCACATCTCCCGAAATAATCAATGTCTCGAATTAATTTCACTTTTCCATATGGCTTTTACATGTTTTTGCAAAAGAGTGCTCAGCAAGGTTTTGAGGTTTTATTGGCGTTGCCCACCCCGTGGTGATTGTGTGAATGCATGATGTTATCACTTATCTTTTTCTTGTAAGGGCAGCCTTTTTTCCTACCAATGCTGACTCAGCATTTCTGGCCACTGGGACACCAGCAGACATCTGCCTGATCAAAGATTTCACTGTTGCTTGAAACGTAGGGACACGGCACATTAGCATGAATAATGTGAAGCCGACTGAGCCATGTTTAGGAAATGGCACATCATAAAATATCAAGTTCTGCTAGTAAATACGCAACGACGTTTATTTCACTTCTTTGTAAAGCATTCCTTTCGCTCCACATGCTTCATTTAGTGACCTCTGAAATATTTTGTATTCCTTTTGATCTAATAGCTTCAGGATTTTGATCAAATGACAGCCGATCCTCTCTCATTTTGGCGAGAGCCATGAGACTGAACCCTTTTGATTCTCACTGAGGATGTTTGAAATGGAAATGACCTGTGGTCTATTTGTGTATTAAAAGATGGCCACAGTTCAGAGGGTATTTTTAAGTGTTGCATACGCCACTAGTAAGCCGGCCTGAAACTCCATCCATCCATTTTCTACCACTTATCCTGTTAAGGGTTGGGGGGGGGGGAGCCTATCCCAGCAGCATACGGACGAGAGGCGGGGTTCACCCTGGACGGGTCACAAGCAGGGCCAACACATATAGACAGACAACCATTGGCTCTCACAGCCACGCCTACGGTCAATTTAGAGTCTGGATTAACCTGGTCCCCTCTTGATGTCTTTGGACTGTGGGAGGAAGCTGGAGTACAGGAGAGAACCCACGCAGGCACAGGGAGAACGTGCAGACTCACCGAGAAAGACCCCGTGCCCGGGCCGGGACTCGAACCCGGAACCTTCTTGCTGTAAGGCGACAGTGCTAACCACTGCACCACTGTGCCGCCCGGCCTGAAACTCGTGACTCATAAAAACTTACTCTACTTGCAGAGGTAAAGTCATATTTATTATCCTCAAAAATACGACTACTGTGAAAATGTTCTGTCTGGGTGAGGCTATTGACAAGTCAAGGCCTGTCTCAATTGGAAGCCAGTAGCAACTCTTTATTTTTCATTTTTACTTGCACTGGAAAACCACTCACACTCAGGACCTGAAATTGAATTTGTGAAATGGGTCTACAAAACTTAGCAGCAAGACATCTCTGAGATCACAAGTCAATGACGGAAGGGCTAAGATAGAAAGCTGATCTCGAGCCTGAGGTTATATTGAGAAACAGACAATCAAAACATAGCGTTAACCATCTTGGTCAAGCTGCCTCCCGTCCTCCAAGTACAGGTACCTGGGCTACCTGACTAATTGAATTTTTAAAGTAGTTCTTTTCGTTGTAAGTTGTAACTTTTGTACCTTCTTCAGATTGATTTCTTCAGTGCTGCTCACCAGTGTTTTTTGGATCCAACCAATCAGTTGGCGAGAAAGAAATGCACTGCTGGGTGTCATCAACAGAAATCAATGTCGTCTTGTGTCCTGATGAGGTGACCTGGATGGACAATCATGTGCTGTAGAGGACTGAGAGTCCAAAGGCACTGTCTGATTTTACTGATAGGAGCATTCTCAAACTGCAGATAGGGAATTGTCAGTGAAATCACCTGCTGATGTGAGGAGTTGCTGTGAAAACCTACTGGCAATTGAGCCTCTGAGGCACATGATAACTCACACCTGCCCAGCTAAACCTGAACACATGAGGAGAGGAATTCAGCCTTGTGGGAGGCTTCACGGTGATCTTCTCTGGAAGTGGAATGATCTATGGGCATCAAGCTTTTTTCACAGCTCCTTCTCGTATCATCCAACTAACAAAATGTTTCCACCCACTTATGGCAACAAGACCCGTGAGATTTTGCCTAAACCTCTGAGCAACGTGTTGAAGTCCAGAGGTTAAAGGCTCTCGAGGCTGCAACTTAGACCAGTCCATCCAGATTGATGTTTCGTCACTTGAATGCAGCAGCTTTCTCAAGTATTTTCAAAGAGTGGGATTCTTGACTTGGTTTGGCAGATTACATTTGTTTGAGTGGGAGTCTGAATTGCTCTACCTCTTGTTCAGAGTTGAGCAGCAGTTTAGAAACAAGGGTTGAATTGGTTTAAGACAAGTTTTGAGTTCCAAAAGGCGTCAAACTTTGTGAACTCAGCCTCAGTAATGATCTGTGCATCGCATCAAACTTGGTGTCATAAGAGGCAAGAGGAGGATTTCGCCCACTCAGTTGTATTTTGTGCCCCCTCAATAAAAAATATTGGCTAAGTTACAAGTGTCGGAGACGAGAGTAATGAAATACCTTCTTTGAAGTTTTCACCCATAAAATATTTGAAGCTTGTTATCTGATTCAGTCGCTTCACAAACATGGTGCTGAAACATGTTATTTCAGATGTCAGAGACAGATGAGTTGAAGTTATTTGCATCAGGCTGCGTGGGGCTGTCCCTGATCCTGATGGAGGGGAGCAGAGATTTATTTCACTGCCATGGGAAAAAAAACCCCAAGATGCATCTTCCGGTGAAAGAATGCAGGAAATTCATTTTTTGTACGGCTAAAACAACTTATCATTTCAACATGTATCGACCCTACTGGGTCGAGGTTGTTTCTACGGTTGTCCGTGCTACTTAAGAATAAATAAGCAAGACATCCTGGATCATATTTTGTACTGCTGGCCATTACAGCAACTTAGTAGGATTCTCCTTCACAGGCTAACAGGTGGATAATGCCTTTGTTGTACTCAGGTGTTTATGAAGTGATGCAAATGTTTCGTCATTCACAAAACACACACACAAATTCAAATGCTCCACTAATGAGGCATCAGGTGGCTAATGTGAAAGATGAAATGACTTTGACTTGAAAGTCATTCATTTGAGCCTGATAGACCGAAACAACAGCACTGTCTCCCTCCCATCATGACTACTGCTGACATACCCTTGAGCAAGGTCCTTCGTTTCCTTTCTGACACACGTGAGCTATAGAATGAATAAATATTCTGTTACTTCAAGCCCAGGAAATGTGTACTGGAACGTCCTGTTCAGCAAATGATTAGCGTGGGGCTAATAATTAGCTTCTACTCCTTCTATCTTGCCTTTGTCTTGTACATTATCATGTTGTTGTCATGGGTCAGTGTTAAAGGGGAGTTATTATGCTTCTTCTTTTTTTCAGTCCTATAAATGTTGCTACAATGACAGATACTCAGGTTAAACAATGCCAAAGCAGGAAGGAAGCCCTGCGGGCTGTTACAGCTGGCGTTGCATGCTGTGTGTTAGCATCTTTTTTTCTTTTTTTTTTCCTGGGTGTGAGGAAAAGTTTAATTTTTTAAGCTTTCCTCAAGAGGCAAGCACATGACAAAAGTGAATAGAGTTACTTTTTCTAGCGCAGTAAAAGAAAAATACCTACGTGTTTGTACACAGCACAACCGGGGCAGTACAAAGCTGGATTAGCAGCTTGCCTGACGCTAAAAGAAAGCACCGTCCAGTCCCAGTCCCCAGATTGGACAACAGGTCCAACTCATATGCTTGAATTTAAGAAGGGGACATTTTCTACAGAAAAAGTACAATAACTTTAGTTAACGTTCTCTATTTACTCTGAACTCCTGCACTGGCGAAATGCAGCGTTTGCCAGTTACAAGTTCTCAGAATGGTTCGGCGGGAGGCGTAGATGGAGGAGGACAAAGTGTGTGTGTGTGTGTGTGTGTGTGTGTGTGTGTGTGTGTGTGTGGAGTGGGGGGTAAATTATAGACTATTTCACAGAATGCAGAAAATAGCAGAAAGAGAGACAGCCAGAGGCACAGCGCCCTGAGAATCTGCAAATCTCTGCCTGTGGTCAACGGCGTCTCGCTGCTCTAAGGGTTGTCAGTTGTGTGGCTCATTGTTGGCCAAAATGAAAAGCACCATAAAGGCGGCAGCGTATACTTTGAAAACCTTTTATTGTTTCACTGTCTGGATGAGTGTCTGTATCAACAGCAGCTCTACAAAGTTGAACAGCAACCTTTGTCATGACGCTTCAAAGTCATCAACTCAGACTTCAGGGACAGGACTCGTCTCTGGTACTCTTTGACTTTGTCTGCACTCTATTAGACTTTAAAGGGTATCTGTTTCACAGGCTTAAACGATACCTGCTTGGTGTTCTGCTTCCCAAGTAATGGTTTACATCAGCCTTCCTGTTAGAGGAAAAGCTGGACACAGCACATTTTAGCTCCCCGATCAGGAGAGTCTCAATGGGCCTCAGAGACACTTGGATTGGATAAATGCAGCTTCTTCAGCTGTACCTGCTGCAGGGTACAGTCTCACCTCTCTGACCTCTGCAGGAAAGGGCCGACTGAACTCTTGAACTGAAAGGACTATTTATGAATGAGAAAAAAGATGAAAGTACAGAATACGATTAATTACATCAGATCCTTGTCATCCAAAGCAGTATTCGTAAGTTATGTCGTACTCTGACTGGAAAAAAACGATTGACTCTCTCACATCTGTGTTTTTTAGACCTCAGTAATGACTCACTCTGTAATGTCATCTGGGATTTGGAACCTAATGCGCTGAATCTGATACCTTGTAAATGCTGATGGTTTTCCATTAATGAGGATCTTACATGGACTTCCATTGTTTAACCTTCTTCGAAATGAGACAATATTTCTATTAAGGTGTTTGCACCAGTTACTTGTGGAACATTACGTTCCTACTCTCGTTCACATGCTACAGAGCAAACACAACGCCCACGTTGCATCCCCGTATTTTCCCTCTGGAGGTTGACCTGAAACCTTTCTCTCATTTCAGTGTATTTCAAGTGTTTTCTTGGTAGTAGTAACAAAGCGCTGTGCTTAAAGCCAAGTTGGTTTGGAAGCTGATGCATGAGGCATTTAAGCTTAGAATGTCATCAAAACAGCAAAAAAGTGCAACACAACCAACCTCAGTCACCCTCAGTTTGCTGTCATTGTCCCTGTTCCAAGTCCAGTTTCTGTAAAGGATGATGTAACTTGTTTCGGGTGTGATTTTTACAGCTGGAAGAGATACTCGGCGAGGATAACGTTATCTAAGGTTAGATGACTTTCCGTTGTCATGGTTACAACATTAACTCAGTGCTGGAGAAGCAAGCGTACAGCAGTTGAGACAAGTTCTGATTGAGGCAAGAAAAGTTTGAAAATGTGGGGCTTTGATGTTTTGCAGACACTGACAAAAGAAGAAAAAGTGTGTTTCTGCAGTAAGAAATCCGAGAGGGACTCCATGATACCACATCTTCCCTCTCCACCTGTCTGATGTGCTCCCGTCACTTTGCTGATCTTGTTTCATGCAGATAAATGCTATTTGTCCTTTGACTACACAGTGGAGATCAATAGTAGCTTTGAGTGATCTGGCTGCTATTATGTCCAACCCAGCAGGGAGGACAACTCGGTTTTTATACTTAACACACCAGGTGGTCCCCTCAGAGAGAACTGGAGTGTCTGAATCAATGACAAAACGTCTGAGTGCTCAGGTTTGACGCAATTCAGATCTAACCAGGTCCATCTATTTCTGACACAGCAGAAACAGACGGTTATAGTACGAAACTGACAGGTCTTCCTCTGTCCTCAGCTATATCCTTAACTGAGAGTGCAGCTGTGAATAAGAGATAACATGTTTGATAGTGAGACGCAGCTATCTCCAGTCTGTCTTCCACTCCTTGTCTGTCTGTCATTACTTTAGCCCCCCCCCACCCCGGCTCCCTTATCGATCCCAGCACAGAAACTCTCACCACATCGTCACAGCAAACCGTGACTAATTTCAGTTTATCTCAGCTGAGCTGCATGGTTACATCATTTTTTTTTTTTTTTAATAATCTGTGAATCCTCTTAAAAAACAAAAAAAAACACCTGATATTTCTGCTTCTCCTTATCTGGTGTATTCCTGCAGCAAATAAGACATTTTCTCGTGCTCTGTAAGGTCATACTTTTGGAAGCACTTCATTGTACCCACGCTTTAAAAAAAAAAAAAAAAAAAAGAATTGAAAAAGAATGACACTTCATGATGCTCATGCAAGCACTGTCGATATCACATCTCCTATCACATCGGGGGGGGGGGGTTCTGATTAGATTTCAGCATTGAAAGGCTTAATTAGTGTGAAGGGGCAATCATGGATTTTTAAACACTGTCTTGACTCACTGACTAAAACTGAACGAGCTCTGGAAAGTCTCCCCCCTCATCTGGACTCAGGTTGTGTGTTGTACTGTGCAGCCTTTACGCTGATGTCGTCTCAATTATTTCCCTCCTCTGGCGACAGCAATGTTGGCGACTGGATGGCGACTGTCACTCTGACGCCCCTGAAACACTCATGGTCCACATGCACACGTAGGGTGAAGTAGTCCTGAATGATTCATGTACTGACTAGCTGTTTGAAATATCTATTAATTAATATGAAAAGGTCTTATTTTCCTGTACGATTATTAGCGTTTTGATATCATAAAAAAAACAGGGGTTTGGGCTGCTTGCATTCATGACCTTGTCTAAGTGACAGCCTCATCACTCAAAGCAAGTGACAAAAGGTGTTGTTTACTAGATAACTTGCACAATGACAGAATATGAGAAGGGCAGGTGGGAGACTTATGGAAAGACAATGATGGTAATTGGTTTGATTCCTGTTTGCAGCGACTGAGTCACTGATGAAAGAGTGTGTGAGTTGTGTTTGGCACATATAGGACTTGAGTTATGAATGAATTATTGCCGCCACCTTACTTGGAGATGAACTCAGGACACAGTGACATATTTATGATATTTTTTAAAGATAGAACTCATCACAGTAATCTGTCAGTTAAATTACAAAACCAGCAGCCTCAGACACCTCAATTCCACAAGTGTAGTCAAATTTAAAGGACGAGCGGATTTCTCTCTCGAGCAGCCATTTCATGTTTGCACGTTTGCTTTTTCATCTCTTCCATTTCTCACCCTTCTGTGTGAATTCATGTGCATCTTGTGTGTATATGAAAGGAAGCACGTTGTGTGTATGCATGACTCATACAGTAAAGCCCCCATAAGGTAAAGATCAAAAAGGCAAGGGTGGCAGATAAAGCTGACAACCTCCAGCGGCCATACCCTCCCGACTTATTTCAGACAGGGGATTGGAGTGAAATAACACTTGGAGAGTGCACATACTATTCAGCACACAACCCAGTGGACTTAAAGGAGCGGAGTATTTGTCATGCATAGATTTCAGACATATGAAAAAATATAGAAAACATTAAAGAACGAGAAAAAAGGAAAGAAAATAGACTGAACTCCTTGGAACTCCAAAGGCAGAGTAAAAGAAATTTGGCCCATTTCCATTTGGAATGTGTTTCTGTACTGTTACATAGCAGTGCAATCCATAGGGATGCCAGATATGTATTCACCGTCTAAACAGGAGGGCAGAAATGTAACAATATCTTCTCTGTTGGCTCCTTCAGATGTAACTGCAGGAAATAATGGCTACGTTTAATGAAAAAGCTGCTGCCACGCTGGTCTCTTCTGGACTTTTTGGATCCTTTAGGGACATTATTCACACATACTGTAATTTTCCTTTCATGACAATCACTGAAAAGTGTTCATACTTCACGTCCTCATTCAACCAGTCAAAATGCTCCCCTATACCAGGATGAAAATGTTTTATAAAAAGCCTTTTTATATCAATTTTTCAGTTTAGTGAGTGCATGTTTCAGCTAAAAGCATTCCACACGTTTCTTTGATTTTCAGTATATATGTGAACGAGTTTGGTGTCATAGAGGCATGTGAGATTAAAAGTAAACGGCCCGTGACCTCAAAACCCAAGATATCTGAGCATAATGACTTGGCTTTTTCATTAAAAAAATATACAGGTCTACAAGTCTAAGATGTGTGTAGTGTAGTTCAGGACGCCTACATGCATAGGTTATGCCAGCCATCCATCTGTGCTATTAACACAACACGCTTTTTGTTGTACTCTGTCATTTTAGCTCAAACTAAAGAAGCACTTAAGGTTCTGAAGAAGTTGAATGTCATGATTTTGGCTGCAAGTTCAAGATGGATGGACGTGAATTATTCTGTCGGGTCAAAACCAAAAGCAAGGCAACAAGAACCACTTACAACAAGCTAACATGCGCTCTAAACCTCTGTGTTTGATATGAAAGCTAAACATCAAGAGGGACTTGTCAAGGTGAATTCTAAATGTTCTGACATTTCAGGATTATTTTAGCATTTTCAACGTTCTGAATCCCTGGGGTTTATCCCAGACCTTGTTCCCTTATTTCAAGTTTCAGGTATTTTTAAAAGTTATTTTAGACTTTTCGGGGTTGCTCATCTCTTTGAATCTTGTTCTGGATTTTGGGGATAATTCCACATTCATCTCACCTTTTATACCACTAGGGCTTATGTCAGGCTTTTCAGAGGTTTTTTTTTCCAAGGTTCCCGTTGATCTTATTGACATTCTCACTTCTCCCCCAAACATCCTGCCTGATTTTTGAGCATTGATAATCAATCAACAAACATGAGATTTTTGGGGCTTTGATTCCTTCAACGCTCCTGATCACATTTTTCACCCTGCATTCCATCTCCTCCTCCTTCCTCTCCCTCGCTGCTGTACTTTTGATCCTTCCATGTCTTCAGCTCGCTAAACCGCCATCCTGAGGCCAACTTCAGCCAGCCCAGATTAAGGGGAGATTAGAGGACACAGATCAGAGGTTATCGGTTGTGAAGCTGGAGATGTGAAGTCTGGTGAGATCAGTGAATTGTCTCGCACCCATATGGAAGAAATCTTTTACTTGTGTGGGAGTAGATAAACTCTTTGTAGTCCTCTATAAAAGTGGAGCTGTGCATACTTTAATCAAGACCATTTCCATGTGTATAAGCCCTTTTAAAACCAATACGCTTCCAGTCAGAGGAAAAAAAATGAATGTGAAAAACTTTTTAATTCCTCTAAGAGAAGTCGGTACAAACCAGAAATGACGATGCCAGTCAGCCCCGGGCACCTCTGTCTCTGTCTGTCCCCGTCCCTCCCACCATCTGTCTGAGAGAGCTGAGACCTTCCAGGCGTCAGCGTCCCTTTGATGGCGCTTGTGCCTTGAGGACAAGGCCATTCAATCTGAACAACCCTGAGATTCAATGAGAGTTTGTGCGCCATAAATTTTTTTGCATGGTGCAGCGGTGGCCTGGTTTTTATTGAAGACCTCTCTGATGGTGGAGCTTTGGGTGCAGCACAAAGACTGCTGGTAAATGGCCTCTTTGAAGACTAAAAGGTGAAGCGAGTATATAGATGTTCATCAACGGGGCGGGTCTGTAGTGCTGCCTTCGGCTAAGATGTCAGGGAGGTTGAATTTTGAGTCTCAATAAGTGGATGTCAACTGATTCATCCACTACATGAGGATCACTGCAGTCATGGAGCTGCAGAGTTCTGGACTAGTTGTATTTAAATGAGGTTTTCATCCATTATGTACTTGATCTTGATTATCTGAAGCCTTTCAAGCTTCTTCATGAGGTGTTTCATTCCAACGTTCCTTCCTACTTTACCACCGTGCGATAATAAGGACCGCAAATGTCCACCAAGGCTCAAACACTCCACTCTCAGCGTGTTACTGTAATTTACGATATTTGCATTACAGATCCCCGCCTTCTCTTGTTGTTTTAACTGTTCAGCAGCACTGCAGCAGCTCATATGATGTCATCGCCACCAACACTAAACAGAGTGCTGATGTGGCTGTGAAAGTGACCGAACCTCATTTCTGTTGCTGGTAAAACTGTCACAGCAGCTCCAAGAATCATATAAGCAGTTATCGCTTCCTTTTAAGCCAACGTAATTACTTCATATCAGGACTTAATTGTACCACTTTGACGATTGTCAGTTATTCATGATGTGCTGTGTGTCTGTTGGGTTCTGTGCTTAGATGTTCCCTCCGTGTTTGAAGGCAAAAGGTGTAACAAACTGTGCTGGTCTGCTTGGATTGTTGATTTTAATGTCCTGATTTACAACCAAAGCCTCGACTAAGAGTGAGTTTTCTCAGGCTGGGTCATGAAGCATGAAGTGATGCAAACCTGGCAGAGGGAAATTTTAAATAAGCACAATAAATGAATACTGCACTCAAATAAATCAACCAACTCTGGTTTTCACGTACTTGTTTTCTGTTTTTTTAGCACCAACAACATTTCTCAAAATAGATCGGTGCATCAGGCCGTTACACTGGTTGGGGGTTGAACCCACTGGCTGCGGTTGTTCCAGCTTCCTCCCACGACCAGAAACATTCATTGAAGGGTCTAGTATGTCGTAGGTGTGAATAATGTCTCTCTCTGTATGTGTACTCAACCTCTCAGCCAGTGACAGCTGGAATAGCTGCAAGCTGGGATGCTACAGGTTAGTGGTGGATGATGAATGGATGAATAAAAAGCCAGCACGCAAGTCCACAGCATAATTACAGCACAACAATTCATTATTTCTGAGAAATTACCAGCTGAATCAAAAATAAGTCTAAATAAGACAAATTGTTCGACACAAAGAGATGATATATTCACTCTTACACCCAAACATCTGTACTTGACATAGTGGGAATGAGAATGCATGCAATTACAGGCTTGTGGAGTTAGTAAGTGTCACCAGGTTATTGATTAATGTGCGGCAGCAGATTGTTGGGTTATTTGAGATCAGGCAGTTCCCTTTGACAGGCACTTGCACATCACCAATATTGAAACACTACACAGTCTTCGGTATCAGAGTGTTTGTGAATCCAGTCCTCACGGCACCTCAACTACAATTCCCACTCCTCACTGTGTCTCCAGCACTGTGGGCCTGTCAGCTTGTGTATTCACCTGTCAGTCACAACCCATGTGAAAGCCTCGACGCTGCTCTGCCATCAGCCTCCCAGGGCTGCATAGTCCATCCCTGATGAAGATGAAGGTAAAAGGATATCTATGGGTCTGTGACACCGACATGAGGAAGCTGCAGCCGCGAGACGTCGACCTGGAGGTGATGCAACACTGTAACCTGATCTTTACCGTTGGAATGGAGCAAACAGCACATTTTCAGCCCAAAAAGGCTCTGTGCAGAGTCCAGAAAGAGGCATTGACTTTTGAACTTTTGCACTTAGACAAAGTTGGTTTGTGCATCTCAGGACATATTTTTTTGGTTGGCTTTCACTCGGTGTGTAAACACTGCAACTCGGTGCACAGAACTTCAGCATCACTGAGCAGATGCAGTTTCAGAGTCACACGTTTCAATGAAAGTTCAAGTCATGGAAATGGGCCGTGGAACTGCTGTTCCGTGCCCTGATGATGGACCGTATCAAAGATGGGCCGATCATGCAGGTCTGAAAAGTGAAGCCAATGCAAAAGCGCCGTCACCCTGCAATTGTTCTGATCCCTCTGCACACCACTGTACCTGCTGGTTGCTGTAAATCGCTCGTGTGCTCGGCATTCTTGGGGGTATTCACACATCATCTTGATAAACGTCTCCTAAGACGTCATACAAATGTTTCATGGAAATGTGTCGCCATATCTTGAATAAAATCAATGGGCCTCATGCAAAGTTACATTTGCCTGACGGGTCAGTGACACTGGGTTGTGTAATTGCTTACACAGTTCCATGCGAAGTAAACGCTCATGAGAGTTGCTGCTTAAAGTACTTTGTGCTTGTGAAAGCACTGCAGACAATCCAACAAAAGTGGTTTTTAAAAAGCTCTTTTCTTCCACACTGCAATGTTGGTCCAGCTTCCCTTTTAAATTATACCTTTGAGCGCTTTCTCCAGCAGCCAGGGTTTAGGAGGCAGTGGTGGCTGATCGTGGATGTTCCACCCAAACCAAGAGAAAAGGACAGCTTTTCAAATTCATCCACGTTAGTTGGACATGGGGGCTCTCTTACCTTTCATCCCCTCTCTTTCTCACCTTAAATTCAGTCAATTACACTTATTTTCCTCTCTCCCTCGAGTGTTTTCTCCTAAATGTCCTCTGTCTTTCTTTCCCCTCCTCTTTCCCCTTCTCTGGACTCCTCTAAGAGAGAAGCGTGTTTCGCCTCATTTGCGTCTCAACACATCGTTTCTCCTTCCTGCGTTCAGTCTCGTTTTCATTTTAGCCTGATGCTCTGAGTGTTTATCTATCTGTTTTAGCCTGTCTCATCTCCCCCTGACTTTATCAATACCTCTTCTCGCTCAACTTTCTTTCATATATCATTCTCGGGTTGTCTCTCCACCTTCACCCACCCCCCCATCCCCTCTCCCATCCCATTGATGGATGATGCCGTGCTACATCGAGGACCTTAATCAGAAGAGCGGGGGTTCGCTGTAGAGAGCAATCTCAAAGCCAATTCCACTGATAGCCATCACCGGGTGTTGCTACATGACATTGCAGCTATCACCTGTGGAATGGCAGAAAAAGAGCGGCCTCTCAGACTTCTTGCTCCAGGTGCTGCATCATTCAAACTGTCGAACAGGAAGGGGAAACTTTTTTTTCTATTGTTGTTCTTATCAAACACACCGATCGAAAAATCGATTTGTTTGGAGTTCGGCCACGTTGGCACCTTGCAGCCACACAGGGCCGACGGAAGCTGATTGAAAGAGCACTCAGTGCAGAGGGAATGGATTGTAGGAGATGCATTGTCGTCGCTCAATGGCGCTTCATTTTACTCTCCGCGAGTGCTTCTTGGCAAAGGACACACAGGTGGCCGGAGCGCTCTTTCATGTATTCATTTGCATTTGAATTGTCCTTGCAGGTTTTGCAGAGTAAATGCGAGGGCAGTAACTTCTCTCACTGTTTACCCGGAGCAAACGCAGCTCAGTTTCCCACCAAGTCACTCATCATTATTTGCTGACGTGTGCTGGAAGGTGTTTGAGCTGCCTGGAGGGTAGATATACAAATTCTTTAATTTAAATCTGGGTAATCCTCAGTGTTTACAGTTGTCATTTTCTGATTGTCATGGTGTTTGAAACCATGCCACAGACTTACCAAAGAGAGCCCCAACAAACACATTTGGCAAATGCGGTACAGACCAGCTGGTGAATTCCTCATCAGTGAGTTGAATTAAAACAACCGTGTTTGGAATCGGAGATTAATGTAACGTCTTTCTGATATTGGCGTCACACTGAAACAACAGGATAAGTCTTTTACAGAGTACCATAATTACATATTTGAGCGTTTCCGATACTGATGAGCTCTCCCTGATGTGGCGATGCCTCGGTTACATGTGGTTGGCCATGGCAACACACAGGTAAAATGGTAGATTAGAAGGATGATGCTGCATTGGGAAGTGTCTAATTACTAGCTCTCATAAACAGGTGAGTCACATGGTTACTCATAATAAGGTTGTGCTGCAGTCTGTGCTTCAAACCCACTTTGGTTCGGATTGGGGAAGACTCGTGGTGAGAAGAGAACTATGGTTGAGACAGTTACTGGACAATAGATGACCTAACGAAGTGACCACGTTGTCTAGTCTGGAATGTGAGCCAACCTGCCACACAAATGTGACACCACTTTTAGTACCACAGGCAGTGGCTACAAAATACTGTACCAGTGCCTCATTTTCTATATCATCCAGGGAAGTATTTATTTGCAATTTGTGGAATAATGAAAGTCAAAGGACAATAGCATTTTCCAAAAATGGGGTCATCAGTCACTATAATGTGAAATAAACAAATGGGGGAAAAAACCTAATTGCAGGAAATAAATAATGGAAACAAAGCAGAAATGTCACGGCTTATAGTTTAGACCGTCCACTTGATGAGGAGGAGCAGGTTCAGATGAGTCGGCAGTCTCCACGGTGGCTCATTGGGTCCGCCCTCTGGACCGGGACCGAGAACTACTCAAATTCTTTGTGGACTGGGACTGTGATGACTTTACGGTGCATCTGTTTGTGTTGGGCTTCAAGTGTAAAATGCAGCTGTATTGATTGAAGCAGCCGGTGTTGTGACTCAGGGAAAAATCCAATGCCGCTCTGAAGAGTGTCGATGCTTCTCCATGTGACGCACATATGATTTATTTTGGAGCTCAATGAGCCGCTGCTGTTGCTGCTGTTACTTTCCCCTTGCATGTGTTTGTTTTGTCTCTCCCTGCGCTTCGTCACATTAGTTCTTCTCTTTCTAGCTCCCTCCCTTCATTGAATGAGGAAGATAAAGAGGCTGATGTTAAACCACAAACTGGACGCGTGCCCTTCATCTCTATACTCGAGCTAAGGTGCAAATTTGTATGTAGGACCTTTGGATGTCATACATCATTTACTGGATTTGTTTAAAATGAAATAATGAAAACTTTGAAGTGTTTCTTTGCTTTCATCTTCCTTTTACTCACACTTATTGAATTTTTTTTTTAATAGAAATAATGTCCAGCAAAATTATTAAGCGGTCTCACTGAGCCAAGGTCTTCTCAGTCACTCTTCATAATTATACCAGTGAAATGTACTGCATTATAATTTGTAAATAAGTCACAGATGAGATGTTGGGTCGTTGGCATGCGCTGTGTATTTATCTCTATTTCCTTTCCTCCTGAGTGGTCTTGTGCCTCAACCTAACTCACACAGTGTCCTGTCTTAGAATATGTTGCATTTTCCATAGAGAATAAAAGGGATGAATGAAGGAATGTTTAGCTTGAGGTTGACACTGTGAGCATTTGTGCTGGAGGGATGAGCACTCATGTTGCTGGACATTCATAAGCTTTTGCACCAAAAAGCACGAGCATAACTTTTCCAGCCCATACATAAACACCTCATTTATGTATAAATGTATGGAGCTCCTTCTTTTTTCCATGTATGCTTGCGTGAGCCCACAGGAAATTTGACCAAAACAGTAGCTGTTCCTCAAACTTTATTTAAACAGCTATTGAATGTGATTTCTTTTACTTGTCATCTAACCTTTCAAATAACTGTCAAAACAGCCAACACTTGATCCCAGACAGCCTTGTACTGAGCATAAAGACGCCTATTTTACTGACTGAGAAGTCTGAATAGCTTTGCAGTATGTAAAAATCTGAATCACTGTAGTATTTTCCCTGGAGCCTCAAGATGTCTCTATTTGCTTTAGCCTTGGATGGTAGCTTGGTGCATATCGATGAGGACACTCCAATGCAGCCTGAGAGCTGTGCATTATTGATAGCAGTTCTCAAAAGATGTTGACATCAAAAACAGGAAATGGAGGGTGAAGAAGGGTGGAGACAGATTATATCGAGGAATTGGGGATGAGGGACCGATGTGAACGGAGAGTTTTAAAGATCCGATCGTACATCATCCTCCCATTTGTTACTGCCCCTCGCTGCTCCTGCCCACTCCGCTGCTGTAGCACACACAGCTGGTGGCACACAGGGAACTGGTGGCACAAATGGTACTTATAAGCAAGACATGTTCCACTGCGCTCAAACACTTGACGTGTGAACAGAGCAGCAATCAGTGCAAGATCACACATTCCCAAAGAACCCTAGTGCGTGCACGCATTTACACACACACACACACACACACAATAAATTCTCAATAACCATCAAACTAAGAGAGTGGTGACAGCGGAGGCGATGCTGGCTTGTGTGCAGATCAATTTAGTCCTTGTTGCAGCAAATGCTGTGGAGGGAGAGCAAGGCAGAGAGGAAGAAAGGGATTAAGGTAGTGAGGAGGAGGAGGAAGGGGGGTGCAATGAATTATGTCCAAATCTTTCTCAACTTCAGACAAGCTATGGTGGAGGAGTACTCGTTGAGACCTAACACCTCCTAGAGGCTGGTGTGGTCACTGCACCCAGCGTTCCAAACTGCATTTCACTGCTCTGAGTCAGGAGAGCACTGTTGCTAGACAGCTTACTGGAACACTTTTCAAAGATGAACTATGCTTTTGTGCTTCCTGCTGTTCTTGGTCTCAAACGCGTTAAAAGGGGCGACAGGCAAAGTGCAGATAAAATTATAGACACAAAATAGCAACACTAATGCTTGTCATCTGGAGAAGTGTGTGTGTGTGTGTGTGTGTGTGTGTGTGTGTGTGTGTGTGTGTTGTCTGGAGGAGATGCCTGAACGGTGGGGGATTAAACTGCTCTTATATTCTTTTAGAGATGCACAATATTGGATTTTTTTTTTATCTTACGTGCCAGTATCTTAGAAAAGATTCAGACAGTATTTACTTTTTATTTAGTTGAGCTGAAAACACGTGTAAAATGTCTAAATTTGGAAAAGTCTTGAAAAAAAATCCTAATTTCACTGTATTGTTTCTTTGTCAACAAAGAAAACCGGACCTACACAGAAATAACTGAAAAAGGATGAAGATGCAGATGATGTACCAATATATCATGTATTCCTATTTTTCCATCCTACATATATATTTATAGAACATAACTTGTATAAGTTAAATATAGATGTACCTATCTGGAATTAAGTGTCTTTTTCTGGGGGCCATAAATATTGTTATTGCAAATCAATTGGCCATAGATTTTGAAACCTGGTATCTGAGCACAAACATCCATGTCACTTGTGAGAAAAGGCGTTTGTTTTTATCAACAGGTCTGAGCAGAATTATTATTGAACCGTTTTTCTTATTATTCTCTCAGCAGAAGCCGCCATTTGAATTGTGTCATGTTTGCTCTGACAGCATCTTATTTTGGATTGCAATCCATTTAAATTCAGGCACATTTCAGGCAGTCGAAATGAGCTGACGGAGAAAGTGATGTAAGGAGGGATAGCAGTGAAGAGAGAGTAAAACAAGAGCAAAGGTAGCAAGGGGGACAGCGGGAGAGGCTGGGGAAAAATGGAGGGTGGGTTAAAAATGAGAGAAGACAGACGAAGAGGAGGGAAAAGCAATGTGGGAAGAAGAATCAAAGACAGACAAACATCATGATCAGCAAGGGAACCGAACACAGGAGAAGGTTTTCAGAAGATAAAAGGCAAAGGGGTTGAAGAGGAGGAAAGGAGGAAGAGGAGTAGAGGACAGGAGCAGAGAGGTGAGGGTGCACACCTGAGTGTTCAGAGACCTCTGTCCCAGTTAGAGCTGAATTATTCATGGCTGCTCGCCTTGCCTTGCCCTGCCAGCTGCAGCGCGATGCTCATTGCAGAGAATACAAAAGAAAAAGGTTTTTGACTCGGAGACAAACTGCAAACAGTGCAACTCTCATCAGTGTTTTCAGATTTTGGGGGGAAACTGAAGCTCGTGATTTGACTGACACTGCTGGATAAATCCCTCATGATTAGTGTGCTTGCCGGACATTCAAGATCATTTTGATGTCATGAAAGGAGGGAGAGGAAATCCTTGGCATTATTCTTGTTTATGGCAGCTGGAGGGTCTGTGGAGCAGAAACTTTGAAACCCAGTTGCTATTTTTGTCCTCCTCATTAGTAGTGAACCAGTCAAACCCGTCCAGTCTTTGTGTCTCTCTCCATGGTGCTGAAAAGGTTCAGCCCATGCTGCTTCTTTGTGTCTGAGTCATTTCAACTCTGCGAGTCTGCTTTATGTCTTTAAGTGCATTAAAATTAATGTGCGTGCACACTCACATATACACGTTTCACGGAGTTGCTATAAAACACAAGCTGAGAGTGTGTTGATTTATTGAACGTCATACAAATCATGCTTATTTTAGCATCCACTCATTAGTGATTTCACAGGTTTTCAAGTAATATCCTTGTATTTCATTGCGTGTGTGTGTGTGTGTGTGTGCGCGCGCCTGTGTGTGTCTCATCCAAGTACTTTCTTCGGAAACCCAGTTGCTATTTTCACTTTCTTCTTTCCCTTCACTCAAATCCTGGCGGATGTGGCAAACCTGGATTTGATGTCTTCATAGTTCACGCCAGTCTCGGAATATATTACTGAATCTCTCCATAGCTGTGGTGGCTCCACTGTTGTAATTTCTGATTTCAGTGACCTGGTATTACTGTCATCATGGCTCTCACAAAAGTACGCTTTTCTTGTTTTCTTTCCCCCTCCAGGCTGCCATTCTTGCTTTCTACCAGCTCCTAAAGGAAATAGCATTCACCTCTTGTTAGTTGGTTTGTAGCTGAACTGTAGCTTTTTAGAGTTTTTCACTGAAAAGAGCATGCTGTCTTTGATTAATAACCTCTATGGCAACTATAGAACTGTGAAAATTGCATCTGAAAACAAGCTGGTGCCACTCGCTGGTTCAGTATTTGTGGACTCATCCAACTGAATGTTTTACATCTATAATAATGGTGCGTTTGAGGCCAATTGGGAAGTAGCAGAAACATCCAAGGACAAGGCAGTGAACCTCAGCTGAAGTCAGCTGAGTATTTTCTGGCTTCACTTGATATTTCAAGTGAAGCTTGAGAATTCTACTTATTCTGGGCAAAATGAGTCATATTGTTTGTTTTCTTCACAAGCATATGAGACTGGAAACAATTTATTTAGTAGCTTTGTCTTCTCATAGCTAATGTCATGTTAGCCTTGGCTAGCAGCCATCAGTGCTGTTACTGACATCTCAGTTGATATCACAACCTCCTGACCTTACTGTCGTCCTTGTGTTGGTTATTATGGATGATAAGTTTTTTTAAGATCAAAGAATTTATTTTCATGCTTTTGCTTTTACTTAACTTGAAATACATGTTGTTGTTTTTTTCCAACCAGCGCTCATGATTGTACAGTGCTCCAGTAGATACAGTACGTACGATACGTACAGTACAGTACGATGGAAGCAATTGTGGCTATGGTGTATCAGCTCTTAACACAGTGCTATTATAGTCATTATAATAGCAACAATTCTTAAATTTCCTTTTCTACATAGAAAAGTATCTGTATGAGCTGAATGTCTAAGTATGACTGCATGACATCCCCACAGAGAGACACAAAGCTGTGTGGGAAGAAAATGCATCCTCAGTAATTATCCTTAGACTGAAGCCTGCAGTGCACGCTTCAGGCCAGTGGCAGCACATGAGTCTGAGGGCACTTATGATAGGAATCAGTCGAAAGCTGAGCAGCAATCAAAAAGATGGAGTTGAGAACAGCCAGTAGGAAACACAGCTCTCTTCTTTTACGGTTCCATAGTCAAAATGCTGGAAATGAACTTGAAATAAGAACTGCTGGCCCTCTCTGACAGGCCTGCTTATATCCACCTTGGACTAATTCGCAATCACAACACGTCCAGGACCCGCACCAGCCCCCCATTGCCAGAACAGTGTCAGAATTATAACATGTTTTTCAGACTGGGCGGAAAGGATTACATGGAGGAGGCTTCAAACCATCCTCAGTTACTTTGGGATTTCAAGGGTCTTGATCTCCATTTGCTCGTCAGGACCTCAGGGACCAGGAGACGGCAGGAAAACAAAAAAAACGTCTTTGCAGGAGAAGATCATATGGGAAGATGGCTTGCTTTTTTCCTCTACCTCCTGTTCTCAGTCTTATCTTTGAAATGATCCAGCAGCTGATCTCATATACTATATATAAATGACTGGATGGAAAGGGAAAGGTCAGCTTTGCTAGTTGGGTTTGAATCAAAGCAGCCCCTCACACCAAATCTCTTCTTGTCATCGCTGGTTAATATCCTTTGGTCTGCTGCTGCTCGGGTACACAGACTGAGAAAATGGGTGCATCTGCAACACTCCTGCAATACCTTTGACTGACTGGCAAGGTGATGCACACCATCCCCTTGTTTTCTGTAGAAATATGGAGGGAGAAGACAAAGAAAAACCATGTGCATAAGAAACAAAAGCACAGCCACTGCAAGAAATGTGAGACAAAGGGAAGTGTTTCTGCTTTTGTTGCAGCTGAAGTTTGTCACAAATTCACCTTTGTAACCTCTGGATTACTGCTGTGCTAAGTCATCTACCCAGTTTTATTAGATCATACTCTTTGCCTGCTGCCACCTTAAAGTAACTCAGTTAATGTACAGCATGCATAAGCATTTGGTGTTTTGCCATGCTGAAATTTGCTTGGCTAACAGAGACAGTTACTACATTTTGTCTCTGAAAGACTTCACGAAGCAAAGAAATGGTTGGAAGGATTTGAGTTGGGATAATCAATCATATTTGCGCATGAGTTGGTTTCACTACGACAAGTCCTAAAAGAAAATTTGGACTTAACTATGTTGATGTGAGAAAATGATGAAAATGTTTTGTTTCCTAACGGTATAGGCTAAGTGAAGCTTTAAGACAGCAGAAAGTACTCTGAAATATTGCTCACATATTAACCTTTTAGCAAACCTCTCAATCATCTAACATTAAAATGTTGCAGTAACAACTAATTCTGTCTAAAGGGACAGTTTGTGAGCTCCTTAACAAGCGAGCATCGGCTAATCTTAAGGAAGCTAAGGGGACCATTTCCAGTCTTCTCCCTCTCCATGGGCTCACTCTCTGCTGTGAATCAGGAGAGTAAAAGGACTAAGAAACAACATTTTGTTCAGCTAATGTCAGTGGAGTCTTAGGGCCTTGAATCCACTGGAGGCTGCTGTTTTTTTGATGTCTAAAATTATCTGATTCAACCACTCCCCCATCCTTTTTGTTCAGCACCAGGACGTGACTGCTTGTCTGTGTTGTTATTGTCCTTCCCCGTCTCAACTGTGGTTGTACTACTGGCTGAGTTTTTCCCAAAGTTAAACATTTTTCAGCTGTAAGGAACCAGAAAAACTCTCCTGGCGTTTGTAGCATAGTGCGAAACATAAACAATTACCTTGCCAAGCAGCACATCTCTCTGAAAGGTGGTGCACACGTCTGTGGTGCGTTTGTGGACATGGTTTAAAGCCACTTCATAGCCCTGGCAGCGGTTGCAGCAGTAAAAGCTGCCAGGCGCCTCTACCTGAGCCAGGCATCACGGCGCATCTGCGGCGGTGAATAAGTCGCAGCTTTGCACCATGAAGTGTTTCTCCTCAATCTTTTTTTTTGGTCTCTTTGGCTGTTTCCTGTAGAAAACGTTGTGGCCCTCCAAAGAAGTCCAAATGTCCCAGTAGAGGAAATGAATTCATGTATCAGCTCCAGTATAATTTGATGGGGAAGCTGGAACATGAAGAGCCAGATACTATAAAAATTGCCCTGTGGTTTTCTTCATCTTCTCTTAAATTTTTGCTGCAGGGAGAAAAAACAACAACAAAAAAATCCCCAAAGAGACAGACTCACAGTCTTACACAGTGCTAGCATAGGTGAGGTCTGACAGTTTGATCTCAAGTGTCTAATATTCTGACCCCTATTGGTTTGGATTGTCAAACATGGAGTGCCGGCATGCTCAGATCTACATGTGACAGCAAAGCAACTTGGACACGTGATTACATGATCGTGTTCACTATATTTATACATTGCCTACCAATTGTTGAATATGTCACAGTATAACACCATTCCTCACACTGTCAGGTGTGTGTGGTATCAAGTGTAATATTTCCCCTCAATACTACATAAATAAGACGTGCTTGTTAACAAATAGCAGGTGTCAGAAGTGAAAAGGCAGTTGTTGGCCGCAGCAATTCATGTTCATGGCTCCACACCACATGGCAGTGGATGCGCGAAGGCACCGTGAAACGTCTTGGCTTGGCCTCAACCGCCGCACAAACATATTTCACCGGCTGGTAATACGCCACTGGGAGTCTAGCCAGCCATGTAGGAGCACTTTCATCACATCTGAAGGCCCAAACTGGGACTCTTGGTGTCATATGTGACTCAGCATTGACATTAAAAAAAAAAAACAACAACTGTGATGTCTCCAACTTAAGTGGACAGAGGAATGTGCACAAACATTCAGTTGAAAGTGGGCTTGACCAGTATGCACAGCAATATACTGTGTATTTGATGAATTCACAACCTGTCGATATGTTCTTTTGACTTCCCTTTGTCTTTGCTCCCCGCAGGACGGCATGGGCAACCTCAGAATAACAGAGAAGGGCCTGAAACTGGAGGGCGACTCTGAGTTCCTCCAACCTCTCTATGCCAAAGAAATCCAGTCCAAACCAGTAAGTCACAAGTCGAGAAGCTTAATAACCAACCCTGCTTAGCATATATACGGGTATTCAAAGCTCCTTCCAATTATTTTTACAAGTAGGTTGAATATTCTTTTTCACAGACATGTTATCACATGCACAAAACAGATGAAACACTCATGCTACTGTTTTTTTTATGTAATGTTGTGTTCTTTCATAACAAAACAGTTGCCAGGTGAGGCCACACACACTCTCTGCCAGCCCACAACACCAAATGTCATCATGGCCAGAGACACTTGAAGTGAAAAGTATCTGCCAACACACTCTCATTTCAACCACATCAAATATGGACGCTGGTTCCGCGGCCCTGTGCTTCTGTGGTACTGTCGTTCTGTGCTAAGACGACGAGTTATTTTAGATCAGGTCAAGCAAAGACAGGCAATAATTGTCATCTCCTAGCAAAGTCGGACATGTTCTGTCATGTGTCGGTCAAAAATGACCTGATGTGACCTGTCTCATGCAGTGTCAGTTGTCGGTACAAGATGGTCTGTAATTGGCATATTGTGTCATAGCAAAGCAAGATGTGAAATACTGTGTCATAGAAAGGAAAAGCTTGTCGCGTCATTAAATTTCCGTATGGACCCGTCTTGGGATTGTGATGTTTCCTTAGCGACTTGCAGCAATGACAGAAAAGTGTCCTGATTTATGTGGTTCAATCTAAAGGCAAAGTCACTCAAAGGTCTCCTTACATGTTTTGTTCACAAACCAACCCCCAGTGTCACCTCTTGTTATCCTTCTTACAGTAGTGGAACAATATCCAAGCACAGAGATGAGGAGGAAATGCAGAGATCGGCGTGATAAAGTGATAGGCACCCTTTAGTCCTTTCTACCCGGCAGTAATAATGGCTGGGAGTGTGCCGGTTGTGGACAAATGGCTTGATAACACAACCAAGCAGCACGCTTTATCTCTGCTGTGTAGGACCTTACGCAAGCTGAGAGGGAGGATAAGCGTTGGAGATGGGAGAGCAGAGTAATGAGAGGGAGAGAGAAGGAGACAGATGGAGGAGGACTGAATTAGACGGAGGAAGACGGGAGGCCAGGAAGCATATTTTGACAGGCGGTAACGTGCCGGAGGAGGTCAAGTTCAACACCATCTCAAAAGAAGCACATGTTCCTAGTGTGTTATGGCACGCTAAAATATTCCTATTCATTCATCATTTGCTATAAATGTCAAGTGTACTAACGTGGCCAGGTGCAAGTTAATAAAAAACATTTATCATCAAATTGTTCAAAAAATACGATCAGTCAGAGCGTGTTGAGAGGGGCTGGATGCAGCTGTGGTCCTCTTTGCCAATAAAGGCATTTAGCAACCCTCTCTCATAAAATCAAAACATTGGACATCACATGAAATACTGGTTGGATGGATGGATGACTGGATGGCTTTGAGCGATAAAGAGAAGCTTTAGTCAGTAAGTGGGTTAAACAATTAAATAAAGTTTTCTAAACGACGTTAACCTCCGTCTGTAGTGCGATGGTGTTGCCCCGTCCAGCACAACTTTCTCGTTTATAGAAGCGTCGACGCTTCACTGCTCCTGTCAGACATGTTGATGTTTTTGGCTCACAGATTATACACATCTGTGCTCTGCAAATATGTGTAATGGAAACATTTTATTCTGGCAAAGAAAGCTTGACACCGAGTCTGGTAGGGAACAGTAAGAAGCCTTTATTTGTACCAGGTGGGACGTCACGTCATGGCTGTATGGACTTTGTTAGGAAGAAAATGCCACACGTGACAACTGAAATAGCTGAAAACCATCAATTGACAAAAGGTTTCTATAGAATTACACTTTAGGGCTGCAACGATTACTCGAGTACAAAAAATGATCGAGGCAAATTCTTTACCTCAAGGCTTCTTTAAATCAACCTCACGTGAAGATAACGTAACGAGAGAGAGAGAGAGAGAGAGAGCGATGAGGTGCGCGCGCGTGTGTGTGAGCGAGACAGAGAGAGAGCCGTGAGGTGTGCATGCGTGCGTGTCACCCGGACTGTTGTGACTGACGGACACATCCAAGCGATGCCGGACGGGTAGTTTTGCTCGAACAATGGCGGAAGATGGACAAAAAAGGCTGGAGTGTGGGACCACTTCACACTTCGAAGTGCCGAAAATGTCGTTCTGTGTGTACACTGCAACGCCGAACTTGCGTACCATCACCAGATACTTATATCGGCTTAGTTCTCAAGCCAGTCATGGTTTAAAGTGTGTTTTGATTTAGTGTTTTGATTTTTCTTATACAGGGACTTGAGAGCTAATCTCTCTATCTAGCCGTCCTTAAACACGTTTGGCAAATTCATACTAATGGGCTAGGTTCTTATGCCTAACGTTTTAGGCTTCTTTGGATTGCAGAATTATATTATTGCTTTGTATGGCAGTATAGTATTGGCTTCGCTTTTCAGCCAGTACTGGTTTAAACTTTGAAAATTGTTAAAATAAAAAACCCTTTTCTGAGGAAAAAAAACGGCATTTGGTTGCTCATTTTGAAAGCCCTAACATGTTGCATTGTACACAATTGATTTATTTGTTTAAAAACAGAAAAGTATAATTCGTTAGAGTACTCGATTACTCGAAGAAATAATCGACAGAATACTCGATTCCAAAAATACTCTAGTTGAAGCTCCATTACGCTCCCAACATAAATGGACTTCTTGTTCCAGCAATCTTAACGGTTCAGCGTGAAATCCTTTGATAGTAAACCCAGAGCCGCTTAACAAGCCCAATTTACAGTTTTATCACACTGACTCAGGTAGCAGCAGATGTGCACTGCTTTTACTTGATGAATGAGCCACTTTTTAAACGATGAGCAAGCAATCGACTATTCCACTAATGATCCACAGACACTCAACTAACAGCTCGTCAACAGAGGGAGTCTGGGTCGTGAGCTATGGATGAATTTTGAATTTGCCTCAACTGTGTTGCTAACAATTGTTCCTTTGGCTCTACTACTGAGGTTTGATTCAACCACTGAGCTTTCCGCAGCCTTCACAGCAGCTCTGGCTCCGGTACGCACCATTCTCCCATTCTCAAGTCTCCCAGTTCCTCTCTGTGTGAGAGACATCCTGCTGTGAGTAATATGGCCTGTTGCAATATTTAGAAAGAGGAGAAAGAAGCGTAGTGGATCAGAGGCCCCACACAACAACAAACCAAACACATGTACTGTACACAAAAAGCCCCAAAGGACTCCTGCACTACTTTTGTGAGACTGCAGCAGGAAAGAAATGTGCAGAGAAATGGAACAACAGGCATTTTACTCTTTGGTGATGGTGGTTTTGAAGCTCAACCGTGGAGCTGTGAAGAAAAAACTTCCCTAAAAAGCATAACATGAATTGTTTAGTGTGTCCTTCATAAAGCTGGCGCCAGTCCCACTGGGGCTCTTGAACTTGTAGGGACTGCACGAAAGGGAGAAGGGGGATCAGAAAACGCAGAGGGTTCTGATATTTTATTTACTGAGCCGAGGGAGCCAGAGTATCAGAGGATCTGACTTTTTTTCTCACCTTCGATTTACAATTCATATTAGATCTACCTTGTCAGTAAAAGTACAGATTTATTTGTGAAATTGTTTTTGAAATAAGTTTGCTTCAAGAAAAACAATGAACCCACCCACCATTTACCCTCGCGTACTTCATACTGGTCCACACATTGGGATAAATGAGCTGCGTCAGACAAGCTGGTTGCGCCTCCGTACAGACAACAAGCGTGTAGCGTGGGATGACCCTAAAAATCGGTTGTGTATCCATTCCCCGTATTTGTTTTTACTTGGCCTACATCTGTTTTTAATGTTCATGCTTTTGAATTCGGGAAGGACGTTGAGATGAAGCATGCAACAATGAGGAAAGATGGCCCCTAATGAGACAAATTACATCTTCAAAAGTCGAATGCATGGACCACCTTCTTGTTGGTGAATGCTTCTACTAGCAGGCTCCGACTGGCCATCTGGCAGTTGTAGCGAGTACCAGATGGGCCGGCCCAGTCACTTCAATCGCTTCCTCAAATATAACAACACTGCTGCCAAAGCACCTCAGTCAAAAGTTGAAGCCCCCAGCCTGAGTGATTTTGTGTGAAACGACTCGAGCTGACTCTGATATACTCTGAGATGAGCACTGTCAACGCTCAAACTCTGCCACTTTCATATTCGCTCGATTGTTATTGTACAAATGTCTGACTTGCATATCATGTGTTTACTGTGGGAACGTCAATAAGTTTAGCAAGAGCCATAATGTTATCAGTATTATGGACACAAAACATATCCCGTCTTTGGCTGTGAGTGTGAAACAATGGTCAGGCCGTTATCTCTAATTAAGAAGTTGAGTGAGGCGTGAAGATTAGTTGGGCACTGACGTGAGGTGCATTACAGATTGCCGCAGGGCACTCTGGGTAATGGAAGCTAACAAATGTAGTGGGAGCCTTGAGTCTCCATCGTTTTACACGCATACAGTGTGTGTTTGGGTGCAGAGCTGTTAATAACGATGCTCCAGTGTGTGTTTGTTCTTGCCAGTAGCTCTGCCAATGTAGCGGGCCGATTTGTGAGTATGAAGCCATTTTTCAACAAGCTATTAGCCAGGTGCTCCATCATAAACCATAGCAGTGCATCCTTATATTTTTGACTTGCTGCTGGTGCTGCTGGAGATGTCACATGATCAGTCATTGAAACATTTCGGCCTAAAGTAGGAAAAAAAACACAATCTGCCTGGATACTTTCACAATGTGTGCCTGTCACAGTGACTTTGACCTTTGACCACCAAAATAGTTTCAGTTCATTCTTGGGCTCCAGTAGACGTTTGTGCCCAATTTTGAAGAAATTTCCTCCAAACATCCGAGTTAACAATGGCAGAGATATCACGTCAGTGAGAAACTTTGAGAAATGTGTTGTCAGTAAGTTTCTACTACAGATAAAAGTGAAAAACAGTTCCTTTTCAGCCTTCATGTACATTTTCCTTCTTCTCACCTGCTCTTCCACTTCTTCTCAAAAGAGCAGGGAAAGTTCCATCACCATTGAACAATGAAATGAATAAATAATCCTCCCTTCGTCTCTGCAGGGCCGCCCGCTGTTCCTGCAGTCGTCCAGAAATGTGTCGGTCAATATCGTCAACACCAACAACCAGCTGCTCACACAACTTGTAACAGGTATGATGCAGAATGGGGAAACACAGTGTTTTCATGCTGTTTGGAAACGATTCATGTTTTAATGTTTCAGAAACATCAAACCTGCAACACTGACGACATCAACTGCAACAGATACAACCCTCAGCAGATGCAGCACATATAGAGGTTTTAGCTTCACTTCTCAACGGAGGCACATAACGGCTCGTAACATCTTCATGTAGCACTCACACAAAGCAGCTTTCTGTTGTGTTTTCTTCATTAGTAATTAGACCGAAGGCCAGACAAGGCAAATGTATTTGTGTTTTAATACCATGGCATATAACACCTTTACTTTGTCAAAGTGTAAAACACTTTTTTCTTTAAAAGACAACAAAAAAACCAGCTACAAATATGTATTAGGCCTGTAAGGTAAATGAGGAGGTGTATAAATATTACACTGCTGAGCGATGTAAGAATTACATCATCATGGGGGGGTGCTGGTTATTCCAGTGAACTCTCCATCCTCTGGATGTCAGCTGCAAGATTGTTTTTAAAGTTTTCCATCATTTTTTATACTTTCAAAGGTGGTGCGATTATAAATGTAAAAAAAAATGGGGGGGGCTAGGTTTTGTTTTCATGAAGGAGCAAAGTTCAAAGCAAGAAAGCACTCAGAGAAAGCACACCTCTGGCAAAGGCGACATTGGTACGGACTATAGACAGGATCACCAAAATTCGCTAATAAAATACAAGGGAAAATAGGTGCTCACCAATCCAGTACCTGGTCCAAACCGTTTCCAGGAGCTAACCGGCAGACTCACGCTAGCCGATCCGTCCAAGCACATTTGGCAGCTGCAGCCTGATTAGTTTGACGAGAGCAGCCGATCACCACGGTCAGGTCCTGGGCTTCAGTACGGTACGGTTACTGGCTGTAAGTACGTAGATGTCGTTGTCACCTATTTCACATTGACTCAAAAACTTCATTAGTTAAACTTCATCTATGACCAGAAACGTGACGCAAACCTGTCCAATAGCCTGAAAGCCTCTTCAGGACCGCCTCCAAATGTCAGCGAGCTGTTCCTTGTAATACGACCTGTCACGCAACCAGATTTCATAAAAATACGTACCTCCATGGAAGTCCAAGCATGCCATCCCATCGCTCAAGGCCCGATGAGAAAAATATATCTAGCATTTCACACAGAAATAAAGTTTAGAAAATAATCAAGAGGACAACCTACATATTTTGATCTGCTGCTTATTTATCCTTAAACCCCTTTTTTAGGCCCTTAAATAAGGAACAACTGCTTTAACTCTCAGAAGTCATTGCCTCATTATCATGATTAAACTTTATCACATCATTAATTTGTCTACCGCAGGGAACTGTGCCAGCCGAGGCCTCGGTCGCCACACCATAACTCTGTGTTCGGACTCTCTTCTTTACTCTCCCCCGTTCTCCTCCTGTCACACTCTAATAGAGTTGGCAAGCTTCGATGAATAGTGTTTCACGTTAAAAAGCGTGCTGACATTTACCTTGTGGGTCTGGAGACGAGGAAGACGAAGTCTGCTCAGATGTTTCTCATGGTTGACTAAGTGCCGTTCGTGTATGGGAAGGAGCTTAAGATCCCAGATGGAGAGTGACAGAATCAATTGAGCGCGTGTCAATCAGTCTCCCCAGTGCTGAACGTTTTCCGCAGCTGCATGAGACAAAGCAATTTGACTTGGAGGAAGTTGTCTACATTTCTTGTTTGTCGTGACACCAGTCAGATTATTGGCAGCTCTGGTATTTTCTCCACTTTAAGTGAAATGCCGGAAAGTTTCCTACCGCGTGTCTCCCACAGCGATTACGAACCCCTGCCACAATCAATACCTTGCCCTCCATGGGGGGGGGTCATATCTGTATAATATTTTCAAAACTAGTTGGGAAATAAACAAATCCATCGACCAACATTAGTGTTATCCCAAATAGATGCACCAAAAAATATGTGGTGGGTTTTTTTTTCCTGGCGTCTTCCACTGCGTCAACAGAACCTCTGGAGATGTGATGTCAGGTGACCCACTCTAAAACCATGAGCTGCTAGAACCAAAATGTACATGTTTTGTCGCGATGACGTGCGATAGTTTTCAAAATAAAAGAACCCTTCACGCTGGTAATAAGCACATAAAAAAATATGACTAAGGTCTCTTTTAGTCTGCTGTTATTCTTCTTTCTTTATACATGATTGTATCTCAAAGGGATACATTGGTTGTAGTAACATCACTGCATTAAAGGCCATAATACCTGCTGGTGTGCCCTCATGCTGCTTCATCTTCTCATATTCAAGAAACTCCTGCTGGAAACATAGACACCCTGTAGGTGTGTGATGACTTAGATATGAGTTAAAGATTAATTTCAAAATAAATGTAGTCAGAAGTCCACTCCAGCGTCAGTCACTCCCTCTGATGCCCCGTGTGTGTGTGTGTGTGTGTGTGTGTGTGTGTGTGTGTGTGTGTGTGTGTCCGTCTGATTTAGGATCCAACGGATTTAAAGCACGAGGCAGGATGTTTGAGGTCAAATCCACATCTGGGAAGCTGCTCTTCTCCGCCGATGAGTCGGAGGTGGTGGTGGGTGCCGAGAAGCTCCGCGTGATGGGTGAGTGACCAAACCCATGGTGTTGTAACAGAGCGCCTTTAGTTTGACCTGCACACTTGTAGGTGTACAGATACTTGTTGTTGTGACTGCGATTTTTCTTGGTTTTGGTGCTTTTTGAGTGTGTCATCAAGAGCTGAAGCTACTTTTATTCTAGAGCTTTTGGAAAACACTGAACAAATGGTAATTGTTACGATATTAAAAGGAGAAAGTTGTTTATGAGCTATATTTGCTTATAAGAGCAACTGACATTTTTCCCTCCACCTGACCCTGAGGGGAACATAATGTATATACTGTGCATAATCACAGCACTTCTCTGTATAAGGGCAGATGTTAAGTGTCAAACTGACTCACACTTAATGCAAAGCAGAATAAGGCAATGCTTAAATTAGCATCACAAGCAGCCAGCAGTGAGGAGAGCATGGCTCTGATCTCAGCTGGTAGTACTCGTGTAAGAGGGAGCTAAAATGACAACGAGCAAGAGAAGATGAAGAGTTGGACGAGGTGTCTTCTTTGTTGTTTGAGGGCGATAGAGAAAACTCCAGCGGGGTTAAGAGAATGACAGCGGAGAGTTCATATTTGCCAACACGACTCAGGGGGGACAAGGTGATGTGTAGTCCTCACACAAATGAGTTTTGTGGCCGTGACAGCAGATAAGAAGTGACAGAGCTGCTCTGACTGCATTGGGCAGTGACAGACACAGATGAATTCCTGTGCAAGCGTAGAGGCGTGACTGAGAGGAGCAAAAGCCAACCAGCATGCAAACAAACAAAGCTGCTGCATCACATTAAAGCTGCGGCAGAGAAATCTGGGACGCGGTAATGACAGGCGTGAATAACAGCCCATATTTGTGATTAAAAAACGTGTTTCTCTCCATTCTTTCTCTCTGATAACATTCATTGTGACACCTGTTCACCATGTCATCAATCCATCCATTCACTCTCATTACACAGAAGTATGAAGTGCTTCCATCTTGAGGGGGCTGCTGCACATTTTCACTTAAGAACCCCTGTGGGACGGATGCGTTTCTCTCTCTCTGACACACGCCTTTCAGAGGTCTGTAGGAGAGCAATTACCCCCGCCCCCGCCCTCATCTACATTCACTTACATCCTCTCCAAACCCAGTGAGTCAGAGTTCATTACTGTCACCCACCTCAGCACACAGGGAGACGCAGATGGAGAGTAATAATTGGTAGCATGAGTTGTTTAAAGACAAGGGAGAAGTTTGTTAGTTTCAAAGTCCAAACACAGACACGCTTCTCAAACACCTTCAGCATCTGTCGCTTTACGCTCACTCATGGGAATTCCTCTGATTTCCACAAATCTGAGCAGGTGAAAGAGGAAAGGGAAAAAGAAGAGTCCAATGCACTCACCTGACAAAACACAATGCATTTAGATGAGACGATGCGCCTGTGGCCTGCCCACGACTCGGCTCTTCAGTTTATCGACGTTCAAGTGTCGGTTCTGTTTTAGCTCAACTACATTTTTGCATTGTGAGTTGCTAATTGGACTTTATGCTATCATCTAACCAGAAAATCTTAGAGGTCTTGGCCTGGATAGCGACTCGTCACATGAGAATCCCCCAAAATGTTAGCTGCTGCCCTCAGATTCTGGTTCATAGTTGATCAATCACCAGATTATTTTTTGATTTTATCAATTATTCGTGAATCGTTCCAAAGCCCCGTCTGACATATTTTTTGACACCTCAAATTGACTCTCGAATCTCTCCAACAGTCAAAAGACATAAAAACCAACGAAACAAACACAAAAGCAGCTAATCCTGTCATTCAAGAGTCTGGAACCAGCACGTGTTTGACCTTTTTTGTTTGTACCACAGACTGGAATGATTATTCAATTATACAACCAACTCAACTCCAGCAGTCCTGATTTCATTCTGCTTCACGTTTGGGTTATTTGAAGATGAAAAATCTGCTTTATTATCTTTTTGTTTGCACTTAATGAGCATGAAGATCTTTTAGATAAAGAAGAAGAAGATTGGTTGTTAAAATTTGGATTCTCAACCAACACAAAATGATCATTCAAACCCCCAAATACATATTTCTCCTCTTCCTCATCTTTCAAGTGTAGCTCACCTTCCACCTTAAATTCAAGAGTGAATGGTTTGAGCAGAAGTTTGGGGTCAACGGTGCGCGCTCGGTAATGTAACATGGAGGGCTCACCTGCAGTGACCCTGTGAGTCTAAATACCATCTTCACTTCAGAAATAACTCAATTCACTTCAAATTTAATGTCAGCTCAAATGCTGCTGCTGTTGTAAAGCCAATTTTAACCAATTTAATTATATAAGAATCATAAAATAATATGTTTTTTTGAAGGTGACATTTAAATGGAACTGCGGTTCAGTTCAGTTCACACAAGGCAGAAGCAGAGAGGGAGAGAAAGACGGTCTGTATTGAATTCAGTCTGCAGCAGCACTTCAGTCAGTTGTGGCGACAACAGTGAAAAGCCACTGGGAATCAGGAGCGAGAGAGAGCACAAACACAGAGGGAGAGCAAGCCAATGATTTGCCAATTACTCCATTTATCTCCACAGCCGTTTGATGAGACCACTCAGGGCTATGAGGCTAATCAAACACCTTGCCAACCGCTGCTTCAGCAGACAGACGGCCCTTTGAGTTCCCAAATGACTTCAGTTGAACTGAAAGTTTTTTATGGGTGTGTGTTTATCTCTCTGGTTCTTTTAATATAACATTGCAGCGACTGTCATTGGTTTTGAACTAAGCCTAATCCTAATATAACTCAATTTCAGGGGGAAAAAAAAACAACTAACAATAAATGTTTTAATTCATTGAAATAATTTGCCATAACTCTAAAAATTCATCTGTGTTGAAATTTTTCCTTTAGTAAAGCCCACTATAACTTACCCTCTGACCGGTTCACACCAACTCTGTGGTCCAACATGAGCAAAAACACCACAAGTGTCATGCAGTATTTGAGGGAAGGAACCCTAAAAGCTCCAGAACCTGATGACCGTAGATGCCATTTCATTTGGTCACTATTTGAAAAGTACTGCTCAAGTTTTAGAATTTGACATCAAATCAGATATAATATATATGGTGTGTGTGTGTGTGTGTGTTCGCAAATATGCATTTTCTATTACCGTAAATTCCGGACGGTAGAGCGCACCGTAATGTAAGATGCTTATTTTAGCGAAAAAAATCAACTTTGAACACGTATAAGCCGCACCGGTAAATAAGCCGCGGTGCACGGTGGAAACACCTCGGCCGCCCGTTCTCTGAGCGTTGACCCAGTCTTCCAGAGCTTTTCAAGTTCGGGCCATCTGCTATTATGACCTCTGAAAGCTTTTGTAGTCTTTTTGCATTGGGTCAGTTCGTCATGTTGCCGCCTCCAGCGTCTCACCATCGATTCGTTTATGCCAAACTTACGTGCTGCAGCTCTATTTCCATCTGCCACCGCCAGATTGATTGCCTTTAACTTGAAAGCTGCATCATAAACATTCCTTCTTCTGCTCTCCATCTTGAGGGTGAGTACAAATGACTGAAAATATCGTGTGACGCTCTTTTTACACTGCACCGCGGCATGGACTGGACGCTCCAAGTACAGTACTTAGGGAAATTCCTGGCCAAATGTTATGGTAATTTCTCTAAGTACGGTACTTGGAGCTGCCACCAGGAACAATAGGGAATTACTGCCCGCTGCCGCTGCCCGCCACACCCCAGGGTAAAGTTAAAATCCTCGTATAAGACGCACCGGAGTATAAGCCGCAGGGCATGAAGCGTCGGAAAAAAGTCGCGGCTTATAGTCCAGAATTTACAGTAATTGTAAGTAGCAAGTTTGTTGTTAATTCTTCTATTAATATCAGCATTTCATGTTCTTTAAAAACAAAAACACTGCAGTGGCTAATTTAAAAAATAAGCTCTAGTGTGTCCATGCGTAATTTAGACAGAAAATTCACAAGACGTCTCATTGTGGGATGTCAGACTGTCCTCACCAGAAAAGACTGCTTTGGTAACTTGTTGAAATCCTGAAAAGCAACAACACATCCCAGCAGCTGGACGCTCGCTGAGAAAGCTTCTTCAGAGGGGAGGTCAGGGCTCCAACAATGGCATCTGTTACACCGTCCTCCAGCATGACCACCATCTTTCTCTGAAAGGAACTGAGACAGATCCCTCAGTCTTAGCTGTGGAGGTGGCAGGTTTGGTTTCATAACCACAGACGAGCTGTTTTTAGAACACTGACGCCTTTTGAAGGTGTTGACAAGCAACTTTGCTATTTAGACACATTGTCTTTGCTCATTTGCTCTGACAGCAACAACTGCAACAAAGTATTCCAAATACAAAAGATGCTGATAGAATACACGCTTGAGTGCGTCTATGCCGTTGGTATTTCTCTGTGCATGTGAACCCTTTTGTGAGTTCAGATCAGTCCTGGCCATTTGTTACCTTCACATCGGTAAAATCCATAATCACAAGGTAATTGGAATCCATGATGTGCTGTCATTGGTTTTACGAAACACCCAGAGCTCTTTGCAGTCCAGTCAGATGCACTGACTGACTCCATGAAGACGGGCCATAAATGAAGCACAAACAGGGGGGATATGATGATGCGCTGGGTCAAATCATGGTTAAAATGCTTCGTCACGGTTTGTTTTAGCGCATTTTGGCAGCAGATGGGCGTTGTCACAGGAGACGATGCAATAAGAGCAGAAACTCCCAGACAATCACAGAATCGTCACAGTCTGTTTAGTGTGACCACAGCGCTCACAGGCGTTACATTAGCTGAAAGACTGATTCTTGGAAGATGTAGCAAGAACCTCAGTTCCAAGAACGGGTCTCTTGACTGACCTTCAGTCCATATTGGACGCAGGACGTAGCCACTAATTCCTTTCTTTTTTTTGTAACAAGAGACATTATTGAGTTGAAATTTCCGTCATCAAGATAATGTAATTAAGCCTGACAGGGAGGAGATATATTTCACTCAAAAGTTAAAAACAAACAAACATTGGACTGGTGGAAAAGTCAAAGTCATTATGGGACTTAAGGCCAAGAACATGAGACTGTTGGCTGTGTTTGTAGGTCAGACATGTCTGGGGTGGGAGACAGACCTTTAGAACAGGGAGAGGTTCTGTGTTCAGACGAGTGCATATTTCTTCTTCTTTTTGTTTTCTCCATTCAGTTGAACCACACCAGAGTTGAAGCATACCAGGGAGGCCATTTACGTAGTCCACTTTTGGTGTGTACCTGAACGTAACGGCTCTGTTGGCGCCTACACAAATGAACTGCACCTCAGCACGAGATTTCAGTGGTGCTCAGACTCTCTGTCAAAGCAACATTGTAAATTATTGAACCTTGCTGCTAATATGGTACACTCAATGTATTTATATCTGTCTAATCTTTTTGTCAGCCGTGTGTAAAAAATGTCAAATAAGAACGAAAATCTCAGGGGAGGAGAGCACACACCTCTGTCTGGGTCGGTGCAGTATTTCTGAGAGAGGAATGAGAGCGTCTCACAATGCAAACTAGCCTTCTAGTCTCGCTGTGCTCCTGCTGATGGTCACACGAACTGCATGTCTGTGATTTCCACAATCCTCCAGGAGAGCTCGCCAAATATTTCAACTCTTTGCTGCTACCAAGCCTTGTTGATGTTACTCACATAAAACCCTTGAGGACAGAAGGCTGGTTCTGGAACAGAGGGCCCATTACGTCACAGCTGATATTCCCTCAACAGATGTAGCTGTCAGCTGTACCCATTCAGACCACCCTCACCCCAAGCTTCACCTCCACCCTGCTCACTCAGGCCCTGTGGTCATGCTGGTTGGCTCAGAGCTGCGGGGGCACATGGAGAGCAGCTGAGTGTACTGTACTGATAAATACAGTATCCTGCCTGAAGCGTGGACAAGGGCAGATGTAGAAATGTTTCCAGAGCCCAGAGGGAGAGATGCAGGCGTCACCTTGGATCAGTTTCATGCTAACGTCTCTGCTGTGGTGAGAAGGGGTCATTTACATGGACTACATCAGGGCGCTTTCGTCCTGATTGACTGGTCAAACTTGAAAATTTGACAAACTTTTATGTTCTTTTTAGAGTTTCCATTCCTGCTGATATGCACTTAACATAAAATTTGTTACAAGCAGTTTTGATAAAGATAAGTTGTGAGCGATGCTTACCAGTGACGTGTCTCTCACAAGCTATGCTCTTCTGTCTCATCTTGCTGCATCTGGCATCTTGCACAGATGATTTTACCCAGAGGAGCCACCCTCAACCAAACTGGCTTGTTCTTGGTGCTCGGTTCAGGTATGTGGACTGAGATCCAGTCAGAGGAAGAGCAGGTACAGCTCATGTGCTTTCAAGGAAACCTCCTTTTACCTGAGATTGTTGCACAACATTTTAAATCTACATCGACCTTTTTAAATGGGCAATAAAAGCTCTTTTTTGAGTTGTCTGTACCAACACAGTCACTTTCAGCCAAGGCCAGAAGTCTTGGATATTGTGCTGAAAAGTTGTAAATGAAGTTGGAACCAAATGACTTGTATACGGATCAAAAACTCGTAGACACAGTTGGCTCACAGCAACGGTGATTCCTGCCGGCTTACGCTGTGTGATGGGCTGAAGAAAGTGGTGAGTGTAATTACAGTCCACGAGATAAGAAACTAATTGTTGGTAACTGAACCGTGGCTGTCAAAGTTGAAAGTAAATGTGTTTAAAACACAGAATGATTCCATTTTTGTGGTTGTGAGCTCATGTAATCCGTCTTTGTTTGGAGAAAGGATTTATGTCCACCTCCTTTCATTTTGTGCGTATTAAGATTGTTTTTTAATGCTGGCAGTTGATTTTTTTTTTTCCCCTGTCTCTCACTCCCACGCGCGAGCACACCCACACCTCACTTTCCCTTCATGATTATGAGGACTTGCATTTTCAAAAATGGTTGCCAGGGACACACAAAATTGACATTGCCTGCTGATGCTTTTTTCCTCTTGTTTTTTTTGTAACTATAATTATGCTCCTTTTATTCCCTTCAATTATATCCCATTGACTTTGCACCCATTGAAAATGCTCACGCTCGACCAGAGCGGACTGTCAAGAGCAGAAGGCTGGAGAGGAGGCGAGCGAAAGTAACCGGAGGAGCATCCTCACCTCCTCCTTCCATACCAGACGAGTTATCAGCAGCCCGCCTGCTTTGATGCTCTCACAAAGTAATTACCACTTCACGTTAAGCTACTCGGCCTCTTTCATATTCTTCAGAGGAAAATCAAGGATAAGGCTGTGTGATCACAGACAAGAATTGTGAAAGAAAGAGATTTTTCTTTCTTGTTGAGTTTCCAAAAACAGTATTTTCAAACATCCAAGCCTTTTACTGCACAGAGATTCTGGCTCCTTTGTGATCAGAGCAAAAATCATTTAGCTGCAGAATATTACATGAATTGATCAGAATAATTTACAGAAACGTAATTACACAAAAAAAAAAAAAAAACAGAAAAATCACAGCTTCCTCGTCTGTCCAGGGAAGCACATCACTACACAAGCAGCCTTGTTTTATTTCACACTATAAATTTTCATCATTTTATTTTATCTTGATACGTTATCCCCGTCAGCACTCATTCACAACACACAGCCCCTATCTGTGGGTTTATTGCGCAATATTTTTAGGCTTTATCACCATGGTACGGATCTCAATATTGTCAAATCTCCTCTAAATCTCCTCATAAATGCTTGATTTAACCCTTTGATGCAAACAATGGCACTAAAGTGAGGATTCTAGCCGCCCCTGCAACACGTTGTAACACCCACAATGACGTGAATCAACACTCACAGGTGACATTTGGTGTCTGAATTTCAATTTAAGTAAGTTGTTGGAAGGAGATAACCGGGTACATTCTTGGACCTTAGCGAGGTGGGCGCGAGGAACCATGTTTGAACGCTGACACATCAATAGCTCTCAAGTTGTTTTTTTTTGCAAACTAACCAAACTGATGAATTATTGACCAGCCAGTTGTTTTTTTTAGTGAGTCATTTGGTGCTGAGTGGCTTTTTAGCATATTGACTCTTTGCCACCGCGGGCTAAAACGCCTCTTTTAGGGGATCACGGTTGAAAACGGATGATAAATGTCATGTGTCGATGCTGCAGTGAATGCCTGGTTATATCCAGAAAGAAGTGGCTTGCAATTGCATTTGTTAAAATCAGGGATTGATCTTGGTCTGACTCGTGTTCAGAAAAGCAGGTGCCAGGATGACGTAGCTGGAGATCTCGTTACACTGTAAAAGAGTTGGTTATCGTGCTGCATGGCTTATCTCTGCCTTTTCTTTGTGCCGCAGGCAGCAACGTGGTGGCATTTTGACGAGGGAACTCTTCACAGCTTTATTTATTTAACAGGAAATAAGAGATGCCATGAGAAATGTCAATTGTGTTTGCAGACAGTCGAGATCATTCTTTTCTATTCTGCTAATAAAACAGCTGCTGGGGCCAAAAATGTCAAGCTGTTATTATGTTTCATCTTGTCTATTCTGTACTGGAGCATCGTCTTAAAGCGGTTAGGGATGTTCGCCTAAATGAATAAACTCTGGTGTCAGTTTTGTGAACTGCGAGGGCAAATAACTTTGTACCGATTTTGTTGCACAAGACTCACCGCCTTGAAAATCAGCCATCATGGAGGTTACAACTGACAAAAAGCAAGGTGGTTTAAAATTCAATTCTTAAGGGAGATGAAGAGATGAAACTTTAAGAAATGAATTAGAACGTTTCAAAAACACAAGCCATCAGCTCTCTCTGGCTTCCTCCATCTTTGAGTTCTGGGATAATTTTACCGCACCTTTGATCTGGGTTTCCTTTCTTCAGGCTCTGATTTATTCTCTGTCATTACTGAAACAGCTCTGACCTTCAGTCGCTCCACCAGGCTTGATAACATGGCCACAACCATAACAGGTAACCAGGCAGCGTTCTCTCCCTGCAGTCTTTGGGCGTTTCACTTACTGATACCAGAATACGGTGCATCAGTTCTCAGTTGGGCAAAACGGAACGGCCATGCTCTGTCACTGTCGGACGGAAACTTTGCATCTCTGTATTTTGTCATCTTCATCTTCTAAAACAAAATATTTTTTGATGTATTACCATGTAAGGAATTCTTTTAGTTACATGACAGTTCTTCTCAACACAGATAATTTCTCTCACTGTTGCAAACTCGCGGCTGTAAAGTCTGCCCTCCGACCTCTTTTTTTTTCCTCCTCCTTTTCAGAGGTCGTTGTTGTTGTGGCAGCTGTCAGGTGAAGCCCATGTGTGATGATACCTTTCCGATGGCAGGTCAGGCTGGTTCAACTGGTAGATCCTTCGACTTGCCTTGCATAGCCCCCTAGCTCCTCCCCACCTTCATCTTAAAATCACACGGAGCAGAGCTCAAAGCAATCAGCGACATTTGACTTCATACCACCTGAAACTTTCTTTCATTTCCTCCAAAAGAAGGATTTTCACCTGCTGACAAATGTATATATATGTGTGTGTGTGTGTGTGTATGTGCTCAATAGATTCGTAACGGCAGCCATAGTGAGGGAAGAATGACCGCGAGCACGGATGGGGACACTGTGTGTCTGCTCAATTATATTAAGTTAACAGCTCTTTAGAATCCTGACTGTGGCAGAGCAGGATAACAACAGCAAACTGACTCTGAAAATAAAACAGATTTTTTGTTGTTGTTGTTGGTTCAGGTTAGGGCTTGTGATCTGCATATTGATTGGCAGTGAGTGTATGCACATCAGGGAAGCATCATAAATCACCTTGCAAATATTCTACTTTTTATGTTGAGGGTATTTTTTTATGTTTAGGAATCCATTGCAGGCCTAAGTTATGAGTGGCAGCTTTAAGGCTGTAAATTTGTAAGTTTCCTCACCACAGGGACGTATTTTGAAAACTTTATGCAGAAAAACACTCGCTTGTGTCAAGACGAAAAGGGTGTTTTTTATGTTTTTAATAAAATTTCGATTTCACTGCTAACGGACACCAGCCAAGAATGCAGCATTAAAGTGTCAAAAGCATTATTACATTATGTTTTATATCGCAGAGGGATAGCAGGACACAAAATTAAACACACTGCTCTGTGGAAAAGCTCTACTAACAGCTCAACACTGGACAAACTACCCGGGTGATCTTCATCTTTATGGTCCATCAACAGCATCCATGTCTCTGTCATTCATCCACCCAGGCGGCTTTAGAGTTTTATTTCCAGCTGCTCTTCCTTCAGAGTGGACACGTTACGCTGGAATAAGACCATAAAAGACAACGCTGGAGTTTCTGTGTGAGGTGACGTCGCAGCGGAGAATTTCTCAGAGGCAGCCGACATTTCCTGCCGCTATCTGAAGAGAATAGCAAATGCGTCGTGTGAGCGCCCATTGGATTTCTGTCAGGTGACCGCGTTAAGGAGACGATGAAGAATCAATTAGACCCCAGTGACTGCAGCTGCTCTTGACCTGTGTGTGTTTGTCTGGAGGTGTATAACGGTTCATACCTCCTCCACTACGCCTCCAGCTAACAATACATTGAAGAGCACTCTCGGTCTCTCAAGCAGTCGAACCATTCAGTTCCATTTGTGAATGTCCGTTAGTCATCCATCGGAAAAGAACTCATAGAAAGAAAGAGAAGATCCCATTCTTAATATCCCCCCCAAAAATTTCCATCCTCCAGAGCAAGAAATTGAAGAAAAAAAAGTACGCTATTTATGAACCCAGAAACAATGCTGAGAAGGGTAAAGGTCAATTTCAGATGAAGTCAGCAAAGAGGACTCAGGGTTTTGTTACCTTTTGTACTTCTGCGGAGGAATGGATGTGATGGTGTTGCAGGAAAACTCAAAATGTCACGGATGGATTTTGATGAAATCTGAGGGTGTCCTATCTCCTGGGCAGAAGTTTGCACTCCCCAAGTGCCCTCCAGCTTTGTTTTGTTATCAAGCGCAAATGAGTTCTCTCTTAGGTGCCTTGCTCCATGGCACTTCATCCGTAGATGTTGAGGGAGTCAAAGGCATTGTTAATTTTAATTCATCCAGATCTGCTGGAGCCGCCTTTCTCTGCGCCTGAAAGGTTTGCATTTCATCTTATCAAGGTTTGTGCTTGAAGGTGGAATGTTGCTTGACCTGCTGATGTGCTTGATAATTGTGATTCCACCATGGATAAGTAGGCTGTTTGTAGTCCTAGCTAACGGGATTACTTCCTCATTTGTGGAGCTGTAGCCTACTTTTCAACTTTTCATCATGCCCGGTGAAAGACCTCTGTCCTGGCGTGGTGATATGATGCACAACTGAGGGTTTGCCTGTGCGTTTTATGTTAAAAACGGACCAGATGCAGCTTAGGAAATGGGCTGGGTGCACATTTTAAGTGGAGCAGAGTGGAGAGCCACTTCTGGGACACTTCTGAAAAGTGGTGTGGCCATCTGGTGGAGTTGAGGTCTTTGAGGAGCATGGAGGGTGGACCTGATCTGACCTTGGCAGTAATAAAAGAGCAGAAATATAATAATTTTCAAAGAATAAATGTTGCAAAAAGCCTTTAAACCACTCATATCCACTGGTGAATTACGTATATTGACACACAAACTATCTTACTTGACACATTTTGTACCGGGTTCCTCAGATCTCAGGGGACACTGGGAGACCTTTTTGTTGGGGCATCTTTCTCTCCTCCCATCGTGGAGGATGCAGGACCAGCCTACAAGTGGAAATATCACTCATCCATATTTGTTCTGCCACCGCTTGTGTACATGTGCATGTGGGTACCTCATAGCTGGCTTGTTTCTGGGTTTGAGGACATCTTCCCCAGTCTTGTTTCATGGCTGACATAAATCCTGGCGCCAGCAGCCACAAAGCCAGATTAGATGGTAAGCGTGGCTGAGGGAAGGGGCTCTCTCCTCCCCTCTGCTCCGGGCGTCTGGAGCTGGCACCGTCGCTGACAAATGAGGCGCATTCGAGAACTCTGGCAAAGCTGTTTGCAGAAATCACAGCTAGTATTGTTTGTTTTTCAAAGGCCGTTATATGTGAGTGACAGGCAGGCTGCATCCTATAGGCAGCAGAGGAGCGTAATGTGCTCGATGTCTTCATCCACAAACACATAATGGGCCATCTGTGAGTGAGAGAGGAGGCGAGTGCAGTTAGTGCTAATGTAGGCATAACATCCAGCACGAAAGCACAAGAGACAGCCATGATGTCGTTCCTTCAGCACGGACGGCTTTCGATATAAAGTTACTTTCAAAGTCATCTTTATGTGGTGAAGAGGAAGGGCAAGTTAGGAGGGTGTGGACTGACTGGCTATGAAGACTGATGTCTTAGTTTCATAACATGCCTACATTTGTATGCAGGCAGAAGGCAAATTAAATGAGTAATCTGTATAAGTGTGTGTGTGTGTGTGTGTGTGTGTGTGTGTGTGTGTGTGTGTGTGTGTGTGTGTGTGTGTGTGTGTGTGTGTGTGTGTGTGTGTGTGTGTGTGTGTGTGTGTGTGTGAGAGAGTGAGTGAGTGAAAGAGATATAACCTTCTTATGCACCGGATCTAAGCACAACCGATTTGGACTGAAATGTACCCAACAGCAGCAACAAAAAACACAAAATGTGAATTTTCCATTTCAGTGAGACATTTGTGACGATCCTGCAGTGTTTCACCATCGTCACTGTGGGGATTTCATGAGTATACTTGTCTGTAATATTTGTGTTTTTGTATTCTTGCGTGTCATTGCTGGCAGGTGGAAACTTCATATCTCACAGGTTTTTATTTGTTTCCAGAAATCAAATCTCCCCTCATGTCTGACAGCAAATATTTAACAAATTAAAAGTATGAACAAGAGCTTGTGAAATCAAAATCATGTAAACTCATAGCTCCATCCTGATTGAATTTGGGACAGAGTGGCAAACAGCATCTGCTACCCAACGCGCTGCGCTCCAGAGAGTCCATCTTTGACCTGGACATCAGCACACATGTTTGGAGCATCTGGGCTCTTGTGTCCACACTCAGCGGCCCTCAACTCGCCAGCAGCAGCAGGTGTGCACAGGGAGGAGACATCAGTGCCTCTGGCTCAACATGGAACAGGGTCAGGAGAGCCCAAGATGAGTCAGAAGAGGACTGAAGGAGGTTCTGGCCGCCCAATAACGCCACCTGGACGAGAGTCTGATGAGGCCCCTCGGCACATTGATGGAAAGCTGGAGGAAGGCTACTGCTGCAAACGCTGGAGGGTGGGTTTGCAGGGACTTGCTCCACCATTGACGGCAAGGGAGTTCCATTATCTGACTAACACAAGTATCTAAGACATTATAGATGCTTAATGGGTGTTTGAATATTCTTCAAAATACCAGGTCTTGTGTCATGAAACTCTGACAGACAGTAGTTTGGCACGTGTGTGTTATCACCCTGGCAACCAAAGTTGTTGCAAATCCATATTTGGCTGAATCTAGGGTGTGTAGGGAGGAGACAGAATTTCAGTGACCACAAGTTGTGCGTTTTATCTTCTGTTCTTGAACTCAACATTGTCCAAGTATCTCATACCAACGTCATTTTGATGTAGATTAGCTGTACCCAAATCCTCTCATCCCTGCTGTGCATTTGTAGGTGAGGATTTTGTTTGCATTTTGTGTGCCATTTAAGCTTGATGCCTGAAAGAAGGAAGGAAAGGGGGGAAAAAAGCTCACACCATCAAGTCGTATGCTGACAGTTCTGTTTTCATCAACCTCGGTTGCATCTCCTTATTCTTTTTCGCCTCAGGAAAACATAAAATCTCTTTTATGACATTTACACCTTTTTTTTATCCTCTGGCGTTTCCTCTCTGATTATGTTTATGTGCAGCAGATGTATGGAAACATCTACGCATTCGCTCATATTGACGATCAAAACTCCAGTGAAGCCATCTGCATGTCAAAGGAGTGAGTGACAACCCATCCTTGGATTCAGAAACTCTGATTGACGCCCTCGCAGGTCTTTCCTTCACCTCTACTAGTTTCGCAGCTGCAGAGATCCTGATTAATGCACACGCAGGACAGCAAACATGATTACTACAAACACAAGTTGTCCCACCCGCACGTCTTGTTCTAATTCCGGGGTGGATCAGGTTTTTTTTTGGCTGTGTAAATACTGTGTTGCTTGTCATTTGCCCGAGCATCGCCCTCATTTGTGTTTGTTTTCTGCCATATGGCTCTGTCATTATCATTATAACAGGCACTGACTAAAGGGAGGACATTAACAGCAGCAATGGATATTTATCACCGCTTCAGAGACGAGCCTGGTTCTCTCAGTTACTGTTGACTGTGTTGGATCCATGTAGGACTCTTTGTTTTTTTATCACTTCAGCAAATAAACGCCTGATTACCGAAAGTCAAATCATGATCTTTGACATAGTAAAACTGAAGATGATGTCTGTTGTGTCCTGAGGATCTCAGTTTAGGCTTCTCTCCAGTGCCTGCCGGGAGGATCAGTTCCACTCACATGCACAGTAGATCCGCATGATGAGACACACGGAAGAAAAAGAGCTGCGTCGTCTTTGTATTTAGCACCTTTGAGGGAAGAGGAATGTGTAGGAAGCAAAGGTGCTGCCAGAGTACGACCAAAGAGAGAGAACCGCTTCCACTTTGGTTTACATTGTGGAGCACATTCACTCAAAGCCTCCAAAAAGACCCTCCCATGATGAAATTAACTTCTCGGGGCTCAGGAATCTGTGGACTTGCTAACTCAGGTGCTAAAACGGTGGTCAACATCTCTCGGGAAACAACGATCCATCAGGAAACAGGACATCAGGGGATTCCCTCTGAATGTCATGTAATCTTCATGTAGATATTTGCGAGTGGCCACGGTTCGAAATTGAAGGTTGTGGGTTCACAAAACAGAGAGAAAATGTACCATTTTCCCAGCTGGTGAATTATCATATCCAGACTCATAAGGAATATTGTGCTAATTAGCATATGAACAGCTTGTTCAAAATGCTAAAGTTGATTGTAAACCAGATGAAGAAGCTGCTTATTAGCATTCCTCCTTCTTTGCCTGTCACAGACAACATTTTACATCTTCACAACAATGACAAGATTTACTTGAGCTGCACAGTTTAAGGACCAAACATGTTTCCACTCATTTTATTTTCAATCATATTTTTGTGGAGTCCAAATGGTGTAGCATCCACTGAGCTCTGAAGGGCCGTCCACTCAAAGCTGAAGGGGTTCCGCTTCTCACTTGCTACATTCATGGATGAGATGGTTTTTGGCCACAAGTCCAAACTTTGTGTGTCATTAACTTTATATTTGAAATAAAGAAATGCTTCTTTGCTCACTTTTGTGTTTTTGTGAAGCTCAGGCACTCTGATTTGCTCCGACTCGACCGCCTACGGCTGGAAAACAAATTGTTCCATTTTTAATCTGTCTTCGTGCTGTAGTGTTGTCATATGAAACAAAACAGAACGTTGTTTTTGAAATGCAAATGAATATCTGGTATCATTGAATTGAAGTTTTGAATCGTGCCTCGCTTTGCATTCAGTACGCAAATGTAATCACACAGGATTACCGCTTTTGTCACGGTTGAGCACTTTACCTTACATTTGTGAGGCCTTATCTTCCCTCTGCGCAATCAAAGGTATATATTTGTGTAAGAAGCACGATGAGTAACAGAAATATTCAAATATCACCCTCAGAACCACAGCATGTTGATTGGGAGTCCTCATTAGGGTCTGACAGAGGCATAATCAGTCGGTGGGGGGCACTCCACATCACGCAAGGCCGAGATGTAAGACGGCAAAGGTCCGATAAATAAAAATATGCTGAAATATCAATACCATCATGAGAGATCGAGACTTAAACCTACAAAACTAACGTTGTTCAAAGTCCTGTGACGTTCCGTGTTTTCATCCGTTGTTTCATTCAGTTGCGTCTAATTGCAGATCTAATTAGTACATTTTGTTCCAGGTTCTGTACTTGGTGTAGCCTACATTGTTGGAGACCCAGTGTCAGTCCAGGGTTTCAGGTCTCCCCCAGCACTGTCGTTGACGCTTGGCTTTGTTCTACACACTTCATTTATCATGCAAATTAATAGATACATACATAAAAGTATATGTGTGAAGGGAACTGGCATGTCTCAGCCTGTGGTTAAGAACAAACTTTTTATAGTTTCCATGATAGCGTAAGCTTTTGGTTTCATTTGTTTGATTGGGTTAGAATGAATTAAATATCAGCTTGGCTGAAGTGACGTGTCTTCTTAATTTTTTAATGATTAAGCCACCGTCCATGGAATATTTCATGGTTAGTCTGCACTCATCACTGTGCTACCGTGACTCACCGTTTTAAAGGTGCCATAGAGAGGTTGAACGGGGTATTAATTCTTGTTCTGTGGTGTGATATGTAACCCCACAAAAAATGGTTGGGTCTGCGATGGCTCAGAAGCTTCCTAAAAGGCTCTCTGAAACCGCTATGTTACCATGTTGGGTTTAGAATGCGTCGTTTGTCCCTATTGGCGTCGTTTCTGACCTCATCTGGCAACCTCATTATTTATGCAAGTGCATGAGTTGACGGTGAGTGGTTGCCGTTGTTTATCTGGCAACCTCATTTAACTACTACTTTGTGATTGGCTGCCCTCACTGTCACTGACAAGAAAGTACTCCCACTTTCTCGGCTAACTGTCGCCGGTGCTAACTGTGACTGCTACTGTCAATTGACAACATTCCATATCATACAACAACATTTACCAAGTAGCCACGGCCCATTCGCGGATCCAGCCGTATATGCAGTGGCGGGATGGCCGTCGGGACAACCGGGAGTTTTCCCGGTGGCCTGGCCCCTTGGTGGCCTGCCTGGCTGGCGAGATTCCTTCCCCCTCAAGCCAGGCCAGGCCAGGCCAGCTAGCGACAGACAGCGCAGATAAAACAAAGGTCTCAATTCTATCTTGGCCATTCATTCAATCAGTCTGCTCAGTCACTGCTGCTGCAGGCTCCAGTTTGTGTCGTGTGAGCGAGCGACACAAGAGAGCTGCACTCACTCGGCTCGCTCGCATAATCGCCCCTTCCCGAAATATGTCGAAGGGGCGTGTGTGAAAGGGGTGGGTTCAGCGTGTGTGGTGGGGGGGGGGGGGGGGGCACTGACTTAACTGTGACGTAACACTTCAGCCAAAAATGCATTTGTCCATTTTCCCGCGGCGATTCAAAAAAGGGGAGATACTTCAAACAGAGGTTATGACACTGCCTCACACTTCGTGTGTATTCCTCACAACTGGGGGATGTTGACTAAACACCAAAAACACGAAAACGTGGATTTTCATTCTAGGGGACCTTTAAACAGAGCCTACAATAGAAGTGGTGTTCTTTCATCATCGTTGTACTTGGATGGAACAAACCAAATACTTTTGCATTGCACTTTTCATGGCCTGCAGGAAAGCCTGTGAGATATCTGGGCCTGCCACTGTGGCGGGAGGCCATTAGAATCATATTTATCCTGTACGGTGGATGATTTTTATCATCTATTTTGTAGATGAGAGTTCTGAGCCAACAGCTCCATGTGGTGCTTAAACTGGCTTTAGGTTGTTGTTTTTTTTTATGAGAAGGGATCATGAGCGGGTACTCGTGGGTGGCTACATGGCAGCCCAGGACCATCCGTGGGCTAGTCGTGGGCTCACCATGTGGACATGGGGTACTGTTGGGTCCCGGTGGATCCATTCTTCTAGCCATTGCTGATAAGGGTCCTCTTAGGACCATCCCCCCACCTGGCCTGCCAAGAAGGAGGACACAAGAGATGAACTTTTTTATTTTTTATTGAGACTCCTCAGGAGCGCTGGAGGCCCGTATAGAAAGTTCAAACAAACCCAGCATGTATGTTGCACCATCGTGCAGCTGCAAACGCTCCAGATGCTCCAGTTTGAGGAACATTTGATAACCTACATCGTCAAAGTTCTTTAAGACATTTCAGAAGCTCTCTGAAACATTGAACTACATATTTAATGGCCTTACAAGCATCAATTACGCTCGTTAAAAAGTACTGAGACACAGAAGAATATTGCTAATTCTAGGTTTTCATGGGATTTGTAGTGGATATTGAATTAGTCCATCCTGATCATGTGCAACACAATGTGGCTTAATCGGAGAGCTGCAAAGCAGATGTTACTTTTAGGCATAAAGTATCGTATTTTGTCCTTTTCATTTGACATCCATGTTCATTACGGGTGCAGCCCACCACCTCACCTTCGCTAAATGCATCCAGTGACTCGTTCTGCTCTGTGCTGCCAAGAAGCTCCTCCAGCTCTCTCTGACCTGCTGTAATGAGAGGGCAGCCAGAGAAATATATTTCATGTTAATATGCAATCTGACTGTCCTGTTGTGAGATGAAAGCCTGAGGCCCCCCCGCAGACGCTCTACCCAGTCCAAGACCCTCATCAGCTATACATCAAGCCCCACATCCACAGTTAAAGAGAGAAATAAAAACCAAAAGGGAAACAAAGTAAGAATAGATGGAGACGGGAAAGTGGGAGCAGCCGATTTGAAATTGAGGTAGAAAAGAAATAGAAACGGAGTCAAGACTGATAGCAGGTGATGGTGAGAAGCTGCAGAGAGGAGCATCAAAGCAGAAAGCGGAAGGTGGCACAAGGAAGAGCAGGTCAAAAGTCAGAGCTGAAATTGGAGATGAACTGCCGGATGAGTAAAGAGTGAAACCATGGCTTGAAGCTGTGTCCTTCCAGTGCCTCCTGTTGCTTCCTCACATACAGACTTAAGTAACGTTGGTCAGTGGAGATCCACTGTTGGCAGACAATGGCACGTGTCAGCACGAGCTGGAAGCAGGTTGACGCTGCTTTATGACAGGCAGCAAGTAATGCAGAGGTCTTTCTGTCTTCAGCGTTCTTCAAATGGAATAACATCAATAAATGTCAAAACATAGTTAATTATAAAAAAAAATTCTTTGCATTTGTTTTTGGATGGCAATGGTAACTAACAAAAAAAAAACCTGTTTTCAATACATGACTAAAACATGAATATCGGCAACAGTAATGGAGTCTTTTGAAGAATGCAAGGAAATTAAGTGTCCAAATAATGAAAGTAAAGATTCCAGTTGGTGCGTCTGAAACGGTGAAATCACGAAGCGTTTAACGTGCGCTGCATCCTCACCGGAAACAGAAAAAGAAAACAATCCATCCAGCTGTCCAAATCTGAAAGTTGGAATTCGGTTTCTGCTGAGCGGGAAAGAAGAGCGGGATATCTGTGGTGCTACAACTGTTGGCATTTAGAATGACAAAACTTGCTTTAAAAGAAATACTGAATTGTTTTGGCTGACTTGAACATTCTGCTCACCCCACCCCACCCCACCCCACCCCACCCCACCCCAAAAACAAACTATTTCAGACCTTTTGTGAATAATTTCATACATCTGATCTACTATTTAGCTGACGTTACAGCTAAAGTCTGACATTTTGTGGTTTTTCATCTTGTTAGCAAAAGTCCACACGGACATAAAAAGAAAACGAAAGACAAGATTTCCTTTCAGATCCTTCACCGTGACGTGACGCTGTTCTCTTCCAGTCTGATAAACATAACATCATGAACAACATAATTTACCATTTAGCTGTCATCCTCCGTAATTATAGATCCCTGCGTAGCCTGACATTTGCAGCAGCCTTTTATCTTGTTAGACAATTATCTTTTGGTGGTGTTTGAATTGTTTTGACACAGTGTAAATTTGGAAACACAATCTTAATTTAAATGCTGTGTTTTGTACCCTGTAGAGGAATCGGAGCTTTCAAAAACTGTCTCACGGTGATCCATGCGAATCGCAGAAACCAGCACCGACAGTGACTTTTAGGATAACTGTCATTCATACTTAAGTAGTAAGTTTGTTGCTAAATTAAATCCTCTCCTTGTCACCATACCTCCAGGTGGAAATCAATAAAATAAAACTGATCCACCAACCAGTGAGTGGGGATGTGCCACTAACGCTACCCTCTTTTACAGAGCAGCCTCCTGCCTGGGGGGAGGGGGATTTCACACGATACATTTGTGTAAGTTATGAACTAAGAAGCTATTAAAAGTTGGTAATCTACAGTGATCCAACATCTAAGAGCAGCTCAGCTCCCTCCTTTGGTTGTTTCCACCATCTTAAGGCCACTTAAATATTAACGCATGAATTCTTTCTGTGTCTACTCTGTTGCGAAGCTTCTATTTTAAGGCTGCAGTAGACGAGTGTGCCAGACGCCATTAGCCATCACAAAACTATCAAGGTTTCAAAACATCAGCTTTTGTAGTGAGTCTGAAACCGCCGCACTGGCAAGAAACGTGTCACTTCCTGCACAACAGCTCCAGTTTTAAGGATTGTTTACATCATCTATAACAAGCAGCGCATAAAGTAATTTGCTGGCTGGCGCCGGTATACGTGGTTTCCAGCAGAATCAAAGTAATCCAGTCAGCTATGCAATTTGCGCTGGCAGCACTGGTGGAGTTTTTATACGTGTGTGTGTCTGTACGTGTGTGTGTGTATATGTGTGTGTGTGTGTGTGCAGGCACGAGCTGTGAGAAAAGCTTGACAGCTCTTGAGAACAAGAGAGTGTGAGGTAAAGAGGGAAGTTGTAGTCTTAATGGCCCAAAACAGTTTCCTAGAGGATCATTTTTGGAGCAGATGGTCGGTTGGGTTATCGACCTAATAGCAAAATACACCCACTTAACGAATCCGTGCGTCTGTTCTTCTCGTGATTGAAGCCGTCGCTGCCGCCGTCGCCTCGCCCAGCAGCTCGACCTCATCGCCTGACCGTCAGAGAACGGTGCTCCAAATTTCAGGGCTGAAACTGCAAATCGAAGCTCTTTCAAAGTTCTTCTACTCATGTTGTGCGAATACTGTTGAATTTATCTTGAAATTGCTTTGAAATCACAGTGAATTTTCTGACATTGTGATTTTAAAACATTTGCTGTTATTTTATGAAATTCTTTCTATCTAAGTTAGGCAAAAAAAAACAGGGCCAGCATTAGAAATCATCCGGCTTTGGGTTTAAAAACAGTGTTTTATTGTTTTTACCGTGTGCATCTTCAGTCCTCAGCCTTGATGTCCTCTTGCCCGTCAGCTCCTCCGCTGCCTCGTGTCTCAGCAGCTGTTGTTCACTGTGCATGAAGTTCTTTCTCTCAGTGCAGTTCTGAAAATGAATCATTCCTCAAGGTTATTTTAATTTAGAATAAAATATATACCCAGCTTGATAAATGCAAAAGTTCTAAATCAAGGATTTTCTGAGCTTTCATTGCTAATATACAGTAAATCTGCTTGTATGCTAATACAATCCTCTTCACCGGCACACCGACATTTTGTAAACTTCCACAGCTGCACTGAGACATTGAAAACAACTCGTTTGTGGAGTCGTAGTGTTGTTCTACTCCACAGTACTCCAGTGTTCAGTGCAGCCTTTCTCCTGGCCAGTAGCTCACTGTACGTACAGTAACCAGATTAGATTTGTGTGGAAGCTCAGCAGCACCCGGTGCCCCCAGGGCCTGTAATATCCCCCCACCCGCCCCAACAATGGCTCTGACCTGGACGAGTAAATGACAGATGGACTTAAATTTCACTAGCATCATATAAAGTTTATATAAGACTCTTAATCTTCCTTCTCCAGTTTTACTTTTATTGACTTCCCTCAACTGGGGCATTTTTTCCCCCTTTATCCCATCCACCCACCCACCCACCCACTTTACACACTCCAGTTTCCTCTTTCTCTCTTTTCACTCTCTCACTCCACCAAGCTGCGGCTGCTGCTTATCGGTACCAATCGCCTGCTGACATGAAATTCCTTAAGTGAATGTTCACGAGGCCTCCAAACACCGCTGATTTATCCTGCTGCACGCTTCATAAATTTGTGATTAATCTCAGGCCGTGGCCGACAAAAAACCAGAGGGAGAGCAAAAGGAGGGAAAAGTCTGAGAGAGAATGATGAGGGAGAAGACAAGTAGGAAACAAAGGAATGGGTAAGGGACAAAGGCAGAAATGAGAGAAACAGATTAAGGGGGATGAAGGGGTGGAAATAAAGGATCTGAATGATGAAGGACAGAAAAAAGGGTAAAGGCAGGTAGAAAGGGGGAGTGTTGAGAGGATGAGGAGTAGAGGTAAAGAAAGACGGATCAATTAAGAATGAAAAATATGAAGGAAAGATGAGTGGAAATGGCAGGGCAGAGGGAGACACACAAGATGCTGCAAATAAAGGAATGAGAGACGAGCAGGAAGGGACTAGAATGGAAGAAGAAAAATGAGTAAAAGGGAATAACGGAGGAATGAGAGTGAGGGAGGTGGCAGAGGACTGGAGGAGGCACATTTGGGGGAGGAGATAAAAAGAGATATGAGGGAGGGAGGAGTGCGTGGAGAATTGGGTTTACAGAAAAGAGAGATACAGGGAAACTGAGCGGAATGGTGGGGTGCAGCAAAGAAAGGAACGATGGCAGCAGGGTATACGGGAACAAGAAGGGGGGAAGAATAAAAGATGGAGGTGTAGGGAAAGGGGGCAGTAGAGGGATGGTTGTGAGGGGAGATAAAGGAGGAATGAGTGAAGGAATGAAATTAAAGTAGGAAGTGGAGGAGATATATGAAGTGGTGTTACCACTGAGGTCACATTTTGGAAACGTGCTGATGAAATAATTTAAGATGAGAAGGAGGAGGTGTTATATTTTGGCTGGAGGAAGTTGAAATAAAACCCAAAGATGGGTTTTATCGATTCTCATGCAGTGTGTTTGTCCATGTTTATGAGGCAAATAGAGAGAGACGAGGAGAGGAAGAATGGAGGAGATGGCGGTACAGCGCGGGCGTGGAGGCGGCGAGCGGTGTGTACATGCAGGTGGGCCGTATCGATCGCAGTCTGCAGGCTCCTCATCGACTTGAGCAGCAGATGAGGACTGATTACGCCACAGTTAAGAAGCCCATGAAAGGAAGCGGTGTTAACGCTCGGACAGGTTCCCTCCCTCCCACCTCCCCTCGTGTGACCGTTAATGGCTTTGAAAATAACTTCATGAATCCAGTCGTCTGTCCAATGTGTGACCTGTGAGGCACACGAATCGAACGCTCCGCTATGGAAAGTCACACATGAGAAAGAGGATGATTATTTGTCTGATGCTTGTTAGCTATTAGAGTCCCAGTTACACTTGATGCCACGTCTCAAAGGACCTGAGGTTTCCCTACGCGGAACTTTGGGTGCACATTGAGCGTAATTTTTTTTTTTTTTTAACGAGCTTTATCATTTCAATTGACAAAGTTTTGTCAAAGTTCCATTCAGTTTGAAAAGACTTCTGTATTTCTTTAAAGCTGCAGTGTGTAACTGTTGTTGTCTCCCCTTCTAGAATTGGACGGCACACATCAAAGCCGTGTCCCCGTGCATCCTTCTTTTTTACCTGGTGCAGAGATGCTGTTGCATGTTTTTGTAATCTGAGGGTTTCTGTTTTCTCAAAGCAGTGTAACAAAACCGCTCGCTAACTAGCTCACTAACTTGCTCACAGAGTAGCTCACTAACTAGCAGGCTACAGGCACTAGCTCTCTACCATTTCTCACAGCTCCAGAAAGTCACTTGAACCACATGACACTGACACATGAAGGTGGATGGACACGTGTGTCGGTCATTGCGTTCATACTGACGCGCCTTTGCTGAAGGAAGGACTGTGATTGGTGTTCAAGCAGCAGCCTGTCAGCTGATTACAGTAGGACTTCTGTGTCCTGCATGAATGAACACGAAGCGTCATCAAATGTGAGATTTACCTGCCGGCAATGAACTTAATGTGCATTTGTGAATTCATTTGGCAAAGGCTTGAATGTGAGGGACATTCATTTATGTTTAAAAGTTACTGATTACAGTTTTCAAGCTTGTCATCCTTCATCATCACTATTAGAATTGGCCGTGTGGCTGAGGTTAAGAGATGACACTTGTATGCAGCGTAAACTGCCTTAGGCATTCATTTTAAATGTGGCCTTTTTAAATTCGATGTGGTTTTGTGTGTGTGTGCGCGTGTGTGTGTGTGTGTGTGTGTGTTTGAGTTTTGCAGGACAAATGAATCAGCTGCAACTGTGTTTATTCTTTTTCAAACACACTCATCAGAATCATCCGGTACGTTTGCTGCGTTTGCATTCCCAATCTGTTTCATGACTGTGGTATTTTGCACAAAGGGAAAATTACTGATCTTAAATGAGTTTAAAACACACAGACACACACACATCCTGCTAATCAGCTCGGCCCAACGCTCCTCAAGTTGACGTCCCCGGCAGGCCTATTTGCAGAGGAATATCAAACGTCGTACCCGCTATCATTCTTTCCAATTAGAGGCTCAAGACTTCATTACTGCCACCCTGCAGGCTGCGGGCTTCAAACACCAGCAGACAGACAGCCGGGTGGACGTGAAAGTTCAGGCTCTTAACTATCTCTCGCAATCACAGTTGTAGATTGAAGGAAGGTACCCACTGTGTGCTCTATTATCTCTGACTGTCTCACCTGGGAGTTTTCGTCCTCCCACTGGTGTGTCCAAACCGGACTGGACATCAGTCGTTATTTAACTTGTGACATTAAGGAGGGTTTTTATTACTTGTCCTGCATCACATCAGAGCCACTAAAAACCCCAAGTACTGGAAAAAGGATGCGTGTAAGGAGGAAGGACCGAGAGACGCAGGCATCGCACAAGTCTGCAGCATTTCTGAGCTGCTGGGCATTCCAGCCTTAATGAAGAGTGTGTTAGTATCATTTTTACAAAACTTACCATATTTTTTTGGTATTATAAAGATAAAACACAGCCTGACTGGATGGACACAGATTTGAATCTACAGCTGATCATTAGTTTACTTTACTGTTGTACCCCCAGGCCAATTTATTGATCGACTGCAGATTTTACTGGAGGGGACAAGGAATATATTGGGTGAAGTCAGCTATAGTCTGCATGTCCTCTCAGACAACTGCATAGTGCCACTGAGAAAAAAACAACAACCTCAATCCCTCTTTTTGACTTGAAGCTAATTTAGCAAAGGTGTTGGCTCTGACATATGAGGCGGGGGAAAAAAATCGGTTATCAGGAAACAATTTGCTGCAGTGTGTTGCAGATCTGTTCTGCTCTGTTCTCCACATCCTGTTATGGAGGTGGCGGATGTGTGACAGAGAGATGATCTTCTCATGGAGTCACTTTAATCATCTTTGCCCCAGTCTAAGTGTGGATGTGAGTGAGTCGCAGGCGCAGGCGGACACCCCCGAGAATGGCTAAAGTTCTCTGGCCAATTAGAGAGTTTGATTTGAGAATATGAGACAGTTATTTTATTAAAGAAACCCTCATATTTGCATTGATAATTCTTACATTACCATATCCTTTTATAAAGTCAAATGTCTGAGTCCGAGTTAAAAAACTGCAACAACAAATAGCACTCAAAAACACAAACCCAAGTATTAACATCACCCATGTTTGTATCCTATTTAAATTTCAAAGTTTTGCAGCATTTCAGCTGCAATTAATGTGTCATCCTATAATTCTTTTTATGACTTAGGCAAACCCGCACTGTCACATGAAAGCTAATAGATCAAAACATCGGTTTGCAGCAGTCTCTGCTACTTTAGACTGAAAATACAAGTCAAAGGATCACCTATGAGTTAACTGGCCTGTCGTAGCTGTATGGCTGATGGATGCGCAATAAACAATTGATATTTTAAGAGATCTGATAATAATTACTGCTCTATTGATTAATATTGATGTTTCTCGCGACTGTATTGATTTGAAACCACAGGAATGAGCAACGTGGTACAGTATATTGCAGAGTGGATGTATTGTACCACTCTGATTGGTGACCTCACACACTTTAGTTCTGCATGAGCCTGCACCTCTGACTTACTCTGGAGGACTATTTTATTGTGTTGACGCTACTAAGGGCGGCACGGTGGTGCAGTGGTCAGCACTGTGGCCTCACAGCACAGATGCCAGCCCCAGCTGGAGCACGGGGTCTTTCTGGGTGAGTCTGCATGTTCTCCCTGTTCCTGCGTGGGTTCTCTCTGGTACTCCGGCTTCCTCCCACAGTCCAAAGACATCAAGAGGGGACGAGGTTAATCCATGTGAGTGTGAATGGTTGTCTGTCTCTATGTGTTGGCCCTGCAATGGACTGGTGACCTGTCCAGGGTGAACCCCACCCTCACCCAAAGGCTGCTGGCATAGGCTCCACCCCCCGTGATCCTTAACAGAATAAGCGGTAGAAAATGGATGGATGGACGCTAATGAATAACATATTTCTTATGTCTGTAACACACCATGTCCATCAGGGACGGGTAGTGTCCGTGTAGTGATGGTGGTTGTAGTTGGCCTCCATTATAATCAGGTGGAGCAGCTACACTCAAGGCATTATTGGTGCATCGCTTCTATTGATATTTTTCAGGGCTGGTCTATTGACAAAGGTGCCTCTGTGGTTCAGACTGTTAATCCTTCAAAAACTGCAGCTCAATAATCTTACAAATCACTGCCAGTGCTCCCAAGTGTAAACACACTGTTGGTTGTGTATTATTCTGCATGGGGTGGCAGCTCGTCACCAGGCGGACGCTGGATGGATGTTGGAGACAGTTTGATGGCTGCTGTGTATCCGCCGTCCGCATCATCATTGTTGAAATGTCTTGCGTTGTCTGTGGGATCACTGTTGGGCTCCCCAGTCGACAGCGTCGCAGCTCTGTGTGATATGACCGAAGGGTAAAGGATTTCTGTTCAGTTCAATGTGGGAGAAAGATTCGCTGGCTTGTCGCATCACATGCTGAATGTGATGACTCAAGAAAAATCTATTTACGCCGTCTTTCTCCTCCTCTTTCTGTTTTTCTCACCTGCTGTCACACACCTTTTCTTGTCTTTATTACTTGTTCTTCTTCTCCTCCCAAGTCCCTGCTTTGATATCCCTTCTCTCTCTCTTTACTCGTTCTAATCCACAGGCTGCGTGCACTATTTGACAGCCTAAATTTACTGCCGAGGTGGAGAATCGTCCCCTTTTATAAAAGCTGCTGATTTGCTTCCGAGGAGAAAGGGCAAAGCGTCTCAGCAGGGAATGTTAGCTATTTATTAGAAAGGGCTGTACTCCCGGCCTGACTGAAATACTAAAGGGAAAGAATATTATAAACGCTGCAGAGGAGAAAATGAGAGCGAGCAAATGATTGAGACAGATCACGAGGGCAAAAGAAAGTTTAAAAAAAATTAAATGAGCGAATAAAAACCTTGCAGCGGCCCTGGATGGCAGGTCGCTCTGTCTTTGAGATGTTTATAGTCACTTCCAGGAGTTTGCAGGATTGGTGTGATCACTGTAACCAAAAGTTCACAGCACAGTTTCAGAACTGAATTTCCAAGAGTTTAAAAAGGTCCGTGGGGTTGTTTGGAATGGGGTTGTGTGGAGTAGTCATCCATGGTTGGGGTCTAACTTTCAGTAGATGTGGGTCAGCGCGTCTTCTGTGCAGAGCAGCCAATAACAGTGGAAGATCTGGCGCTCAGCATTGCTTTGCTACGGAGGGAGGCTGCAGCGAAAAACCCATTGGATTCACCTGCATAAACACTCAACCTCGAGAAAAAAATCAGTGTCCATTTACATGTACCCAATATTTGGGACATTTTTACCACTTATTGTTAGGCAGCCCAGCCTTCAACTGTTGTACTTCCTTCATATTCATCCGCTGTGTTGTAGTCTTCCTAATTTGTGCTGCGGAGTAATAAAAGGGAAGACATTTAATACCCAGCTCTACTCATCTGTGCTAAAACTTGAAAAACAATCAGATCATCTGTTATTATCTGTTCTTTTTAAATGCTGCTGGCTATTTTTTCACCTCTGTGGTTTGAATCATTGATTGACTCCATTTTCCGTCTTCCAGACCCACATTCTGTGTGCTGCTAGAAGGAGGAGAAGAAGACTCTTTATTAGTGGCTTGATCTGATAAGGTGGTCTCATGTATGTAACCAAAATGCTCCTTTCTGTAGCATTAAAGCGGAAACAGAGATATTCTCACAGCAGGTTGCCTGGGTCACTTGGTCCTGTAGCCAAATCCTCATTCGAGGTGCTGTTTCACCGACCGCCACAGTCACATGTTCTGTAGCTGTAACTGTACAGTGAGCCTGCCATCTGCGCCTGGAATTACACCTTTTTCCTCCTAAATTCTCAGTCAGGTAACCACCAGTTGAAGCAGAGGTCGCTGAGGAAAAATGGGATGCATCATGACACTAAATTACGTCGCTGTCTCAGGATCACTCCAGAATCCGGGGAGTGGAGGTGGAGTTTTCTCTGACAGATTGATTGTGTCATGTAGTTACTGTCAGGTCATAATTTCACGGGGAAGCGTCAGAGCTTCGTAAAGCTTCACGCTTCAGTATTTTTATCCAGCTGGTGAATAAACTCTCATGGAGTTTGATCCTGTAGAACAGGCATTATTTATATCTGTGGATAAATGAATATGGCTGCCATGTATCATCGTGCCTATGTTCTCCTGTGTGGACCTCAAATTTGTGACCTAAGCATGTAGATTATTTGGTGCCGAGTATTCATGGTTGAAAGGAAGGAAACAATTCACAGCTAAACGGTGAAGCATCGATGAGAAAAACCCATTCAAAAATGCAGGATTTGGATGTTCAGTTACTGTATAAACCACCACAGCCTCCTATCATTGAGTGGACTGCTGTAGCGACTCTCCTCTCTGTCTTGTGCACCTCTGAGTTTCATCACTACTGATGACATCGGCACCTGCTTGATATCATGGACATGCACATGTACATATTTTTATATATATATATATATATATATATATATATATATATATATATATATATATATATATATATATATATATATATATAAATACATACACACACACGACACTCGGACACCTTCATCTTTAACAGCATCTTTTGTTTATTGTTTTTTCACCTAACCCTCCGGTCCATGACCACGTCGGTCTCGTGACTTAATGGTACTCAGTATTCACAGGGTTGGAATCAGAAAATCAGATAAATCAGGGTTTATTCACAGAGGTGGCCAGAGATGGATTCATCACTCTGAGCTGTATGAAAATGTTACATTCAGATAGAACAAACAGGGCAAAACATTTATAAACACATAAATCTGTGGTGTCACAATGTCAATAAGCCGAGAGCTCTTGTCCTCACGCTCTCCATCAATGTCTGACACAGCTGGAGCCTGATCTATAATTTTTGAGGATGATACTGACACTGACATTTCGTTACACACATCAGATATTAATATTCATTCACACATAAACCCGAGATACAGAAATAACATTGATCATCAACGTCAGCATCAGACAGAACTGACTAAAGTTCAAACATTACTGTGACAGCGCTCTCTGGTGGACGTCTGTACAACAGCGTCATGCGAGGGTTGATCCGCGTCGCTCGGCCTGCTGTGCTTCATGCAGCTATATACTGTTTTTTTATAGATAATACGAGCAGACCAACTGCTTCAGAGTTCATCTCCCAGAGGTCTCAGCACGGCTGCTTTGGTCCGAGTGGGATTACTGTGTTTACGCCTACCCAAATGAATCGCTCCATGGGGGAATATAAACTCAAATCTGATTAACCTGATTGACTAAAAAGCGCATGCATGCTGAGACCCTTGAGAGGAAATGGTCGCAGTCTAGTCCCAAATGAGTGATTGGGTCTGGATTGGATGAAGGGCTGTGATTATGGTCGTAACTGCTGCACTCGTTTGCAATGAACATTGACTGCAGCGCTCCCGCTACGCTCCAGGTAGTGATGCAGGTGGCCCTGTGTGATTCTGGCGTTCAGCTCTCGAGGTACTTTTACCATGTAGACCACAGTACAGTTGCACCCTGAAGCACTGTGTCGATAAAGCTGGTTACGCAAGATGGGGTTGCAAACTACAGCTAGCATGGGTGCTTTGTTTGTGCTGTATATGCGATGTTTGGGTGTTATGTCACCTTCAGCTTTCACACATTGATATTTTATCAGTGCGTTTGGATACGATAGCAGTTTCAGTGCATCAGCCATAAAGGTCAGACAACATGCGCACACTAATTTCAGGAGTTTGCAGTGGTTATGTTAAAGAAAGCGACCCATTAATCTCTTTGATAGTTTAGCACGGGCTCAGTGTCCGCTGCAAGGAGCCATCAACCCAATCTGAACAGACTCATTTCTTTACTGAAAAACACAACACTTATTTTCACTCTAGCAGACAAATATTGGATTTTTGTATATGGTTGATAAAAATTGGTGGTATGAATAAAGACGAGTGACACTGGTTTTATCCTTTAAACTAGCACATTAAGGCAGAGTGACATCCAGGAGCAAAGAGCTCTTTTGTTCTCCTTATTCCAACTGAGAGCTGGGTTTTCTAATGTGAGGCTTCTGTTTTATCTTCAATCGCTTTACTGCTGGAATGAGATGGCGACATTCACCGAGGCTTCCACTTCACTTCCAATCCCCCTTCCCTGTACGCTAACTGACTTAACAGCAGCCATTTAAAAGTAACCAGAGCTTTTATGAGCTACTCTCCTCTGTTTGGTCACGCCTCTTTGGAAAGTTAATCTTCAGATTCAGGCAAACACTGCAAACGTGATGTATTTTTCATCTATGAATGGCACATACAACTACTCAACTCAGAAGTAATTAGTGCAGTATGCGCTCTGATTAAATAGACGGTATGAATATTGTCACACTTAGCACATTTTCAATCTAGTCAGGTAAAAATAAACAAGAACAAGTGTTGGTATGTGAGTCAGAGCTTCACTGCTAATACTGCTTTCCTGACTTTGGCAGGTTGAGCAGCGTGAACTCAAAGTCAGACTGACTTCTCGGTGTCACTGTTGTATCAGAAAGGCTTGGCTATGATTGCTGCCGTATCTCATTAAGTGGATGAGCAGCATAGATTACATTCATATAAATCAATATTTGCATCCTCCTCCAGCCACGTGCATCACCCGCAGCAGACAGGATCGCACCAGTTGAAGAAATGCAGTGCAGAAAATCTGAATTGTTTGGCACCTGTCAGGAGAAGAACTTTGTATCAGTTTCTAAAAGCTTCCCAAGATCCACGGCAACATTGTAAGAGAGACGTGATTGGTCGGTTCTTGGTGCTTCTTTATGTTTCGCCCTCTAATCTTCCCCCAGCAGCCTGTGTTGCCACGGTGATGGACTCAACATCTTCATAGTCTAGAAAATCCCGACTTGACCCTGTAAGTTACCTCACTAAATCCTCCTTTGGTCTACGGACCCCTGGTGGGTTCAAAATAAATGTTGACAAAGGAGCTCAAATGAGTTGTGTTGCAGACTTGAATAGATAATGTTAAAATGTTGTCAAATGTATTATATCAGCTTAATCTAATCTCTCCCCTTGAGAAGGGATGAGCTTTTGTTCAGAGAAATGAAGGGGAAAACACAAGCAAACTGATTCGACTAATACAGGTGCAATGTTAAGTGAATAAAACATTTCACAAAGAATGAATATGTAAATGGATTCAATCTGAAGGAGGCCCAGAGATAATAGAGGTGGTTGTTGTTGTTGTGTCAGGGTTGTTTTGGGGTTTGTTTGGTTTTTTGGGGTTTTTTTTTTAGGGGGGGGTGTTTTTGTTTTGTGTTTTTAACAAATTTCCTTGGAGACAAACATGGCCGTGAAGAGGAGGAGGTCTTAGTGGGTATTAAAATGGTTTTAAGCAATGAGGGTGGTATTGCATTTGAAATGAAATATAAACAGCAGACGCATAAAACTCACAATGGAAGAAACGGAAACTTTTAATTTTAGTTGTTGCCTTGTGACAAGGGGGAGTCACACATGGGTGTCACTATGAAATGGTGAATTTTAAATGACGACATTTAAGTCATGAATTTGAGGGGACTGTTATTTATAGATATTTTCACTTTTTTCTCCATTTAAAACTAAGTTCTTGTGCTCTTTCAAGAACGTCCCAAGGACAAAACACTCCGCCAATGTTGCAGAGGGGTTTTGTTTCCATCCATCCATCGTCATCTTCCGCTTATTCCTTACTAGTAAGGGTCGCGGGGGGGGGTGGAGCCTATCCCAGCGTCTATGGGCGAGAGGCGGGGTTCACCCTGGACAGGTCGCCAGTCCATCGCAGGGCCAACATACAGAGACGAGCAACCATTCACACTCACATTCATACCTACGGTCAATTTAGAGTATCAATCAGCCTCGTCCCCTCTTGATGTCTTTGGACTGTGGGAGGAAGCTGGAGTACCAGAGAGAACCCACACAAGAACAGGGAGAACATGCAGACTCACACAGAAAGATCCCACGCCCGAGCCGGGACTCAAACCCGGAACCTTCTTGCTGTGAGGCCACAGTGCTGACCACTGCACCACCGTGCAGCCCGGTTTTGTTTCCATGACAACAAAATTTATCTGAAAGTTAATTGCCATAAAGTGCCTTTGATGGACTCCATAATGCAGACAGTCCTCCACAGAAGAATAAAGGGAGAGGTTTTCAATGCAGGTGAGGAAAAGGCCTACAGTCATGTAGTAGTGAGTGGTGCCACCTAGTGGCCATTGAAATTATGAGTATAGGAAAGTAGGAGGTTGTGTGAAATTGAATAAAAGAGGAGAAATATCTGAGGTGGAGGGAGCAGATGATGGATTGATGGGAAGGTGGTTGAGGCACCCTCCTCTGATGGTTGGCGCTCACGTCTGTCTGATGCTGCTTTGATTGGACGTTCAGGCGCTGTGAAGCCACTGACGGCGAGGGAACGCCATGCAGCTGCAGTGGGAGACAAGATGGCGATTTTGTGTTGCCAGTGGTGAATTTTGGCTTTGCTTCGCATCACAGGGTTTGGACGAACAACTGTAGCTGTATGGGTTGCGACTTGTGGAAATGGTGACGTCGCTGCTGCCGTCGGCCGGTCTGACAGCTGTAGAACCTGAGTGCATGTTGCAGAACATCAGATACACACTGATACGCATTAAACAGCCAGTGTGTGGTCAAGCTGCTCCCACAAATGGGCTTCCTCTATTCTACAATGTTACTCTTGGATCAGCAAATACAACAAGGTGGCTTCTCTTGGATTGCGTTGGTTGCTAAGGTGCCACAGTGACAAATCTGACAAAATTATAATAACAATCATTGAGTGGGCACCCAAAATGGCCGACCAAATTGGTGTTATTGTGTCATCAGGGTAATATCGAAAAGTGCGGAGTATCGACTTAGATGTTCACCAGATGAGGAAAATATCATGATTGTATTTTCATAGTCTCGGTGCGGCTGGCAGTTAAAGATCAATTAATGCACCGTTCAGTCAGCAGATATTGTTTTTTTGCTGTTTTTATTGTTGAGCCATCAGAATCATTCAAACCACTGGAAAATATAGATTGTTTTCCTCTCCTTGTAAGCAGGATGTTTTGACAGTCCCATAATGGAGATGCCAAAGGTTTGATATGTTGAGACAATACATCAGCACCTGCGCACCCTCTTCATCCCCACACGCTCCTCGTCACTCTGAATTGACTGCAAAAAAAAAAAAAAAAAAAAGAAGTGTCTGACAAGGTTGTAATTTTTGTATTCCCACTAGTCAAAACAACTGGAAACTGTGAGTCGCAGTGTTTGGATTCCCAGCGGCGCTTCAAAACACTTAGAGAGAGGCAGACGCAGACACGGTCATTGATCCGTGCCTGATGCTTTGTTGATTCGATGTTTCTGAATGATTCAAGTTTCCCAAACTGAGCTGCTGCAATGACACGACTGTCAGTCAGAGCCGGAAGGTGAGGGCCAGCTATGGAGTACTTCAGGTTAGAACTTCATCATCGTAGAGCAGTGAACGTGACTGCAAGTGGAGTGCAGCACATCACTTTTGTTGATCTCTTGCAGTCCTGCCCATTTTTTTCTCTTTTTTTCACTTTCCTAAAGATGAAGGTGACAGTTGCTTTCAGCCCAACCTGTTTGATTATGTTGGCTGCAATTAAATTGTTTCTACATTGCATTTACATCCTGCAGAAAAACTGTTTAACCAAAGCACGACACTTCACCAGGTTGGCATGTTGTCATCGAGGAACCAAAGGGTCGCTGGTTGAGGATCATTTCAAACCCTGAATTGATTTAAAATTCCCTCTTCCCACCAAATGGCATCAAAATGCATCTACAACTTTTTGAGTCATCCCACTAACAGATGATCCCAGCACCACCATCATTCATCAAGGACAGAAAAGACCCAAGACCCCCCCCAAAAAAATAACTCTTTCCAAAGTTGTGTGTTAAATTTTGGGCAAAAATCTACAGCTGCACTGGCCACAGTTTTTACAGTGTTACGCTCCTTGGATGTTTGAAGTGCTTTGCTGTTCATTAAGGTTTGTTAAAGTTAAGTCTCTCTGGAGAGTGGCAGTGAAGAGAAGTCTTTAATCATTAACTTTGCATTTCTTGTCGTGATTCCAGGATACGTTGAGACTCTGAGCTCTTTACTGTCACTCTACAGTACAGTGGCTTGAGCTGCATGCTAATGCTGGCTCTCAGCTAAAGCCACTTCCAACATCATTAGATCGGTGGTCACACTGCACAACCTGCTGTCTCCTGATTTGAAATCTTTGTCATTGTGGTTTACACTCATGACTGAGCAGTAACAGGACACCGCACAATACAAAGACTAATTATCAGGAAGACGAATCTGGCTGGTTTCCAAATACACACGAAAAGACTCCAGAACCCACCAGTGAGTTGAAGGATGTCCTCAATAACCAATCAACAACATTTGAGTTTTAAAAGGCCCTTCTAATGTTCCAGCAGTGTTCCTCCCCATGTGTGAGCCCATGTTGTCAGTTCGCCTCAGCTCACTGAGGGACGCTGTGCTCGCTCACCGGAGCCTCATGGATTGATGGAGTCTCAGAGATTATATCCATTGATCGGACGGGAGGGTTTTTGGTTTCAATTTACTGCTGCTGCCTTTCTAATGTGTGTGGTGTGTCCTGTTATTTCAGGGGCCGAAGGAGCCGTGTTCACCAAGTCAGTGGAGACGCCGCACGTCAGGGCCGAGCCGTTCAAAGAGCTTCGGTGAGTCGGCGCTTTATCTTATCGCACAACAAATACGTGGACATTTGCTGTAGTCAATAACAGATAGGATGGAGCGCACACAAGCAAAGGCGGGAAAACATACACAAGTGTATATGATGTGTAAACATAAAGCTCTCTTTCATCTGTTCTGCATAAATACTGCTGCATTTTTAATATCATGCAATAAAATGCTCAGCTCAATACAAACAACCTGAGGAGATGAGGCTAAATCACACACACGCACACATACAGACCAACATTCATTCATTTATGTACATGTCCAAACTCCCTACTTTGCCTGCCGCATCTCAATGACAACAGATTACTGGATAGATTTGTGGTTAAACTTTCACTTTGAAGCAAAAACAACAAATATTCACGAGTTTACCCAAATTATCAAGCTGACCAGTTTTCTGCAGTGGAACAGATACTGTCACTGTTCAGGACTTCGGTTTGGATCTTCAGAAGTGCATAGGGGCACAGTAGCACACGTCTCCAGAGTCAAAACACATTTTCTGTGAAAAGCTTGAACCACGTGAGGCTTTACCAGAAACCCAGAGCTGCTCCTCCCGTCCCACCTCCCCCTCTCAGTTACTCCTCTCTGTACGTGTGAGATCAAGTAGATCAGGATCAAGGTCTTGGCAAAGACCTTTTTTGAATATATGTTGCTGATGACTTTTGCTACCTTGCACCAATGCTCAAGTTCATTGCAGCTAAGCTAACTAGCTGTCAGCCACCTGGTGGTTGTCTGGGTTCTGTCCACAAAGAGGAGAGACGGTTGTTTATCTCCTTGTCAAAATGATGGACAATCAGTTTAGTCCCCCAAAAGTTGTCCAGTTCCATTCAGGGAGACTGGTGTCTTCCAGGCATCAGTCAAGTTCATTGTAGCTCCCTCGATCCCCTCCTTCTGTCCACACCTGTGAGTGTGAGGAAAGGCCAGTATGAGGCTTAAGACCCATTAGCATCTGGTTCTGATTAAATTAGGACTGATATTAAGCATTCAGTTGCAGTGGTGGAGGTTAGGCTAAGGCTAAGCAATGTATCACATTCATAGGAGTCCTCATAAATCTGTCCAAAGACATGTCTGTGCGCGTGTGGACAGTTGAGGATGTCTCGGTGGTGTAAACGTCTTGTTTATCATCTCTGTACTGCCTGTGCTGTCAGATGTGATGACACTCAGTCAGAGCAGAGAGAGAGCGAGAGACCTGATATGACAATGGAGTGAGAGAGAGAGGGGGATGTTTATGACAGCATAGAAAAATGAGGAAGAAGAAGAAGAGGGGCAGAGAAGGAGGGATCATGACAGTGTACAACAGGGCAGTGAAGGAGAGAGACAGTGAAACTGAACAATTCTGTGTATATTTGTCTACATAATTAGTGTGAAGGGCAATCATATAAGACGGTTATCCAAAGGGGTGTTGGTCCGTGTCCTCCAAAGTGCTCATTAGTAACTCAGAGTGTTGATCGTTGTTGGACATTTTGTAAAAGGATCCATCCCGAGATGTTTTCCTGCTTTATTGGACCTGTTTCATGTGACCTGTCTTGGTCAGATCATCTGTTAATTCTGCTTCTATTGTGTGGTAGAAATTCCGTTTTTGTTTTTTTTTGGTGTAACCCTAACCCACAGTGGAGCCCGGCTGACACTGGGTGAGAGGCGGGGTTCACCCTGGACGGGTCACCACTCCATCACAGGGCCATCGGAAGCAATTCGAGGTTCTGTATCTCGCTTCAAGGATACTTCGACATGTCACCGGGGGAAGTGGGGATCGAACCAGCGACCCTTTGGTTACTCGATGGCCACTCTACCTCTGAGTCATGCCACTGAATCCCAACCGTGGTGTGAAAGTGACCACGTGTTTTGTGGCTGAGCAGGACATCAGCAGTCGCCTGCATCAGAGGATCTTGAAACTTTCAGACAGAAAGCACTCCTACATGCCCACATATCTGACACGTTGTTGTAGTAACTGTTGTGCAACTGGTCATTCTGTCTACAGAGCACAGCAGCATTATTCTCTTTACTTCAGCTCTTTCATCTGAATCAAAAGAGAAGCATAACGAAACTCTGTAATACTGAAGTGAAGAGAAAAAAAACAAAGAGAGGGAAAAGAGATGGCATTAGCGCGAGGCGGTGAGAGAGCTGGTGTGCAAAGGAAAAAAGTGAGCAAAAAAAAAAAGCAAAGAGCTTGAAAGGACAGACCGGGAAAACAGAAGTAGGAAGAATCGAATATCAGACAAAAGATGAAAGAAAAGCTTAATTTTGTCAGTGAGGGAATGAGACAGAGCAAGGAGGGAATAGAGTGAGAAAGAGCTTTATGTGACAGAAGAAACACTGCAGAGACGAGCGTGACGGGGATGAGGGGTCGCATCGGGAAGGACTTTGATGACAACTGTCTAATAACTGTATTTCATTGTTTTGTGCACCCAGATAAACTGTGATGCATCAATCACTGCTGCTTTCCTTTCAGTGCCATCATTCCATATTATAAAGTTTGAAAAAAATCCCATCAGTGGTGCACAGATCACATTGCAGCGACGCTCGGAGCCTCGTGATTGTCTATAAGACTTGACGGTTGGACTCAATAACAATTCCTTGTTTTCTTTTTCTTTTTTTTTTGACTTCTCCTCCCTTGTGTTTATGCATCTTTGATGACAAGAAGCCAATTGAGAATGAAATATGAGACAAATTCTCCAATTATTCCACCAACTGGCATATGAACCCTTTGGACCGTGGCTAAAATCTAATCATCGTCTAACCTCTCCCCAACCTGCAGGCAGGTAGCAGTCGAGGATTCATATCATGTTTTGGGATATCAGAAATACACAGACAAACACACAGATCCCACCCAGCTGTCAGTCCTTTATCACAACCGTAAGCGCCACATGCATCTGCGTGGTAATGCCTTGTCACCTGAATGTGTCCGTGCATCAGACGAACGCCTTTGTGAAAGTAAACGGCAGCGTGGGTGAATGTGATGGTGCGCCTTCGTTCATGTCCTGACTGAGCCACAACACAAAGGGATATGAAGCAATCAGAAAGAGAGGGACTGCGGGACAGGAAGGAGAAAAACAAGAAACAAACAACAACAACAAAAAAAGGATTGTGAGACTCGTGCGTGTGGGTAGAGCCAAGAAGCTGAAATCATGAAAAATTAAACCCCCATTAGCCTACAGAAACTCAATCTAGTGATGTTTGTCCCACGGGGCTCCCTGTAGGGAGAGATTTGCTACGCTGTAAACTTCACTTGGAACATGACAGTGCTGTGACTGAAACTGTAAAAGGCAGAAGTGCAACTAGGAGGATAAATTCAATGTCATTGTGCTGTCCTCACGACGCGTGTCTCTGCGCTGCCAGACAGCCAGCGGACCAATAAAGAAAACCTCGTACACAAGGCTTGCTTTTCCCGTTTTAGTGAAGCTTTCTTGCAGTTTGAATATTGAACGTGGTAACTGTAACATACAGACAAATTTGCAATTACTAACTACATTTACATGCTATAGGTTAACTACAAAGGCTAGCCGACACACATGTTATACGTCAGCAACTGCAAATACAAACACCGTCGAGTCATAAAAACTAATATTTCAGGAAGACTTGTGACTTTGCTTAGATGCTTTGTACATATAAATACTAACAAAGATGAAAATTCCCCGAGGTTCAAACCTTGGGAAACAAATCAGTGTGGTTATGAGCTGGTAGGGACCTCGTTTCTGTCCTCTGGCTAGCTTGTTTTTACCGGCAACAACACGTCAAAGATTGTCTATGATTGACAGGAGCACTCACTCTGCCGTAGCAAAGACGATCTTTTCTAGAGAAGATGTCTCACCTTGTTGACTTTTTTTAAAAGTTAGCCTTAACATTTTTATCACAATTTCTTACATATTTTTGTACCAACCGTGAACTCATTTCTAACTTTTTAACTAACTTTAAATCTAATGAAATCATTAATGTCTTTTACCCAAAGACATGACAGTCATCGAAATACTCACCAGTAAAGTTTTTGATGTGATTGTTTTGACCGAACAGTGCTCGGCTACGCTGAGAGAGAAGTCGTTACATAGCTTCTAGATTATTGGAAAATATCTCAAGCCAGAATGTCAGGTCAACTCAATCGCGAGCGATCTGTTCACTATAGGACACTTCCTTCAGTTTGAAAATGAAAATGACAACTGTGGTAATGGAAAGGTCCTTAGAGCCATGGGTTTCCTAGAGAAAAAAGGGGGGGGGGGGCAAGAATCAGTCTGTCTGCTGCCTCTCTGGAGAGCACGGCTTCCCACAACCTTCCTCCGTCTCGTGTCTAGATGTCGGCTGCATTATTTCACCTGAAGGCGAGAATGTTTTCTACGGGGACACATGCTTTTAATGTGGTTTCCCTCCCACCTGTGTCTGCAAGGTACGAGGCGTTGGTGACCCCATGGTTAACTAACAACTAGTAACTAACTCAGACCAAAACTCAGTCTACATCAGCTTCTTAAACTGACCAAAACTGCAGGAGGGGCTGGGATTTATGACCAATTAGTCCATCAGAGCTCTCACGGCGTTTAGCGAGTTACAGTTTGTGTAGACTTTGAAGCTTCGGGTCAGTCAGCGAGTGTCTGTAATGGAGGAGTTGTGAGAGTCTCCGTCAACAATGCTTTTCCTGCTCCTCTCCTTGCCTCTCTCTCTCTCTCTCTCTCTCCCTCTCCCTCTCCCCCTCCCCCCTTTCTCTTACTTGCTCTACTTTCATCTTCCCTTGCCGTCTCAACCTTGCCCTCTCCTCTCCTCGGCACCTCTTATTCTTGACTCAATTACCTCCATCATCCTCTTTCTCCCGTCTCAAATTCACCTCTCCTTTCCAAGCCAGCCACTAAATGTGTCTTCTCTCATCTCCTGCCCACGTTTGCTCTGTCCTCACTTGTTATCGGTCTCCTTTCTTATTTATTGCTTCGGCTGTTGTCATCATCTTGATCTCTGACCTTAAACCTCCACCACCTTCTCGCGATTTGACTCCCGATTTATAACCGCATGTATCTGAGGCCAGTAAGTAGTTTGCATAAAAGGAACGCACCAACGAAAATAGAAAGCACAGAAGAGCAATAAATAAAACGTGACAGCACACTGCATCACCACAAAAGATATCAATACCCAAGATGGAATGTTACCTGGCTTGTACCACCTCTGGGCATTATCAGAGAGGAGAGCAATTAAGTGAAGAACAACTGGTGCAGAGAAGACAAAGGGAGTTATCTCATATAAGGTTTCATCCTCTTGATCCACCCCTCGCTCTCCTCTCTAATGCCATGGCCTCTCCTTTCTTCTTCCTCCCCTCTAGCCTCATCGTCCTCACAATCTTCAAATTACACTGATCTCCGTAATTGAGAGAACGCTCTGTTCCCCAGCAGTGTTTAAGTCCACTGCTCCACCGTTCTCAAAGCCCCATGAAGCAATCAGCTGCTCACATTTTAGCCAGGATTGCCATTTAGCCTGTGATTTTCTGGGTGGCGCGATGGCAGCCCGTTTCTACTGACACGTCACGTAAATGTTCATAACACCGAACAGTCCCGACCACAGTTTTCACAGCGAAGGAAAAAAACAGCAGCAGATTATCATCAAGACGGACAAAAGAGGAGAAAGCGCAGGGCCAGAATGGAAGCTGCAGGTTTGCGATCTCTCTTGTGTCAAAAAACATCCCATCAAGTCTGTTGTTATCTGACGCCGGCATATGAGGTGAAAGCATGAAAAGTTATTAACCTCTGATCACAGTTGTTGATACGAAACGCCGTTAGCAAGACACAGAGACGGAGAGGCTGAAAGGATGTGCAAAGGTAGGAAACGGGAAGGAAAACGTGATAAAATTGTATTGATCATTGGGGAAATGAGAGTGTAGCACCCATAAAAGTAATAGGCGACAAGAGGAAAACAGAAATACAAATAGGAAGCAAAAATGGGCAGTAATTGTAAAGTGAGCACGGAAGTGGAAGTAGCAACGGCTGAACTTCATGAAAGAAATAGAACAGAACGAGCTTCGACTCACAGATTTGGAGAGAAGAAAATGAATGAGAATATTACCCTGGGGGAGAGTAATTTCATTGCACGAATCCCACGAGGAGAAACCTTGGGGGAACGAGGGAGGGAAAGACCTTTCGAGGGAGGAATGGATTCTTTTTGCTTCCCATCCACTGACATGAAATACTTCTGCCCCCCTGTCAGTGTTGGAAAAGCTTTTTCTTATTCACTCCTGGTCTTGGAGACTGTGGGGTGCAGTTGAGTTATTCACACCAGATTGAAGACTAAAGTTCTTGAGCCAAGAGATGTTGTTCCAGTTAACAAGGCCCGTTTGAGCAGACAAAGATTGGTCCAGCAATGTGGCACGTTGACTCCACCAAACATGATCAACTCTGTGTGTGTGTGTGTGTCTGTGTGTGTGTGTGTGTGTGTGTGTGTGTGTGTTTCTGGCGTCTGATTGTTGTGCACGTAGCCCGGAGGTGTGTGCTCTCTGAGCGTTCTTTAGTTATAAATCTGTCCTGTCAGTTTCTCCGCATCGTTTCAGATCTGACTGACATATTCAAACTTCTCAATAAATCAAGATGATTCCATAAATGTGGATCTGTCATTAGTGTTTTGGGGCTAGGAGGAGATGTTGCAGGAGGGGATGGTGAGCAGTAACAGAGCCGGATGAGTCACAACGTTCCTGCAGCTTGAAACGCTTCTCTATTCTCAACACATCCTCCTGTTGGATCAATTTTTATTCTCTCGGTTTGCAAAGCTTATGATTCAAGTATTGTCAATGTTCACTTAATGTCAAGATACAACAGTGTTAAATTGTGTTTGCTCTAATCTGTTTTTGTTTTCCCTCTGGAGGCACTGTGAGCAGGAATACTAATAGATGATGTTGATGAAGGAAAAACAAAGAGAGAGTGACGGATACTCCCGCACGGGAGAGGGACGACACTTGGAATAGCGATTGTCACAAATTAAGCACTTGTTTGAAATTGTGGTATCATAAAGGCAGAAGTTGAAAATCAAAGGATGGTCAGGATGAGACATGAGATGATATGTATTTAATTAATCACCACATTATACACGTCTTAATTAATTAGTGTGAAGGCTTAACCCTCTGTGGATCCAGGGAGCACGGGGTGATGCCAAGCAGAGTTCTGGCTCAAACTGCTGATGAGCGAATGTTTATTTTTGTCTTTGTCATGTTGGTATTCATTAGCCTTCAGCTCCCCCTGCCTTTTATATCCCTCAAGCAGCACAGATACAAGCATCACCCACCAGTGGCGAGCAAAGTTAAACTCGGCAGAATTTTGAAATGCTTCTGTCACTCAAACTCTCAGGAGGCCCTTTGGAAGAGAAGCTGCGGGGGTGTCGCAGAGGTCAGTCAGCAGCCTCTCAGAGTGGTCAGAACATGTCAGCGGTCTACAGTCATGTTGCACATGTGAACTTACTGTGTTGACGCCTCTGACCCGGAGTCACATGTGTAAAACACGTGTACGCACAAAAAACACACATAAACTTTTTTCCCACCAAGACGCTTTGATTGTGAATGAAGAATAGGCGTAGTCGTGTTCCTCAGGCATTCTTCAAACTTGTGCACACGTGTGTTTTTTTTTTAAAGAGAATGTTGAGAAGTTGTGAAGCAAAACCTAGCATAAAACCGCCAGTTTCAAGCAGCTTTCTCTTCTGGCTGTCATCAACTTTTTCTATGGACACACAACGTGGAATGTACCATTCAACAATACACACCGTGCTACATAATTGTGTTCATTTATTCTTGAACTGGATATTCTGAATTGCTCCTTGTGAGTGTGAGTGTTGTCTCCCCTTTGATTGACTGGCGGCTGCAGAGCGCCGCCGCCTCTCGCCCTGCGTCGGCTGGGACCAGCTCCAGGTCTGAGCGACCCAGAGCACATAATGAATGAATGGCTGCAGCTGTGTGCACTCGTCGTGCCTCCCTTGATCAAACTGCCTCTGATTTGTAGTCCAGCCTTCTGGAGTTGATAGCCTCTATTACTGTATTCCTATTCAGCTATTTTTGTGCATCTTGTGATTTCACAACAAGCCACCGAAGAAAACACATTCTTCTTCTCCACTTCCCTGACAAATACCTCAATTTCACATTTGGTGAAATTGAGGTATTTGTTTGGAGTTGTTTTCCCTGCAATGTCTTGTGTCTTGTGCTGCAAGTAGCGTTTTATATGCAAATGATGATTAGGGGAGTGTCTACATGCATGCATGACTAAGAATCAGGATTGAGAGATCCAATAAAATGAATGAACCTACATACTTTTCAGCAGAAATCAAGGCATCTGTGGAGTTCTTTCAGAATGGTTGTTACCAGGCAGACAACACATTAAAGAAGAACTCTCCAGCAACTCACATTTGCCTCTATCGAATAATACTGCTTGAGATTGTGCTCCTGGAGAGTGACGGATTGTGTTTGTTTTTGCGGTTTATATTTTTTAGAAGAAGAGAAGATAGGAAGTAGCATTCCATCAGCATTTCTGTGTTCAGTTAAAAGCAGTTTATGTGCCTCTACGGTTAGCTGCTCTTTGCTCAGAGTCGATGTGAAATCAGTCATTTCATGCTCGTGTTTTACAGGCGGCGAAAAACCAAAATCAGCATTGTGTTGTGTTGTGTAGTTCTAGACGAGGGCTGCGCACTTGAATCAAACTGCAGTGTGAATAAGTGGGATATCCAAACTACAGGAGCTGCTTAGAAGTGAAGCACTGTGCTGTTCCCCAGACGCCAGGGCACAAGATTGGCTGATGGATCAGGTGGTAATTGGCCCAAAGAAATACAAGATTAACCGTTCTCTCACAATCACAATCACAGATGCAAAATGACATGAAGAACGATGCAGCCCTGCTAAAAAGTTCTGTACTTCTATATTTGCGAAGTTATTTACTCTACCAATGTAAGAACAAGATTGTTCACATGTGCATCTCATTCTCCCTCCATCTAAGTAGTTTTCCTCCCAAGTAACCTGAGTTTGAACTCATACATAGAGGAACTTCCTCCCCCGCCGCAACAACTTCGTACTGCTGAGTGCATGTTGTAGTCAAAGTAGGGAGGAAGGAGAAAGCACAGCCGACTGCTGTACTGCATCCTGTCTCACCTCTCTCTATCCTCTGGGCAATTCAGGTCACTGCAACTTTGTTCATCAAACCTGCTAGGAGGATATTCAGAGAATTGACTGCTGGGAATTACATGAACATTAATGGATTCCTCTACGTACCTTCTCACTCTTCATCTCACATTTCCTCCTCTGCAGTTGTTTGTGCCAGTGGAACACGCTGTTTCCCTTCCTCTTCCGTTGTTCTCTGCTGTGACCTTTAAACTCTCATCAAAAATATCTCCCTCACCCTCAGTTTGAGACTGTAAGTGATATAAAGATGTACTTGGCAGCCAGAATTACGTTTCATAAGAATTATCTTTGGCGCTCGCAAATTGGTAGTGGATAAACTTGTAGCTCTGGGATCAACGATGGAGGGGTGTTTTCATCACCTTGCAGGGTTTTGCTCTGCGCTACGTGAGAAGACATCAGGTGAATTTAGGTGGAGACAAGCTATCAAATAGAGTTGAATCAGTTGAGAGGAAAGACTATAGCATGAAGCTCGTACAGGTAACGGAGGAGGCCACAGGCTCTTTAAAGAACTCTTAGGTTGACTCCAACACGTCGTCTCACGGTACACCTCACCAGCCTCAAGTAGCTCAGTCTCTCGTTTGGGCAGATACACCTGTTGAGACCTTGAGCTCCCAGACGGTCCTGCGCTCGAGGTGGATCGGACCCCCAATCAGCCCAATGGCATGTGAAATAACAAAAAAAACGCATTGCTTATTTTGTAAGAGTGATTTGTGCACAATCCTTTGTAGCTTGTAACTAGAAATCCCTGCTGCAGTCAATAAACCTGTTGACCAAAGCATCAAACGAAGACACGACACTTCCCAGAATGTAGATGAGGGTCCGTGCACAAGCCGAGCATCCTCCCTCCAAACAAAAGCTCACAATCCTCCAGTTGTGTGTGTTATCAATGGAACCTTCAAATTTCCCATCTTTTAGCCTTAATTGCCATGGTGACGGGAAGACAGGCAGCCTACAGAGATGTCCTCTGGATGTCTCAGGCTGCCTCCTGTACAGCTTCGTCTCCTGGCTCGGACCGGTTGTCAGAACGTAAAGAAGAGGGGGCTGATTTTTAATCCTGGCACAGAAATGTGTTAGCAGCCGCAGCATGCAGGTGGGCTGCAGTGTCCAAGTGTCAGATAGACTCTGCTTACACCTCAGTCACTTTGTGTGAACTTGAACAGTGCTCAGTCTTGTAATTCTGTTCTTATAGGACTCGTTTTTTTTTAACTAATACTGGAGCTGCTGTTGATCCTCGATTCCTCAAAGGCTTTTTAAAAGTTTCAGATCCTTTGTTTATCACACTTGATTTAAACTGGACTCACAGATTCATGTCCTCCTCAGCTGAAGAAGCAGGCTTAACACTGGTGAGGGGAGAGAGGGAGAGAGAGAGAGGGAGAGAGAAGAAACCTCAAGGTGATGCTGCTGTGTAAGGCTCAGTTCAGACCAGTGATTCACAACAAGACAGGATGCAGCTCACATTACAAAATGTCCTTAAACAAATACACACTTGGAGATTAGACGTGGTGGATCTTTTGAAACTTCACAGTGTTTGCATCTACACTTCACAATCATCGATCATTGATCTGAACTGGGCCGAAGCGGATATTAGACTTAAAACTACGCCTGAAACCTTGAAATCTACCAATGACACCAGGGGATTTGGATATTCTGTCCAAATAAAAATGAGTCTGGCTCTTCCTCTATCCTGCAAAGGTCTGATTAGTGGGTTAGAGATATATGGGATTTACTGGTCTGGAACCAGCCCATCAGAGAACCCAGTATCTCACAGTTCAGTGTTCATTGTAAATTACTGCCTCTATTCATACAACGTCTGTAAAAGAATTCAAATATTGGTGAGAAATAGTCATATAGGAGGTGCTCACTACCCAAAGGTCAAAGGTCAGATAAAACTTTACCATGTTTTGATAACTATTCTCTTTTATCCATCCAAGTGTTGAAGGCTGACCCCTAACCTAGTGGTTTGTTCCCCAGGCTGGAGTCTCCCACTCGCTCCCTGCTGATGGAGGCTCCTAAAGGCATCCAGATCCTGGCCGAGGCCGGAGACATCCAGGCCATCTGCAGGAACGAGCTGCGTCTGGAGTCCAAAGACGGAGAGGTGCGTCAATCCGCAGCTCCCACAAATCAGCTGATCTGCATCTGGGAGGGTTCAACTGCAGTTCATCTGCAATTTGAGGTTGTCACGGTGACGCTTCCCTTCCACTGAGTGAGAAGATTTGGCGGAGAAAAGCCACTCAAACACTGGCTCATCAACCGAGCAGTGTAGCTGATGTCATCTCAGTTTTACTGAGTGCCAGCTACTTCCATTTTATCCTGGAGATGTCGTATTTTTCTAGGATCTTCTTCTTTTAGTGGATAAAATTACTGTAATATGTGAAATGCTTTTTTTAATTACAAGATAAAAAAACATCATTTTTTATATCAATCACGGGCCTGTTAATGGATGTCATCAATTCTTCCTCTCCGTCTGCTGGCAGCTTCTCCTGTCTGCAGCCTTCATGGCACATGGGACTTTTGATATTTCTCTTGTCCAAAAAAACAAACCAATCCCAACTCTAGTTAGCTCACTCCGCCTGTGTGGAGCTTTTCTGTTGTGCCTGGTGGCAATTTACTGGCCACCCAGCAGAATCTGCTGGAGCCTCAAAGAAGAGCAGAACCTGAGAACAGGAGAAGCTTTTGTTGTCTTCCTCCCTTCAGTTGCGTGCGCACAGACACACACACACACACACACGAGTCCTTCCTTCACTGAGTCTTTTATACACTTGTTTTAATAAGTTTCCCATCCATCATTTCCTCTTTTCCAGGTTTTTTTTTTTTTTAATTTCTCCTCCTATCTCTGTCCTCCTTCTGTCTTTAACATTGCTTATTTACCATTTTCTTTTTCACTCATCCTCCACTCATCCTGCTTCTGCTCCTAAATTCCACCAACCATCCCCAGATTCGTTACACGCATCAGTCCTGGCATTCATCACGGTCGGCTGCACTGATAAAAGGATTTCCCTCCTTAGGTTGCACCAGCGGTGTCATGTCAGATCTGTTAAAATCAGCGGAGGAGGATTAGGGAGAAGAAAGTGTTTAAAAGTTTCCCACAAAAAAAAAAGGAAAAAAAGCTAGCTTCCATACATGAAGCTGCTGCTGATATGAGACGGACTGTTTCTGGAAGGTGCCCTTGGAGTGGTGCAATTAAAAGTGGGAGGAACCACGACTGTGTCTCAACTCTGCACGCGTGAACCCGCAGCGGTCGACGTAGAACCATAGGGCCACACTCAAACATCCTAAATGTTGCACGCGTCCATTTATCAAACCCCTGTCTGGCTTACAACACACGCAAACCACACAGGGCGGGGAGACACACACACACACACACTCGCTCGGTGAGACACAGGATTCCCGAAGCCTCTAATAATCACAGAGTTGTTCGGGTAGTTTTTGAGGTTTTGGGACCGTCCACCTGACAGGGTGTTTTTGAATTATTTCAACAAAGTAAAGTGTTAAAAAAAAAAAAAAAAAACTAAAGAGAAATTACAAAACACGTAAATGCAACACTTGCGCTATGTGTTACATTTCAGGTGCGAGATATTCACCAAGCGCCGGCAAGGACCGGTTTGGCGTCAGTCTCGCACTTTTGGATCAACACCCAGGGTGGGACTGAGCCGTCTATATATTGATATTGTGTTCCTCGGCTGTAAGTGGAAACAATGAGCCTAGAAAAGACTGTCTGTATTCCACTTGAACAAATTAGGTTCTGAAGTCTTGGTGTTTTGTATTGAGCCAGAAATTACAGTACAAACACATTCTTCTTCTTCTTCTTCTTTTGTTGATTAATGGTGGTTTACAGCAGCTTTTTAGCTTCTCTGCACCAGTACAAAACAAGAAGAGCTATTGTTTTAAAATAGGATGATAAGCTAAGTGATTCATCTAAATTTATGGGTAATTTAACAGCGTTCTTCATGTATTTGTGCGGGTCGAGACGTCCATCAAGAACGCAACCTTTTAGGCGATTTATCTGTGGAAATGAGATTTGACCTTCACTCACCTAATTGGTGCTCTGTCCTTCACACACACACACACACACACACACTCAGCTTTAAACACACATGAAACTCATCCAGCCACACCAACACGCGCACGCGCGCACTTCACACAGGTATTCACCTGGTGGTGAACCATTTGTTCACGAGCAGCTGTCTGATTGCGTCAGCTGAGACTCGACTTTAAACGTGTTCCAGGTCATTTGATAGTGATGCCCCTCCAAGGCGTCTGGTAACGGCTCCTTTACCTTTTTTTATGGCTCCTCCTCTCCTTGGCCAGAGGAACACGAGGTCTGTGCAAGCCAGGAGGGAGGAGACGCTGGAGAGATGGGACTCATGGAGTTGTGGTCCGTGTCTGTGCAGGGGGACAGAGGCAGTTTGCTCCAGTGTGTGTGGGGTTGAGGGGAGTAAGATGAGCAATTGACTTTTACCAAGTTTTGCTCTCAGGTTTTTTTGTTTTTGTGTTTTTTTGCTGAGGAGGACAGAGAAATGGTCTGTGGATTAGATCTGACCTCACACAAGTGATTTTGAAGACTCGTCTTAACATAAGCTGCAGAGAAACTCGATGGCCGGCTTCTCAGTGCTTCTTTACTGTACGAGCCACCTGTCTTCTCTCTGAACTCCCGGGTTTAAACTGCTGACCTTTCGTTGACAGTCCGTCTCTATTATCCTGCAGGCCACCACTTCTACTATGATAGGTTTGTCCACAGGGACGAGACAGGCTGACTTTTATCATGGATTTCACTCTATTATGTTCAGACTGTGGGCCTGAGATCCAACCATGACCTTGGCTCAGCCTGCATGTAAATCCTGCCACTGCTGAGTGTTTGCAGCCGAACATGCAACAGTCCATGGAAAAGCATTTAAATGTGACCCATTAGGGTTTTCCTTATTTTCTGACATATATTCTGTTATAACGTCAGTTTTTTCTAAAAAAATAAAATTAAATTAAAGTGACATATGTAAAAGTAATTCCTTTGAGGCAAAATCTCGGTGCTTGGATTGCTCTGAATATCCTGTTTCTACCACCAGCTCATCGAGGATGTCCTGAAACAGTCATTTAGCCCAGACACAGCACGCCCACCCAGGGACGCAGGCGTTCAGGGACGCGGGCACACACATACAGCATATGTCCTCAAGCTTGATTAACATGGTGTCCTGTTAGTTCTACCTCGCTTTTATAAAATGCGATGAGAAGAAAATTGCTGTCTTCTAACCATCGAGACCATCAAGGTATGAGGGGATCTTGCCGACATTACCAGGGTGTAGTGGTGAAGTTCTGGGGGCTGAACTTGCTCGACCGTTCCTCCTCCAGCGTTATCGATGGAGCGTTTCTGGTTTAGCTGAAAGTTCCAGTAGTTTGCAGCTTGTTTTCTTTCTCACTACAACTGGAAGTATAGGATAAGGTAGACTTTTACTGTCCCCGAGGAAATTAGACTTAGACAGACATCCGATATCTGTATTAAAGACACAACTCACAGAGTGCAGACAGACACAGACTGTCAGCCAACGACGTGCACTCTCATCATAAAGTCTTCATGTGGTCGAGTAAATGAACTACTGGCCTTGTCTATTGGCTAGCTAGGTGAAGAAGTGTTTAGCCGGCGATGGGGGGCTTGCTAGCATCTGCCTGAGGGATGAGTTGATACCCAGGCTGGAGGATTGCCCCTCAGAGACAGCCTGGGGGAGAGGGTAATGTTGCCTGAGACCCCTGATTGTCATGGCCCTCTGTGTGAAGCAGGCAGTGATGCGATACCACGGGATGCTCTCAGCAGGTCTGACCACTGTCCAAACCCCCTCTAACATCTGGCTTTTGACTTCAGGAAGAAAAAGTCTGATCAGCACTCAAAGGCCTCTGCAGTGGACGCGGGTGTTTGGTGGCTCCAGCCTGCACGCGCAAAACCCGGTGACCCCGATCAGTCGTGGCTCCTCACACTGGGATCAGTCTAACAGGTGTAACCAGGTTTAGAGATCCACATGTGTGCGATCGGTGCAGGGCTTCATTATTCTGGTTATGAATAAGCACTGATGGGTGGTTTCCTAAGGATTTAGGCTCAAACGCCATCTCCTCTCTTGTTTTGCTGTCACACCACCTTATGTACACGATGACACCCAGAATAGTTGCTGATATCATCAGAAAAACATCAAGAAAGGTGTTGTCGTTTTCACAACAGTTCACTTCTGAGTCAGGGATCCCAGAGTCTGAATCAGAATATCTGTCCAACTTCATCACAGTTCACTTCCTCTCTCTCTCTCTGTCTTTGCACTGCTTCCTGCCTTGTGTGGCTGCCTCTGTGCTTTTTTTGACTCACTGTGCAGCTGCGAGATGGAGGCAGATAAAATCACGGACTGACAGTTGAGGGTTGTTCATGTTTATTGTTGGGAATAAAATGCCGGTTTGTTGAGACGTAGTTACTGTAACCAGAGCCGACAGGTCCTCCAACCCAGTGACCATAGAAGCTGGGTTTGCTGATATTTTGCTGTCTTTGGTGCTGGCGTTGGTGTCGCCTGTGCCGTGAACCAGCGCCGCTACAATGTCTTGTTCCAGATGAGGCTGAACTGGAGGGCTGCATTAAGGCCCGGCCGATGATGAGAAAGGATTTTCCTGAACTGTGAATCATGCAAATCATCTCTAGTGGAGTCCAAAGATTAAACATAGGCCTGGAAATGAGCAAAACAATGTGAGAGAAATTCTATGGATGCTGCAGTCGGGCTTGACTTTCTATTACTCATCAATTAATGCCCCTGTGAACCATCAAGTTGAGTGCTAAGGTGTTAAGAGCTGAGTAGAATATTTGTTTAAATCCAGTTCTGTGTGGAAGAAGTCTCGGAAAAAGTAGATGGAGGGGAGAGCAGGCAAAGAGATTTGCTTTGAGAGCAATTAGAGTGAAGATAGGAGAAGAGACAGATGATTCAGCGGAGGTTAGCCGAGGTAGAGATGAAAGGGATCAGCTTCTGGCCCGTGCACAAAGAAAAAGAGCGACTCTTCTCATCTGAATAGAGAGAAAGGCTGTGCACCAACGGGGAGAAATGACAATAGACAAGGAGATCAAATACACAGCAGCACGAGGGGAGTCAGAGGCAGGACATGCAGATACAAATGTTTATTGAGGAGTGACGGAAGAATTTATGGAGGTTGATGACGGGTCAAGCTGCAGCTGGTTCCCTGCCAGCTGTTACATATCATGACCCACGATAGACGAGTCCTGTCCAACTGGCTTCAGCCCAAGGACTTTAAATCAAATTCCACAAAGAGAAGAGTTTCAAACGTGTCCTTTAAAGGGGAATGTCACCAGTTTAACACCTCAGCTTCAAGGTGCAGGCACTAAAAAAACCTTTGTGATTCCAAAGGAACGCTTCTTGCACACTTTAGCCTTTGAAGCGGGGCGAGGAGCTCGTTGGTGAAGTCCCTGTGGTGGAAACTCAGTATTGTTGTTTGTATCCACAATCGCGCTCTTTTAGTCAGGAACCAAAACTTCTGAGTACTGGTGAGGGTCGGAGCGTAGCCGCTGGTGACAACTGGTGAGGGTCGGAGCGTAGCCGCTGGTGACAACTGGTGAGGGTCGGAGCGTAGCCGCTGGTGACTACTGGTGAGGGTCGGAGCGTAGCCGCTGGTGACTACTGGTGAGGGTCGGAGCGTAGCCGCTGGTGACTACTGGTGAGGGTCGGAGCGTAGCCGCTGGTGACAACTGGTGAGGGTCGGAGCGTAGCCGCTGGTGACTACTGGTGAGGGTCAGAGCGTAGCCGCTGGTGACTACTGGTGAGGGTCGGAGCGTAGCCGCTGGTGACTACTGGTGAGGGTCGGAGCGTAGCCGCTGGTGACTACTGGTGAGGGTCGGAGCGTAGCCGCTGGTGACTACTGGTGAGGGTCGGAGCGTAGCCGCTGGTGACAACTGGTGAGGGTCGGAGCGTAGCCGCTGGTGACTACTGGTGAGGGTCAGAGCGTAGCCGCTGGTGACTACTGGTGAGGGTCGGAGCGTAGCCGCTGGTGACTACTGGTGAGGGTCGGAGCGTAGCCGCTGGTGACTACTGGTGAGGGCCGGGTCGCTGGACGCCACGATCACATGGGGCCAGCAGAGTGACATCATGTGCAAGCAGTACCTCCTCTTGTTTGACTCCTCTTACCTCGTGGGTCCAGTCTCACCAGTGTTCTTGTCTCCCTACCAGATCTCTCTGGATGCTCGCAGGATTCGCCTGATGCGGCTGCCGGAGGGAAAGGCCTCGACCAGCTCCTCCTCCTCCGGGACCAGGCAGACTGTCTACGAGGTTTGCGTTTGCCCCAACGGGAGGCTTTTCCTCTCGCAGGCCGGCACCGGATCCACCTGCCAAATCAGCAACAATATCTGCCTCTAGGACTGATGCATACGAATATAAATAAATCCACAGATATCCTGGAAGAAAGACAGGCGACAGACAGATGTACACAAAGCCCCTGCCTCTAGGACTGATTCACAGCCAACAGACTGCCAGATCTGTTGGAATCATATAAACAATCAAAGATCCTGGACCTATACATTTACACTGAAGTACACACTTTACAATCTCACACTCTGATGATTAAGGGTCAGTACCGAACGTTTGGGATTAAAGCTGCCAAAAGCCAATATTTTGTCTTCGTTTATAAAGTTCTCTTAAAATCTTATGTTTCAAAAACAGCATTTAAAGCATCAGTCGCATCTCTTTGGGCTCCGTAAACATCCAGACCAGTCGGGTATATTTGGATTTTCATGTAATTATAAGTTTAAATGACTTTCGACTCAAAGGAGGTTGTGGGGAATATGTGAGGTTAAATGACACGAATATTGATTAAAACCCAAGTGTGGGTTCCATGTTTCGGTCTGATCCTAACACCTGCCACACATCTGGAGATGCACACAAGCCCTCACACATCAACGTGGTGTGTACACACAGACACAAGAAAACACTCTTTGCTCCTCCTGGTTGAAAGTGAGAAAACTCCTAAGAGATTTCCCTAAAACAGACACTGATCTCCTTGAAGAGCATTTCAGTGCCAGAACCACTAGGGTGATCACCCACGGCAACAGGCTCCACTCATTCCCCAGCGGTCTTCTCCTCCTTTTTCCTCATCTTCACGCCCCCCAGATGCTGACGTAATCTCAGCATTTGTGGTTCATGAGGCACTTGAAAGTTTCACAGGCACACGAGAAGCACCCGGCGAATACGGTTACCAGTATCAACCGGAGCAGAAACCATTAGCATCAAAGGCAAGCACATTAGCGCATGGCATTACAGCTCAGTGACGTGGTTCTGGTGTTCGGTAATCAGGAGGTAATAACCAGGTGTTACTGGCCGTGGTGAAGGGGTCAGAGTGTCTGAGCAACATGGTAGTCTGAGTGTTTGACTTTCCACTGTTATCATGTTGTTGATGAGCTGTAATGTTCATTTACACACAGCAGTTTATGTAAAAACGCATGCCAGATGCAAGCGGACGCATTCTATGTGTGTGTGTGTGTGTGTGTGTGTGTGTGTGCCATTGGTGTGTTTATGTACCAACACATTATTAATGATGTACCATATTTAGGCATAGTCACTGAAGCTTTTGACGATTGAGCCAAAAAGCATCGTAGTTGAGGTGAAAATCAGCATGTTTTGTGCTCCAAGTCTCAAAATTTTCCCCAAATGTGTCGTGACAAACTCTTAACTTGTGCCATCTTCACATCGCAGAACTGGAAATAATCTCTCACTCATGCTAGGTTTTTTTGTTTGTTTGTTTTGGGTTTTTTGTTCTGGTTTGTTTTTTTTGCTATCACCTGATTGTTTTCATGTATTAACAGAGAGATGTGACTGACCTCTGACCTTCTAGTATGAAGCGTACAGGGCCGAAGGGTTGCTATTCTGAGGGAAACCTTTCGCTTTCTCTCCGAGCGGCTCGAGTGTCATTTACAGTGTTTGTCTGGCCTGCACCGATGCCTCCAGGCGTTTTCCTGACAGACGTCTCTTCCTCCGACCGCCCTCACAAGGACGACCGCAACTCTCAACATGCCACAACCCAACAGAGAACCTGCAGAAACGCCATCAACGGAAGCTGGAAGAACCTCGGCTGTGGTCACCCTACTTGTTTCTTGCACTGGGACATTTTTTAAAAAGGACAACAAACAAAAAAAAAAGATATATATATATATACAAACAAATGCGAGCCACTCTGTTGAAAGAGGGGGACTGTGCCTGTGCCTTATGTCAATGCACTTGTGGCAAGAAAAAGCACATCACACAGACTTTCTTTGGCATCAGCGACTACGTGATCTCCGATTTCAGTTCTGTTTCATTTCGATTCACTTTCCTTCACTTTGTCTGAATGCAAAGACCTTCAGCCGCATCTCCCTGTAGCTTCTCCTGCTGTCAACACCCGACTCTGCTTCAGGATGTGTACTTTTGTTTTGTAAAGTTTTGCCACTACAGCTCTCTCAGTCTGGGACGATGCACTGACTACTTGTAGACGGTCTCCCTGCAGGTCTCCCCTGTGCTGGGACTCCAGTCGCAGCTGCATTCCGGAGTCTGAGTTGCCCTGAAAGCCCGTAGTCTAACCTAAGGCACCGTCCGCTGGCTCGAGCCGTGAGAGAGATTTGAAGGGAGGAGCACCAACAGTGGTGAGCGCTGGTTCCACCCTCGTGTTAGGAAATGCTGTGTTTAGCTCATTGACTAATTGTCGTGTGACATGTTGGGATGGTTCCCTCTCAGCTCCTGTCCTGAGTGGAGCCTGCAGTGGAGGCGACTCGGTTGACCTGCAGGCGGACCCTTTTACTTAGCTTCTCACGCTCAGATATTCTTTGTGAAACCATGTTGATGCTCAAACCTGTGGTCCTGTGGCATTTATTCATCCAATTATTGCACTGATGGGTCTGAGTTCCACTGCTTGTCGTGGCTCGTTTGGCCAGAAATGTCAAGTTTCTCGTGTTCTTTCGCAGGATTTTTTGTGAATATACAGTTACTGCGTCTGAACAGTTGAAGACGACCAGCACATTTCATTATAGAACCACTCGTGTTTGGTTAAGATGAAGAAGAAATTAGTCAACAGTGACACACAACACTTTTACAAGATGGAAGCAGAATGTTGTCTTGGGGACACACGTCACCCTCCAGCCGACGGCCCCCTGGAACGTACAACGGCGCCTTTTCTGTTTTAAAGGGAGAAACAGTTTCCGGGCGTTTGAGTGGAATTAAAATATTACAACCGAACAGAATCCAGTCAAAATTACATTTTCGACAAAAGAACATTTTTCGTACACAATTTGGGGAAAATCCACCATGTTAACACACTTTCATCTTCAAAATTCTGAGCTGTTAGAGATGCGGTAACTTAAATCTCGATGTTTTGGCTGGCGGCGACTGCTGAACCTTTCACGGTGGCTCACAGGTGGTGATGATGTTTGAAGCATCACTTCCTCCTCAAGTGTCGAGTCTACCAACCCTCCTGCCGTCTGCCGGCTTCTCTGTCGCTGTTTGTTGAGAGAAGTTCACAAACCTATCTGATGTATTTACTTTTTAAGCGTGTACACAGGAGAAGTACATCTTTTTATACTGTTGTATATGTAAATAGTGTACACATAACCACGCCCATCAGACGGTACACGCTGATGCAGGACAGAAACTGCTCTTTTGCAAAAAAGGAAACCCTTTTTTATAATGTACATCAGTGTGTTTTTATATTAAAAGGGCAAAAAAAAGTGAACTGAAGTATATTTGGTTAGCATGTATAGCAGTGCAGTGTTTGCCTGTGGAGAACAAGCTGGGTTTGTTTTTACGCCTCCTGTTCTCTCCTGCTGAGCTCAGATATTCCACAAAAACACCAACCTGCTCTCTTTTGGTTTGGTAGTCGTGGTGTTGGGCCGAAGGTCTTTGCATTCTCTCCTGGTGTGCCGTGTGTACATTTGTAATACTGAGTGAGCTTTTGTTTTGTTCTCCTGCTCCGCGGAACCTGTTTAATGATTCTCGGACAAGTAAACACAGGAACCCACAGAAGGACGTGGGCGGAGCGGGGAGGGGAACGCAGCGCAGGGCGGCGGGGACGCAGATCTGCTCGCAGTTCTCAGCATAAGGAATGATAACGATTTCAGATTTTGAGGGGGGAAAAAAAACAATTTGTTCAACAGGTTTAAATGAGATCAAGGACATCTCTTTTTAGATGTGACGTTATTTATTTAATAAAACTATTTTTGCAAATCAGATCAAAATGTCTTGAGGAGAATTAACCAAACATTGGCGTCCAGAGTGTGAGGGTGATCAGACGCTGCTCGTGTTGCTGATCAGCTGACCAGTGACGTGTGCGTGTGCGTGCGTGTGTGTGTGTGTGTGTGCGCGCGCATGTGCGTTCCCACTCAGCGCTCCGTTCCTCCCTCCCTGGCTTCTCTCTGACGTCGCTCCCCTTCATTCTTCAGTCCAAACTGCCGTTCATGGAGTAGTTTTCAATGATGCCAAAATAAAAGGCGTTGTACAAATGGCGTGTCGTGGTCATTGGATCCTAACCCAGAAATCTGCTGTGGGCCTCTGGTTGATTTTGTTGAGACGTGAACTCCTTTTCACGAAGACCCCCACCAACGATCAAGTCAATGGAATCAGGAAGAAATGTGACAGAAATGTGCTCTTATTTTTAGATGGGTATGAATTTCTGTTTAATTTGATCAACTTCCGTTTGACAGTCATTACAAAGTAAATAATAGAGCATAGCGGCTCGGTTCACGGGGGATGTGGGGAGGAGGTTATAGACTCATGAGGGAATGAATTCCCATCCTAACAGAGTCTCATTTAATAGTTTTTCTCCTGCAGGGCTGAGAGGACACGATCTCTCTCCTCTGGGAATGTAGGAGATTTAGCATCTACATCATAAAGTTTACAACTTTTTTTTCTTTTAATTTTCCGATAGAAAACACTTTATTATGCATCATTAAACTCTTTTAAATGGACTGGAGGAACGCAGCCGCGCCGCGCACATGAAAATGATGTATTTTTGCATCCTGTAAGTCAGAGTGATTATTACTAAGAGCGAGAAGAAGCAGATCCAGAAGCAGTCCTTGTCTGAGGAGCGTCGGCAGGGCGCCGCTGACCACATTCACTCATCTTAAATTTCCCTCCGCGTATTTTAATTTGATCCTTTTCACTCGACCCACGCTGAGCGCTGGCAGAGTTCAATCTGGGTCGTGCATCCTCTCTTGTTTGCCATCTTATCAGCAGAGTGAACCGTGCCACCTCCGACTAAGCTGCGCTCCTCGCCTTCCTCGGCTTAAGATGGCGAGGCCAGGCTGCAGAGTAAGAGACTGTTTGATCTGTGTTTCTCAGCAGCTGGAGGCCTGAAAATGGGCTTTAGCAGCTTGGCTCATTAGCCAATCCTCACTGAGCAGCAGTTAACCCCCAGCTACTGATATGCAGCGAAAAATACTTGATTTCGTTCAAGCTGGTGTTTCAAATATACTAAAACAAGAGATTTTACCTGCATACAAGTCGTCTGGCGACAAGTCAAACTTCTGCAAAGCCTTCCCTGTAGAGCAGGAGGAGGAGGTTCTGAGCGCAGCGCTGGTCCGGATCAAACGAGAGCGCTCGGACTCCACATGCTGCTGTTCACCGTGTAGTCCAACACGTTGATCTGGGAACAGCTTTTATTTTTTGCTCAAGTTGAACGTTAAGCAGGCGGAACACCAAGCCCACCCCATGACGGCGTCAGAGGGTCAACTAGCCAGCACCCACCCACCCCCCACCCGTTTTCTTTTAGTTGCATCACTCTTGAGGTCTTTGGTCTGGTTCATGCAACGCTGCACAAACCTGCGTTAAAGGATTACGAGTGGACGGTTCTAGAACCTCCGACCTTTTTATAGGGACAAGACAGGGGACAGGAAAGGACAAGTGTGGCTATGATAGCAGTAGTGTTTGGAGTAGAGTAGTTTGTGAGGAGGTGAAGCTCAGAAATAACAAACACACACACACACACACACGTGGTCTGAAGCTGCACGGAGGACAAAACATGACAGTGTTGCACGTGCAGCGTCGTAAAGGTGTTCGTAGGGTGTGGTGCACTAAACAGACGACGCAAATGAAAACTGCAAACTGTTGTGCAGCTTGTCCCTTGCAGATGGGAGTGTGTGTGTGAGAGAGAGAGAGACCTTAGTTTGTCATTGTTGTTCATGTCCAGATTTTCCCCCTGGAAGGTGCCAACCTGTCAGAATCATCTCGGAACTCTTAATTTTGCTCGGCTTCTGTGCAGCTCGTCTGTTGTCCCCATTTTATTGCGTAGTTTTGCCCTCCACTGTGTTTTGAAGGTCAGACTCATCTCATTTTAAATCAGCTGGATAATTCAGGCCTAGTTCTGTATTCTCATTACAGAAATTGTTATGTGGAGCATGAAACATTCTCTCAACCTTAATTGCAGAGCAAACTTAATGTTCTGTCTTCCTGAAACAATAAAAAAATTACAATTATACAAAAGCTTTTATACTAATACAATGACGAACATGCAGCCTGAACACAAACCTCTTAAATCTGGTGATCAAAGTTCACCAAGCGACTAATCGCGCTCCTGAAGGAGGGCAGAGTGAAGGAGGGCTGTGGAGTGTCTGATTTGGTGCTGATCTACACGGAGCTCTGCTGCTCTGCTGCTCTGTTGGGCTGTAAAAGTATAAAATAATTAAAGAAGTAAGACAGCGGGAGGAAGGAGTGGGCGGGGATACGAGACAGGACGGGCGGACGAGGCCCCTCGTCTACAGAAACAGAAAGAAAACAAATGAGCCTTTTTTTTATATATCAGCTGAATTTCATGTGTTCATATCAAGACTGTACGGACAGAATTAGAGGAAATATTTGTCACGGGTTGGAATCCAAGCAGAACAATGAAAACCAAAGTCCCGCTTTCTCATAAAATGCTGGTTCATGAGAAGTTTGACATGAAAACTGAGCATTCGCACATCCAAGTCCAGTGCGTGTGTGCGTGTGTGTGTGTGTGTTTATGTGTGTATGTAGAGGAGAGATCGGAGACTCCCCCCCCCCCCCAGACAAACACCCTTCCTCCATTTCCTCCCTCGAGCTCAAAACAGATGGACACAGACAGAAGGGAGGTGGTTGTTGGAGACGGTGGTTTTTGGAGACTCCGGTGATGTGTCTCCATCTTCCTGTTCTTGATTTGTACATTTGTAAATTTTACAATTGCCACAAAAGAGGAAACGCAAATTATAGCCGTTCCAGTGTTCACCTCTGAACACGCCAATGATTCCTCAGTTCATTCATTCACTGAAATTGTCATTTAATCTAAATTATGCATCATTTTCACTTGAGTAGATCATTGAAGGAGTTCCCCTGCTCCTTGAGAGTTTGAGAATATGTGTGTGTGTGTGTGTGTACTAGGTTTTCCTCATGTTGTGGGGACGTGGATGAGCAGCAAGTGAAAGTAACTCAGAATAAACCTCATTAAATCTGCGTTTCCTTCTCAGCCCCAGCTGTTTTCTGATTATGCAGCAGTGATGCGGTCACGTGCCAGGCTGTGATTGTCCTGTCTTTTTTTAAATTTTTTATGTTACACTCACAGCAGATTTGTTGTCTTTTATCTGTGTGACAGCATGTGAACGTCAGTGTGTGTGTGTGTGTGTGAATGCCTGATTGTGTTGTCAGCACGTCAAACTGACAGCTGAACTATCCACCCAACATTAATTGAGTTCACGCGTTCTTTTTTCTCCAGACCGACCAAATAAAAGAAAAGGAAGAGGGGGGAAAAAAAAAACACCCTTCACGGCATAATTTGTTTCCGCGCGTCGCCTCCTGACACTGTGAAGATTGAGGCAGAATATTAGCGGGATTTTATGTCGACTTTAGAAAAGTTGTTTTGCCGGCGTCGAGCACTTAGCCTCACAGTTGAGGATGAGCTGCTGGTATCAAAGCCCCTCCGAAGCCTCGCAGCAGCGGCTGATAAACAGCCGACTGTGTTTGCTTTGGAGGACAAAATCTTCTGGATGATCTGACAAAGTGGGAAGACACAGGGGAGAATAGATGGGAGGAGGATGGACAGACGGATGAATGATGGAGAGGAGAGGAGCAGGGATGAGATTATTAATGAGAGAGAGTGGGGATGGAGGGGTGGAGCGAGTGAGCGTTACAGCCACAAATCAAATGAGTGAGAGGGGGATGAGGGTGAAAAGGAAGAGAAGGAGGGAGGAAAGCAGTGGATGAGAGAATTGAGATGGACAAAGAGGGAAAGTGAGTGAGGAACATATTTACTCATCTTTCAAGACCCCCAGAATATTTTTGTATGATTATGAAAAAAATGAACAAATCAGAAGAAAGATCCAAGCAAAACCTGACCTTTCATGAAAAATGTATGTATTTTACTTTTTATATTTGTCTGACTCCCGTATGGTTTCCTATCCTAACGAGCCCCTGCACAGCAATGGCACCGGCGCTTCTGCAGCCTCGCCCGGCTCCCAGAGCAGCTCCTCCTCTTGTTCTTGGATCATAGACGTGCAGGACACCGTGTCGAGGTGCGGAGCAGCGCCATCTATGGCTTGATAGTGAAATAACACTTCGACTTGACCTCAGGAAAACCTCGTTAGGGAGGTTCGGCCTAACCGACTTGTCTCTGCAGGCTTTGACCTCAGTGAGATGTTTAGCAGCGCCACGCCAACCACAGCAGCGCCCCTGCAGCATTGAGCTCTGACAACAAGCCGCTGGTAACAAGGGTGGTTACTGATGGTAAAACACGAGAACCTCGGGGTCCTGTTCGAGTTTCATGACTTTGTCACATCATTAAACAGCTGCAAGATGATAAAACATTTCACAAGGTGCGTTTTACCATCGTGAAGTTTCCATGGTGGTGGCACAACATCTGCTGAAGGCACCAGGAGAGGCTCCATGGAGGCGGTTACCGACTCAAACGTGCAGGATGAACGCGGGAATGGAACGGATGTGTAGTCCCTCATAGCTCAAAGACACAGACAGGAGAACGCCACGCACATTCAAGGCCATCAGACTCGAGGAAGAGTAGCTGTTATGCTATGCTGCAGCTAACAGGGCTCCTCTTAAATGAAACCAAACACCTGTAATTAGCTTGGCTGGACAGGGATGTGGGCACGTGTGAGGTTTTAGACCGTCACACACGCCCCGCTTCCCTCTGCAGAGACGCTCCGAGCCCTCAGAGAGATCAGGTCTTCTGTCTGCAGCGTCTCACAGAGAGTCGCAGGCAGCTGATGGATGCACTTCAGGAGGCGAATTGCTTGTTTGTCCCAGAAGATGCGGTGAAAGAATTCTCTATGAGTTACATGCTGACTGAAGAGTCGTTAAGTTGGTTTGTTTGGAAAGAGAAGAAAAAAAAAACAACAAAACAACATCCCGTCTGACACAACCAGTATATTTCTATTCGTCTCTCAGGGTGATTCCTCGCCAGCCTCCATAGATTTACTACTCGCTGCATTTGTTTTCCTCTCACACCTTCCCTGCTGCTCACTATAATTACTAACAGATACATGACATCATTTTCTCCCTGCAGTCAATGCTTCTCGCAGTGCTAATACAATTACAAAGCAGGGCATAAAAATACTGATGATCCTTGAGTCTTTTAATATTTGCATTTTCTTCGGGGCTTAAAAGAATTACACGCTCTTTGTGTGACAACACAACATTGCGCTCAACCATCAAAATGCATTCACGGCGATAACAGCCAGTGAGCGCGTGGCTGCTTCCGGTTCTGCTTTGGGGCCTGATGATGCGAGCCTCTGTAGGACTTACCTGAGATGAAATGAGTTGGAGGTGATTGTGCCAGCTGGATGTTCAGGTGGGTGCCGCGGTGATGTAGAGGGTTCAGAGCTTCATCCGCGTCGTCGGGTGTTTTGATGACAGACCACAACACCTCCAGAGGGCTCATTAGCAGCATCCCTGATGCGGCAGGTGTTACTGGGGCCCAGGTGGTGTCCCTCCTCTTGATCCAGAGCCACTGACTAGCCTGTTGGGTGGAGAGGCTTTGATGACTTGCTGTTGGACTTGACCTCAAACTCCCATCTTCAGCCCGGTGGTCGTCACCACCAAACCTCTGCAGCTGCGTTCACAGGCGTCCCCCACAGCACCATCCCAGGGTACAGTCGGATTATGTAGAGGACCAGACCTCAACAGGAACTCAGCTAGGAAGCTTGTTGAGGGATGATGGGGGGGTGTTGACAGGAGTCCGCCAGGTCTCTAAAGAAGCTGCATGACTCCCCAGCACCTGGCGAGGCTGCTGGGTGTGACGGCCCTGTGTCAGCCTCTCCATTTCTGATTGATAGAGATGAGAAGCTGGATTTTTGCCTGGGTCGATGTCTTGGTGCAGCCTACACTTGGAGCGTAGCCTGACATGAACCTCCACTGTGGCCGCGCCCGCCTTTGATATGAATTTTTGTCCGGCGCATTTCCATGCGTTATTTCCACTCCGTCTCCTCCTCTGGTCTGAGCGAATTCAGTACATGAAACTGCTGTCCACATTTCATTCGCTCAAACTCCATTTGCTCCTCCTTAATTATTGTGGCCGATACACAAAGAAACTCCGTAGAGGGGCTTGTAAAGTGTACGTGCTTTCTTGGCTTAGGTCACATGATTGGGCCGTGGCGTAGACCATACACACAGCACCTCAGCTTCAGTCTTATTTTGAAAACTGGCCAGATTCTCTTGTATTTCTTTGTCTAACTTCCTTCACGAGTAGCAGGAAGTCGGCGATCTGTTCTGTGCGGTTTGACGCAGCTTCTGTCGAAAACAGAGAAGTGTGTATCCTTTGGTGGGGAAAAAGTGAAGAGACACATGTGGTGCCTGCAGGCTGGAATCACGTGTGTGTGTGTGTGTGTGTGTGTGTGTAGGAGTCAACGATCGTGCAGAATACAGTTTGGAGCTGACACCGTAAATAATAAAATGCTTACGTAACATACAGCCTGGAAGAATTAGTCCCACATAATCACATTGGTGCAGCCTGGATAAATTAGCATTGTGAGCGTTGTAGAAGCCATGTTGTAGCACACACATGCAGCGCTGCCTGGAGAGCAGTTAGAAGATGTGTAATCAAGTCAGGGGTTGGCTTAACAGCTCAATTAGCAGCTGTAATTAAAACACTCACTCAAAGACAGATAGCATGGATCTCTCTCTCTCTCTCTCTCTCTCTCTCTCTCTCTCTGATGCACACACTGCAAAATTAATGGTTTACAAAGGGGGGGGGGGCTCGTACCACAGAAGCAGCAGAAATGATGTAGACATAATTTATCCACGAACATGCAAGACACGCTGAGAAGATGAGGCTGCGTTACTTACATGTATTCAGCATTGACAGAAACCCGCGAAAAGCTCCTCATGCATGTAATTATTTATCAGTTTCTGGCTAGCTCAGCACATGTACCGCCGCCGCCGCTCTGGAAATATTCCACCTTTAGTTCTTTCCAGAGATTAAAAGAACCTGTTTCATTTCCCAGCTCTGAGTGAGTGAGTGAGTGAGTGAAGGCGGGGAAGGGAGAGCGTTTGATCCTCTTCTGCTTGGTTAGTGAGTTTATTGAAGATGAGTTTAACCACTGAGGGGTAATGAAAGTGTGATAAAAGTTTACTCTGCGGTCGCTGCAGCGGTTGGAGTTGTGTGTTCAAGTGTCGGTTTGAGGCTCAGGACACAAGAAAATTCAGCAGGTGTTGAGGATGTTGATGATAGAGGAGCATTTTTGCGTTTTCCACCTGGCAGGCTCCCTCGTCGGTGCTCTCAGCAGCCGGATCAGATCATGTGGCTCACCGACCGAGCCAGACACAAAATCACTGTAATTACACCAAAAAAACAAAGACAGACCTGGAGCTTAAAAGAGCTGTCACAGTCTACGGATAAAACTATCAAATTTTTCAGTTGTCAGATCTTTTTATTGTAACAGAAGTTACACCAGGACACGTTTCATGCGCCCGGTTCAAACAGCACACACACACACACATACACACACACACACACACGTGTACATGCAGGTTTTTAAGAACCTGGTAAACCCGCCAACAAGAGCCAATGATCCTGATCCCATGGTGAGGATACACGGAGTTAACTTTTTTCACAATTGCAGTAGTTGCACGGTTGCTGTGATCAGTGCAGACAAACGGCGCCCTGACTGAATCTTCGGTAGCTGCAGTCAAAGCGGCGGGGAGGACAGTGGCGGTTCAGGCTTTTTTACGCTGCCGTCTGTTTTCCACATTAGACATGGACTGAACCATGTTGGCGCATCGCTGCTTGAACACAGACAGGTTGAATATGTGGCCGAAATAACGTACAGGCGCAGACAACCGGCCTTCATTCCTCCGTGCGGCTGTTGATAGTGGAGCTTCGGCGGCCCGTGTGTCCGAGATTGGAAGCTGGCTGCAAATTGCTGCATTCACCCGGGCTTTGTGTCCCGTCAATGCTGATTGGAGCCGATAGACGTGGACTGCAGTGATTTGGCCTCTGAAGCTGCAGCAGCTGGCAGGTGTGGTGGCCTGTGGGAATGGAGCCGTACAGAGAGGGAGGGGGCAGAGACGAGCTCTCATGACGTCCAGGTAGGTACTGTAACATAACATCTTGGTCAGAATATGATCAAGGTTTTTAAAGAAGGTCTTCAACTCATACAGCAACATATATCATTGCGGTATTAATAATAATAACAACAACAACAACAATCCCAACCGTCCATCCATTTTCTTCCACTTATCGAGTCGCAGGGGGCAGCAGCCTAAGCAGAGACCCAGACTCCCACCTCTCCAGCTGCTTCATCCAGTGCATAATAACACATGGATTAAATAAATGGTTGTTAGTTGGTGGCTGCAATGCTGCAATTACAGAAGCAAACTTCCAGAGGCAGAAGTACCTGCAGAAGGCTACAGGCGGATCCTCGTGGAATAGAAATGCATCCGTATACAAAGACGGAAGATGTGAACTCCACCTCCTCAGACGGGGAGCAGGACTGAAGCCATACTGTAATATTCCTCTAGAGTGAAGACTCCATCTTCACTCCATGTTTGAGGTACTTTTATTGGTATTTTTTTCAGCTCAGCTCTTCCGCTGACACTGGAAGAATTAGAGACAGAACAAAAGAGCTATTTTGAATGAATGGTTCAAACAAGGCCTGAACGTTTGTCTGTGAGACAAAAACGGTGCAGCGGTTTTTCCTTCGGCTGGAGGTGGGTGGGTAAGTCACCAGAACCCGTGATTTGGTGTGGATAGAGTGTGATAATCCTTTACAACCCGTCCCACACCGCTGTCATCAGCTCGTAACACCCATAAATCTAATCAGCAGGAGTGTTCAACGCCGAGGCTCAACAGCCACTGAGAAATACATTTTTATTTCCCTTGTCACATTTTATTGTATCTTCTTCTGACTTAAAAACTTTTTCCAACATATTTATGTTCTGTTGTCCAACTCCAAAGAGGTTTTTCATCTTGATTTGCTGTTCTAGCAACTGCGGCCTCATTTATTTATATTTGTAGTCTTTGTTTATGATGGTTTGTCTTTTTTTTAACCCGACAAACTTTATAAATTAGTAATTTGGTGTGTTTGTTGTGCATCTTTTAAATATTCTTTTTTATTTCAAACGGCTTGAACACATAAAATTAAAAGCTGCTTCAGGGCTCAGATATCTCCACTGTCTGGTCACTCGGGATCAAAGGTGACCAGAGGTCTCTGCATAAAAACGGCCTTTCAGGGTTCATTTTAAAACGTTCTCCTTGTTTTCATTCCCTGTCTCTATTTTTGCCATTTTTTTCTCCTGATTTTAATATTTATTTTCAAATATTCCATTAAACCGTTCTTTTTGTTGTTTGTTTGTCTTTGCGATTTCTCTTCTTGCATCAGCAGAGCCTCTACAATAGGGATCGCACAGGGGTCAGGACCATCAGCCATGCGGCAGGAGGGACGTGCTTCATCGAGCTTGTATGACCTTCCCCGTGAAACAACGAGCAGATTAACTCGTTCATGAAGCACTGAATGCACGGCTTTAATATCAGACGTCTGACTCTGGACGTGGACCACAACCGGCTGAGAGCAGCTGTGAAACTGCAGCCCTCCATGGTGAGAGCTTTGACATTCTCTGATTTTCTGCAACACCAACAATGCTCCAGCACTCACTTCAAACCCCCCCAACACTGACGTTCCTCAGGGCTGTGTCCTCAGTCCCCTCCTGTATTCACAAATAATTGTGGGGCAAAAAGTGGCTTCAACACAGTCAGTAAGTCTGCAGACAAGATTTTGGTGGTGAGCTGACCACCGCTAACAAGGGGAGGTGGATGAACAGACAAAATGGTGGGAGGCCAAACATCCGTATTTCCCTTAACATCAGCAAAACAAAGGAGTGGACTTCAGCAAAATGCTACAGAAGACGGAGACCCAACGCTCCATCGACAAAGCACCGGTGGAAAGGGCAGGCCTCCCTGCCGTACTCATTACTGAGGACCTTACATGAACCGTCCACACCTGACCTGCAGCACCCAGCATCAGAAGTCTGTCGTTCCTAAAGCAGATCTAGTAGATGTTTTACTGTCCAGTGACCTTGAGCGCTCTGACAGGCGCCCTATAAATAAATTGTATTATTATTTGATGATTATGTATGTTGCTGTGTGCTTTCACAGGACCATAAGACCGCTACAGGGGCCGCGCTCCCTCACCTGCAGGACTTCTGTCTGAGGTGGTGCAGCCCAAGGAGCCTCAGCACTTTAATCACTGATGTGGTCGAGCCGGCGCCTCCACCCAGAAGCTGCCTGGGGGCTTCGTCCCCCAGGCCCCCGGCTCCACTCAAGGAAAGTATGGTAGAAAAACTCCACCCTGTCTCCTCTCCAGCATTTCTAGCACCTCACTGCTCACTTACACTGCACCACGGCACGTGCCAGAGTTTTACGTTGAATGTGTCCCTGGCACACGGACACGTACCCATTAATTACTGATAGGAAAAAGAAGCACAGGGATGAAGACTAGAGGAGAAAAGCAAGTGGAAGGGAAGGGCAGAGGGAGAAGGAGCAAAGACGGGTGTAGGGGATGAACAAACTCGACAGTGTGAGAGATAAGAAAGCAGATGAGGAGGGGAGGGAAGCAGAGGTGAAACGTGCTCTAATAAGCAACTGCTGACTCACATCACGCTGCCAGATTAATAATCAGCTCTGGATGTCCTAATTGAGAAATCTCATTGTCTTAAATAAGCGAGGAACAGCCAGCGGCCAAGGACACTGGAGGAAGAGCAGTTTCCTATTTCCTGCAGCGGGGTTTTCATCCGTTATTAAGCTGCATTGATCTTTTCCTTCGGTGTGCTGCTTGGGAGTTTGAAACATTTTGAACAAATCAAGTGTGGAAGTAGCAGTTCAGATCAGTGACTTTCTGAAAGGTTGATAGAATCCCTTGCTCTTATTTTTCCACATGTAACTCACTAACTGCTGATGACGTTTAAATGTCAAGGTCTGAAACGTTTTGCTGAGCTGAGAGCGAGTGTCTGCTTTCAGGTTCAGTTCCTACACAGCTACATCGAGCACGCACTCGGGTGGGATAATGTGTTTGCTGTTAGCCTTGCACGCTACATTATCAGATATGTTTGGTGCAGTCTTGCTGATGTCAGGCCGCTCAAGTGTTCCAAAAGGATTGTACATGTGATCAGTTTGTTTCTTTCAGGCCGAACAAAATTTGTCTTTTTCACTTGAAGTAAGCAGATCAGAATGGATTAGTCTCTTCTTTCACGCGTCCACGTTCATCTCAGAATGCCTGTAAACGATGGTGCATTTCCTGTTGTTGGTTGGGACTTTGCCATCTCTGGTGTGCAACGACCCAGCAGTTTATTTGGAAAAGGGCCAACGGCCACATTTCGGAGCCCAGGTGATTCACAGCCAGCCGAGCCGGAACGAGTCTGCTCCCACAACAAATGAAGAAGCAAAAACCGAAGACCTTGAACACGCTTGTTAAAACAATCTCAGACAAAAACCATACAAGGCAGAACAATGAGACCACTACTTCTCCTTTTTATTTCCTGTTTCTCTAAGCCCCGCCCTTGAATTCCCAGTCTATACTCGATTGGTCAGCTGTCAGCTTGAAACTGAGCGAATTCTGAAATCGCTCTTTCAGGAGCAGCTCCCCAACTCTTGACCTCTTTATGATCCCCATTTCTTCTTAAAAGTTGCATCCTTACTTCCAAAGGACGGAAAGTTTGCTTGTGTTTAATCCCCTGGGAATAAAACCCACTCCACGCCACAGGAATTTCTGAGTGTGTAAACATTCAAAATTGTGTTAGAAGAGGAAGAAATCATGTTGCAATGGACTGATTGAGCAGAGTGATGGTTTCCTTGGTCTCTGCTGCTCCAGAATCCATCAGAACGCCAAATAGCAAGAAGTGTCTCTAAAATCAGCAAAGAACCGGTTGCTAACGGTTCCACGTCCTGCAGCTCCAGATCCGTCGGAACCCAAAGCTTTGGTTCCATTTCAGCAGCGAGTCCCTCGACTCAACATAACAAAAAGTCTGACTAATCTGCTCAGAACTCCGCCTCCTTGACCGCCAAGCGTTCGTTGGGGGGGGGGTTGATGAAATATGCAACTCTCCCGAGACGGTTTGAACTTTTTCGTGTGTGCATGCGTCCCCACAGTTTGTTTTTGTGTTTGTCAGGTTGCAATTAGCACACGCTCTTTGTCAAACAAGCGACCGTCGGCACTGCAGGCGTCCAATGAGAACGCTCAAAAAAAAAAAAAGTCCCAGCTCAGACTGGATCCACACCGAAGACGCCTGAGTGTGTGATCAGTGGTGTCTGACACACACAGGCTGCTGTAAATGACTGCAACAACTTATAACACTGTGTTTTATGAATTATAAATTCATTCCATGTGAATAATTGAGGATAACACCAGTGAACTGGTTTATCATTAATAGACTAATTAAAAACACATTTAGTTCCCCTCAGCTGTGATAATACTGTGTATTCAAGGCAGGCTCCATTCAAGACATTTGCTTGCAGACAAAACTGTTCTTTGTGATGAAAGGACTCTTTTAACCCTTCATTTAGTCTTACAGGCAGAAGGCTCCTGTAATGTGTTGTGTATTCCTTGGAACAGGTAGTCATTTGTGCTTGTCTAGGCTGTAGGTTAATCTAGATTATTAACCGGTTAGTGATAAATATCATGAAACCTCACCAGCTGGTTACTGTCATCACGTTTTCTGTAATGCAAGTTTATCTAAAAAATTATTAGATAGACAAAAGAGGCATTTTGATAAATAGAAATGTTAGCCTTCATATACATTTGCTGAACACGAATAAAGCCAGGATACATTTTGTCCTTTGAGACACATGAGGTCTCTACTGCACTCAGAAACAGAGGTACTGCAGGTGCACTTTCGAAGAATACATACAGTAGTATTATATAGTACAGTACATGTGTTGCCTCCCAAGTTCAACGTTAGCATTGTAGCAGAGCGTCTTTTCACGAGCAGAAAGGACACTGGAGGGTAAACAACTGACTTTATTAGTCCATCCATCCATCCATCCGTTTTCTACCTCTTATCCTGTTAAGGGTCGTGGGGGTGGAGCCTATCCCAGCAGCTTTCAGGTGAGAGGCGGGGTTCACCCTGGACGGGTCTCCAGTCCATGGCAGGGCCAACACATCGAGACAGACAACCATTGGCTCTCCCAGCCACGCCTACAGTCAATTTAGAGTCTGGATTAACCTGGTCCCTCTTGATGTCTTTGGACTGTGGGAGGAAGCTGGAGTACCAGAGAGAACCCAGCAGGAACAGGGAAAACATGGAGACTCACCCAGAAAGACCCCGTGCTCCAGCCGGGGCTCGAACCCGGAACCTTCTTGCTGTGAGGCCACAGTGCTGACCACTGCACCACCGTGCTGCCTTTATTATGAGTCTTTTTACTGAAATGAGTGAGTGAATTTGCAGCCCTTTGCAGGCTCCATAAAGCCCCAACCACCTCCACCAATGAGGTGCGTAGCCTGAAGAAAATAGCCGACCATTGTAGCGCTGTCACCAAGATGGAGCCTTCAAAAGTCACATCATGTACAGTGAAGTTACAGTGACAGCGTAATAATTCCCTCCACATTCAGACAAACGTCTTGATGTCATTTTCCAAATTGAATTCCAAAAAAAGTCTGAGGAGGTGGTTGGAGGAGGCGACACGTGGAGCCTGTTCTGTGAGTCTGGTGGGGAAAACAACCCAATTAGGAATGTGACGGAGCCCAGGAGCTTCACACTGACCTCCCCCACCACCACCCGAGGAGTTGCACCCCAGAAACGCTCGCAGCCCCACAGGGAGGTTATAAGAACCGGGGCAGAGGTCTGGTTTCAAGCTCATCAAAAGAATAAATCCTATTCATTAATAAAAAAAAAACAACCTGTGAAGGAAGTCTGGGAGCTGCGATCGAAAACCACAGTAACCAGTTTACTTTTACAACAACATTAATGTATCTTTTAATGTTGTCCAACTGGTTAAAATCAGACCCACAAAAGCACAAAACACCAAGATACCCACAAACCTAAAGGAAGGGCATAATCGACAAGGAGGAGCTAATGGCCTCACATACACACACACACACACACACACACACACACACACACACACACGTTTATGCTGCCATACACCTCAGATGTTGCCTGCAAAGGGGTTTCGTACAGTTGATTTGCCCATTAGAGAAAGAAAATACACAAAAAAACAATAATGAAACCCAAGAATTTATAGAAGCCAACTGGAGGTTTCTCAACACTGCCGCCGCTGCCACAAATGGCGTGCTGGGCCACAAATGGCGTGCTGGGCCGCCCAGGATGGAGGCAGGATACAAAATTAACTAAACTAATCAACTGTAAACATATCAGAGCCAAAACAGCAGAATCCAGCTATGATAAAAAGATATGACATTAATATTAAAATCCCATTCCCCAAAACGACACACAAATTACCTGGACATCGTAACACCTGACTCATCAACACACCAGCGTGTCACTAGAGAGCTCACAGCCAGGGGGAAGTCACTGGTCGGGGGGCCACATGAGGACTCAGCCCCATCCCATCTGTGTGAGGACCACAATCTGGCATTAAAGACAGTATTAATAAAATATGAACCCCACTCCAAACGCATCTCCATCTAGTTTACTGTGTGTCAGGAAGCACCAGGATCCAGGCGGAGCAAACCGACTAGGAAAATAAGGGGGGCGCTTTAAATCCTACACAGAGGAATGAGCTCCTCCCTCCAGTCAACTCACCTCATCTGATGGAGGGAAACTCAAGTATGTCGAGGATACTGGCAGCCAGTCAGCCCAAAATGAGGGTCAAAGGTTACACCCATCACATAAATACCTCCACGACGCGATGTGGGTGTCCTGCAATGTGACTCCCAACACCAAACCTGCGGGAAAGTGTGAGCGCCCGCACTTGTAAGTCCGCTTAACCTGTCCTACATGTGAAACGTACCACAAACAGCACGAGGCTGCAGCACACTCCCATGACGACTGGGACACCATTTGCTCCCAGATTCCTTGAAAAGCTCTCTGCCTGCTACATGGCTCTGCCATTTCCTCCAGAATCCCCGAGGACGGCTCCTCTCTCCCAGCCTTAATGTCTCTGCTCATGGTAGAACCCTGGAGGATCCCAGGCTCCATCCCAACACCCCTGTGAAACACGAGGGAGATAAATAATTTGGTGGCTAAATGAGTGTTAGTGATCTAAAGTTCAGGCTCAGAATTTTAAACTGGCGGAGTTTAAGATTTAAGGTCATTTTGTAAGAAAAGTTTGTGTGTTTTGTTTGAATTAATACTCAACCACCCCGGCTTGTCTTCTCGAGTTCCATCGTTTTATAACTTGTAGTTGTTGGTTGTTTTTTTTTTTGTTTTTTTACAGTGTAATATAAAGGGCTGGTTCGGTTCTGGCCAGAACTTTTGTCTTTGGGTTTCATCACTAGTTTTTGGACCAGCGAAGCCTCGTGCTTTCTGTGTCTATGGACTCTCTTCATAATGAGCATCCACAAAAACATCTGCTCAGACAGGAAGTGGACGACAACACGCAGGTCTGCCGGGGCCTCCGAGGAACGAGGGAATTTAACGGGAGGTGATTATCGCTGGTGTTCAGGAACAGGGCCACACCTTAAACACGCCTCTTCCTGGCATTAATCTAGAAATGCTTTCCTGCCCTGCTGGTTGCTCCTTGGCTGTCAGTGGAGAGAGAGAAGGCAAAGACAACAGTGGAGGTGCTCCAGTACGGCACAACGGCACACCATACTGACCAGATTTACCACTTTAGTGCCTGATTATACGTCCTGGTATGCAGAAGTCTGGAACTTCTTCTCTCTCCGTGCTGTTATGGATGAATGCAGCGATGAACAGGGTTCTGCTGGGACTTTGTTGACTGTGTGACCCCTCCACAAATGTCACTTCTATCTCCTTAATGTGCAGATAATGTGCAACAGCCACAACTGCCATGTTGTAACAGACGGCAGCAGAGGATGTCAAACACAGGAAAGCCTATTATGCATGCATTAAAACTGCTGATGGTCTGTGTGCACCGGCACAATTCATTTGTGTGAGATGGAATAATATCTGTGCCAGGAGAGACTGAGGAGGTCATCAGCAAACAGAGCGACAACAGCGATTCTCATTACTATTCATTGAAACCGGCATGTAAACAGAACAAAAAAATAGTTGCATGTGAGACTCAGGTTGCCACATCAGCGCCAGGAGCCAATGAAGAACTTGCAAGTCAAAGTGCTGAGAAGACAGACAATAGCGGAGTGATTTTTATTAGTTGCCGGGTTCCTGCGTGGCTGCTGGAGCCGATGATAACGTCTGGCATCAATCTGTCTCAGTCAAATGTCCTGGTAACGGTTGTGTGTCGCGTCAAACGCAGCAACCCCACATCCACGTTGTGCTGCTGTGCTCATGTGGAGAGGCTTTAATTCCACACAAGTCTGACTCTTTTTGTTGATGTTTGATTCTCCAAGCTTCAAGTCTCCTTCAGCGTGGCGTGATGCTCATTAGAATATGAGTAGGATGAGTTGTGTGGCTAAACAGCCTTGTCTGTGATTGACAAGACGCTGTCACAGCAACCTGGATGCATTCACCCTGCGGCTCTATCCAGCTCCATCGTCTCTCCTGAATATGGACGGTTCCACCGGCAGAACAAGATGGTGACAAGAGTCTCAAAACCTGCACTTATCAGGCTGACAGATGTGATAGACGCCAGTGGCGCCTCTTTGTCTGTGTGCAGCTTTTTAAGGCTTCTTCACAAGTTCACTTTATTAGTTTTGATAACCAAATGTTTTGTCTTCACTCGTTGATATATATGTGTATATATATATATATATATATATATATATATATATATATATAGTTCTAGGAACATATTTTACTCAGCTAAATACTGATTCTTATTATTTGCATTAATGTACAGTTCCAGCATTTCATTTCAGCGACTGAACTTTGGTAGCACTCTATCTGATCCCAGTGTGGACCAAGACACTGCAATGAGTTCCAGTGTAACTGTGGCATAATCCACCTGCAGGCAGATCATAATCCAAACTGTACTCCCAAAGCTGCAGAGGCTCACAGAGAAGATAACAGTGTCAAGCAAGCCGACTGGTTGATCCAATTCCCTTTGGCAGGCAGGATTGGAAAGTGGAGGAAAAAAATTTAAACATTACCCGTAAAATGCATTAAGAAAAAATGCAGAAGAAACCAGAGGCTGAGAAAGTGTCAACACTATACACAACATTTAGAAATTACCTCTGGAGTTCACATTATTGGAGTATCCAAAGATGGATTATATAAATACATTTAGAAAGTTGTTTTCCAGCTGCAAAATGCCTGCAAACCTCTACCGCTCTTCCCTTTGGGGCCATAAGATCCCAAAACAAATCTTTTTCCAATAAGCTACGCTGAGTGTATCTGTGCGCAGCAATAAACCTGCTGCAGGTTCCCAATGAGTAGACAACCTGTAACTCACGCGCCGAAGTACGCAGCAAGAATCAGCTCAATCCTTTATGATGATGCATGTGTGTGGAGGGAGGACGTCCTCGTACTACTTCATACTTCAGATTGACCCACTTTTATTTTTTTTTATTTTGTGAGAACTTCTGTGTCTGTCCTGTGTGGACTTGTAGCTCTGGTCTGTGCGTGGACCGTCAGTCTCGTCTTGTGCGTTGGAATCAGGTCCCTCTTGTTCACGGTATCTGCCTGTATCTCGTCAGTTATTCAGCTCTTGTGCGCATCAGCTTCCCGTCTTGGTAGACCCCGCCCCCGCGTGCACCCATCAGATTACATCCGAGCGACCCAATTATGTGAGGGATTGTCCCAGCTTTCCATCCTGGTTTCGGCTGCCACATCTGCATCGATTTAACCCTAAATTATGGATTTATATTCCTCACAGGTGTCAGGGATTATTGTTTCTTCTTCTTGAGTGCAGCGTGCGTCCATATTCAGCTTTACACCTGCAGGTTTGTGACTGATCATCTGGTGCCAGCAAAGCCTCTTTTAAGTGAATATGCTCACAATTACATGGAGGACGCCCAGGTATGACAAGCTGATAATTACCTGCGTGACTGTGCATCCGGCCTCTCCCTCACGTGTGCAACCTGCTGTGCTGTACAGTCCTCGGGTCCCTGTTATGTTGTTGTTTGTATTGTATTTTTGTGCTGTGGTGTCGTTCAGCCCGGTCCTCCCAGCAGTCTGCACTGTGTTTGGGAAACATATTTATTATCCATCCTCTCCAGGCGCAGACAGGGAGACGCATGCTCTTCTTCTCTCCTCTGTGGTTGCTTTAACCAGCTGAGACGCACACAGAAGCAGCTGCTAGCTTAGCACAGTGAACGGCAGTTGATGGTAAGAGGGAGATAACACAATTATTAAGTCATCAACGTCACCGTAACTGATATGACCAGGGTTGTGTAATAACAACTGTTAGGAAGCACCAATTTCAAAAAGTGAGACATTGTAATTTTAGAATCAGACCATTTAGATGGAGGTCATTTCCTGATTGTTTGCAGTGCAAACATTAGCAGTCGTTTAGAAGAGCGGCTGGTAACTACCAGTCGCCGAGGTTTACTTCATGATTAACCACGATCCCAAACCTCATCCACTGGATGACAGAGGCATGCTAACAATTACCATCCACTACCATTCATTGCGCTAAGCTAACTGGAGGTCAAGCGGTGTCGTTGGCTCTGCTGTGAACCCCCTGTTTGTGTCTGCCCGACGGTTGCTTTAGTCGTGCCAGAGCCATAGCGTACGCGAGGGTTTTTGACAACTTGTGCAGTGATGGTTCACATTTGCACAGGAAACCAACTGAGCTGTGACAGTGACAACATCCAGATGGCGTTTGATGCTGGGTAGAAACAGATTTACAGTATTTCACTTAACCACTGGAGCAGCATCAGACAAGAATGAATGAATGAATCTCCTTGTTCTTGTATATTCATAGTTTCATTCCACATTCACTGATAACCTCCGCCTGGAGACAGTGGCGTGACGTGGTGATGCTGTTCTCACTTTGATTTTATGACCACCTTCCTTCAAATACCTGTTGTTCATGTTGTAGTGTGTTTCTGTAAATTCGGTGGTGTTTTTGTGCCTGGCATGTCTTCTCACAGAGGACTTGTGGTGTTCTGCCCTCTTTCCAACTTTTGCTGGACGGTCAGAGGAAGAAGACTTTGTGACAGTGGACCCAGGGGATCCAGCTGACAGAGGAGATTTTTTTTCTTCCTTTCTTCCTTGTAAAAAGTTACCAGTTCTGGGTTTGCGTCTGCACTTGAATAATTTAAAAGTCTCCTCATCCATGTGTGTGTGTGTGTGTGTGTGTGTGTATTCACACCACCGCTGTCTATCTGACCTTGTGCCTCGAGGCAGCAGGAGCACAGGTGCAGAGTGATGACAAGCTCTGAAAAAAAGATCATACTTTTTAAAACCTGTATCGCTATCCCGGCTATTTTAGTCATCTTGTGCTACTTTCCAATGCAATTCCTCCCTTTTAGAGAGTCTACAAGACTGACTTCCCCTTGAAAAACAATTACTGAGGACTGCTGGAAACTCTGGGTTCAGGGGGCCGCCCCCCTTCAGACGTTGCGTTTAAGGGATGAAGACGTTAAAGCTGGTGCAACAAGGCAGTTTCCCTGCCGAAGTATCTTCAAATGCAGTTTTCCTCTCCTGATGTTGAAGGATCAGTCTGGTGGATCCTTCACGGCAGAACCAGACACCCCGGTCCGCCCCTGCAGGAAAAGAGGACAATCTCCTCGGTTTTGTTGCTTAAAGTGGGTGGAAATGAGTATTAAAGAAACATGCATTGAAGAACCAAAGGTATTGAGGGAGGCGAGATGATGAGTGGGAGCAACCTTGCAGACAGCATGAGGTGGGCACTGATGTATCGAGGCTGTGTGAGAACTGAGAGAACAGCTCAGCCAGGAGCGGAACCCTGGGAATGGGATAGGGAATTATATTTTCCACGTCTGACCTGCTATGCGCTCTTTGTTTTAAAAAAAAGATATTTGAAATAGTAGACAACGTAAAAATCCACAAGACAGGTTGGAGCCTACCTGCTATTGTGTTTCTCCAGTAATTGTGTTGTCCTGATTCTGAAACCATCACTGAACGATGCTGAGGAGAAGTCATTTCAACTCCTCTACAACGAGGCAAAGATTAATGTTACAATATGGAAACCGAAGAAATAAAATGTACCTGATTATAAACGCGGGACAAACCAAAGTAAATGTTTTGCTATCTGACATCTGCTCCTCTCTTCTCCACCTCTTTACACCGCACGTCCTTCACTCTTTGTTCAAACTGAGGTTTTGCCCTGGGTTTGCTAAAGTACATACATCCGACTTTAAGACTGGTCCGTCATGACAAGCTGCATTTAATACCTGTCAATCAAATCAAGGTCTGAGGGGAAACCGAACCGGAATGAAACTGAGTTGAAGTTTTTTAAAAAACATAAAAGTTTTGTTGCTTTTAAGAAAATAGACGTGGTACGGGACATGGGACGTCCCGTACAGGGCACTGGGAGCAGGACAGGACCAGATTAGACGGGATGTCTGGGCCATCACTGAGCTATGAGACAAGAGTAAGTTTGGTTGGGAAGGTTTCTTTGTTGGCTTGTTTTAGCTGGGAAACTGGGTCGCTATGGGAACCTACAGTTGCGTTAAATCAAGGTGACTGGAGCTGCAGCTCCCGCTGAGGAGACAAACCTTTTCAGACGATGCTGAGAATCACTTCAAGTCTCTTTTTTGGTGTCTACCCCTCCCCTCGGCCTTTGTTTTTCACTCCTTCTCACTTCTTTAATTCTCCCAGCCCCTGCTCTCTGTAACACAAGCAGACCGGGGAATTAGTGTTTGCTAGTAGAGGCAAGTGGCCGTCCAGGGAGTTGCCTGTCAGGACCCTGCTGTGTTCTGGACTCTACGTGGGGCGATGGATGTTACACAACAGCTGGAGACATCACCTTGCAGGAATGAGGGAAATTGAGATCAGAGGATGAGGAAGATTCAGGCAGAGTGCTGAGGCGGTGATTGTTGTGGTGCTCGTGGATGTGAGTCACATGAGTTAGTAGATAGCAACCCAAGGAAGTCATGATCCAGCAGCACAATGTCAACTGTGAGCCTGGTCCTTTACAGTTGTGTGTGTGTGTGTGTGTGTGTGTGTGTGTGTGTGTGTGTGTGTGTGTGTGTGTGTGATTAGGAATCATTCTCTGATTTGTTTCTCAGCAAATGGACAAACTAATGAGGCACAATTGTTATGACAAGACAGGATGAGCTGTTAGCTTACTGCTTAGCATCACAATGTGTCCTCAACACGACACCGTTGACATAGAATCAACGCATGCTCCGTTACAGACTGTCGATGATTTTAGAACATTTTGGAATCTTTAAACTTTCCTTCCCCAGGTTTCGACTTTACACACATTTTAAATTCCTGGGTCGTTGTGAAAGTTTTGGCAATTCATGATGTACTTTTGTAAGTTTGGGTCCATGGGAGACACCAAAATTTCTCTTTTGGGTCTCCAGCTGAGCAGAAAAAAGTTCCTAAAACTAAAATAGGTACACTTAACAATTTGCCTGAAGTTACTGAAATGAAGGATCATGCAAAGTATTCCAAAGTGTTTCCAGGCTCTATGGTCGAAAGTGTCAGTCCCTTGAGCCAGTCGAAAGAGTAATGCCAGAACAGTTACTCTTTATTTGTGTTTGCCAGTTGAAATAATATTGAAGTAAAACCTCTCAGCTTGTAGCAAAGCGCCAGTGGAAACTCCAGATGGACTCCCGGTGTCCCTGAACTCCATCTTGGAGCCTGTAATTAGCTCTGAGTGAGAGGAAAGGAGGAATTTTTAGTCCCATCATTGTTTGCAATGAGACTCCTTCAGTGTCGTGGCCTTCTTAGGAACAATCACTCCAGTAGACTTGGAGCTGGTCCCCGGCTCCGCTCACACAAATGCACCCACTCTGTCACCTGTCCAGAGGTCATCCAGTGGAGTTCACTTGTACGTTCAGGACGTTTAATCCATGATTCCAACCTGTGCTCGCACACAGAGCAGCCGGCTCTTAATACATGGAACCGCAACAGCACCCGAGTGGCAGGAAGTTTTATAGTCAAAGATCTTTTCGATAATGAGCACAATTTGTCATGTTTGTTGCTCTGTGTTTTGTTGTACACAGCCTTGATCTGAGAAAAGCACAATTTGCAGCAGATGTCAACAAGCTAGTGCTTCATTTTTCCAATTCCAAATCAAAACGGGTGGGCAGCACATTGGGGTGTCACTTACCGAGAAATGACAAAATGCTAATTGTTTTAGCAGAGCTGCTAACTACTCGTTTGATTGACATTCCAAAACTCACCTGTAGTTGCAGACTCTGAGCCGCGGGGGAACGAGCTGCTGTGGTTAGTCTACAGCAGGTGCAAACAGCCAACAGCTGCAGCGGTGCATCTTCTCTCATCAATTGAGTTTCTAGTTCTTGTACAAAGTAAACATGATAAATGAATATTCTTTCAGAAGTAGTGTGGCGCTTGCTCGTTCCAGTCAACAGCATCTTTCGCCTCATCTCCTTTAGTGCCCAAAAAAACAATCGTATGAGTCATATTGTGACTCATATTACTAAGTGATGTTATTGCTGCAGGCTGTTGAACGCCAGTTTGCCATGTGATTATTTGCGCAAACCTGCTCAGTGCTAGTGTACCTTTGACGGTGTCTGGACAATGTTTTCCTTGACGCGCTCGCTTTCAAAACCCACCAGTGAGTTTAGGGTTCAAAGCTCAACACAAACATAAAACACAGAATTATATGTAGGGTGGGAGAACGAGGAAAAAAAGGGTGAGGGGGTCCCCCATGATTTGATTCGTAACATGTTGGAAGCTCAAGTGCGCATCAGCAGGCTGTGATCAATCCACCATCATTCCATCCTGGATCCCAAGGCTGCTAGGCTCAGACTTTTCCGATGGAAGAAGTAGAGGGGTGAGTGTGTGTGTGTGTGTGTGTGTGTGTGTGTGTGTGTGTGTGTGTTGTGTGAGGCAGCAATGCTCTATTACACCGATTGTCAGCCATAATCTCAGCAGTTAGAGACCTGAGTTGGAAGGCTTATTTGTGTTGAAGTCTGGCTGACATGGATCCTGGTCTCCAAAGGTATTAAGGTAGTCTTGATGACAATATTCCCAGACCCAAGCATCAGCATCAGCACACCCTTTTCAAACCACATCAACTCATACACACACACACACACACACACACACACAAACACACACACACTCGCATCTCACATAGCCCTCAGCCCTTAACGCCCATCCTTGGAGTGAGCCCGCAGGAGGCGACATGATGGATTTCAAAGTAAAGTTGTGTTGAGTCTTGAGATAAAATTGGGCAGCGTCAGGATCGCTGCCACTGCAAACACATCTTTACCTGCAGATCGTCCTTGAAAGGAATGTGGGGGAGGCTCAGACTAAAAAAAACAATGTGAAAGACAGACAACCTCCCAAAAGTTAGCAAAGGTAGCAAACTAAAAGAATTTTAAGAAAATGAACCGGGAATCTGACGAGATGCCCTTGATGAAAACCAGTTCCAAGAGACGCATGTCCTCACTGTTCCGCACTTCTCGTCTCCCTGATGTGATTTCAGCGGACAGGATGTGTTTAGTATTGATTTTGGGGGCTTTAGTTCCTCGGCGGAGCCTGAGGTGGGGCGTGTCACAGCAGTCACTTCACCAGGCGCATCAAAGTCAGTCAACCATTCAGTCAGATCAGCACTCAGCCGTTCACTCGGTGCTTTGAGTTGCAATCATGTCTTATGAGATATATTTTAATTCAAATATCGTGTTCTTACACTCTCAGAGACGTGAGGGTGGCTAATGGTCAGTGCTGTTACTTTGTAGCTGCTCTGCTTTGCATGTTTCCAATCCAATACTCCAGCAAGTGTTAATAATGACCCATTTATGTTTAACGCTTTTTCACATAAAGAACATTCCCCAAGTCCTTCACAAGAATAAAAAAGCGCCATAAAAACAAACACGGAGGAAAGAGCAAAGACAATAAAACATACAAGCAATAAAGCAAAGGCAATAATAATATACAAACAATGAAGCACAAGCCACAAGATAAAACTGAGCCATCACAAGAATATAAAAGCAAGCAGAAAAAACAGAGGACCCCTTAAAGAACCAGCTTTAGAATCCTGAAGGTGAGAGACGATTAGTTGAGTCTTCAGATGCTAATTAAAAGCCTCTGCAGAGGCCACACGTGTCCAAAACAGGGAGGGGCCACTGCTTACAGACGCATCGCCGCCTTGTGTTATCAGACGGGACCGCGACACAGCCAGCAGGCCCTGGTGAGGGGCCATGAACGGCACCACTGAGGAAGGTCACAGATAGGTTCAGGTGCTCAGGTCACTGTCACAACCACCAGGGCTTTGCAGTGTTTCTTAATTTTAAGAAACATCCACTGCTCAGGGATTTACTCTGCTGGTTAAAATCATAGTCTGACCAAATTTGATTTGAGTGATGAGACTTTATATCTGGACTATCAGGGTCATAAGTGATATCTAAATACTGTCAGTATAACATCAATAGGATATACGTCCAAATCTACTAACACTATGGCCTGAGAGAAGACTATAGAAAACAAATGATACAGGAGCCAAAACAGAACCTTGAGGTGCACCACCAGAAAGAGCAGCAGTTTCTACAAAGGACAAAAATCGGAAGACAGGAGGAAATCCAGTGAAGGACACTCCTGGAGACTCCACGTGTGATATTCAGGTTGTGTTCCTTTTTACCAGCTAAAAGCATCCAAGTGCATTTTGACACATTTATTTTTCACTGTAAAAGAAAAAAAAATCATTGTTCTCAGTCACAATTAAGGGACAGCTCTTTGCAGATGGTATTACTTTAAAAAAATGGCTTATTAAATATCAAAAGGAGCGTAAGATGAAGTCACATCTGATTACCGCAGATGTTGTTACTGCGTGTACCCACTGCATAATAGCGCTCCAAAATGAAACAAAATCGTTGGGTTTGATTTTCAGCCAAACATTGACAGCAGACAGGTTGAAGAGTGTGTGGAACAGAGCAGCACACACCAGGATGTGGGCTCGTCTTTGATCACCGCAGGCTGTTTGAGGCTCTCACAGTTTTGTCAACATTTCCATGAGTAAACGCGTATGAAAAGATGGTGCCAGGCCTGAACAGCTATCGCTCTGCCAGGCTGTACGCGTTCAGAGATGTGATCAACACAGATGATGATTCCTTCCTCCGCCCGGCTGCAAACACACCTCTGATCTGTGGCTTTGAGGTCATATGATGGTGTATTGGTCCAAGAGCTCTGCAGCCTCTGCTTCATTGATTTCTCCAGCTAATTTGTTAGCCCTCCTATTGTTAGCTCTTGGGCCAAATCAACATGTAACATCTCTGAACGATGAAATTATTTCGATGCGCTTCGCACATTTGGGATGCATCGGTGGTCTTTGGTGTCAAGTTCAAGCTGTTTTAGCTCTACAAATATATTAGCATTTTACACGCGTCAGTTCCGGTTGTATTGAGATGACTATGTCTTGAAAAATAAAGTACTTGTACCTGAAGAAAAGAGAACGTCCAAAAGTTTGCACGGTAGCAGCAACAACAGTTTCTCTTGGCCCTGTGTGAGCTCCTTATGCTCTCTCTCACGACTGAAAATTGAAAACCCAAAAGTTTTGAGTAAGGTTTTGTCACAGCTCTTTGACAGTGAAGGTGTCACTGCAGAGCACGTCTGAGGAGCAGGACCCCCCCCCCCCACCACCACCACACTCTAATAACAGAGCAGAGAGACTTGATATGACATCACTGCGGCAGGAGTCTGCAGGTCAACATGCAAAGGCACTGCAAGTCTTTGGAGTAATGACACAGGAAGAGCAGTATTTGCTGCCTCCGTATCTCTGGCATTCCACGCACTTGGATGTCAGATCTTCAACTCAAGAAACGCTGAACTTCATTCATGCGGAGTCACCAAATAACTGCAGAGAGGTTCAGCACTAATTTGTGGTGTTTGTAGGTTGTGCCGCGGGCTTCCACTTCCTCTCTGCAAATTTGTCATAAATTAAAAGTCATTTCAGAATTGAAATGCATTCGAATGAATTATTTATTATTTGTGATTATATGTGTTTTTGCCACAGCAGAGAACATGTGACCTGATGGGAGATTTTTTTTTCTCTTAAACTTAATTCACAACCCTTAAGTTATCGTTCCTCACCCTCTTTGATTTAAAGAAACAATATCTCGCTAAAGTTTGAATGAAATCCTCTCGTGGCTCGTTGCCTTCAGGGGGCAGCCTGGAGCAAAGTAGTTCTCAAGGTGAGATCAGAGAGGTTTAGAGCAATTAAGAGGATGAACTACAACAAAGCTAAACAAGCAACAGGTGAGTTAAGCGAGCTGAGTATCAGTGTTGAAGCTCCTCGCTCAGTGTCTGTGGAGAGTTTACTGATGCTGTTTGCAACCAAGAGCCTGAACATTGCTGTTAGCGAGACAGCTCATCAAGATGAGTGACAAGCTTTGGGGCAGGAACAACAGCTGAGGAGAAAGAAGACCAGACTAACAATACGGCTGTGCCCACAGGTGAAGACTGCAGGAGAGGGGAGGGGATAGGCGGCTTCAAGTCCCATTGACAATCAAATATATTTGGGTTGTTCTCATTCCAGCTCATCGGATACTGAAGCTGCTGTCAGTGGCTCTTTGTGCCAAATTAGGACGCTGTAGGAAGCCCTCAAGTATCAGTTTTGGATGTGTAAGCAATCGTCTGTTTGCAAAACACAGAGTGTTACAATCATCATCTGCTGTTTGAGTCCTGTAGAAACTAAATTTTAGGAAAGTCGGTAAAAAGTGCCGGAGTCGCACCGTTTACAAGCTGCACGTCAGCATCAGTGAGCAGAGACCGTCTCTGCTCAGGCAAGCTAATCAATTGATAATTTAAATTCTCTCTCACTCCCAGTAATCTGCTCAAACAAGTACCTGTTAAGCCGGGGCCCTCCAGACAAATAGCATTTATTTTCATATAATTGCTCATAAAATGTGATGGTTTTCATCTGGATTGTGATCCACTTCTACTCGCCCAGACACACACCGACAGCTGCCGTCCCCGTGGACACACTTCAGCTCTCTGAGTCCTGATCAATACGTCTACCAGTGTGGGGGAGCAGTTGGTGTCCTTGTTTGAGGACGAGACCGCGCGGTCACAGCGCTCGACCTCTGATGACGAAGTTGACATCACGCTGACCCTCGCTGACCGACAACACCGACAAAAGAACAAACCTGAGGACACGTTTGCTTTTCTAGATGTTGTAAATGGGCGGTACAGTGGAGCAGTGGTCAGCTCTAAGGTTCCGGGTTCAAGCCCCGGCTGCAGCACGGGGTCTTTCTGTGTGAGTCTCCATGTTCTCCCTGTTCCTGCTGGGTTCTCTCTGGTACTCCAGCTTCCTCCACAGTCCAAAGACATCAAGAGGGACCAGGTTAATCCAGACTCTAAATTGACCGTAGGCGTGGCTGGGAGAGCCAATGGTTGTCTGTCTCTATGTGTTGGCCCTGTGATGGACTGGTGACCTGTCCAGGGGGAACCCCACCTCTCACCTGAAAGGCTCCACCCCCCCACACACCCTTAACAGGATAAGAGGTAGAAAATGGATGGATGGATTTTGCATACTTGACTAAATCAGTCAGTTTTTATTTTTGCTAGATACCACTGGTAGGGAGTCAAACTGTATTTTTAACTTGTAATTAAAAGGTGATTACTTTGGCACGTCTAGAATCTCCACTCTGGCGCCGTGCCTGTAGCTGGCTGGGGGCTCCATATCCTGGTGAAGAGACTTGTACTGCGAACCGGGATCCACCATCTTGCAGCAGCGACCCTGTCAAAACATCAGCGTCTGAACTCCCACCTGCTTTCCCATTCTGGTGAGTTACTCTGAATATATGTGTTAGCTTGACACAATGCAAATGCGAGCGGATGTGTGCTGTCACACACAGTAAGTGAGACTGTGGCTGATTTTATGTGCTGCCTGCTTCTTCCCTCTGATCCGCCGTGAGGGGAGTTCAGCTCATAGCAGCGCAGCGTGCAGCTGAGTGCTATTTAATTACCTGCTTTTGGAAAACTTCTGGGAATGCAACCAATTTAGGTCTTGTTTGAAGGGTAAACAAATGGGCCTGAAGATGTCTCCCATCAACCTCCCAGCAGAGGAAGGTGGGGGTGGGGGTGGGGGGGGTGCTGCTTCCTATCACAAACATAATAACCACTCTACGGGGATTGAGGCAGGCCATTATAATGATACTTAAGAGTTTTACCCACTACAAGACATTAAATACATCAAGCTTTAGATTTTGCTGATGTTCAAATTAATCCCAAATACTTGAGTGTAATACAGAGACTTTGGAGGCATATTGAGGACATTACAATGGGAAAGAACGTTGATTTAATACAGGTCGGGGTTTCAGACCTGCAGGCAGAAAGGAAATTGTTTCATGCTGAAGGATGTCTTTTCTCTCACACATGGCAGCAGCCTAATTCAGGAACTCCAGCAAATTCTTCTCATTATGTTTATAAAAAAAAAAAATTCACTGGTACGCTGAGAATGAAGTAGAAGTTAGTCAAAACTCAAGAAATTTGTTTTGTCAAGTTCAGCATCTCAAGGGTTGGAGTTTGAGTGGCCGTCTAGCAACTGAAGGGTCGTTGGTTCGATCCCCACTTCCCCCGGTGACCATGTCCAAGTATCCTTGAGCAAGATACTGAGCCCCTAAGTGCTCCCGATGGCCCTGCGACGGACTGGTGACCCATGCTGGGTGAACCCCGCCTCTCGCCCAGTGTCAGCTGGGACAGGCACGATGTCTTGCTGAGATATTTGGAGACCATAAGGTTTTTGAAACTATCCCATGGAATCAATTAAAAATATCGAATTAGCTCATTAAAAAGTTCAACTTTCCAATCGGGTTGAAAGGCTCTCAAAGCAGGTTCAAGTCCAAGTCCATAAATCCGCCTCAAGTCTGTAGCTTCTCAGAGTCCCATGAGGAGCTTGAACGCAGGCTCGGTTGGACTGTTCCAAGTGGAGGTGAAGACAGTCAGAATGACACTTTCATGATTCGTATCAACTTAGAAAGCAAAATCATTTTATTTCACCGCAGAAGCCAATTGACCCAATAATCAACGTCATGTTGCCGCTGCCATTTGTTTTATTAACTGTTGCAGGATTTAATCCCCAAAAAAGTTTATGTTGAATGATTAGTTTTTGCATCTCAAATGATTCGTCCAACCTTTTTTTTTTTTGCGACCTCAGTTTGACTCGAGTCCAGAGACGAGTGTCAAGTCAACAGTTGTGTGTGTTGGAGGATATTTGAGTTCTCTCACATCTGCGTCTGTGATTCAAGTGTGTGTTACTTGTCTCTCTTCAGATCAGCCAAATCCTTTAACATCCACACAAACACATTCAACACAAACACACCCCTCTCCCCCTCTGTCTGCGTCACAATCACCCCCCCCCCCCCCAAGACACTAACCCGCCCGCACGCACCACAATAGCTCATCCACATAAACACATCTTCTTTCACTCACACTTTCTCTCACACACAAACATCTTGAGGCGGGAGATGAAGGGAGGGTGAGCACTGGAGTGTTTCACAAATTACATACAGACTTTTTGCATCAAGTGTCACCCCCCCCCCCCACACACACACACACACACACACACACACACACACACACCACCGCCGCCTCCTCCTCCTCCTCCTCCTCTGAACTCCTGAGTGAAAGACGCTCTCTGGACCAGCACTGACAGAGCAAACGCTGTCCATTTAGGTTGGAATCTCTGGGAATATTGGACACATGGAATATGGCTCAGACTCCGGCAGTGAAAACTCCACTGCGGAGATCCTTCAGCGAGCACGTGAAAGACTCCACCAACAAGGCTTGGGACGTCTTCTGGAGGAACGTGAGGGAGCGACGGCTGTGGGGTGAGTTGGAAGCGTCAGCTAGGACGGGGAAGTTCATGTGAGCTGCGGTGGCAGATTGTTTTAAACTCACGAATCGCAAAATGAATATTACGCTTCTGAAGCTTCTGACTGGTGTGATACCTTTGTCTGCGTCAGTGTCGTCAGCCAAATACTTCCCAGAAGTGTAGTTGAGCTGTGAAAGAATTAAAAAAATGAATGACAAAACTGACCTATGAATAGTATCAACTAAACCACACTGAAGTGAAACATTCTGGAGCAAAGCGTCAGCTGATTATTGTCCACCGTGGGTGAACACATGAGATAAATCAAAGGGTTATTAATCCTTGGATTCGCTGGTCCCTCCTCCCTTCAGTCATTTTGGGGAGGCTGCAAAACAAAAAAAGGACGAGCAACAAAACAGTTGTGTTTTTAAATGCAAGTTTACCAAAGAACCTGGAGCCCATGGACACTGACGTGTTCCCAGGGATCGAGTTCCACCGTCTCAGTGCCCAGAGGACGAAAGAAGCGGGACTTAAAGGGTTAGTTAGTTCATTCATTCACTCTCCAGGTGCTCAAGACATTTGCTTAACACTCAAACTAAAAAGAACAAAAGTGACAGTTGTTGTATTTGCTGCCGTGGTAACACTGAAACATCTTTTTAAATACTGAAGCTGTCAGCCCGGTGTACTGTGCGTGGCGCGGTCACGTGACTACAGCTCTACTACAGCTGCGCCACAGCTCTTTGTTATTGAGGTTGTGTTGATCTCCTGCAACATTCGAGCTGAATCCTCTCAGGTGTGCGTGACCTCCACCTCCTGCCATGCTGCGCCCTAATCTACAACCTACCAACGACATCAGCTTATTGAACCAACAATAACAGTTTTAACTTTCCTCACACGCTTTAATAGTTTCTGGACACTTTAAACTCCAATGGTGCGTCTTTATTTTCTCCATATTTGTCTTCCTCAAGCTGTCGTCGTATCTTTTTCAGCATTTGCTTGTTTCTATCCACCAAATACTTTGAAGCAGCTCCGCCGAACCAGCAGCGTTTTGCTGTGACTGATTGTTGTTTCACGTCCCATTGAAGCAGAGTGTTTTCCTGTTGCACACTGTGAGGGGGACTCACACGTCGATGCTCTGGCTGCTAAATGAAGTTCTCCATTCCAAGCTTCTCTGGAACCTCAGCATGTTCTCAGGACTTTCTGACAGATTTCTGAGAGGTCATGAGGTCACAGAGATTCATGACACACGCAGCGTGTCATCACTATTAACACAGACGAACACACGGGTCTGAGGTGAGACAATGTTGTGTGGTTAAATCGGAGCTGGAATGGATTGGTTCATTCCCTGAATTCACAATAAAATGTCAAGGTGACCCCGAGCGCTGCTTCTCCCATCGGCCTGTTCCAAAATGCATAAAGGATCTAGCGAAGGATTTTGAGCGTTGTGGAGAAGCATTCATGAATTCCAGATTTATTCTGCTCAGGAACTCAGCCACCCGTCTTCTCTGCTTTGAAAAGCTGAAAACAATCTTTCCTGCTGTGCATGATCATGTCTTGGTCACGGAGAGGAGAGGCTATCACAGACAGAGGCCTTGTCAAGTTTGTGAGAGCGTGAGGGGGGCAGGAGGCGACTGAGCGAAGCCGCGTGCGGCACACAGCACTACGAGGAACAGCGTGCGCGTTCAAAACAGAAAAACAGACAAATATGCAGCAGTCGCTGCTGGACTGTGGTGAGCAACCACGACTACATCAAGCTACAGGAAACGCAGGAGGGCTGGCCAGCATGGCAGCATAAAGAAAAACACACTCTAGATCAGGATCTACACTTAATAACACACTTTTTCACTTTCACAGTTTTCACAAGTTCATGCAAAAGATCTGATAAGTTAATTTCTCACAAATTTTGTCCTCGAATGTGTTAATTTAGTGCTTCACCTGTGCCCAAACAATCCATGCACTCGACAGGAGTGAAGCGTCAGCGGTCTGATTGACCAGCACAGATATGTCTCAGGGGCAGCACGGTGGAGCAGTGGTCAGCACTGTCACCTCCCAGCAAGAAGGTTCCAGGTTCGAGTCCCGGCTCGGGCACAGGGTCTTTCTGGGTGGAGTCTGCATGTTCTCCCTGTTCCTGCTGGGTTCTCTCTGGTACTCCAGCTTCCTCCACAGTCCAAAGACATCAAGAGGGACCAGGTTAATCCAGACTCTAAATTGACCATAGGTGTGGCTGGGAGAGCCAATGGTTGTCTGTCTCTATGGGTTGGCCCTGCCATGGACTGGTGACCCGTCCAGGGTGAACCCCGCCTCTCACCTGAAGGCTGCTGGGATAGGCTCCACCCCCCCACAACCCTTAACAGGATAAGAAGTAGACGATGGACGGATGGATGGAGGTGTGTCTCAGGCCTCGTTCAGACCAGTAGTTCACAGATCAGATCTACTTTTGTCCTCTGTGTTATTTCCAAGCTGGGAGATGCCAACTTATCCAGAAAACCCGAACTTGAGGCGGCCAAAATCAAACCGAGACACAACTGCGAAAGTGACATTGAAGAACTGTGAGTATTCAGAGCATTCAGACTAACAGGAAGCCTTGGAAATCAGATTGGAATCAGTTTTCAAACCACCTCCAAATGTGATATTAACTACAAAAATTACATTCCATGTTTTTGTTTGTCCACACAGCAAATAATAAACACAAACAAAATTTAATCCGGATGCAATCTGAACAGAATCTAATTTGGGGTTTTCGTCACAACAAAACCACCACGTGAGCCAAGTTTCCTGCTGACTACAGGAATGTCCTCCAGAGAATGGCTGCTACATCCCAGCAGCTTCAGGACTGCAAGCCACACGAAACTAGTTTTTGATGAATTGGTGAACAGAATTTCTTTGAACTGAAGGAAACATTTTGATTGCGTAAAAACCGTCGTCGACCTTTTGCTGTAGCTGTGACATTTTACAAGCCCAAGCTAAAGTATAAGCGCAGATTCTGCGTTTAATCATATGACTTCAGGGGTTTGTTTTAGATTTTTATTCACTGTAAATGTGGGGATCACGTGAAACCATTTGGTGAGCTCTGATTCTCCGAACATCGGACCATGTCCCAGTAGTCAGCCGCGTGTTCACGGCTACTCCCACCCGAGAGGAGTGTGACGTGATTCACCCGGCGAGCTGCGGGCCAGATGGTTTCTGAGCTGAGTGGCTTTAAAATCGCGACGCTGCAAAGTTCAAAACAGCTTCCCTGCAGAGGTGCCAGTCAACGGCAGCGATAAAAGGAGAAGAAGATGATCCCTCTGTTAACATCCAGGCTCAGCGAGAGCGTCTCAAACCCCCCGAACACCTCGGACCCTTCACTACTTCTGTGTATACCAGCGAGTGTGTGTGTAGGTTGAGCCACTGGTGTTACCTCGTTGGCAGAGATGGATTATATAATCCTGTGGGTGACAATAATGCAAAAGCAACAGACAATCGTTTCGCCTCAAATCGCAAATACATCTAAATGCCTTCCAGGCAGCTGCTGGTTTCTGTTCATTTACATGATGATTAAGTGAAAATCCATTAAAAGTGTTGAGAAGCCTGTCAAACGAAGCAAAAATCAACCTCGAACAACAAATTAATCAAATGAGAATGTGAAATGGTGGCGGGAATAAAGATATTCATGAATGTAACATGAACGTTACAGAGTGAGAAACGGCGAGGAAGGAAAGATAAAATATTGCATCGGCGTTGAGGTCATCGCTGCTTCAGCAGCAACTACACAGCAGAATAAATTGCTTGAGAATGATACACTTAATGAGATGTGGAGTAAAAACCACAATGATTACTGTCTGGTTTGGTTGAAGGGGGAATAAATGAATTACATTTCAAAAAAATAAATAAAGAGGGAAAAGAGGACTTGGTTAGGTGTAGAGCTAAATTTTAGTTTGGTGGTTATGATTACAAACCTAACCAGAAGTACGCTGCTGACACTCTGGAGCCGGTCTCATTTTCTCAGCTGTGTTTTTTCTTATTTACATGTTTTTGCATGACGTCCTTGAGCCTTGAACTGAATCTGCTGAAAACCTTTAGAGTTGAACAGAAAAACAACTGTAAACGACAGGCCAACGGCGTGCGAGTTACTTTAAGGTGAACACCTAGACTGGTGCAGCAACGATGACCTCACATGGATCACCACGGATTTCTGAGAGCCCAGATGAAGATGGGAGTCCTCCTCGGACTCTGACTTCTGGACTCTTAGTTTGTGTTGTAGTTTTGTTCTTGATGTTGTTTCCCGTTTTCTTGTCTTTTGTGCTTTCATTCAACTCTTTGTCGCTTTCTGTTTTATTTTGAAATACACTTCCCTTGCGTGTCTTCCTGGTGTGTGTCTCATTTCAGTTGGTTTTGTGAGTTGTTTGTTGTTGTTTTTTTAGCTTTGCGTGAAAATACTTCCTACCTGCTTCACCACCTTTGTGCTTTACTTTTTTTTGAGAGTATTTTATTTATTTAAACCATATTCCATGTGGAGGAACGCACACTTCAGGAAGGCGATGAGGAATGGGGAGTTTTCCTGGCCGCCACTTTCATCTTCTCCTTCTTTAGAACTGAGCAGGATAGGAGTCCATCACATCGGCTGTGTTTATCAGGGATTCTCACCTCAGCCTCGGACGCTGTCCGCCTCGTCTTTCATCACCCTCTGTACCTCCTGTCCATTTATCAGCGGCACATCTTAATATTTACAGGCCCGCTAAAAAAAAAGTTGTCATAACTCACAGGCCAAATATGGTCGCTCATTCAAAGTCTCGCGCTGCTCTTCCAAACACAGTCTTTCCCAGACGGTAAACACCGATCACCAATGTGACAAGATGATGGACTCCAGAGGCTCCGAGTCCATAAGCAGAGTAGAATTTAATCCAGATGCAGGGACGTCTGGCGGGGAAGAACCAACTGTAGATATCTTGACAGTTTAAGATGACTCGTACATTTGGTGATTTGTCCTCAACAGAACTTTTGATTAAATCCAGATTCACGAGAAAATTTTGAAGTCATGTTTCCGCTCCTCGAGACCTCTCCTCTTCTTCTCTAAAGCCACCGCGCTGCAAGCCACATTGTCTGTGCTTGTGAAGAACGAACATTGTTTTTAATCATGTCGGATTTCAACCATTGAAAGCTTTGAATGGCTGTAATTAACCTTTGCGGGCGGCGGAGACGGCGCTGCAGCGGGAGAAACAAGCGAGCCTGCAAGTTCTCACCTTTTCTCTGGCGCTCAACTTGAATTGTTCTCATGTACAGTAGTTCCTTCTCTACCAGTTTAGTCAAGTGGTAATGAAGGCGACATCAATGAACAAAGATTAAAAATGCAAGGAAATGAGAAACACTTGAAACTTTGATGGTAATCGTGTTCTCCATCTCGTCTGGTGTTCTGGGGGCTGTGAATTGTCTGAATATATTACCAGCAGAGCTTTGTGATATTGGAGAACAAACATATTTAATGAATGAATGTGTTTGAGGCCTGACTACATGATCACCTTTGTCTTTCTGAAGTTGCTTGATTGCAATTTTCCTTTCACTTCAAGCAATCAGAGTGTTGAGATTCGCCCTGCCGTCGTGGTGATTGCCTGCGCTGGTCCTAATAAGAGCAAACAGCGCTTTTTAACGTAGACTGAAGACATTTGTTAGGTTTTATTCAGTGTTCAGGACAATCATAGCATTGTAAGGGACTGAAAAGGCACAGGCTGAAGCCTAATGCTTGTATTTAAGCTTGTCCTATTTGTTAATTTAAGGCTTATTTCTTTAAGTAGATTTACAACAACCTTTTTTTTCCTCTTCTACCGCCGTTCTCTGCTGCTGCTCTGCCAGGAAGACCTCAGCCCCATGACTACGACCGCTTACAAAGCTCTTGTTCCAAATACCATCAAGTACAAGGTTGAAGAGGGAACTACTTTACTAACTTTTTAGTCAAAATTAGTGATGGAAACCCAACTTTTCTGAAGCTGCTCCGGCTGGACGGAGGCCAGAGCCGCCCGCAGCCCCTGAGCACGCTGTTACGTAATCCATAATCCTTAATCAAAGATTCAAACTCAGATTATTACGATTGGCCAACAAAATAAGAGTACATCTATCGGCGCGCTCAGCTTGATGCCACCATGTTTGTTGCGGTCCGCGTCAATCTGTTAGTCTCGCTCTGAGAGGGTCGAGTTGCTGACGTGGAAATGCTGAAGCTGTGGACGCTAACATTCCTGCACCCTGCTGGCCATCAGCTCCTTTCTGACCGGAATGATTACCGACCAGAACAAAAATCTGAAGCGCCTAAAACAAAACACTGCTGCGAGAGGACAGGGAGCGGCTGCAGACATTCTTCTCTCCTGTAGATGAAGTTGTTTGACACCTATAATGGCAACTGGAGCCTTTTATTAGGTGTAACTTGATGGCAGCCCGTTGGACCAGATGACCACGTGCCCTGGAGCTGCAGGCAGCTCGGGTCTTAATCCATGACACTGACTACAGTTCAGGCCATGATGAACAAAGCCACCTCACACACTAAACGTGTGATGAAGTACAGAAGGATACAACCTGAACGTAACCTCATAAAACACAGATCACTCGTTCTTTCTCACCTCATTTATACGTCGTCCGATTTGATGTCATTTTCCTTCTGGCGTTTCTGTTTGACGGGTTCAGTGATCACGGCCGTGACTGCTCAGCTCAGCTCATTTTAAAATGTCTAATTTCCTGTCAGGAGGCCCGCATCTACATAAACAGATGATTATACAACAAATTTACAGTTAAACATTCTTATATAATCAAGCGGTCCTGGAGGACAGGCGTGATTAAAACGGAGGATGAGAACGCGAAGAGAGGCGGCGGCTCAGAGCCAAATGTTATAGAAGGAATCAATGTGACATGTCTGGTGTTTATTATGCAGCGATCAGAGACGGGCCAAACTAAACAGCCGAGAGGGGAAAGTAGGGTGGGAACCTGAAAAACACACACACACACACACACACACAGTCACAAACTATCATCAGCTTTCAAACAAACACACACAGATGTGGTCTTGCAACTTGTGTGATAAATGAATGTGTTTTTGTGTAGAAGGAGCAAATTGAATGGAGCGTGTGTGTGTGTGTGTGTTTCCTGCAGTGGGATGTGAGGAAGAGCATGTGTGGCGGAAAAGAGTATAACCTCTGGGGACAAAGAAGAAAATAAACATACACACACACACACACACACACACTCTCCCAGGAAGTTAGAGCGCTCAATCAAACAACCCGAAGAGTTCCAGCTGAATCTCTCCATCGCTGAATATCAGCTTTTCAAGGCTGAAGACGTTTCAGGTTTTGGCTGCTGCGCGTCTTCCAGCCTCACTGTCAGCGTCTCTCCAGAACCTTCTCTGAACCATCCCAGAAGGAGCGAGACGTCTCTGTCTTCCTGGTCATCAGTAAATACCATCAAACCCAAACCAGAGTCTCTGCGGTTATCAACTCAGTCCTAGACTGGGACAGACAAACTGTTTTGGGTCTTTGCTTTTCTTGGTATGACTCACAGTTTAACCTCACAACCAAGTGTTTATGAAACAAGCTGCTAACATTAAAACTGTGTCGTAAAACTATCTCATGTGTCCTCAGGCTCCCAGAAACCCTGGAGCCGAGTTAGAAAGTGCGGGCCGGGGCCCTGCCGGAGCAGACGAGCCGCGCCGGGAGCCTTCATGTGTCAATTATACTCTCGTGATTCATGTCTTCATTGTTTGTGGTGTTGTGAAGCCCTTTTATTGTCGACTTGAATGTCTTCCAGTGTGTGTGTGTGTGTTTTCTTTTGTGTTGAATTTACGGGACAGTCCGAGAGAATTTCTCAGACTACAAGAAAAGAACTCGCCTGTTTGAAATGTGTCCTTTTGCCTCATTGAGAAATCAAGAATCTATAAATATTTCCAAATTATAACAATGTGGTTATGTGTACAAATGTCAGGTGCGTGTTGGCCCAGCTTAATTTTTTTCCCAGACGTCTCTTTTCCATACACTCGGTGCGTCGTCATGGCTGCCTGGATCCTCGCGCCCTCCTCCTTCCTGTCGTCGTTCTCATGTCCTCGCCTTCTTCCTTCTCTTCTGCTCTTTTAGCTTTTTTCTCTGCTTTTTCTCTGTCCTCATCTTTTTTCCACTGTGACAAACATCCGCTTGTGTATGCGTGCGTGTGTGTGCATGTGTGTGTGTGTATGCGTGCGTGTGTGTGTGTGGCCTTTTTACTGTTGTGATCAAGGCTTTGTTACAGTTGTAAGAAAAGTGTAAGAAAATAACCCCCCCATCCCTGCCGGTGGAGGCATCAGAAATATCCGTCTGGAATAACAATGTAAAGGATTCAGGTTTCAAGTCTCAACTCCAACATCAGCAAAGAGAATATCTGATGATTGTCCTATTTACTGATATGATCCCCACTTCGCTTATTCTTTCAGGATGCATGAATATTTTACTGTATGGGGCCATCCAAATCATTTTTATCCCAAATCATTTGATTTCTTAAGATGTGATCTGCAAGAATCTGAAAGTGGGAGAGGATGAGAGAAGGAAACTGGGTTTTTTTCCCCTTTCGCTCACCAGATAGAGAATAAGTGACTTTCTTCTTAAAGTGAAAGAAAGTACAGGAAGTTACTCTGAGCGCAACAGATGAGTGGGTTGGTTTATGCCGACACAAAGACGAGGATCAGGATGGTTTCAGGGCAAAACACGCAAAGGTTTATTTGTAGCTTTTCACACCATCAGGCGAGCAGGTGGAGATTGACATACTGCATGAAACAAGCTCCTCCCCTTTTTTTGTATTTCTGATCCACCCCAGCTGGAGTTTAACGTCAGAAAGACACCGGACCCGAGCGGGCGGTTAATTCTGGTTTAAAATCAGGCGTTGTCTTCGTGGGTCCCAGTCTTGTTGCGTTGTTCTGGGCTTCAATTTTCGGGCTTTTCAGTTGAGGACTGTTCGTCCGGTTCAGAGGTTTGTTTAGTACCTGGTTTATTTTGAAATCCTCCTTGTGTGTTTCACCGCCTGTGCCTGGTCAGGTCATCAGTCCAGCCTTGTTCCACGTGTCTCCTCACCCGACCCGGTTCTCTCAGTAGGCCACCTGTACGCTTGTCCTGGCGTTCCTGTCAGATCCTGTTTGTTGGTCTGCGTTTTACTTCTCATTGTTGAGTCAGTTTGCCTGTTTTCTCAGGTTTTTTTACCTGTCAAGTTCTTCTTTTCTGCCTGCTGACTTCGCTGTGTTTGGCCCAACCGCCACCACAACGCTCAACCTAACAACAGAAAATTGATGTCGGCGTCAGACGTTGTCCAGAAATTCCATCTGGGTGCCTGCGCGGACATCGGCCTTCTGTTTATCCTCTCATTTTACACCGCGCATCCCAAATAAGCGGAGGCTGACAGACGTCCTGGTCTCCGACCGACGGCAGCAGTAGTTGGTGCTGCCCGCATCGCCACGATCAAATACCAGCAGGGTATCTCGGGCTGTGTTAAAGCCGAGCGAAAAGAAGGAAAGTGCGCCATCTTCATAAAGTCGCACGGCCCAAATATTTCACAGAATTTATTGTGTCACTTTTCCTATCTTGGAGGAAATGTGCTTTCGCAGAGGAGGCGTCCACCTGAGAACCACGCAGTGACCCAACATGGCTGCTTTTCTCATCATCGTCCCACTGTCGCTGTTGAGAGAGGAGGAGTGTGACACGGGAGAGGAAAAGAGATTATCCAAAATGACTCTGCTTTTTTTAAATGGCCAACACACAAGCTCTCAATCCGGGGCAGCCTTTTTCTCTAAATCTCTTCATTCTTCCAGTCGTCCTCCGCTGGCGTTTCATCCTGAACTTTGATTTGCTCTGAACTCTTTTCATATCGAAGCGAAATGCATCCGTTAGTCTGAATAACAGCAACAATGTGAATGAGGTTGGAGGGTGAATTGCTGATAAACAACATATCTGGTGACGATACGAGAGCGCTCCATCATTGCCCACTGGACCAGAAGAAGCCCTCATGCTCTAAGATGTCGGTGAAGAACTTAAGGCGTCGATGCCGTTGCAGCGGTGCCATCGTTCTCAAAGTCTTTTATTTTATTTTATATTTTATCTGCAGACATGTTGCTTGGATGTAAATACGTGCAAAAAAATTACCGCAGAATGTTAACAACAACCTGGGCAACTTTCATGGAGCTTGCAGCGGCGGATCACAGGTCAAAAGACAAGATGTTCAAGTTTGGGCGCGCGTCGGATCACGGTGCCGATCCAGGATGTTCTCGCTTTCTTTAACACTGAACAACATTTTCATTTTGGCCCTCAGGCATATTTCTCTCAGACGTATTTCCAGCCATGTGGCGGCTTTAGTGGAGAGTTTGTCAGCGCAGTCGTCAAAGTTGCCTCTTTTGCTGACACTACGATTTGTGTTGCTGTTGCACTGAATTGCGTCATTCAAGGTTGAGTCAGAAAGTTGTCCATAAACTCAGAGAACATAATGACCTTTCTGACTCCACAAAAGTAGAAAATATTTCACGGAGACAATAATTATTTCGAGGCTGTAGGGTCTAGCGAGTGCAGCTGTATGTGCGACTGCCGTCTCTCCCCCGTAGTTTGAATGTTTCTGGGAACTTTGAGACGGTGACAGGGTCCTTGAACACTTGGCAACAGTCACATCCAGAGACTCTAAAACTTCATTTTAGTTTTTAGTTTCTTGTCTTTTTGTTTTAATGACTCCTGCATACACCACCTCTACTCTGCATCCTGCTGCAGGCCAACTTGAAACTGGAGCCAATTTGTGTTGTTGTTGTTTTCTTGTACACTGACACTTGGCTGGTGAGCATTTGTTCATATTTGCTGCAAAAAAAACAAAACAAAACAGATTAAACCTGAATTTCAGCTTTTCCCTTTAGCCTATACATTTTCCTCAATAAAAGCTCACTTCAGCACCTGTGCCTATGGAGGTAGCGTTCATGTTTACATCTATGAAAACTCCCTGCAGTCATCATTTGTGTGTGTGCGTGTGTGTGTGTGTGTGTGTGTGTGTGTGTGTGTGTGTGTGTGTGTGTGGCTGAATAACTTTTCATACCGCCACAAAGAAATGGCTGTTTATTTATTTCTTGTTACTTTTCCAATCTAGGAGGACTTGTGATAACAGCGAAGGCGACAAATTGGTTGGGACAATACAGGACAGCAGCATTGTGTCGTGGAGGCGGATGGCAGCAAGTCATCTTGCACAACGTTGCCCCCAATCTGACCTCATTTTCCCCTCTGTTGAAGTTTGTCTCTGCAGTCTTCTCGCCTCGGGGGTGGGGGGGCTTCCATATGAGTTTTTTTTTTCACCCGTGTTTTTAATTAAACGGCATTTTATTATTCGTGTGTCCAAATAGCTGAGGGATCAGCTCATCCCTCCATCCTCAGAAACAAACCCCAAAAACGTGGTTATTTTACCTTATCAGCTTAGAAGTTCAGTATTGTAGTTTTTGATGAATGACTTTGATAAATAAGTTCTATTTATGTGGAGCTCTTCCATCTTGGCGCCACTCAAAAGTGCTGTACAATGTACTCGCGCCTCTCTGGGATGTCCTGGAGAGCGAGTCGCTTCAGCACGCAGGAGCAGCAGCCTGGGCCGGCGGTCCCGGAAAAGTCATTTTGATTATTATCATCCGTGATGTCATTCTGTCTTTGAAAGCTCGTGACGGTTGGTGGGGGTTCTGTTTCTGGGGGGAATCGGCTGTTAAACTGAGATTGTTGCCTTGTGTCTCGTGCTAAGGACGCCAGAATGTCGTTGCAATCGGCTCGAGCAAGCGGACTTTACTTTTTTTGTCCTATGCAGAGGTGGAAGAAGTACACGCTCATTACCCAAGTGGAAGAGTATGAAGTAGTTAGGAGCGTTTCATCCACGTTAGGACTCGCGTCAACACGAAACCCGACGTCACATTCTTCACGACTCAGAGCTTGCTAACAAGTGAATATGGCGGTTGTCATCTTCGGGCTTCGTGACGTTTGGCGGAGGTCTTCTACTTCCTCATAGGTTTTGCTTATCCGCCATTTTTAACCTAACTCGTCCTGGGTTTCTTTTTCTTTTTTTTCCTATGATGTCTTTTTCCCAGGTTTTTGCCTTTTCAGCATCAAAACCGAAGTAACAAGCCTGTTTTTAAAACATCAGGAGGAAGAGAGAGTGTAGACATTCCTTCCTTCAAACGTAGGGAACAAAAGTAAAATCAACCCAGTAAAGGACAGATATCTGAAAATCTTCTTCAGTACAAAGTATTTGTATCCTGTGTCACATCCCGTTCGCCTTCACTTGGCTTGCTGTGAGGAAGGTGCAGCGCGAGCCTGCTCAGGCTCTCACCTCTTGGGCCTTTTTCAACATGCAGAACAGTGAATGGACGATTAGCATTTGTAGGACGACACATCTGACTTTTACAGAGAAACACTGGACTCGTGCCGATTACATCTTGAAACTGTACACTTGTTTTTAATAAAACCGAGTGGGAGGTCAGCTCAGCTGTGTTTGACACGTCAGAAAACGACTATTTTTTACGTTAAGCTGCGCGTCCTTGGTCTTCGCTGGTCGACCTCGAACCAAGAAGCCGATCCGGAGGTTATGAAATCTTGCCCTGCCGTTAACATCAGCAGTGTTTTTCTCAGCTGCTCAGCATACACAACCCCGTGTTGATGGGGTCAACTACAGGAACATGGATGCACATAGTTAGATCAAACAAATGATACAACACAGCGTTCACGCCAGTCGTCTCTCCACCTAATTTGCAAAGTGGTGATGGTCATTTTGAGTCCTGCGCTGTAACAAAAATCTAAAGTCAAATTTTATTGCATTTAGTGCACAATTGTAGCAAAAACCCTGCTTCACAAACGTAGCAGGTTTACAACCAAACTCTGCAAATACATTTAGTTTAGAGAGACGCAACATTCGCCCGAGCGGCGGCAGCGACGACGTCTTTAACAGGTCAAGTTGGCATTCATGTGGACGGCCGCGATGATGTCACGGATGTCTTCACATATTTTTCGATGCCACCTGGACCACCACAGTCTCGCTGATTCCACACGACAAAAATCAAAAGCTTTCATCGCATGAAGAAACTTCCAATCTCATCACCGCTTGAGTTTACCGCTGGACTCTCGTATTAAAGGAGTGGTTATGGTGGTTGGCAGTTTACCAGCACATCAGAACCGTCTGTCCGCTGCTGCATTCAGCGTGTGTGTTTAAAAGCATCATCAACAAATGTAAATGATTTTTTACCCAGTCCATTTTTAGCCAGGCCTACAGGGCCGTTGTGGGATCAAGTCTGTCGATTGCGTGTATCAGGAAATTATTCTCAGTGTGGGAAGACTGTCGGTCCACAAATTCAAAAGTCAATTTTTCTATTCTCCCACTTTCATGTGAGGGGGGAAAAAAAACAAATGCAATAGAGAGGCTGTGCTTCATACATGTTTTCGTGTGTGTGTGTGCGTGCGCTGAAGTGTTTAACTGCGTTCGCGCTGAGCCCCTCTGCCACTCCCGGAGCGGCGCCCTGACGCAGTCGCCGTCTGTCACGGTTCCTCTCAAACGCAGCTGAGCTCTTACTTGATGAGTCATTCAGTTACATGTTTTGCAATAAAAAGCCAGGGAGTCAGAAATGTAGAATGTGAAATCAAATCCAGCTCCGTGCCTCCTGTGTTGCTGTTTTATTTCATTTGGCTGTCAAGAGCTCCCATCTGTGTTGTGTACCGGCGTCACGGGTGTCACATTATCATCAATCTCCGAATTGAAACCTTCGTTTTGAGGGCAGCTGCCGACTCAGTTCTCCTCCACCTTCGATCAGCTGTTTCTGCTCTGGCAGAAGAACAGACGTGACAAAGATATACAATGGAAGGCATTCGGCAAAGGTTTCAACCCACACAAACGACAAATAAAACCACAAGTGTGCATTTTGTCTGCTAATGGCTCCTTTAGCCTCCCCGCTGGCTCTCTGTGTCAAACTCAGCCCTTCCCTGGGGGGCGGCTCTGGTAACCAAAGTTCTTAAATGGTTTTATTTAAAGTCGTCTGTCCTGTGCGTGCACCTGTAGGTGCAGACACTTTACACGCCTATAAAGGGCTTCTATTGGCAATGTGGCCCCCCTGGAGGAGGAACTTTGACCGGGGCTTTGTTGGTTTTGTGTTTCCTACCTGCCTGCGTCGCTGTCGCTCACACCATCACCGGACCGGCTCATCCTTCAGGTTTAATAGCTTCACTCTGAAACCGCTAACTGATGAGCAGATGCTAAATGGTTCTCAGAAGCAGTAAGTGAACATCTATATTCATTACGTGTGTGTGTGTGTGCGCCAGTATTGGCCCTCTGACAGGCAGCTCTGTGGTTGAAGAACTCCTCTGATCAAGTACAGACTCTCACATTAAAGAGCCAGACGCCTGTTGGCCCTGAAGTGAACCGACCTCTTGGACAAAGACAAACATCCAGCCGCCGTCAGCGTTGGGTCTGAATTATTTGGTGGTATTTTTGAGATTATAATCACTCTGGCTGCCTTCTCTGGGACTTGTTTGCATAATCCTGTTAAAATTGATTTAAAATTAAAAAAGGATATTGACAAGAGTGTTCAGTCTTCGTAGTGCAGCCGTCTGTTACTGAGTTTACCAGCACAGACGCCGTTAGCTCGGCTCCTCATGTTGCTTCTGGGCGTCTGTTGTGCGGGGGGTGGGGGTGGGGGATCCTGGGACCCTCCTGGTGAAGCTCCTCACCATCAGATGAAGAAGCTGTGTTTTCTGGAAAGCCTTCACTTTTGCTGCTGAAGGTGCCCAGCAGCAGCGGCGGCGGGGGCCCTGGTGGAGCCTGGGACGTGAGCAACAGTTGTCTGTAGTTGCTGTTGCAGCCAGGAGAGGGAGACAAAAGCGCTGCTCTGCGGCCATTTTAAGGGCCTCGACAACACTTTGCTTCACGTTTTACTGCTTCATATGAGAGAAGAAAGGTGATCATTTTCTTTATTACCTTCAATTACCGTCTAAATCCCACACCCACTGTTTTATGAACCGGAGTTGTGAGGTCATCGAGGTCATCCTGTCTCAGCCCCGCCGCATCAGACTGACGCCCCCCGACTTAAAACTCTCAGATTTAGTAAAAGATCTCAGCTTTGGCCCTGAAAAACTGATCCATGACAGTCAACTGTGCTGCACCGCGTCACTCGGAACAGCCCCGGTGTTCCTAACTAACTCTCAACCAGACAAAAGTTTCCCCTCCAACAGTTCATTTCAGAACGAACGAATCTGTGATAAATCACTGGGATCCACAACTTTGTCAAACCAAAGACTGCAGGCCAATTCTGGTAAGCTCCAGCTGGTGAACACAAAGGTGGGGTTTTATTTGTCTCATCTCTCTGGAGAACAGGATTACAGCAGGCAGGAACAGTAGAGGCTTCATTAATGGTGTATCTGTAAACTGGCCCCCGTATTAATCCAGATCTGGTTGCTCTTTTTGGTGTCGTGTGATACGAGAGGCTGAGGATTACTCATCTCCTGCTGCTCTGTTGGCTCCTGCCGCTTGACGGGGTGGCTGCGAACCCCTCAACCGATTCATCTTCATGCAGCGTGAATGTGGCTGCTGCTGATAAAGCCGAGATGCCGCGCTGGTGTTGTTCCCCTCGGTGGGAGAGGAGGAAGTTCAGACAAAAAGGGCGGGGGGGGGGGGGGAGTCGCATCGAGAGCCAGAGATGCTGCAGTCTCCGTGCCATCTCGGTTTCATCACCCACCTCACCGCCTTCTTTTTTTGTTTTCCCAGTCCCAGATTCTTCCTCTGCTCCCCCCTGCTGCCGTTGCCTCTCCTCCCATCCAGCATGACGCTCGTCCCACGAGGTGCACGTCAGGCAGTGGGTGGGAAGTTATCATCTTCTGATCTTGAAGACTCGAGATCTTGAAGTTTTAACCATGTTCTTTGAAACGGAGGAAGATGTGCCCAGAAAAACGGAACCAAAAATGTGTCAATCTAGACTTGTTGAGTCACTTTGAAGTGGACACCGCTGCGGGCGTCATGAGGACCCTTGGGTGCCCCTGGACCTCAACCCTCTTCCTATGAAAGATTATGAAAATAACAACAAGAGCTGAGTCGTGTGTGTGTGTGTGTGTGTGTGTGTGTGTGTGTTTTTGATCGTTGGCTTTGTAATGATATGATTTTGTTTTATGAGTATGTTTTGAAGTGTGTGGGGGGGGTGTGTGATTAGCAACAACAGGCTGTGGGGATTGAGATGTGGGAAGAAAGAGAGAGAGAGAAATGCAGCCAACAGGCATCGTATCTGTCACGCAGGGGATGGAAACACAAATCGCACTGCAGCCAAAAAAACACACACACACACACACACACACACAGTGTTGCATTGCTTTATTGCAGTCTCACCTCTGCTGAACCCTCTGAGCTGTGAAAAGAATGACAATTCATGATCTGTGACTTGTCGCATTGAATCTCTGAAGGACACCCACACCCACACACACACACACACACACACACACACACACTTCTCCTGAACATTATTTTCAAAACATGAACTGTAACAAAGATGCTGCCCAGCCACTTTTTATCCCAGGAGGAAGTCAAGCTGCCTCTCTAACCGTCGCTCACACCAATCCCTCGTTTGGCGGGATTCAATTTGCAGTTAGCACATTTTCCATTTGCAGTTAGTTGGCTAAATGTGAGGCTCCATCTGAGGAGCAGAGTGACGTTGATTGAAGTGCTTCATTACTTAACTTTGCCCTCAAGGAGCCAAAATTTGAAGTGAGAAGTTGGTCGAGGTGAGGAATCTGGCGATGAATGTTTGTCTTGAAATTATTAACAGTGACCTGAGTCCTTTCCTTTGAAAATGTGGCACTACATCACGGCTGTAAGAGGCATTCAGGATAATTAGTTTTCCTTCCTAAGTGGAATGACCCGTCACTCTTGTACTGGACTGTAACCGCACGCCACCACGCGCGTCTTGATACATTCATCTGAATCTGGATCAGTTACATGTAAAGGGGACATCCAGAGACCGAGGCTCATCCTCTGATGTGGCCCCTAGATCATCAAGTTAAAGCTGCGGTGGCGAACGTTATATAAACGCTGAAAATATGACGCAATATCCCAACTACAGCCTCCCCCCCCCCCCTGAAAATATTATTAAGGATTATGTGTAACATCCTATTTCCATAATTTCATGGCTGCTGATACGTGTACACGCAAGGCGTACGCGATGACACGATTTCACAGGTCGTTATGCTCCATCCCATGTTTCTGCACCTTCGACTTCTTGCCAGAAGAAAATCTGTGTGATGGGAAGGTTGCAAACTCTTTCACGGGTGTGTGTGTGTGTGTGGGGGGGGGGGGGGGTGGCTGTTGATTAAAAAAAACGCAGGAAATACTCGCTGGAATACCACAAGGTGAATTTAAAGGCTTTAGTGTGATTTGGAAACGAACAAAAGGCAGCAAACGTGGTTTTCCGGTGTGATTTGATCGACCTGCCGTGCACGGATTCTGGGTCGCTGCTGATTATTGTTGGCCGGTGTTCCCGTCTCCGATTCTGGCAGGTTTTTAAAGCGTCGTATTAACTCCACCCACCCAGCTGCTCCTTCACTGCGCAGATAAACGTCTGTTAACAAGCGCTCCCATACACGTGTGTCATTCCGTTGCATCTGTTTCATTTTATTTGTGTGTGTGTGTGTGTGTGTATTTTACCTTTCAACAGTTTGCAGATGTTAACTTTATTTATGACTTTGTTGCTCGTTGTGAGGTCCAAACTTAATATTCCCCTTGTATAGTTTCCAGTGAGTCATGAGTCCATTTCCTGGGAAATTGCTTCTCATCGTTGTTTCCCAAATTGAGATGTCCACAATTATATGAATGTGACAACTGTTTTGAGGGATTGGTTGCTGGCATGAAAACCTACCGCACATTATTTTGTAACTATTAAAGTTTCCAGCAGCGACGTTTGTGTGAATGTGCTCGTCGCTGGTGAAAGGATGCGACCGTCTTCCTAATCGCTCTCATAATCAGCGCCCTCATCATCACTTCCTCCAATGTTTTTCACAGTTTGTCAGCGGTAATGGATGCGGCTTTTCAATCGAAAATTACCCCGAACGTCGCCTGCCATCTGTCACTTTTGTCACATCTGTCTCATCATCATCATCGCCACCATCATAGAATAATGGAAAACTACTAAACGCAGTAGAATCGGTATTTAAAAAAAAAAAAGAGTTAAACTTAGTGAGTGTACAGCAGAACTGAATTTTCAACATCAGAAATTCCTTTTAATAACTTGAGAGTTGTGGTCAACCGAAGAAAACCTGACGGCGGGTGACGGGTGGCGGGTGGCGGACGCACAGGTGTCGTTTTTGCGAGTTTATCGGACGCAACCCTTCATCATCAGATTAGCAGTCGCCCTGCGTCGTGTAAACGGCGGCAGTGGATGGAGCAGGTGGGGGTGCCGCGTCCCAGCTGCTGGTTGCAGTGACGCGTGTCGCTACGCACGGAGGCTCCACGCACTGCGCGTGTGTGTCAATTAAATATTTGTCAGTCATGCAGTTTTTAAGGTGGAACAGTCGTTTTGCTGTCTTGGTTTCAGTTCTCGTATTATATTTGTTGTATGTTCTTTTTATTTGGGACCTTTTTCAGTTCAGGTAAATTTATTAGCGCTAAATCACAACAACAGTTCTCCAGTGACTCCTTTCGGACGGAGCGGGTCTGGAATCGCACCCATGGCTCCACCAGCAGCGAACGCTTGGTGACCGTGGCAACAAAAACCTGCCCTCCAACTGGAACCAAAGGTTCTGTCATAACTAAAGTCTAGTCGGAGTCAGGCTGCTCAGCATCCCATGGCACAAATCAATCCTGCTATTGAGCAGTGTTTTCCTGGAGGTGCAGCAGACGGGGATCACGAGGGTGGGTCCAGGTTCTTATTACATTTTGACGCTGCCCCTTAAAACCCCATCTGTGGCTGCGGGGATGGAGGAGATCAGCGGGGCACAGCTGAGAGGAGGCAGGAGGCTGAAAAACAATCTGTGTCTGAGTTGGTGCTGCTCGCCGTCTGGGGATCAGGTTCGGCGGCGTGCTGCTTCATGAAATACATTGTTTGGATGAGGAGTGGGGTCACATTTGTGTTGACGGGAACTTTTCAAACTGCGGGATGATTTTCTGACTGTGACTCCATTAGATACTGAAACGCTCCAACTCAAACAATAAAATATAAAAAGGTGGTTTTGTATTTGCAGGAAAGACAAAATGACGTCTTTGCCTCCAAACCCACACTGTAAACAACTGTCCCGTAAATTAACAGTAAAATACTGGCAGCAGGGGTTCCAGTATTTTACTGTTAATTTTACGGTTGGCTTACTGTTATATACTTTACAGTATATTACTGTAATAATACCAGCAGTAATGTACTGTAATTACTGTACTGAATTACAGTGCATTACTGTTTTTTCTTGATTTTTACAGTCGACTACTGGCAGCAGGTTTCCAGTATATTCCCGTTTTTATGCAGTTTGCTCACTGTAAGCTTAATTTGCAGTTTATTACTCTTCTATATTAAAACGTCATAAATTGCTGGCTTTACAGTGGTAGCCACAATATTTCTTTTTATGTCACCAACAAAACTTCACCATAATTGCAAAGAAAATACAATTAAGTCATGTTTGTAAAAATAGCATATGACTATAAGTCAGTTAATTTAAATGCAGCAGTAAAAAAAAAAAAAAAAAATCTACGGAAAAGAAGAGACTTGAAAATATCTTGCCAGCAACATTTATGAAACCCAGCATTTATGTCAAACATATGTTAACATTTTAAAACTTATTAAAACATCAAAAGTCCTCCAAGAACAGAACAGTCATCATAAACAACATTTTTTCTGCAGTGCTAAATACCCACATTTTTGCAGAAGAAAGGCGAAAATCCCTATGAAGTCCCACTTGAAGTCCATGAGTTTTTTTCAGGAGAGTGGACACATGGCAGTTGACCGTGGTGGACTTCTTCTGAAGGACTCTCCCTGTCCTCTTGGAGATCGTCTTGCCCTGGCTGGCCTCGGTTGATCCCGATGAAGCGCCTGTAAAAAACCACAGTGGTCTGAGATGAGAGGTCATAGTCTGCTGCTATCTGTAACAGGGAAGGAACCCTTATTACTGTCCTTGATAACACCTGGGTTTAGCCTGCAATCTCATGTAAAAATGCTGTGAAAAAGGTCTGGTGGACAACAAAAACCTTACCTTTGAAGGAACTCAAGCGTGCAGGCGGCCTCCTCTTGGTACTGCAGGTTGAAGATGCAGTAAATTGCGAACAGAGCAGCTGGTCACTGCATGTCAGTACTTCGTTAACTTGTGACCCAAAAGTTTTAAAGGGTTTAAACTTGCTCTTCTAAATTTTGCCTGTTGATGTTAGCTGCTGTTAGCTGTTCCCACTAAAGGTATCCATTCATGTGATGCACAGAAACATAGGAAAAACTCCAAAACCCCCAAAATAGAAGCACAATTATGTTTCTAGCTGCTCACCAACCAAAAAACGAACAGAAAAAGAATACGGCCAATTCAATTGAACTGTTCAGAAATTTGTCCTTACCTACAAAATGGTGGTAGCAAGTTGCTAAACAATACTGCTGTACTTTCCTTCAAGCTTACCGATCACTCACAGTTTAGGATGTTCAATAGAAGTACGTTTTAATAATAATTAATTCACCTTACCGATTGTATGGTGACAGAGGATTCTCAAGTGTACCCACCAGAAGAGTCCAGAAATGGCTTCTCGGCATGTGCCTCCTGGAATACTGTCCTGTACCGTATTTGTACCGTTTATTCAAACATCACCCCCTAAATGCAATGCTATTAACGGTATGTTACAGTGTTATATTGGAAACAGTAAAGTGCCCAGAAATATTGCCCAGAATGCATTGTTTTCTACAGTAGCATCCTGTTTTGAGTGAAAACAGGATGCTACTGTCAGAATTTGACCGTGTTCCTACAGCATTTTGTTACAGTGCAGGCCCTCTTCAGGAATGGTGCTCACCACCAAACGACCGGAGACACAGCAAATCCCAAGTTGAACAATGAATCCTTTCCTACTAAAAGCGAACGCGGCAAACGCCAACAGAGCGGTGAGTTTTCTGCGGCCGAGCCAGCCCACAAGCAGGTGGCCCAACCTCAAGGCCGCATGCTACTGTCAGGCTTCCTCTGATCAATATTGAGTCTAGCACTTTCAGAACACACCAAATTTGATAATGCACATTAGTCATTTTAAACCTGTATTGGAAAAAAAATGATTTTTTACCACTAGGGGGCAGGAAACAACCAAAACTGCCGACCTACGTGCGATCAAGTTTGACCTGCCAACTTCCCCACCTTTACTCCTTCTCCTTCCACCACCAGTTTAAAAAAAACAGTGAAACAATGATCACAAGTGTGAACTCGACAGCACAAACTCTTTCTTTTTTTTTGAACTCACGCTGAACCATTTTGTACCTGCTGTGTTTCCGCTTTTATATAAAGGACTGAGATAAAGTTCTGACTGCTAGATTGAGTGTCTGCATCAAACCGCTCCATCCTCACAACCTTAAAGACTCCCGTGGCTTCCTGGAATCCAGTGGCTGACAGTCAAGTTATGCTTTCATTATATTTAGTCCTGAGGTAATGCAACAATTCCCTTGAATGTCTGAGGATTCCAGGCTGAATAAATGGCAGTGTCTGGCTTACAGGATAAGGCAATCAGTTTCTTATTTTTCTGGGTTCACAAAACAACAAAAGATTTAGCCGAATCTGCTGAAATCCAAGTCAAACGATGCCGCAGGAGTTTATGTGCCAGAGAGACAAAATTAAGAAGTCTGCAGGTCTGACGGCGTGCGCCTCCCAGTCACGAGCGAATCACTTTTCTTCCTCTCTTGTTCTGAACGTACTAAAAACACAACAACATGGATATTTATGATAAATACCCAGGGAAACTTCTCTAAAGCTATTGTTGAGCTAACTGCAAAGGCTGTTGCTGTCCCAAAAAAAAAAAAACCAAAAAAAACCCACGTCAAGACACAACTGGAGGAAAGACTCGGGACTTTGAGTCTGACAGACGCGTCATTTCTTCAGGCACAATAGCGCTTTTCTTGCTGATTTGGCGTTCAGTTTGAAGGAGCAGCCAAGTGATTATTTTTAGGCAGATGATGAGATCTTGTTTGCCCACTAGACATCTCAATTTAATACTGAAGTTGTTTTAATCTCGGACTGAAGAAATGTGCTTTTCAGTTTAACTTGCATCCAAATTTGTAATCCAGTACATCTTTTTTTTATTTATTTATTTATATATTTTGCAAGTCAGCGCTCCAGTCAGTGTCAGTGGGGACTGGAAAAGGAAAAATATGTCCCTAAAACAACACTCACTCCAGAGTTTTTGTTGTTGTTTTTACCTTTTTTTTTTTTTTTAAAAAGGAAGTATCAGCTATCGAGAATCTTTGGTTCGTCTGTCTGACCAGCTGTTCAATGCTGGCATCGCCTCCGATTTTTGTCGTCTTCATGCAGCGATACCAGCTGGCCTGAAAGAACAATTATAATTTGCTAAACTGAAAGTGATTCCTCATGAAATCTCAGATTCTCTCAGACTTTTCTTCTGGTTTTTTTGCAGCCATGCAGAACATTGCCTGTACCACCATCTTCTGCTGAGAACGTGGGTGTTAGCATTGCCTGTTTTTGTTTTGTTTTTAGCTCCAAACCAGCCAATGGTTTTACAAAATTTCCAGCGTTCACTTAAAGTGTCAGTCACCTCAGTGGCTACGCAAGCGCGTGACTGAGCGCGTGAGGCCGCCCTCAACAGCCCCGGCTGCATCCACCTGAACAGCTTCAGCAGGAATTCTCATTTGAATTCACCCACTAACGCTGGAACACATTGTTTCAAATGTGACCGGACGTTTCACCGCCTGCAGTTATTTTTGTCTTTGCTGAAAAACAGAAACAGGGCAGAGAGAGGAGAGGGAAGAAGTTATCAGTGGGTGGATTTAATGTGGAGGGAGCTTTCAGTACAGTGGCAAATATGAGAATACATCCAGTGTTACAGCTGACTGTTGGCCATTTAGCTGCTGTGCTCCAGAGCCGTGAGGCTTTTGTCATTTTTATCTTTATTTTTATGAATATGCATGCATGTCTGTGTCTTACACAAACAAAAAACTACAAGCAACAGAGGATATAATGATTTAAATTGTCACCTCTTCTAATTTATTTCATAATCAGCCGCATATTTTGCATTTTATCACTTTCCCTCTACTGGATCATCTGAGCTTCTTTGCATGTGAAGTGACATAAATGTGGGTGAAAATGAGCAGACAGTAAAATTCTCTGGATATTTTGGGACGAAATAAAAAGTAGAATGAGATGAACTATAAACTTAATGAGACAGATAATGTTTATTGTATATATTTTGGATCGCCGTTCTCGAGGCAAAAAGTCCATTTTTCTTTTATTTATGGCCGATTGAATCCCACCGGACCAGTTTTTTTTTTTTTTATGTAACATTACATAGACCGCTGTCCTGCCTCTCACCCTCCTCTCACAGAAAAGTTTTACTACATCGAAGAGTTGTGCAGGATCACCACCGATGAGCCTCTCCGGTGTAGCCTACATTATTCCGAGCGTGTAAATATTCACCTTCCTCTCATGGAGTGATCCTCGTTCCAGACTTCCTCTGTCTTTGCAGCGTTTTACCCCACTTTGAATCGATTTCACGCACCTCTCCACGCTGCCTGACCCTGTTGTAAACCTGTGAGTCAGCCTGTTGCCCTTTATGGATCCGATTTTTTTCCCTCTTCATAAGCATGTGCAGTGCAGCTCTGCAAGCTGCCAACCTCTCTGCACCGGTGCCTCCCAGGCATATTCCTGCACATTTATCATACTTGTCAGATAAAGTGACTCTGATTTAGATCTCTCCCGTTTTCTCTCTGAGCTTTTCATGTGGAAATGGCTCATTCTCCTCCACCCTACCCCGTCTTCTACACAAAAAGGGATGCATTTATCTCTGGGTGGCCAAGCTTTTGCTCCCCTTATTGCCTCTTGTCAGCTGTTTTCTCTTTGTACACGCTAACTCCATCTGACCTGCTTATCCAGCACTATCCAGAGTCGCCGTGGCTCAGGAGCAAACGGTTCCTGGCCCCACTGAAATCCATCATGCCACCTGGGCTCCTTATCTCATGGAGAGGGGGATAGACAGGAAAGTTGGGGATAGCAGGAAGGGAGAGATGAAGTCAAAGAAGCAGCTTAGGAGCTGTGACGGCTCGGATAAGGCACAGATGCAACAGTCTGGGAAGACGTGACGCAGATAAGACAGATGAAAAGCTACAGGCTGCACAGGGCGAGTAAACAGCAGCAGGTTGGTTGAAAGGGAGCTCGCTAACGGCAACAACAGAGAGAGAAAAGAGCGACGGCGAAGGAACAATACTGTTCAGAGAAAAAGAGAAATTCTGGAAACTGTAAAGCACCAAACACGTTTGACTATAGTGACTATGCAGAGGCAAGAGCTGAACCTGCTGCCATGAGGCTTTTACTTAGTGTACTCAAACCTTACGCTGATAGTATACTTCCTCCAAGAAGTACTGAAGAGGTACAAATACAAGTACTATAGTACAATGATCTTAGTGTGCTACTGTATGTGAAGATGTACTTGAACTTTATTTTAACTTAAGCTGGCGCAAATCGATGCGACGCGGCGAGCAGCCAGCGTCTCGGTTGCGTGCGTCCGTAAAGGGGCGCTAACTGTTGGTGCATTTTTCTCTCTACGACTGCAGAATCCAGTATTAATAAATTCCATCTGGAGGGGAAAGAGTGATGATGGGCGGATTTGATGCTGAGCCCAAACAACACCTATGATTGATTTACAGACTAATTACAACCAATTAGCACCATGTGCCTGAACCTGTACCCAGAGAATGCATTATGCAACGCATTCGACTTGATTGGTCATGCCCCAGAGGCTCTTTCAAAATGGATTAATTCAAGAAAAGATTTGTTTTTCACAAAAACAACAACAACAAAAAGTTGTGAGATGTGAATGTCAGCCTCTGAATCCAAGACTCGCTGCAAGAACGCTCACGGAAAAGAAATGTTACCTCAGAAATAAATCAAGTGGCAACCGCTGGTGTAGTTCCTCCGAAAATGATTTAACAGAACATAATGACAACTTCTGGGGTACAAGATTGAAGGTAACAATCAATTTCACCTTTCATATAAATGATTGTGGCACTTTTTATTCTTTTATGCTTTTTAATAACGTCAACCTGAGAGTCTTATTGTTGGTGTGGGAGGGAGGGAGAGAGAGAGAGAGAGAGAGAGAGAGGGAGAGGGAGACAGCAGAGGGAGCTTCACTCAACAAACGCTCACTCTTCATTTTTTGTCCCTCTTTCCTGTCAGGCACCTTGTTAGCGTTGTAATGCTGTCTACAACACAGTGGCAACACACACACACACACACACACACACACACACACACACACACACACACACACAGGGCTATATTGTAAATGCGTGAACACACCAGTGAATGGATGGAAGGTTAGTGTGGTTAAACGTCTTTGTCTAAAGCACACAGGTTTCTTTAGTGTAAAAAAAACAAACTATAATGTAGAGATGACGGATTTGTGTGTGTGTGTGTGTGTGTGTGTGTGTGTGTGTTTGCACAACTTGTAATATAAATCAGGGATCTGCCAGCCTCACACACACACTGACACTCACAATACAGGTGTTAATGCAACATTATGCATTCGCCAGCCCTTTCATCTCTCCCTTCCTACTTTACATTCTCAAAATGCGTCTCTCTCCAAAACTGTCCTCACATTTCAAGTCTGGTCTCGATTGAAAATGTCCTAAATTGTCTTATATGGCCTCTCGTTCTGAATGTGCATCTTCACAAATCATTTTCTACAATGTTATCACTGTGCAATATTTCCTTGTATGCTCTCTCTCTCTGAAATTATCCTCACCTTTCTGAAATGTTGCCGCAAACATCGCTGAACTGTCCTTATTTTTCTGAAAATGCCTTCACTTTGTTCAAATATCCTCCATTTCTAAACTCATCTCTGCTTTCCAAAAGGCCACCGGCTTTGTGAATTATTTGAAAAAATTACTTCGCATTCAAGAACGTCCTCGCTCTGAAGGTCTAAAACTCAAGATTGGTTCTAACAAAAACTAGATATTCAATACTGTGCACACGCACACACGCACACACACACACGCACACACACACACACACACACACACACACACACACACACAGGAAGGACAGACTGTGATGATGGAGCTAACAACACATGCTTGTCCATACGAATAAGAAAATACTTGCACTGAATGCTTGACGGCGCTTCTTGCGGCGGCGACACACACTCGGCGATACACACTCATTCTCTCACACATACATGCATGTCTGATTTATCTGATGCGCGTATGCACACACACACACACACACACGCACACCTCAGCTCTCACAGTCATTTAAGTTCCCAGCAGCTCTGATCAGATTTCTGAGTCATCCAAGTGCGATGATACAGGCGAGCTGCTGCACCACAATACACAGAGCTCACGCCGCTTTTGCTCAGTGCGCGCGCACGCGTGTGTGTGTGTGTGTGTGTGTGTGTGTGTGTGTGTGTGTGTGTATATATGTGTTTGGTTTCCATCTGGGAGCAAAAGGAAGCATTAGCTGTTTAACAGAGCATCAGGGTCAAATCGCTGTGCTGCTCTTGAACTTTACAATCTGCTTGCTTTGTTTCCACGGATATTTCGGTTAACAAGATTTTGCCCATTTAAGAACCAAAACATTCTGACGTGTTAAATCACTCCGTTCATTTACACGGCATTGGAATGAGTCCAAACTAGACTTTTGAAACTCGCTAACTGACTGAAATTGTTGGTTTTCTCAAAGTGGGATTAACACTCACACACCGTTGGGATTTTAATTACTGTCACACAGGTCAAACTGTGAACAGCCAGGAGAGGTGTCATCATGGCGGACGTATGAAAACGAGGTATTTCCTGACAAGACAAGACAGACGAGTGGTCAGTTTGTACGCGTTCCTGCAGCAGCCGCTTGGACTCGGTTCTGTTGTTGTGTCAGTGTCTGTAGGTGCTGCTGTCGACTGGCTATCTAATCAAGGTTTGAAAAAAATCAGTGGTTTAAAAACCTACATTTAAATAGAAAGTGAACACAGCTTTGAAAAGGTGCGTCTTCCAGTAAAGTCATGAGAAGTTGGAGTTTTCGCTAAGATCCATTGGCATTTTAACTTTCTCAACCCTGAATACAACGAATGGATCTCAACATGTGGTTTGACTTGAGAAGAAGAACTCATAAAAACATGAGCATGACTTGACCAGCCGACCAGCTGCATCGCTGGAGGCTCCTTCAGCCGGCACCCTCCCACTCTACTTGTTGACTTCTCGCTATAAATAAAGTGTTTTGTTCCGGGCAGTGGATGGAAACCTGGGGACATTGCCAAGGGTCAGCAGAGTCGCTGGCACCGCATTCAGAGGATGTTGTTACCAGGCTTTCAGCACAAATTATTGTTCCAACATTCCTCTAAACACCAAGTGTGGCAGTGGGTGTGATGTTTGACATCCTGCTCTGACAGAAGTCCAAGAGTGAAGAAGCTTAATAAACCCCAAGTGGCTCGTTTCTGTCCCCCAAAAACAGGCTCAGGCACAAAAAGTCCAACAGTATCTTCACAAAATGTTGACTGTACCAGTGAGAGAGGGATTCACATTTAAAAGGTGATTCCATCTCAGCTGCCCAGCAGGCCGCTAACAAAGCATTTAGCATATATGACTTGCTTCAAAAATAAGAGGCCAGTTAGTCTTAGTGTGACTAAATCATTCGTGCGCTGTAAATTATCTGTAGCATGTTAAGAAGCCCAAATAGAACCCCCTTAGCCAGTGACAGCGGCCAAGGTCAGAGATGTGAGAGTTCCTGTCAGGAAATCCAGCACATTGGCACCAGCTTCATCACCTCTGCTGCCCAGAGTCCGCCGGTGCCTTCAGCGGGGACTCTGTGTCCAGCAGCAAATGTGACCTTGAATGCCGGTGTCTTGCATGATCATCCAGCAGGCTTCAAACCTCGGCCAAGTTTGACGTGGTAGCTTCAGATTTCATCTGCTGTGTGTTGGGGCCTGAAGCTACAACTGTAAACACACACACACACACACACACACACACACACTGTGTTGTTCTCATCTTTTATGCCATTTTTAGAAAATGCGAGTGGCGCTGAAGTTGAAAACCTTGGAAAGGTTGCACTTTCCTGCAGCAGTAATTGTGATCAGGAACTTGGTGGCTTATATAAACCTTAATGTTCCCTCCTAGATGCCGCTGGTGTGAGATACAGGTGAAGGCTCCCTGTCGGCCATTGACTGGCTAAAACTGGTAGTTTAAGGGGGCGGCAGGGCTTGGAGGTAGCATGAGTCTAGCAAATGAAGTGTCGCTGGTTCGATCCTTGCTTCCCCCGGTGACCATGTCCAAGTGTCCTTGAGCAAGATACTGAGCCCTAGTTGCTCCAGATGGTCCTGCGACGGACTGGTGACCTGTCCAGGGTGAACCCCACCTCTCGCTCAATGTAAGCTGGGACAGGCTCCACCCCCACCACCTTAACAGATAGATATAGAAAATGGATGATAACGGACGATGCACTCGAGAGTCTGTAAATGGATATTTTAGGAGGGTTTTGCTGTTGTTCGTAGTTGATGGCTATGGGGTTAGCTTCAAGCTAAAAATATGTATGGTCGGCTTTTTCCACACTCCGGACTTACAAAGAAGTGATGCAGCGGTGAAAAATGTCTTTGTGAGCACAAGATGCCCATTTGTGAGTACTTGAAAGATCAAATGTACTCAGGTGAAGTATCACTTGAGGTTTACATTCAAAAAAGGTTAAAATACAAGTGCAAGGTATCAAGTACCACTCAAAAGTAGCTAAAGTTTTCATTCTGTCTCCTGAGATCCCGTCAGACTGACCTCAGAGCAGTCCGCCTTGAAGGCTTTATCGATGTCTCTTCCCTACAAATCTGTGCAGCATCTCTCTCTGAGCAGCTGGAATAAATAAATGTAGAACTCCAGAGAAAAGTGAATATATATATATAAATGCAAGTTTATATATACTTTTGAAAAGTTACCATCAAATAAACACCGCTCCAACTCGTAACTCCACTGCTGTAACTTTGGCTTGATTGCAGTGGGGAACTTGGGTTGTCGTTGTGCTACAGGCCTGATGATGTAACTCCTCACGGTAAAAAACGTTACTATAAACACGACAGTACGAGGAAGTTTAAAACAAACACATTTGGGAGAAAACTTCAGCCAGATGTAATTTGGCGCCCCAGCTTGAGGAATAAGTGTGGGTCGGGGGCCAGGAATGCATCAAACAGAAATGTGTGTGTGTGTGTGTGTGTGTGTGTGTGTGTGTGTGTGTGTGTGTGTGTGTGTGTGTGTGTGTCAGCCAACGCTACCGTTTGACCACAATGCTGCAGCACTAAGTGTTCTCAACCACAGAGGACTGAGGACATGTGAAGCCTCATTAGGAAGGCAATGATGGTTGAGCGAGAGCAGTACACACACACACACACACACACACACACACACACACACACACACACACACACACACACACAAACTTATCCTACATCGTGAGGACTCCTGATGGTGGTTACCCATGGGGGACACCTCTTCCTAAGTATAATTTGTTTTAGTTTCTTTTATGCTTTTACAACTCCAGAGACCTCTAGAGAGGCTGCGCCACTTGTGCCTCATCACAAACCACCACCAGGTGGCACTGTTGGAGGCATATTTCCATGCACCAACGGCGAACAGCTGATTCATGAAGCACTTTATTTCAAAAGCAGACTGTCGTTTTTTTGTTGTTTTTTTTTAAATCTGCGTTTCCATCACATTTTTATCGGTGCATGTTGGACTCCACTGTCCACACAAACGCTTCACCTCACCAGTTACGTGCACAGCTCCCAACAAGCCTGTATGACATCTACCAGTATAAAACCTACTGTACCTGATAATTATGGTTCCATAACTATAAATAAAGCTCCTGTTAATATTTACACCACTATCACTACTTACCATTTGACTTGTAAAACAGCAACTTCAGGCGTCGGTGTTCCCGACTGAGAGTTAATTATTACAGAATCTAAGTTGACGGAACTCTGCATCTTTATTTTTGATATAAAAAAATGCTCTCAGTACTTCTGTATTCCATTGTAATAAATGTAATGATGTATGTTTTACAGAGAGGGGAAAAAATAATTAAAATTGCTGCTGAGAAGCACGAAATAAATGGTCGCTGTGTTACATTTTAAAATATTTATTCTGCTGAAAACCTTGAGCACAACAGGAATGGAAGAGAATGCATTCTCTTGCAAATTAGTTGTTGAATAAAACAAAGTTTAAAAAAAACAAACTCACAGTCATCAACAAACTACTTAGGAAGTCATTATCCAAAATGAGAATTGCCTCCAAAATGACGGTAAGAGCTTCTACAGAAGTCTTATTTCCACACATGGGAGTGATGCGTCTCCTCTGAAATGAGAAAATTATGTTAAATCTAAAGGTACGCTGTCAATAGAGTCAGTAAACACATCACCAGGCCATCTGCTGCAGGGTGCACAGACCCTTTGAGGGCCAACACTGATGAACGGAGGCTTCATTACGTTCTCCACAAAGCCTCATTGTTGCTGCAACTACAGGGTGTTCCAGACAGGAGATCTAAAATGGCGCTACAGTTACCAGTTTTGAAACACAGAGGCTGCCTCCTTCACCATCTGCTATTAATGCCATCAGTCTAGGATTACGTGAACTATGATACGCAGAGGAACTTATATTTCTTAAAAGCTGAAGAGACATTTGAAAAAAATGAGCAGCTGCAACTGGAAACTACACAGCTCATGCCTGTTTATGTTTGTGTGGTTAAAAAAGCGACGGGGGTGTGTGTGTGTGTGTGTGTGTGTGGGGGGGGGTTCTGATGGAGAGAGTCACAACCTTCGCCCACATTCTTGGAGGTCTCCTGTGACACTGCCAGCCTCCACATCACACAGTCTTTGCCATTGTAGCATGACTGCAGGAAGTTTCTGCCCAGAACGCTGTGATCCACAGGGTGATACAGCCTTTTATAGCCAGCCTGTCCTGTTCGCCGGCGCAGGAAATGCCTCGGTGATTAACTGGCCTTCCTGAGTGGCTGCGTGATTGCCTGTCTGTTACGTCGGCTGAAGGTTTGTCTGTCGTAATTCCGGCTCGCTTGTCTTCTTGCTCCTGGTTGGACTTGGTTAATTCAGCCTCAGTCAGCTTTCACGATAAGTAGGAGCTGCAGGAGGCTGATGGGTTCGCAGGAAAACGCCGGCCAAACAAACACTTCTCTTGAGTTTACTGACACTAAATTAATAAACGGCTCTTTATCTCAACAGAAGCTGCTGGACTCCATAGGTCCTCCCTGGAGCTCGTCAATAAGCACTGACGCTAAAGACACTGACGTCACATCTGCAGTATTTTACATTTTTATTCAGTATGTTTGCAGTCCTTTAATATTACATGATTTGCATATGCAAAATAAAACACTGTGAGTCACTCGTGAAATGTTCATACTCACACTTAGTTTTTTTTCAAAACTATAGGACTTTTAGCCCTCAGTTTTGTCTTACAGACGGGAAGTAAAGGCAGATGGCTATTTTTCACCTCCTTGCTCCTGACATCCATTGTGTTCCTCTTGTGCACAATCGTCCAGACTCGCAAAGAATCTACAGGAAGTCAAATAGATTGAGAAGATAAACAAACACGCTGGAAGAACAAGTTTGAGCTTAAGAACATTTCATGAAGACTTGGTCACATTTTGTCACTTTCACATCGCAGGTTGTTTTTTTTGTCTTGTTGCCATTTTACTTATTCAAGGTAGCGTAAAGTGATGAAGGACTGGCAGTAAAAACGCCCAAACATTGACGTATACACAGATGATGAAAAGGCTCCTGATGGTCTCCAGTAGCAGGGTTTGTGACTCAGCGCACAGGAGGACTTACAGATGTTCAGGTTACAGCAGATTTGACTGATGTTTAATGCCTGAGGTCATTTCTTCTATTTTTGAGGATTCGGCCCGGATGCAGGACCATTCGGGGTTGTTGGCACAAACCTGAACAAGCAGCACCGAGAAACCACAAGTGTTATACTCAAAATAACATACCAATATGTCACAAACTTTAGGCCTTGACTCCGCCCCCGATGTCTGTCACCAAAACCGACCATCATTTCGGAAGCCAGGCCACAGCGGTTCGATCACATGATCAAAATGAAAGACTCCAACAAGCAGAACACAAAATGAAGTGTGAAGTGTCCCTTCAACTGATAGGCCACTGATATTTGATCGATACTGACATTTCTTTACTTCAGCAAAATCTGTGTGAAAACGCTGTCGACGCCACTCCGAACTTGCATTGCAGCGGCAGACAACTACAGATGAGGTTAGCTGCCGATAAACAAATTTGCCTACATTTTGGAGAATGACTGGAGAGTGAAATTTATAACCGTGGGCAGCGCCGAAAACATAAATCTCACATGAAAGCCAATATTAATGCGATGGTGTCTCCCTTCTTCTCTCTTTCTTCTCCGTTTTAAAACTTAATTTGCCTTCGCATTCAACTCCCTATTTCCAATTATTCTGGCAGGGCTGACTTGGTCCCCTCATGAGGCCCATAAACCTCAGACAGGAACAATGACTGATAACACAGGAACAAGAAAAAAATTAAGCTGAGTCATTATTGGTGATCCATAATCCACTTTCAGGCAGCAAATGTTTAATTTAAACCTTCTGCAGCTGCACTATATCTCTTGCTGTTTTGGGTCTGTGTGTGTGTGTGTGTGGGGGGGGGGGTTCAGGGAGGTGTGTTAATGGAGGGAGTGGAGAGGCAGGTCCCACTTGGCCACCTGCCCAGGACACGACTTTGCTTTTGGGTTTCCTGAATGCCGACTGGAGAACACACAGACACGTCTACCACTTGTAGCCTCTCGACGGCTTTTTATTGTTTGTTATTCACCATAATTCCAGAACAATTGCACCGAATCCGAAGACGTGTCCCCATGATGGTCTGAGCGAGACCTCTTTGGTCACATCAGGATACAAGTGATAGACGTGTTTGTGGAAAGCTTCAGCAGCCATTTCAGTCAGGACCACTTCCACCAAGACCAGAGCTGGATTGTGGTGGTTTCGGCTCCATTGTGGGATGCAAACGCCCCACAGGGTACAGTGGCGTGAGCTGATACAGCAGAGTTTGTGGCCTGACTGAATAAACCGCTACGTATCGACTGATTGCAAATGGGAGAACCGCTGCATCCATTCCACTCTCCGCAACGCACGGATCCATCCACCACTCGCCCGACCCGGTGCCGTCAGCATCAGCGTAGATGCACGAGGAACGAAGACGCGTGTGTGACAAACTCGAGGGTGCTCGTGTTTCTCTCTTACACTGATTCTCCACCCTGAGATGTCTTTTTGTGCTTAGTCTCTCGGAATCACAAGTCTCCCCCTAAACAAAGACTGATAAGAGCAACCAAAATGTTCAATGGAGTCGTAACAGCGCACTCCTTTTTATCTCAATTGCCGCGGTGAGTCAATAGCAGAGCTTTTGGGACCGTAATCCCTCTGACATTTGGTAATGTCAGACTTAATGATATGGACTCTAGCACACTGCTAATGGATCAATGGAGTTGCTAAATCAGACCTTTGAAAAGTTCACATCTCTTGAATGGACGAGATAATACCTGAAAAAGTAAACATAATGTTACAGTGGCGTGTGATTAGATTCACACCTTCACTGTCACTTCTGTGGGAGACGGGCGGGTCGATGTGTGTGTTTCACCTCTCTAACACGGAACTCCACACACATTTGCGGTGTAAACCGCTTGAAAAGACCCTGGAAGTTACACTGCTGTTATTATTCTGGCACTGGTATGTCTGTGGATGGATATTTTTTTATCCTAAAATGTTGTATAAATATCAGTAATGTCAGCAGGTCCCGTAGTTTGAGGGGCAGGTCCACGAGTTATGTGATGTCACAAAACCTCCTCGATTGTTATTGTGGCTTTAATGTCAGACCCTCATAGACCCCTTAGACCTGGTCTTCACACCCGGCACAGTGCTCCCTCAGGGTAGCAGCTTCGTGAACGCTGAGTTCAATAGCAAACGCTGGTTGACATGCAGAGATTCGTTGCATTGATTGTAAGATTCGTTTTACAAATGTGTGATAAACAAGCATTTAGTGTATCAGAGATTAACAGAGATGAGGATTAATTTCTCCTTGAACCTTTCCCAACAGGATCAATCTAAAGGAGTTCTAACGTGTGAATTATTAATCCTCTGGCACTAATTTTTGAAACCTGTACCTGCCAGTACTTTTAATTTCATTTAAATAAGAAGTAGTGACAGAAACTCGGGTCCTACCACCCACTGGAGTTGGCATCAGCACAGTGACAAAGACCTCTACCGAGTGTGGAGTGAAGTTGTTTGTTGCATCACGAGGAATCGGGGACTTTCGGGTTAGTTTTTGTTCAACTGATGGATGTAAAACCGTAAATCTCCACCCACCATTCCCAGTTTGCAGCCCAGCCAAACTCCCAATCACAATCAGAGGATTTGGATTAAGTTTGTCCTTGTTTAGCTTCTCCGTGCCGTGCAGGTTAACGGTCATTTTTAATGGTACATTCAAGCAAACACACTCACAGGCAGGGACTTCTGGCTCTACACTCAAAAATACTAGCGATACTCACACGAGTACTCTGTATATACCAGTGATACTTACTCACACGAGTACTCTGTATATACCAGAGATAGTTACTCACACGAGTACTCTGTATATACCAGTGACACTTACTCAGACGAGTACTCTGTATATACCAGTGACACTTACTCACACGAGTACTCTGTATATACCAGTGATAGTTACTCACGCAAGTACTCTGTATATACCAGTGATACTTACTCAGACGAGTACTCTGTATATACCAGGGATACTTACTCACACGAGTACTCTGTATATACCAGTGTTAGTTACTCACACGAGAACTCTGTATATACCAGTGATAGTTACTCACACGAGTGCTCTGTATAGTTACTCACACAAGTACTCTGTATATACCAGTGATACTTACTCAGACGAGTACTCTGTATATACCAGTGATAGTTACTCACACGAATACTCTGTATATACCAGTGATAGTTACTCACACGAGTACTCTGTATATACCAGTGATAGTTACTCACACAAGTGCTCTGTATAGTTACTCACACAAGTACTCTGTATATACCAGTGATACTTACTCAGACGAGTACTCTGTATATACCAGGGATACTTACTCACACGAGTACTCTGTATATACCAGTGTTAGTTACTCACACGAGTACTCTGTATATACCAGCGATAGTTACTCACACAAGTACTCTGTATATACCAGTGATAGTTACTCACACGAGTACTCTGTATATACCAGTGATAGTTACTCACACAAGTGCTCTGTATAGTTACTCACACAAGTACTCTGTATATACCAGTGATACTTACTCAGACGAGTACTCTGTATATACCAGTGATACTTACTCAGACGAGTACTCTGTATATACCAGTGATAGTTACTCAGACGAGTACTCTGTATATACCAGTGATACTTACTCAGACGAGTACTCTGTATATACCAGTGATACTTACTCAGACGAGTACTCTGTATATACCAGTGATACTTACTCAGACGAGTACTCTGTATATACCAGTGACACTTACTCACACGAGTACTCTGTATATACCAGTGATAGTTACTCACACGAGTGCTCTGTATAGTTACTCACACAAGTACTCTGTATATACCAGTGATACTTACTCAGACGAGTACTCTGTATATACCAGTGATAGTTACTCACACGAGTGCTCTGTATAGTTACTCACACAAGTACTCTGTATATACCAGTGATACTTACTCAGACGAGTACTCTGTATATACCAGTGATACTTACTCAGACGAGTACTCTGTATATACCAGTGATACTTACTCAGACGAGTACTCTGTATATACCAGTGGCTGTCCCAGTTGACACTGGGCGAAAGGCAGGGTTCACCCTGGACGGGTCTCCAGTCCCTCGCAGGGCCATTAGGGGCTCATTGTCTTGCTCAAGGATACTTGGACATGGTCACTGGAGGAAGTGGGGATCGAACCAGCGACCCTTTAAAGCAAATGGGATCCCATGATTTAACATGATTAATAACTGTCTCTCACAATTATCAAACTATTTCTGATAGCCGCTATTAAAAGTGATTAGTTACATAAATCCCCAGCACAGTTTACATCCTGCCCCCACTGGGGCCCGAAGCCAGGAGCCGAATTCTCAGAACAACCTGCCTCTTTGTATTAGGAGGTTTTCTGAGAGCCGGCTTTGACAAGAAGGTCAGGCCACCTTTCACTATTGAAAATCATTGGCCGCTAAAGATCATGACATTAAAGATATGAACAGAGAGGCCATAAGAGAGTGGCAGTGAGGGAGAGCAGATGAGGGAGTGGTGGCAAAGATACACGGGCGAAGGGATGGGAACAGAGAGAGAGAGAGCGAGAGAGAAGATTAAAGGGAGAAAGCGTGAGAAAGGGTGAGACAGCAAGGCGTGTGGCTGACATTAAGACTAGACATGCAGATACATCCGTGATCAGTTTTGGAACAAATACTTGGAACTTTTAAAGGGGCAGAGCGTAGCATGTTTATCATGGAATTTAATATTCGTAGCTATGTTTTGTCTGTTGTACAATTACCTCAAACTAGGAAGTGTTCCTTTTTTTCGGATTAACTTAATGCTGGTGGACTCCCTCCCTCCCCCCGTGCTTTGCTACGAAATATATTATCAATCTGAAGTAAAATGGCCGACAGAAACACAGAACAGCTGGGGTGACGTCGTTTACAGGGCAACCTTGACTTTAGCAGCACCGCAGTATCTGGGATTTTTGCAGAAAATAAGCGGCGAGGTTTACGCCTCTGTTCTTCAAGGTAATCTTTACAAATGATTTATGATTTTTAAATGCAATCGTTAAAAAACACAAAACTAACGTTATGCTAAGTACAAACCTGACCATAACTAGCTTCATACACTGCTCTTTTTGCAGTGTGATGATGTTTAATGTTCACGACAACCTGTGTAGCCGTCTGAACGCTCCACAACGCTGACTTACTTCTGGCTTTCACTCATTCCTTTGCCACCTAAATTTGAACAACCGTGCATTTATGGTCATGGTTGCCCATGTTAGCAGTTTTAATCTGGTCTGACCTTTGCTCCCTGGACCTTCCTGAGGGCACTAGGACACTGCTGGTAAAAGAAAGAAAGACTAAATAAAACAAAACAAAAAGAGGAGCATAGATTTGAGAGTGGAAAAACTAAAAGTTGAGTCTTTCTGTGGAGTTCTGAAGTTTTGGAGAACCCAGCAGTGTCGACTGTCCTGTCCTCCATGTGTTTCTGAAGAGATGATTGAAAGCACAGATCGTTTAACAACATTTCGCCACAAAAATCAATTTTCAGCACACAGAGAAATGAGGCCAAAATGGTAACGGCTGAAGAATTAGACATACTGTATGTAGGCTAACACGGTGCTAGCAGAGACTCTGTGGAACCAAATGATTAGAGCAGCAGACAAATGCTGCAGAGCACCAAAGCCGTGCGCTCTGTGTGTGTGTGTGTGTGTGTGTGTGTGTGTGTGTGTGTGTGTGTGTGTGTGTGTGTGTGTTTAGGGGGGATTGCTTTTGAGTTACGTATTGAGTTGTAATGGCTAAAAGGCTAGAGAATGCATTTTGTCAATGACTGTCCCCATGAATACAGCAGTGTGTGTGTGTGTGTGTGTGTGTGTGTGTGTGTGTGTGTGCGTGTGTGTGTGCGCATGCGTGTGCGAGGCCCTCTGATGTGGTCTGAAGTGCTAGTTCTCTTATCAGTGTGGTATGTAAATTCATATGGATGTACGTACAGAAAGAAAAAACCCAGCCACAGAGAAGCTGGAACTGGGTCACTGAATATCACATTGCTGCTGGTTTTTAATGTTTTTGACACAGACTGAGAGGCAGCAGGAAATGGCCCCAGCAGTTTTTAGCACAATCATCGGTGTTTCCACTCAGAGGAGGATATCAATCACAAGGAGATAAAGGCTAATATCGTCCGAGAGTAAACACACGTGTTCTCTAACAGGCACTTCAGAGAATCTCTGATCAATCTAGACTTGCACTGAAGTGAGATCCAGCTCCATTTGCATGCGCAGGAATCCCCCCAGTGATTGAACCTACTTTGGAGAAGGTCTTGAGTGTTAAGCTGTTTACATGAACCTTTGATTCCCTGCGACTGACTCTCCCTGTTCCCATCAATAAGGCAGCTAACAGAATATTTCTGTCCACTGATGAAACAGTTGGCCATCAAAGACGCCTGCGTGAGGCTTCAGCTGCCAAGACTGAGCTCGCTGCTTCTTCTAATACAAAGCGTCCTGCCAGATAAGTGGCTGCACTGCTTGTAAGCGCATACTGTGTGCGCGCCACGCATCCAAACATTTAGAAGGTTCTATGTCTTGATGCGTCTTTACGTCTCCAAGCTGTTGTCCTTTGAGCCGCCGCTCACACAGTTGCTGGGACTTGTGACTGTTTTCTCGTATCGCCGATGTTTCCATGTGGATCAGTTGTTGTGATATGTACACATTTTGTCTTTATTTGTGAGTCTAGAAGTCCCTCCTGTCAGTCTGCGTTGGTGGGAGTTGACCTCTTCGATACTTTGCCAAAAGGGCTGTAAGAGTTGCGTGTTCACATCTCCCTCTCGCTGAGACCAACACACGTTCATCGGCTCGTGTTGTCAGTCACTTGCTCCGTAATTAGAAGCTCGTTCGGTGGTTTGGCAACGCAAAAAGATGTCCCTGACCTCCAAAGGCCAAACTAAAAAGAAAAAAAGAAGCTTTGAATATATCTACATCAGCAAAAAATTGTAAAATCCTCCTCGGCTGAGAGAGAGTGAAAGCGGATGAAGTCATCTGTCAGTTCAGGTGAAACGCGGAGCTGAAACTCTCGTTTCATCAATTCAGCTCTTATTTTGTCCTTGACGCCTTCAATTGTGTTCCACTGTGGCAAATGAGTCCCTGTTCGAATCATGCAGGTCAACTGGGCTTCAGTGTTGCAGCAGGATAATTAAAAAAGAAATTTCAGGGGATTGCTCGCTCTCCCTCTCTCTCTCTCCCACTCTCTCCCTCTCTCTCCCTCTGAAATGATTGTTCTCTCTAAAAGCCAGGGACAATGGGACAATCACCATGTGTCTCGTTCTCCCCGAGGACCATTTCAGAGGACAATAATGGACAGAGGAGGTGTGTTGTGACTGGGGAGAGGAGGAGAAGTGATGGAGAGAGACACAATGACAGAAAATCAAAGCATGAAGGAGGAAAGCAGGTAAAAATCGAGCCTCATGTGACGTAGAAATGAGGAAAATGAGACAGGGAACTCAAAATGTTCGATTGGTGCCACCTGGTAAACTAAACCTCGATAACTATGAAGTTGTCAACATGAAGATTCAGCAAACAATACATGCAGTAGGTCAGTGACAAATGGGCGTCATGAGTTTTGTTCTCTCTTGTGACAGTGTTGCGATTCAGTTGTGCTCCATTTCGGAGGAAAATAAGTGTTGATTTTGCAGATAAAATCCGGGCCCGTACCAGCAAACTTAATAAGAAGCCTCAAACCCTTTATTCCGAACAGAACAATGACCAGAAAGTTGGATGAACGCTGGCTGCAGCTGCTGCACATCGTCTTTGCAAGTGCAGTTTTTGTTCATTGGTCAAGTCAAAGAATTCCATTTACAACACATTTGTCTTGACAGTGTAAAACCTTTTCTTTTTCTTTTTTTGTCGTACCTGACGATGTAAGAAGCGCCCTTGTGAACAATCTCACATCAGCTGTTTTCTATATAAGGCGCAGTTTTAATGTATTTTTTTTAAAACATCATTCAAGCTAAAGCTAAAGCTTGACTTTGTCCCACGCTGAGAGTGTAACTGCAGTGATTTCTGCCTGCCGTGATGATGTGAAGGCCGCTTACCTGTCAGTTCAGGTGAAAAACTAAAATGCAAAAGCTTGACTGGGAAAGACGCGCGTATTCTGATGCCTGTTTGTGAGCAGCTGAGACATTTTTATGGTCCTCTGAAACCACAGCTTTGGTTGAGAAATAATCTCCCAAGCAAAAACATTCAACAAACGTGAAGTAAAAGACGGAAAGCTTAAATCCTGAGGCTGCGTGTGTGTGTCCTTGTCACGGTCGCGTGTTAGAAGAACGCGTGGTCTTCACCCCCATCTGATCTCACCGGTTTAACAGTCATTTGTGCAGCACCTGTCATGCAAAGATTGCAGCTCAAAGTGCTTCACAACAACAGGAAAAGAACATGAAAATCATCAACATTAAAACTGGAGGGGAAAAAAAAAAAAATATATATATATATATATATATATTAGGGGTGCGAGGAAATCGTCAACTCACGAAACGATACGAAATAAGAAACAGGGCTCACGATACAAAATACTCACGATACGAAATAAAGATTAAAGAAAATCAGAAATGCAAAAATCAAATATTCTTTAATTTCTTCCTTAATATGCAGACACACAAGGTATCGCTGCGTCAGTACAAAATAAAATGCTCTTTGCTTTGAAAAAACTAAATATTTGTTTTATATTCGTACATCTCACCGTTGCCTTGTCTTTTACATGGGAAGCCACAATACGTCCACACAACCGATTTATTTGATGAAGGAGCATCCGCTACTTGTTCGACCTCGTCTTCCTCCATTTTGAAATAATTGCTTTTCTGTTTCTTCTTCTTCTTCTTCTTCTTCTTCTTCTTCTTCTTCTTCTCTGGCGTTGCTACAGAGTTCTTCTTCTTCTTCTCTCTAATATGTGTATACAGTAGGCGAGAGGGTCAAAAATCATCAGTGTTCGTGGTGTGCGGCGCCGCATTGGTATTTATTTTCACATTGATTTTTATTTCGTGCATCTTTGAATTTTATTTTGTCTTTTTTTTTTTTAATTTCGCTACATTACACCCCTAATAAATGTGTATATATGACAATCATCTGTTAACAATAAATATAATACAGGTTCCCAACAGCTCGGTGGTTTGTGAGCAAATCTTGACGGAAGAAACAAAGGCGCCAACGTAAAAGTCCTGCGGCGGGAATCAAGACAACACGTAAAGCAAAGCCCTCTCAGGGGGACCTGGACACCGTCCATCATAACACATCACCTGATGCCAACTTCTTTAACTACTTAGCATCTTAACGTATCTGCAGAAGTTTCCTGGAGGTTTCGTTGCTGTTTACTTAACAGGTAGAGACATCAACATCTGGCCGGTCCCTGAACGCCCCTCTGCAGCTGGCTATTCATCAAGAAGCAACTACAGCTGACACTATGGTAATGTTTGGCTTTTAGGATGGAAATAAGGCCGAACTGGAGAAGAAGATAACAAGATGGCAGGAAGAAAGCAATCCATCAAGTAAATCCCCAACCAGACGTTTCTGCTTGTTATATCAACAGCAGAGGAGATGGAGCTGAAGAGGCATTTTGGAACAAACAACTTTAATCTGTTTGATACTTCAAACTTCACTCGCTCCGGTTTTGTTATGTTGGGGTTTTTTTTGCACCAGAGTCTTTACTTTAACAGCTACATTGCTGGAATGTTTTACTACAGCGCTCATATTACACTGCGAGTTCCGTTTGAATTAGAGTTGAGGAGTAAAGCTGAGACCCCCCCCCCCCACTGAGTCCTGATCGGCTCTCATGACGTGCAGCATTTCCATTCCTGACGGGAGCGTTTCAAGCTTTTGTTGTTGCTGTTTTGATTGCAGGAACTCAAACGTGTGAAACGGCAAGCGAACGCTTATGAATCAAGTTGGAGAACAGCTAGGGGCTCCAGATCAGCACCGGCTACCAGTACCACCAGTGCCACAGGACACACTGGTTCCATTGCGTTTTATCACCTCTAATGTTTACTTTTTTGAAACACGGTGATGTTTCTTTTCTTCAGTGTCGTCCATATCAAGCGACGTTGGGACGTTGGCAGGAATTGTGTTGCCTCCTATATTTTATATGAATATGATGGCGCCGATTCAAATTATCTTCATCAGCTGCAGAGTTCAGTGTTTTTCCTTCTGTAAAAAGCTTTCAGGTCAGTTCACCTTGGGACTCCACAACAGCACCAGCTCTAAGTATTAGAAGAGAAACATATCATGATTTTACTGCCTTCTATATTTTACATTCATATTTTAGTGCTAAATTTGTTGGGGTAACCCCTGAACCAGATGATCACCGATGCAAACGCTGAGCTTTGATGCTTTTTATTTTGTTCCTTCAGTTTTCACGGATGCATCCGGAGGAATCGAAGCCCCTCAGACCTCCTCTTTCCTCATCTCTCTGCTGTTGTGCAGGAGAAACTAAACAATGATATGAAAGCAGCATCAAAACCTGCACCGCTGCTCAAATTACAACCTTATCACAATTCAGGGAGTGATTTGATTCAGCGTGGAGATCAAAAACACCACTTGCTGGAGCTGTAAATGTGCTTGTGTTGTTCCCGGGGGCGACCTGAGGTGACGCACAGATCCTCCGCACATCGAAAATATAGATTATAGTTTTACTGAAGGTGGCTGAAGGTGAAGATTCTAAGACAAACTAGAGGCTGTAGCAGCTGCTGACGCCGTGGTGAAGCGACTGCCGCTGGAGTGATTGATTTGCTCGCACGCAACCTCTCAGTTCAAAGGCTGTGAAAGTATTTTGTCATTCTCTTTTTTCAAAGGAAAAAGAAAATGATTCCACTTACATGACCCGAACCTCAAGTGCATTAGAGAGCTCACTGACACCAGCAAGAAAGTCCCTTTGATTTTCTGCGGTCCTGACAGACGCGCCACTTCTGCCTGGAAACAGTGCTGAGGCGTTAATATTTACTGTATGTGATTCGGGCCTAAAATATCTCACTTACACTGCAAAAAGAAATCTGCCAGTTGGAAAGGTGAGGACTGACTCACACCAGCTGCCCGCAGCATTTAGAGGGTTCTTGTGATACTCAGAACTGCATTCTGATTTGTGTGTAATCGCTTCAAAATTAGGAGTTGTGTTTTCGTGAGCTGAGGCATTTGGAGGTGCGGTTAGCAAGACGTCACCAGCTGCTCCGGTGGTACAGGGGGCAGTGGTGCATCCTATTTAGATTCATGCCGAATGCACTCAGAGCACAATAGCATCATGTAGTCCAGCCTCAACTAGTCCAGTCTAGTCTGGTCCAGTCTAATCTAGTCTAGTCTAGTCTAGTCCAGCCTAGTTTAGTCTAGTCCAGCCTCATCTAGTCCAGCCTCATCTAGTCTAGTCCAGCCTTGTCTAGTCTAGTCTAGTCTAGTCCAGCCTCGTCTAGTCTAGTCCAGCCTCGTCTAGTCCAGCCTCGTCTAGTCTAGTCCAGCCTTGTCTAGTCTAGTCTAGTCCAGCCTAGTCTAGTCTAGTCCAGCCTCGTCTAGTCCAGCCTCGTCTAGTCTAGTCCAGCCTTGTCTAGTCTAGTCTAGTCTAGTCTAGTCCAGCCTCGTCTAGTCCAGCCTTGTCTAGTCCAGCCTCATCTAGTCCAGCCTCCCTCTCTAGTGTCTCACAGAGTGGGTCCATACACCTTTGTCCAGCTTCATTCCACATCATCCAGGCTTGGGTTCCGAACCTGATAAAGGAAGATTCCTGCGAACTTCATCCATTGTGTTTACATTAGCGACACTCGCTAACTGGCTAACTAACTACTTAGTAACATGTACCAGCTGTCAATGAGGATCACTCTTATTTTCTCATTTTTTTAAAATTCAGATTTCAGATGCACCTTTAGAGAGAGAGCGCCAACCTACGGCACTCCAGAGGGAACAAGCCTTCCTTTCTTTGCCATTCTAGTTGACATTTCTACTCATAATTTAAGCTGTGTTCTCTTTAAACACAGAAGTTCTGCACTTTTTTCTTCACTATTTTAATTTATGGTAAAGTCTGATGCTCAATGCATTGTCACAGCACTTCTAGTCAGTGGACATTGGTCATTCCAGATAATACAGCACCAAACTGTGTTCCGAAAAACCAGCATTTCAAAGGTTCTTTGCTCGGATACGGACGTGACAAAGCATGAATCTGTTGTTGGTGCTAACCTGTGTCATGACCTGGGCATTTCAGCATCACTTTATCCTTTTTTGTTGTCGCTGTTTTTGTTGTTGTTGCTGTTGTTACAGGAAGCTTCTGTGCGTAGCTGCAGGAAATGGCTGTGGAAGTCAGAGGGCATCTTTTATTTGACTGATTTACTGAAATATCTGGAACGTTCACCAGTGCAACAGCAGCAACGTTGTTGTTTTGGATGAAGGAGGAGGGAAAAGTATCAGTGCATCCATCTGAAGTATTAATTTCTCACCCATCTTGTGTTTTCTGGACAAGAAAAGGTGAATATTCCCAGACTGACATCTTTGTTAATGTGGAAATACAAACCCCAGACTCTTGTTTCCTCCTCCCTTTGATAAACCATCAAATATGGAAATGAACTTCGTAGCTGCGTAAGGTTTTCCTGAAGGAAGGCCGAGGGGCTGCAGTCTCCACTATCACCACTAGATGGCTCTTGTTCTGACTCAGGTGATCTTTAAGTGTTTTATTATTAAGTATTTTATTGTGTAACAAAAGTAATTGAAACTACAGAAGAAAGTAAGTTACTTGACTGCAAATGGAAACAATAAAATGCACAAAATGTGAGAAATCATAATAAGGCGGCCTTTTTTGATCTTCATTTTGTGCAGCTCAAATAAATAAGCATAAGAAAAGTGTTTGTAAGAATGTCTCAGACATTTAGAAAGCAAGATTCAAGTTACGCGAGTGTATGTGTGTGTGTGTGTGTGTGTGTGAGAGAGAGAGAGAGAGAGAGAGAGAGAGAGAGAGAGAGAGAGATTCAGTGCAATCCAACTTTCTGATTGTGAATTACCGGGTGACAAGGAGATGAAGGCCTTTGCACGCTCAAACTTCCTGCTGCTAGTATTCGGGGCCAAAGGCCTCACTTTCCAAATGAGCTGTGTGTGGACGGCCCATTTGCTCACACCCCCAGATCATTGGGCGCGCTAATAAAAAGTAGCTTTAATCAGAATCACGCACTAATTTGTTGTGGAGGCCTCATCTCGCATCAGGGTCTGGATCAAATACTGACAGGAAGACAAAAGGCCGAGCGCCGCTTTGTGTTCCTTCGAACCATTAAGACCTCCAGAAAAAGACGAGCCGTCCAGTAGTGGCAGATGTTGCTCCTGACACCTTTATCTGTATGAATATTTTACGTTACGAATGAGGAGCTGCTAACTTCCTCACTACGAGATGATGCTGACAATCTAGTTTACCAGGTTTTTTCTTACAAAATCAAAATCTCAAAATCTTCGAGTCGAGACTGAAATGGCTGAGTGACGAGCCCTCATGGAGGGCTTGAATTCATATGAAATTAAAGTTTAAAAATCTAATTTGATGAAATTTAATTCACTGATCACTTTGGGTTGAAAACTTGAGACACACACACACAGTCAGTGTTCTGAGGGAGGGACAGTTAAAGAGGGGCCACTTCCTGTCCTGCAGCATCGGAAATACCAACCCTGAAGCCGCTGAGGCTGGATTCAGATTAGACTACGAACACACGCACGCACACACACATATTTACAATGCTTCGACCAGAACACACCTCAAAGCGCACTCGCATACAGCGGCGAGCGTCCAGCGAGGCGAAGCTTGTGAGTGTAAACACATCCTGTCCTCATGTACTGTCGCTGCCACCCGCAAACACCAGAGCGCACACACACATAGACACGTTGCAGATTGAACACACACAGAAACTCCCATCCGCTGAGAGTATTGTTGGATTCTTCCTCCGTCGACGCCCGCCAGGCTCTTGCTAGGGAAAAGGAAATGCGGTCTTGTGTAACCTTTCAACACAGCAGGGAGAGAGATACAGAAAGAGAGAGTCTTTTTGTTGGCGGAGCCAGAGGTCAGGCCCTGAGCTCCACTTTAATCCTGATTCCTTCGTTCAGCTCTGGAGACTGACTGCATCTCCTGTGTGTGTGTGTGTGTGTGTGTGTGTGTGTGTGTGTGTGTGTGCGCGCGCGCACACGTGCGTGCGTGCGTGTGTTAGCACGAATTTAACTCACAATCGCTTTTATTTTTAACTCTCTCTCGGTGGTAAATTCCGGCATCAAAGATCAGATCATAGATGTTGCCTCTAAAAAAACAAAACAAAAAACAGACTCAAGTAAAAGCAAACCAAAGACAAATTTGAGAGCAGAGAATAAAAGTGAGCGCTCATAACGTCTGCGGCGATGCGGAATGTTCAGTGAGACGTCCTGATGCGTTCAAAACCGCCCATCAGGAGCAGCTGCTGCAACTGAGTGTGCGCCGCCATATTTTTTTTTCTCTATTTTGGGGAATTGTTGGTTTTTATGTGTCAGGTTACGGAAATAAAAACACCAAAGACTTAAGACCAACATGTGACGCGAGCATAGCGCGCTGCCGCCACTCTGACCATGTGACCAAACATCACACAACACGAATCAGCTCCATTTCTGCTGTTGAGGGAGTGGAGCTACGGAAAAGCCCCGCGCGGCGCCACTGAAACAACGCCGTATGAAACAGAACCAACAGTCTCTCCTTCTGCCTTCTTCCCTAAAAGCTTACGCTCCTCTGATTGGCCGAGTTCCGGAAGCCTGTTGAGGGGCAACAACGCTCTCATTCGTGCTGTTTGGAGACGATTCTGGTCTCAGAAGAGGAAATGAAGTCAACATTTTAGCTTGGATTCATCTCTCCTGCTTCCATTTACCAATAAATAAATGAAATAAATGAAACTGGAAAAACAGCTTGGGCGACATTTTACATTTTACCTGCTGACAGACGTGCAGAGGAACATACAGCAACCCTTCAGAGGTTTCGAAACGCGTGAAATTCCAGTTCTGCTGTGTTGCATCTGCCTCTACATCTACTCAAGTGCTATTTTAAGTTCCATATACCTTCTATTTATTTTTAAAATCAGATATTTCTCGTCTTGTATTCATGGATTTCCAGTTTGACTAACACTGCAATCTGATGGGTTTTATCTTCCAAGGTTATATTATGCGTCTATGAAAAATCCTGTTTTTCACTTTTCCGCCGCCGGAGCTTCTTTTAACCACTAAACCAACATATCAGGCTTCAGAATCTCCTACAAAACGTTACCAAAGAGGAGCAACGCAGTGTCTCCTCCTCCTCCTCCTCCTCTTCCTCTTCCTCCTCCTCTCTGTCTCTTGACTCCTGACAGACTGAAAAAGTTCATTAGTTGTTTGCATACTCCCACTTTCTCTCCCTCCACTTGTGAATTAATGTAGCAAATCGTGCAGACCTCTCTCCTCTCCTCTTTTCTCCACTCAGGGAGTTATTCACATTTAAAAGCCCATAATCAAACACCTACGCGCTAAATGGAAAGCCATTAACACTAATGGTATACCTTGGACTGAGCGTAGAGGAAACCTTGAAGAACTACAGACTATTAGGGCACGGTGGGGACTTTATCCTCCTCGTGTTCACTCGTACGCCCAGACGAGGATCTGTCTTTCATTTTCTCTCAGTTGCTCTTTGTGAAAGTCTCGGTGAAAAGTATCCAGTTTCAAAAAGAAGAAAAGGTTTGTTTTATTAATTTCCTTTAATAGCACCATCCCAGGGTTGTGATGTGGGGTCTGAGCGGCGGAGTGGTTTTTGTTTTTGGTGGTGGTTGTTTTTTTTTTATTCACTGAATGGCCTATTTTGAATTATAGTATTTTAGCAGCAAAAGAAGAGGAAGCCAACCTCCGTGGAAAGCTGAGGTCACTCCTGAGTTGTCTGCTCTCTCTGGGATCCATCATTTCCTTCCAGGGAGGGTCAACAGTTTCAACATGTCCAGATTTAATCTGCCGCATTTGATAAATCCTCCTCGCCTCATGCAGTCGTTGAAATATAAATTCTTTTATTCCCTTCAGGCTGGCGCTCATGTGTCTGGAGTTTTTCCCTTGGGTTATTTTTAGGACAGCCCCCCCCCCTTACCGGTGTTTAGATGGTCTGGTCCTGGCCAGAGGAAGAGGAGTGGTAGGGGAAAGGGGAAATCTTCAACAATGACTTCATTAGCATGATGTCCACCATGACCAGTACAACTGGACTTCCCTCCCCCGTTAGAGCACTGGATGTAGGACTTTTCTCCTTGGACTTTATTCTCCCAAGCCGGCTTTTTATCTCTGTTGGTGTCTTTCTTCGTCACTTCTGAGGATTAACATGGAAGTTTGGTGAGACCCCCCCCCACCCCCTGCAGACCCCAGGAGCATGTTGATCACCAGTGAGTATGTTCAGCCTGTCTTATGTGACAGACGGGGATGAGTGAAGGGAGATAATGAGAACCAGCCTGTTTTCTCTCTTGAAGACAACTGACAATCGGCACTTAATGACATTCATGAGATAAGGAGATGATTGGTTAATTAGCTTAACGAGTAATTAATGAGAACTTGATTGGGCCCAGATTAGACTGAATATGGCTCCTGGCCTACTTCTAAAAGTCTCTTCTGGTAGTTTGTTGAATTAATGGAAGAAAGAATTTTCATTATGAGCTACATAAAAGGGCCCCGTGATGTTTTGCCTCTAGTTTTGGTGTAAATATGTATCAGCAGATGTTATCAAAGTCTACAAATGGATCTTAATTCATGAGGCAAAAAAAAAGAGGAATGTGAAGCACTTCAGTTATGAACTGAAAGTTCTCTGTAGTTTGAAGGCCGTGGGCCTGAAACATCACGAGGGGAGTTTTGAAAGTCAAGGAGAATAAAAAGCTCTTTCTCCAGCTGGGAGTGCGTAGGAATCGCCGCGAACGCGTGTGGGTTACCTCAAAAATGTGATCACAAGTTGTGTTTGTGCGCCTGCGTACACAAAGAATTCCAAATGACGCCACCTTTACGCCGCCGTTACATAACACGCCCTCAACAACATGGCGTCAGTAAACATGGCATTAAGAAAATCCAGCCTTGAGCTTCAGAACCAGCCATCAAAGTGTGCCGCAAAAATGACAACTTCAGTTTTGAGACTGATTCCATCCCGTATGACAGAAATATTAAAGTTCCTGTTAGTGCATTGATCCAGGTAGGACTGGCAGGTCGATCGAAGTGGGAAATTCGTTTCTTCACATTGTTAAAACGTGGTGGCGAACACGTCTGCCTCAAAAACACGACCGTTAACGTTGCTTTGCAGCTTAAAGAACTTTTATTTTTGTTGCTGTTCGCCAACGCAGCGGCGTCTGGGAATTAAATGTAACGTTGTCATTGCTGTGATGTGATTGTTCTTGAGGGGTCAGCTGATTGCTCACTGGTTTCAGGCGCAAACAATGAGTGTTACACAAAAACCCCCAACCACAGCGACATGAGTCCATACATTGCAAGGCGGTGCGGCGAGCTGGCTGTTGTGCTGCCATTATGTTTCTCTTTGCCAGACTGATATGTGATCGGTGTGATCCTCTCCAGCAGGAAGTTAAAACAAAAAGAAAGAAACTATTTTTTCATAAATTCAAACAATTCTCCTCATCATATTCTGGTGATAGATGCAGCTAAAATTCGGCCTTGAAGCTGATCTTCCTCACAGACCCACCGGCAGGCCTACACTCACATTTGTAGCTCAGTTGTAGAAGGGAACGTCACTCCGGCAATTATATTGATCAAATTAATAGACAACAGACAATCTAACGCTGGAGCCGATTGTGTAATCAGAAGAAAATGATGCCCATAAATGTGTGTGTGTGTGTGTGTGTAGGGGGGGGGGGGGGGGCATCCAATTTCCTGCAGAGGAATTTCCACCCAACAACGCCCAAACTTACGTGAATGACTGAGTGAGTTTTCCCATCCCACGGTGGGCAGAGAAGAATGTGTGTATTGACTGCAGGACTACGTGGTACAAAGAACTTACAGTTTCACTTCAAAGGACATTTCATTTCACAAAGTTGTAGGAGGCCAGAGTGAGTCACTGAATGCAGAGCTGATTACGAAGTTTGTTCACTTCTTTTAATCTTTAAAATGGCGACAAACGGACAGAGGACTCATTTTGGACGGTAGTGGAATCTCCTCTGGGTTGCATTTAACCCGGCGCGGTGACACACTGCCGTGCCGCGTCATATCTGCACTCTCAGATTTGCTCGGCGGTAACTTGAGTGTTGATTTGACCTCAGTGAAACCATCTTTCCACTGGCGTTACCGCTCTGGACAGAAGTGTTGTTAGCAACACGGGGCAACAGCGTGCCAGCATTAGCTCACCCTGGGCCGACGTCTAGAAGATGAGCTCATGCGTCGGCAGCTGCCAGCTGAGGGCGAGGTCACATTTAAACGCTGTGCAGCCCAATATTATGAAACTTTGTAAAGTCTGAAATCATATTGTGACGGAAGTGTGGTCTTAATTTCCTCTCCTATGTTAATAACTTCAGGGATCAGATGAAAAAGTTTTCCAGGGCAGTGGGGTTTTTTTTTTCTTTCTGTAGAAGATCTTTTTTATTTTTTTTGTCTGGCAAATCTTTTTCTTTTGGCTCTTGTTCAAGGGAAAGTAGAGTCATTTAGAACGTTACCCAAACAAAACCTTCCCCTCGTGTTTATGGTTTAAGCTTTAGGTTTTAGATCAGACTTCGAAAAATGAATCACTTAAATGTTCTCCCCTCTGCCCCTCGGGGCTTCTGTATATTACAGAATGTTTGAATAGTGATGGAGGGTAATGTCTTTTAATGAGGAAAAATACAGTTTAAAAAAATGTCGTTTTAAAAATTTTTTTTTAAACAAATCATAAAACCCTCACTAAGTAAAGGCCAAAGTCCAGCGCCTGTCTCCAGGAAATAGGATGTTCTGTCTTGAAATACTTCCCCTCATTGTCCTCCCAGTATGAAGGGCAGGCGTCAAGGGACTCGTCGAGACTTTTTTTCTACATCTATTTTTCATTCTGTCTTTATTCTTCCCTCATGGTAACTGTTGAATTTCTCGGAGTGATGGACGGGGGCGGGTGCACGGAATGGCTCCAGACAAAAGCGTCAGATTTCCATTGAGACCCGGGACTGAGACTGAATACCCGTGAAACACCTCTGCCGTGTTTGTGGATTATTGAGGTTACGGCTTGATAGAGAAGATGTGGATTACATCCCATAATGACCTTCAGAGTTTGGGAAACAGACTTCTTTTTTTTTTTAAGGAGGGGGGGGGGGTATTTTTGCTGTTGTTAGCCTTCAGTCACCATTAGCTCCAACCTAAAGAAACGTGGCTGGTGCTTCCTGCATTCTGGATTCACACGAGTAAAACAGGAAGAGAAAAAAAAAACCTTCATCTCAAACACTTTTTTAACATCAGATTTCTCGTAAAATGAGTAAAGACCGCCTGCTTTTTAACAAGAATCAAGGAGGAAGTGCCAGCTACAGTGCTGGGCTTGGGTCTGTTCTTGTGAGCGGAGGGACTGCTGAGCCGCATCGAGAGCTTGAACCTCTTCAACCTCACACACACTTTGGTCCTTCAGAGCTCTGTTACAGTGCTGCTAACGCTCACGACCGAGCGCTTACACGTCTATTTTCTGATTCAATTTCACTGATGGACCTCTGACTACGCTGATGTGCGTGCTTCTGGATCACATAGATGGTCTCCTGTGGTGTTATACGTTTGTTACTTTTGGCACAGTTCATCACATCTTACGAGAAAGACAGGAATTTGAATCAAATCCAGGAAACCTCTTAACATCTCGACAAGATTGAGACACTCTTGATGAAGGTATTGATGACGTACAAAAGCTTCCTTCTGCTGCCTTCGCTTGTGCTTTTACTTTATGAATGTGCATGAAATTAAGGCTGTCCTACTGTAAGAGTTAAAAAAACATGAAGCCAGGAGGTTAATACATTTTTGCTCCCCTTGACAAGCAAGTTGCTTCTACTTTTTAACTTTACGCTTTTTATAATTCATGGAGTAATTACCTTTCCTCTTGGGTAATTAAGAAAGGGTCGGGGTCTCTTATAGCATGTGCACACGGACAAAGTTCAGTAATTGGTCACATCTGAGTTTGCCTAACTAATTCTCTTGGCTTAGCTTTTCCGGTATCTCATAATAAATTCATGGATGCATTAAGTTCAGGATCGTGCTCACTCATTCCAATTAAACTTTCGTTATCACAGCAAAAAAAAAAGGAAAAGAAAAAAGATTCCTCCGGTTTACGTGATCACACCCGCTTGCAGGAGTCTGTCGCCAGGTCCGGTTCGTGTGATAACGCAGCTGAAGACCGGTTCTGCTGCAGGAGCAGGCCACTAGACGTCAGCGAAGGGAAGAAAGATGTCTGACGCAATGCATCTGTCATTTAGCCCTTCAGCTACTTTCTCTTGTTCTATGTTGAGGTTGTCTTGCTGAGTTCAGAAGGTCAGAAAATTATTCTCGTAATTCATCAGCCAAAAAAAAGGTAATCTAAAGTAGTAATATTATGTCCTGATAGTCCATCCTGTATGACTTCCTTGTGACTCCAGAGGGCCGAAAAAGCCAGCAACATATATTTAGCTTGAAGCTAATAGCTCATGGCTAACAAGCGCTAACTAGAAAAAAAAACAACAGCCGCAAAACTGCCCAAATATGTCCAATTAGAAACTCTCGAGCACATCGCTTGCTGTAATCCACATCGTCTTTCTCCAGCCGTATGCTCGGTAATCCACCAACACTTTGAGTGTAAACAAACTAACTCTAATCCCTCCAGTCCGGCGCCCGTTCATGCTAGCGCCGAGCCAACAGCGGGGCCCTCATTTCTAAATATCCACCATGACAAAACGACCTGGATCGACCTCTGCACAGCTTTGCTCTCACATCCTCTGTCTTGTTGCGGTTTTCTCCAAAATGCATTCATTTCTTTTGACATATCGTAATCCTGGAGGCTCATTTATGACCCTGGGAAGACATACACTGTAAAATACTACTATTACGACTACTACTACTCCTGAAGGCTTTGGTCAGACCTGCTCAGGGGTAGTCTGATCCTGATAAAGGCCACAGGGTTCCTCTGAAAGCCTCATTATTACCTAATCATGGCAAAAGGGCACTGGATTGTGAGTGATTTTATTTATTTTATGATTATTCTTGAGAATCCCAGGGATGATCTCAGCAGCACGGTGCTACGAGAGGTCCTCATTCAACATTAAAGTGTACACAGGGACAATTTACTGTTGCACTGTAGACCCACACACACACACACACACACACACACACACTGTGGATAGAGTTTTACACGTCGCCCCTCTGGTCCTTCATGACCACAGACATCTTAAGCTTCCCCTCGTCAGACTGACAGGGGAATACCGTCTGGGGAAACAGGGAAAAGGAAGTGCTCCCTGTTTTGACAGCTGACATACTTCTGATCTTTAACCACACTTCTGGGGCCTGGTGAAACGCTGGCAAGCATCTCGCTGAGCCGCAACCAGAGCAGCGACTGCACTTTATCCCCCCACCAGCTGGCAGATGTGTAGTGAGGTGTAAAAGTGGAGCGAAAGCCCTCGAACATCTGTTAAATATTGGACTGCGAAGGACTTCAGAGTGTGAGGCACAGGAGGAAAGAGCCTGTTTGGCTTTTTTGATTAAGTCAGACGTGTTTGGTCTGCTGTTGATGATAATGCTTAAAATCCCTCTTCATCAGGAAACACAAAGCACATCAGCCCCAAGAGGAATAAACTATGTCAATTTAGGAACATCAAATCCCTCTTTGATTATGTTCCCGTCTAATATTTAGCCGGCTTTTCCTCTTAAAGCAATTTGTAATGATTGCCTTGGCAGGGAGACTTCAAGCGCTTAATTATGCTCTACGTTCTGGTAAGAGTGTTAGTCCAGGTCAGAGCCTCAGTGTCCAGACAGGCATGAACACCCAAACAAAAGTGCTCGACCGAGCACGTAACCTCGCCATCCCCAGTTCCTCTCCGCAGCCGTACACATGCCGTCCAGCTTCCTGGCGCTGGCGGGGTGGGGCCGCTCTAATCTCACACGAAGATCTCTTATCAGAGCCCAGAGGGGCCAAATCACAACTTCCTCAGAGACAAAGACATTTGGATGAGGAAGAGGCCGTTGCCTGCTGGGGTCACAGTCAAACAGGAGCTGGGCAGATAGCATCACTTACGCAAACACTCGCCGCAGCAGAGGGGCCTCGGAATCAAGCAGCGGGTTTCAACTTCTTCTGACAAGTGCTGAGTGTTTTGTTCCTCACTTGACCCGTTATTCATGTGTTAATTAAGTCACCAAGACTGAGCTTTAATCTTTGGGCCTGTGACTTAACTTTCTTCTCAGTGCCACCTTGTTTGCCTGAGAGCAGAAACTGTCGGTGACTTATTGTCAGCAGAGATTGGCTCTGACAGTTTCCTTCCAACGGCCCTGCTTGACGGAGTCGGTATGATTTTCTAATCAGTCTTTACTGGTGAATTTGGCCGCGCTGACGTCATTTAGCAGACGCCGAGGCTCCGCCAGCCGTAGTTAGCACGGTTAGCGTAAGCTGAGGAGGGGCCAGCAGAGCCAGGAGATGTTAGATTTACATTTGTGGACAGTCCATTTGTCCCTGACACCGTTGCTTCTTCCCGCAGTCCAGAAAATGTGCAGTGGGGGGGAGCTCACTAAGTGTCAGCGCAGTTCCCTGGAATCAAGGATTTCTAACTTCTGAATATTCTGGAGCGAGTTTGAGAGCCGATGAACGATTGTGATTAGGTTTCTTCTTGTCCTTGACCTGTTGCCAAAAATAAATCCTTTACACAAACGCAAATCAGGCTGAGCTGCTGCCTGTCAAAGCAAATCTACTTTGTTTTTTTGACCTTGTCTCTGATTTATTATTTTATTAGAACACATTCAAATCTACCCAGAGTGATACTGCAGCCCATGACGATGCTTCCAATGCGCTGCCTTGCTTAAGGGCTCCCTGATGATTCTGCCGATCATCGCTGTTTCTCCTCAGAGATTTTCCTGCAAGCTTTCGGATCCTGGCACAATTTATAGCAGAACCTCCTCTTGAGGCTCTGAGTCATCGGCGCACGTTTGAGCTATTTAAAATGTAAAACTGGTTTAAATGACAAGCGCTTTCAACCTCACACCCTCAGGCTTTCAACGTGACCGTCTCTGATTTCTCCGTGTCGGTAATGGCAGCGGTAAAAAGGGGGTGCAGGTGCCTCACTAAGATCAGGGCTGGAACGCCGGTAGAGCCACAGATCCCTGGATTTACAGATCCTCTCAGTGACATGTGCGACCGCTGCTCAGCAAGTACACTTGATCCCTTTTCAGTCTCAAATGTCACATCTCCATCGTCACGCCCGAAAATAGGCTGAGCACTTCGGTGTATCCAGCCGGCCTTTGCAAGATAAACATACTTATGGTAATTCCTCGGTCTTTCATTATTCAGCCCTTAATTTCTTCACTTGTTCCTCACTTTTTGTGGTTGTTTTTCTTCCGGTCTCTCTCTTCTTGAAGTTGCTATATTTGCTGAATTTCCCCCTGGTGTTTACATATCTGGGCCATCTGCTTCGTGTCGCACTGGCCTCCTGACCCCCAGGGGCGTCTGGGGAACAAGCAAAACCGCATCATATGTTGAGTTTTCGTCCTGCTGTCAAGTAAATTAAAAGCAAACTCTTGACAAGTCACAAAAATAAAATGAGAATAAGTTGCCTTTCATTTATCTCGGCTGGGGTGAATAAATAAACAGTGGAAGAAAAAAAAACAACAACCAGCAGACAAGAAGTGTTTGAAGAAGCACTCAGTCATGGACAAACTGCTGTTGTTGTTCTTTAGCGCTGGCTAATGTCGGCTATATTTCATGCTGTCTGAATATGAAAACAAGAAATGCCCTCGGCAGAATTCTAACCGCGGCAGGCCTCTCGTGGTTTCATATTTCCTTCTATATTGTGGAGGACAAATATTTTTGAAGCCTCTCAAAAAAAATTAAATCCTCTTCAAGCTGAGAACCCAGACTGAAAAAAAAAAAAAAAGTTCATGTTTCTCCTTAATATAAACAACCTGGATCAGCAAAACATTACTGTGCCACTGTGAAGGTGAAGGTTCATCTGCCGCTGGAGTCTCTGGGACAAATACACGGATGGACAACCACAGCTGGCGCCGGCACAGAGTCAACACTTTTCTTTGCTTCTCTCTCGGAAACTTGCATCCGCACACTCAACCAGTTTGCAGTAATTAAAATGGTCTCTTCCAGGAGTCACAGATAATTAATAGCCTGTATGTGCTTCGCAGTCTTTCTCAAATGCAAATTGAATTTAACTTCATAAACAGACGACTGATTAAGTGCAAATATTTGCCCTCTTGAAGCAGGCGGAGCATGAAGTGATTGTAATTGAATCAAATTCTGTTTTCTCTCTTCCTGTTTGCAGAGATTGAGGCCAAGGAGGCCTGCGATTGGCTGCGAGCGGCTGGCTTCCCTCAGTATGTGCAGTTGTTCAAAGGTAAACATGAGGTTGTTAATGTAATCTTGTGCTGCCAAGCCCGAAGAGTCAATTACAAGACGATGCAGAGGAAATCCAAATGGCGTCTTTTAGTTTCATGTGTCTGGTTCGTGCGTCAGACTGCAGGTTCCCTGTCGACATCGAGTGGGCGAAGCGGGACCACCACTTCCTGGATAAGGATGCTCTGGACTCCCTCTGCAGGTGACACCACCTTCCTTTGACCACTGAACGACAAGTGATGTCACGCCTGTGCAGAAGTGGAGAAAGTTAGCACGTAAACACGCTGTTGACATCTCAGCTGTTCAAAATACCAGTCAATAAAACACTAGATGCAGTATCTTGTGTATAAAACCATCATAACATGTCTACAGATGGAACATGAACAGTTCTGTGTGTGTTACTGATTGAATGTGACACAAAAGTGCTATGGTTTATCATCAAAGCATTCACAGTTGTGACGCGCCGAGCAGCCACTTTGAATTGTGATCTTAGCGTTTGTCAGGCGTCTCAGAGCTTCTGAGTAGGACGTCCGACCTCAGGGGGCGGCATTACGTGGAGTTATGAGTATTTATCACCAAAAGCACATATCAGAACACTGAGAAACGCTGGCTTCCCTGAATGCTCCCTGTCCAGAGACAAGGTGCTGCCTTTGACCTGATCTGGATGTCAACACTGGAGGCCCTCCGCTACAGGCAGGCTCACATCCCTGCCCCTCTGTAAATGGGTTTTAGCGACAGTCCAGCTCAACGCTGCCACTCAGCGGGTGCAACCACTCAGTCCAATGTGACATCACTCGCTCGCCATCTGCACAGTATACAGTACGTGTATAAAAATCCACCACAGTAATTGTCTAATCAGAAGCCATTTTCCTCTCTATTTGCTCTTTCAGGAGATTAAGCACTTTAAACAAATGCATGGAAATGAGGCTGGAGCCACAGAGATCAAAACGGCGGGTGAGTGTTGAGAGCAAACACCAAGAAACTCGAACGCAGCAGGATTCTCATATCAAAGACGCTGCCGCCGCGGGGGGCGTCGCACCATGAAATCTGCTTAAGCATCACTTGATTTTGACTGATATCAACTGATGAGCCCTCCTCCTCCTCTTCCTCAGCAGTTTTTCCTTTCTAGGAGAAAGTGAAATACAGATAAATGAGGGGAGAGGGAAAAAAGGTGTGTGTGTGGGGGGGGGGGGGGCAGCCGCTAATGTGCCTTTACACTCACATGTTGTTTTTTTAACGAACTTAAAACAAGTCAGGAGTGAAGGTTAACAAACAAACCAAGCATTTCCTCATCAATTACTGACAATGTGCCAAAATCACCTGTATCTTAACAGGATTTCTTGAAATTAGGGATGAAAATGAATCTTATGAAACGCTTTCTGACCTGAAGTGTGAGGGCGTACCGATGTCCTCTGCTATTACTCTCGTTTACCCTCTGAGGAGGTGGTGTTTTTGGCAGCACTCATTTGTCTGAGGCAGGTTTTATTTAAATTTGGTGGAGGACTGCAGTGTGGGCTTCAGAAGAACTGCTTCCATTTTGGGGGAGATGAGTCATAGCACCACCTGGTGGCTTAGGTCAGAAACACCGTGAGAACTTGGTGATGGTTTTCTGGAGTGACCAGTAAATGCCGTGTGCTGCCCCAACCCTCTTCTCCAGGGAGACGACTGTGACCAGGAGGACTTCTGTGCCATCAGCCCTATTTGGACCTATGACAGACAGGTGCGGCGATGGCGGCGCCTCAGCTCCACTGTGGACCTCCTTCGCTTGTCTGACAGCCCGAACGCACCTCACAATGTGTCCCTGTGTGATGTCAGCGACCGCCATGATGTCTGCTCCATCCATAGCTCCAGCAGCACTGAGAGCGAAGGCCACAAGAGAAGAACCTCTGCTACTGCTACCACCAGCACCGGGGAGGACCTGGAGACTAGCAGGAGCTCCTCCCGCTGCTCCTCCTCAAACAAAACCCTGGACATCTCATTCAGTGGACCCCCCTCCCCTGGTGGTGGAAGTGGTGGAGGATCATCCACCAGGAGTCTAGAGGTGGAGGGCTGTTTCCCAGATAAACCACCCAGGAAGAAGGGCACCAGTCTGCTGAGGAAGATGGAGAAACTGAGGCTGCGAGGGACAACTGGCCTCCTTTCTGGTCAGAGCAGCAGCAACCACGAGAGCCCGGCCCGGCGAGTCATCAGTGGACCTGTTCTGATCCAGGAGGGGCCCGTGGGGGAGGGAAGGATGGAGAGGTTGCTCTGCCCGTCAACGTGAGTGTCGTATCATCATACAATCATTTGTACTTGTTCGTTTCACTGTTGTTGCCGGGAAGGATTAATATTTTGATGCAGCCAAACACGTATCGATGTTCCTGCATCGGTCCAGTCTGCAGGTTCGGCCCGGCAGCCGTGCATCTTCATCACCCTCATCGCCTCACACCATCAGCAGCAGCAGCAGCAGCAGTAACTGCCAGTCGGAGAGCAGCAGCGCCGTCAGCACGCCCAGCCCGGTCACACGGGTCCGAAGTAACTGCAAACGCTCCAACAGCGGAGCCGAGGCTGCTGGGGGAACTGCCCACAACAACCAGAACCACCAGAACCACTCAGGCACAGAGGTGAGTCCAAAGAGAAGTTGATAAAAGAGGATAGAAGGCTTGTGACCTGCTCGTGTGTTGGTGACCGCTGCCTTCACCCTCTCAGGAATGCAGGAACCAGATCAACAACAACAACAACAGCAGCCACAACAGCCTGGTTTTCCAGGTCCCCCTCGGACACAAACCAGGGACCTTCCCCACCTCCCTTGCTCACAAACACACCATCCTGTCCCCCATCATGGACGACACCTCTGTCAACTGGAGGACAGGAAGCTTCCACGGTTACCGAGGGCATCACAGCTGCCGTCATGGCGTATCGTCGCTAGCCGCCAGTGACCAGGACCCCGGGCGGCCGGGGCCGCGCCCCACACTGGATCACCGCATGAGTATCTACGACAACATGCTTGATGACCAGCAGCTGTCTGAAAGTGAAGGCGGCAGTGGCGGAAGTAGCAGCGATGCAGAGCGGATGGGGGAGGAGTCAGAGGTGAGGAAAGCCTATATATGGTCAACATGTAGAATCACTGCACTTGTAGCCTCTATGTGGAATTTGAACTATCCATAACTGCTCGTAGCCTAGCAACACACACCAGGATTAGGATTAGAAGAGAGTATAAGGGTGCCATGTGACCAGGCCCGCCAGTCGGCTCATCAAAACTGTTGTTGTTATTATTATGGAGAAATGGAAGTAGGAATTCTCTTGAGTCAAAACCATCCTGAAATATAAAAAAAAATCTCACTCTACACATTGTGGAATGAAGAAGAGAACTTTCAGTAACATTTTCTGAGAACAGTTTTTGTCTATTACACCAATAATTAATGTCCGGTGAGTACACAATATTATGGTTGTGAGCACAGCTGTAAAATTCCCCCGTATCTCCCCTGTAGGAGAGGTTTTACACCAATACAGCCTGGTAATCCTACAAATCAGGGCTAAAGCAGGAAGCGCGAGGAGCAGAAGGCTGTAATGGCTCTCTTGCCTCGCTACTGAAAAGAATGATTAAATCAGCTCTAATAAGAGTCTGTAAAAACACAGATAATATGGAGTTCAGCCACAAAGACAGAAATAATGATGTGAGTGCTTGAATTAACCACATTCTCGACTAAAACATCTCTGGCTGACAAAACTCGCTTTGATTCAGACGTGAGTGAAGCTCGCTCTCTGACACAAAGAAGGTAGACATGAAATATTATAGAAGTCATTAGAAAATAGCTTTTAAGGAACCAGTTATTTTTACTGCTGAACAAGAGTTTCTCTCAAATTGACGTGTGGCGATGAAGTCTTTAACTTGCAAATCAAAAATCATAAACGCTGGTGAATCTTTCCAAGGAAAATCAAAGACAGCAACAAAGCTTCTCTGGTTCAATTCTGTAAAATGGGACGTTGCCTGGTTTCAGTCTGTTAAAAATCGCTTGTGTGGGAGTTGGCCTGTTAAGCGTTTTGCCTCCCTCAGGTGAGGCAGCTGCTGGCGGGAGAGGACGTGTTCTCGGCCCTGGACAGCGTTCTGGAGAGGATCAGTGACCTCCAGCAGCTGGTCTCCTCCTGGTCTGAAAATCTGTCTGAGGACGAGTGTCAGAGAGACTCCACCTCCTCCTCCCATGACTCACCTGCTCACGGCTCCTCGGCCGCCTCCCCCTGCCCCTCCTCCCCAAGCCACATCCACCTGGAGGTGCAGCATCCAGAGGAGGGGGAGGAAGAAGAGGTGGAGAGCTGCGAGAAGGTACCTTTGAATGGAGAGGAGCCAAAGGGCAGGTCACCCAAAACCAGCAGCAGGTGAGAAAACTGGAGGAATGAAAGCTAGAAAATCCACCGTCCGCTCGCATCAAACAGCAACTAGACAGAAGCGTCTCGTCCCACCTCACATTGCTCTAGGAAACACACACACAGATGTTGACATCAGGATTTGACAAAGACGGAGTGAATACAGCATCAGTCACCGGGGGGGAGGGGCAGAAGGATAAAGAATTGCATGCTAGCAAGTTCACAATTCTGCCCCCCAAGGGGCAGATAGATGAGCTACCACAGATTTGAGCACGTAACAGCCTTAAAGGAGAAGTTTGTGAGTCTTATTTTTTGTTTTTTTTTTAGTTGTTTTCCTCTGCAGCCTCAACAGGGCAACTGGCTACAGTCAGATTACAACCCCCCCCCCCCCCCCGACAGAGCTGGACAGAATCTGAGGTGTCTGACGTTGCTCATGAATGGAAAGCTAACCTTTTATTTCATGCAAAACCAAGACCAATAGCAGGAAAGGTAAAGCTCTAATGAAAACTGGAGCTCATCCCGATGTGATACGTTACATAATCTAATGGGCCAGTCAACACCCACCTTTGAGTCTGGCCCGGTTTTATCTCAACTATTAAGTGAAGAACGTGACGTTATCCTTGTAAATCGATCCAGAGAGACAGACTTATAAAACCGCCTCTGCGTTAGTTCCTGCTACACGGCTCCAAAACCACATTTTTCCATGACACACACAAGGTGAAAACAACACCAGCCTCATGCTGTCGTGGCTGCTAAGAACCACCAGATATCATGATATGTTAGGAACTGAAACCGTGTGTTTGCTAGTGGTGTACAGTGTATATACCCGACTGCTGTGTGTCCAGCAGGGTGAGCCAGCAGCTGCACTGGTCCAGCGAGCAAAGCCTGCCGTCCCTGCCAGCCAGTCCAGGAGTGGAGAACCTGTTGGCTTCCCAGTTCCTGCTGCTGCAGAAACTCTCCCTGCTCAAACTCACTGCTCTCATGGACAAATACTCACCATCCAGCAAGCAGGGCTGGAGCTGGTAAGAGTGTGAAGGGAAGGGGGGGTCTGGGCAAGAGGTATGGTGGGTTTCCAGTGATATTATGGTTGAATATAAAAGTGTGTGTGCGAGTGAGAAGGTGAGAAATGAGGGTAGAGTGAGAAAATAACGGTATTCTTATCATCTTTGCTTCTGCTCAGGAGGAAGTTAGGTGTGTGTGGGCAGTGGCTGAATATTTATTTAGGAAAGTTATTAATCATTCATGGCTGAAGTGCAACCTTGTCTGAGTAGCAACATGCAGTTTTCACAATCAGAGAACCAGAGGGAAGTTTGGTTCTGCCGGGTAGTGGTGGCTCAATATTTCTTTCATCTAAAGGTCACAGTTTGTCCTCGTCATATCTTCCTCGCTCGCTCTTCAAACATAAATCACAACATGGAAGGTGGACCAGCGCAGGAAAACATTTGGAAATAGTTTTGAATTCAGGTCCAGCTGTTTCTGTTTTGTTTTTTTTTCCTCTTCTTCCCAGAGTAGCAGCTGTGACAGAGCGATCAGCTGTGCAGACGCTCATTTAAATTCAGAGTTTTCCTCCAGTTCAGCACGCGGACTGAAAATGAGATCAGATATTGAAGGTGGTGCCGGGCGGACCGACTCCCCGACATGTCACTGCGCCGAGCTCTCGGCGTTGTCAAATATGGCCCCAGTTTCTATAATCATGATAAAATACTCATTTGAACACAATGATTCTGCATCCTACGTATTTGTGGATACAGGATGATATTACAGGTACAGAAACGTGTCCGTTCATTCATCAGGTGTCACACACGCAGCACCAACTCATTAAAAGGAGAAGTACCTGTGTGTATCTGAAGGGGTACAGATGCATGTTGCTGTGAGTATTTGTACTCTTTCAGTGATACGCTGGTACTCTACCTCTAGTTTTTAGTGTGTGTCATGGTGGCAGCACACAGCAGAGCACCAACAAGAGGGCAGTTGTGGGTCTGATTGATGTTGGTATGTTCCACCAGCCGACCCGGCCTGCATCGGCAACAAGAGCCATAGATTGGGGGGGGGGGGGGGTGAAGGATGATTTCCAGAAACAAACAAAAAAAAGGTTGAAACTAATCGTTTTTGTTTCAAAAGGTAAAATAGTACAATAAGTATTAGAAGAATCATTATATTTGACTGTCTGGACAGGCTGATCAGTGCGTGAGTGGGGTGCTGGGGGCCCAGGCGCCTTTGTTAGAGGTTTAAAGGATTCCATCGGCCAAGTAAAAAAAAAAAGAGACACATGATGGATGTTGACCTCTGACCATCGGCTGTTCTTTTCTCTTTGGTGACGAATCAAGATCCTTGAACCAGGCGCACGCTCCTGTGCGGAGGGGGCGGGGCTTACATCCCCAGAGAACTTGTGCGTGTGTAGAACGGCAGGATGGTAGAATGTGTTCAGCCCGCCATCAGCGCCGGTCCTGGTTTGTCTGGCACTCCGTCCCACCGACCGGACCGACTGGCTCATTGTCCATCTGTATTTGAACAGACTCTGGGTTGTTTTGTTTTTTTGTTTTTTGTTTTGTTTGGGGGCAGACTTGATGCTGGAGACGGCGCGGTCCAAGTTGCCGTTACCAGGGCAACAGTGACGTAAAGTGACCAAAAAGTTACCAGTCCTTCTGTTTAATTATTCACTACTACCTCTTAAAAAAACCTGCTCACGTCAGTGCGAGCATGTGATCAGAATCAGGTGGCGACGAAACTACAGGACGATTCCCACCCTGTATGATTCAGGGGGTTTATTCCAGCGTGCGGGATGATCCCGTATTAAATGGGACGTGAGTCAACCCGACGTAAGCCTACATGGATCTAATGAGATCAGTGTTTTGCCTCCCACACAATGTTTTCGGAATAAGTGCTCGTGCCAAATTGAAACAAACTAATTTTTCAGAATAATAATAAAACATTCAGATCTTCTGCTTGTTTGCTATGCTGAACATGAATATTTCCTAATGCGCTCCGAGTGAACACAACGCCTGCTTGTTTTATGCCTTGGTAGAAAAACCAATTTCATTTCTACAAAGAACGTTATGCTCAATGAGATAAGGCTGGTTGTTGGAACTAAACAGGAACCCTTCCTAAAATTACTCCTCATAGATATTCGTCTTTAATTTTCAGGATCAGGCGTGCGTGCTCCCGGGGAGATTAGGGACAAATAGCCGCTGTGTTGGTTGAGGCGTCCGGTGGTCCGGGTGTGCTGGGTTACAGCATTTCATTTGAATTTTAACTTTAAAGGAACAGCATGAAAGACAGGAAGATTTTCATTAGAGCTCATTTAAGGAGAAAAAGGAAGACGGGGAAGGGGAAAAAAAAAAAGGTTACGGTTTGGTGAACGGAGCAGAAGCTTTAAATGAGCGCAAAGTCTTCTTGTTCTTGAGTAAATTATCACATCATGTTCCTGAAACGTGGCTGTTAAAGTCCGTTTAGAGACTCGCTGCTCTTTTGTTCGATCCTGGAATGAAAACGCCACGTTCAGGAAAGTCACAATAGTGTGTGTCGTTGTGAGGATGTCAAGGCCGCCGCCAGAAAGACGGGTTCAAATACAGAGAACTCTCTGGTTTGTTCGCTGTTAAAAAAGACTTTCCACACCGCAAAAAAAAAAAAAGATGTATAAGGAACAGGTGCATGCGATGGCAGATTTGAATTTGATTTGCTGACGTGTGATGAAGGCGATTACGGGTTTGTCAGACGGCGCTCGGGTCTGGTCGTGTTCCGACCGACGGCTGGAATCATCAGCTCAAGTGTTCTGCTGATTCTCATAAGAACTGATTTGAATACGCCAGCAGCGCCGCTCAGTAAAATCACGTCATCTCCCTTCAAGGTCGATGGGTTTTGTTACAGCAGGATAGACGAAAGCTAGCTGCTTCCTGTCTTTGTGCTAAGCTAACTAGCTTGCTACGGCTCATTTCCTGTGTTGGGGGGGGGGGGGGGGACTGATTTCTTGACCACATAAAGACTTTGAAACGGGATTTTTACACGTAAGCATGTGGATGGAACAAATCTTTAAAAAGATTCTTAATAAAGTGATGAAAAGTATCATTGTGTGATGATAATTTAAATGAGATTCTGATGAAAACTGGCAGGGGCGCATGCCGACAGGGAGCAGTGTGCAGAGCGCCTTGCTACTTCCATCAGGCTCAGTGCTCACGACATATTTCAGTGATTCGGTTGCTGAAGCCAAAGTGAGCACTTGAAAATAAAAATAAAGCAATTCACTGCTGATCTGGACAGCTGATACTCAGAGGCACTCAGCCAGCCGGTGCTGGATATGGAGGAGACGGCGCTGGAATGCATTCCGAGTGCACGCGTGGTACCATTTTCTCTTTGTGCTCCTGTATTTCAGTGCTTTCAGTGCCAAGCAGAGGTTTCATTACGGATCATTGGAGTGCTTTTGAAGTCCTTTTTATTTAAAGCAGAATATTACCTGTGAATGTTCAGCTTTAGAAGCAAAAACAAAAAAAAAAAAAGGTAGCATCGCAACTTTGTGTCTCTTACTGGTGTTAATGGTTAAAGGGTTGCTGATGTCAGTTTAGAAACCGAGGCAGACTTCAACAGTTTCTCAAAAAAGTCAAGTTTCTTTGATCACCATCCATTATTTCCCTGCGTTTGTGTTCCAAAAGAGCTGATTTGAATAGCACACATATTTAAGTGGCCATCAGGGACTTATGTAATCAAAAAATGTTTATTTGGCTCCTCCATCAAAAAGGAAACAGCAGCCAAGTCGAGCGTTTAGGCTTCTTGCAGTTATATTTGACTGGCTGAGACTCTAAAACTCAGGATTTCCATAACTTCTCCCTGAGCGCCGCTGTGGTCGGACTTGTCCAGACCTGATCCACATCTGTGTTGGCTGCAGGAATATTCCTAAACCGCTGAGGAAGACCAAGGCTACAGAAATGAAAGGCCGGCGGGTTTTTGGGGTTCCTCTGCTTCTCAACGTTCAGCAGACAGGAGAGCCGCTTCCTCCCAGCATCCTCAGAGCCCTGGTCTACCTGAGGGGGGACTGCGTGGACCAGGTAACGGCACCAGAGAGGCTTCACTTAGAAACGTGACACGAGTCAAATCCTGACAGATCGTTGTGTCCTCTCTCAGGTGGGTCTTTTCCGGAAGTCGGGGCTGAAGTCTCGTATCCAGTACCTGCGTGAGCTGGTGGAGTCGGATCCCGATGGCGTTTCGTACGACGGTCAGTCTGCTTTCGACGTGGCCGACATGGTGAAGCAGTACTTCCGAGACCTGCCTGAGCCCATCTTCACCAGCAAACTCTGCGAGTCCTTCCTCCACATTTACCAGTGTGAGACATTCCTACCGTTACCACGACACCAACATTCACGCGTCGTTCACTGCGGAAAGGCAGAAGCACATTTCTCTTAAAATCCATGAAGTAGAGAAACGACAAAGCCAATGATGGTAACCTTGGAACCTTGTAAATATCTCCACCAGTAGAGGAAATACTGCTTCCATCCAGAGCCGCTAGTAAGAGAACAACATGCTTAGGTGCTGAACGGAAACATGTTAAGTCACTAAACGATCATATAACCTGCTGCAGCCAACCGACAAGAGTTACTAGCTAACATGCTAAGCTAAACTCGCAAGGTTTGAAGAATGACCCAAGATCAACATGGAGGGAATCATTGTGGCTTCGCCGTTGCAGTTTTTCTCCACGGTGACAATATTTTAGAGTGGTAAAGAGTTCATGGCAGCAATGACGAGTCTGTAACCTGGAAACATCAAACCTGAAAGTGCTGATTGGCTCCTGCGTACCTTCACGCCACCTCCTGTCATGCTTCCGTCTGCAGATTTTCCCAAGGATCAACAGCTGATTGCAGCCCAGGCGGCCATCTTGCTGCTGCCTGACGAGAACAGGGAGGCCCTGCGAACGCTGCTCTACTTCCTGCGGGACGTGGTGGCGTGCGTGGCAGAGAACCAGATGACTCCCACCAACATCGCCGTCTGCCTGGCGCCGTCAATTTTTCACCTCAACACCCTGAAGAGAGATGCCAACGCGGCCAGGTGAGCCAGCAGTTTTACTCCATTAACTCTGATTGGTTCTGGTCTCACAGAGACGGAGGTCAATGCTGAAAAATCTCTTCTCCCAGTAAAAGATGTAAATAGATGGTGTGTGTGTGTGTGTGTGTGTGTGTGTGTGTGTGTGTGTGTGTGTGTGTGTCGTCTGACCCACATTGGTACCAGTTACATAAATCGCAACAGAAGTTACATAAGACCTCTGCAGTCCACTCTGACTGTGTGTGTGATTGTGTGTGTGATTGTGTGTGTGTGTGTGTGTGTGTGTGTGTGTGTGTGTGTGTGTGTGTGTTGTGTGTGCGTGGCTTTAATTTGATCATTTTTCATTTTTTGTTTTGGTGGTTTGATATCGAAGGCGATCACTTTCACTCAGACATTACAGGTTTTTACCAGCTGCAGTTTCCTGGATGACATCAGCAACCATTTTAAGTCGACATCACCTGTGATGTCACGGGGGGGGGGGGGTGATCATTCTGATGTAATTTATAAAACGACAGAACAACTGTCATATTATTATATTTATGTGTCGTATATCATTAGTTTTGGAGCGGCCCGGTGGTGCAGTGGTCCTCACCGTGGCCCCCCAGCAAGAAGGTTGTGGGTGGAGCCCCGGCTGGAGCACGGGGTCTTTCTGTGTGAGTCTCCATGTTCTCCCTGTTCCTGCTGGGTTCTCTCTGGTACTCCAGCTTCCTCCACAGTCCAAAGACATCAAGAGGGGACCAGGTTAATCCAGACTCTAAATTGACCGTAGGCGTGGCTGGGAGAGCCAATGGTTGTCTGTCTCTATGTGTTGGCCCTGCCATGGACTGGTGACCCATCCAGGGTGAGCCCCGCCTCTCCCCCGAAAGCTGCTGGGTTAGGCTCCACGTCTCTGCCCCTAACCTGATGGTGGCTCTACCTGCCATACAAACATGGCTTTCTCCCTCTTTTTGTGACTTGGTTTGACGTCAACTTTCCAGACTCCTCCATTGTCTCGTATGATCTCACCTCTGGATCGGATCCAGCTCTCACCCTCTCACACCCTGGAATGAAAAGCTGCCAGCGCCGTTTACCCAGTCGGCGAGCACGTTACGTAACCCGCATCCAATTTCCATCTGGCCCTTCACCTCCTGATTTGAAAGATTTTTTCAGTGACTCATATGCTTGGACTCATCAACTCCTCTCGTCAGCTGAGGGTCCTGCTGGCCGGGCAGAGGGAGGGGGAGACTGCTGAAGAACGCTGGTTATGCGGTGGGGATTCGTATTATTAGGATGTGAAGTTTATTCCTAAGAGACGTCTCGAGTGTCTTGGACTTATCGAGACATTGCAGGAGTAAACATCCTCAGGACCTGAAGTCACCAGCGTCTCCTCACAGCTTGGAGGTTCCTTCAGCTCTTGTTTTCATTTTAAGTTTAGGGTTTTTTTATGTCTGCGATCTAAAATCTCCCCTCGAGTTCCAACACTGTGAGAACCAGTTCTGTTCTTTCTTCACTTGTTTTGTCTCCCTCCTCCGTCGTCTTTCCATCAGTTGACCTTCCTCACCCTTTCTCTCCTCATTCTCATAATCCCTCTCCTTTCCAGAAACCCTGGTTCTCCCTCCGGCGGCTCTTCCTTCTCCTGTTCGCCACTCCCTTCCTTTCATCTCCACCTCTTCCTTTCGCTACTTCAGCTCTGTTCCTCCCTTCAGGCTGACGGGACAGTAGATGGAAATGACATAACGACACAATCAGCACTTTGTGCCTCGCGTCTGCTGCCCGCCAGAGTCCCAGCCTGTCAGAAATCATGTCACACTTAGTGGTGGGAACAATAACTGCGGAAAATTGACTGCTGCTCACCGCTGCGCCCCGACCAATCCATGAAAGTGTTACACCCCTCCCCCTCCCCCTCCCCTCCCCCGTGTTAACGTGAATAAATCAGTTTTTATTTTGTAGAAATGTAAGCATCAGAGTGAGTGACGCATCGACAGTGAGTAACTTTTATGGGTCGTAAAACAAAAGAAGGCTTTCAGGGAAGAGAGCGAGAGTCTGCAGGTGAGGTGGACAAAAAACCTCATTTACAGATCTCACCTCTTTCTCACGTTCTAACTGGGGAACCATTCCCCTTTGACCAGGAACAAACACGCAAAATTCGGAGGAGGTGAAGATCAGCCTCGAGTACCTGCAGTCAAACAGACCCCATATTAAAGGGATAATTCACCCAAAACATGAAAAGTTAGCCCTCATTTATTCACGCTGATGCTGAAGGTTGGAGTTTGGCAGGAAGAGGTGCTGCAGGGATCAACCAAACTACGGGGCTGAAAGGTGACCAACTCTTACACCTATAAATCATACAAAATAAAACCATGAACACCATCCGTGTTGTCCGCGTGACATCGTTCAAGTGTCCTGAAGCCTCGACATGCCGGTGGCTCGTCTTGCTTGTCTGCCTCACTCACTGAATTTTGGCTCATTTTATAAAGAAAAGTCTTTTGCGTTTTTGTTGTTTTTTGTTAGTTTTTTTTGGCTTGTTGGTTTGAAGTTCTCGCTGAAGAGTAAAACCACCAGGTCCGGGTGGACCAGGAGACGGTGAAAGGTCCTCAACATTTGAACTGTGAGCTTGTTCCTGTGCTGTCGCTGCAGGGGGGGTCACAGGAAGTACAGCCTGGGTCGTCCGGACCAGCGGGATCTGAGCGAGAACCTGGCAGCCACCCAGGGCCTGGCCTGCATGATCACGGAGGCTCAGCGACTCTTCCAGGTGCAACATCCTGCTCTTCAAGCTGCCACTGCCACTAACTGGAGGTTTCTGAAATCACACAAAACAAAATATGTTCCGAGTGCTAACAACGAAAACCCTCTGCAGCTTCCAGAGTTTTGGCCTGGCTCCAGTTTGAGCTCCGCGGGCCCAACTGAGGACTCCCCGCCTGAGGAGGCAGGAGGCCCGGCATCCTCCGGTCAGGGCGGAGGAGGTGAGGAGGAGCAGCAGGAGGAGAGAAGGAGCAAGCTGCAGCTGAGCACCCAGCAGCTCTTGAGGGAGGCACAAGAGAAGAGCAGAGGCTGGGAGAGCCACCCGGCTCCGGAGCAGGTGGAGCTGGCCAGCAAGAAGGTGAATGACTGCCGGTCTCAGAGAAGTTGCACACAGGAGCGAAGAGCTTCCCCCTTCCAGCCTGATGATCTCATAGATATGTCACAACTTTAGCCTCAACGTGGTTCTTTTTCTGGTCAGACAAACATGAAATTGCATCCAAGTAGTTTGTTCTCGCTCCTTTGAACGGAAGAACTAGAGACTCGTAGCTGAAAGAGGAATCATCTGGGATGGGGGGAGCCCAAAGGCTCCCGAGAAGAAGACCAGTTAGTGACACATATGAGTTTGATTTATGTATGACACATTCAGGAGGACAGAGAGGAAAGAGAGGAGGAGAGAGAAGCCCAGTGCACCATGGGAGTTCCCCCCACAGTCTAAGCCTATAGCAGCATCTCTAAGGGCCAGCCTAAGCAGTCCTGACTATAAGCCTGATCAAAAGGGAAGATCTCAAGTCTGCTCTTAAAGGTAGAGAGGGGGTCTGGGTCCTGGACTGAAACTGGGAGACGGTTCCACAGGAGGGGAGCCTGATAGCTGAAGGTTCCGGCTCCCATTCTACTTTTAGAAACTCTAGGAACCACCTGGGAGTGAAGAGTTCCAGCAGGATAATAGGGGACTATGAGCTCTGTCAGGGATGAAGGAGCCTGATTGTTGAGGACTTTGTACGTTAGAAGAAGAATTTTAAATTCTATTCTGAATTTGACAGGGAGCCATGCAGAGAAGCCAGTCCAGGAGAGACATGGTCTCTGGTACCAGTTCATGTCAACAAGCGAGCAGCAGCGTTCTGGACCAGCTGGAGAGTCTTTAGGGACTTACTGGTGCAGCCTGATAGGAGGGAGTTGCAGTAATCCAGCCTGGAAGTGACAAAAGCATGGACTTGACGGTAGTGCTGGGGGCCAAGGTGATGCCATGCAGGGTACCTGTCTCATCAGATAAGGTGTCTCTAAGGTGTTTTGGGCCCAGCACAATAACTTCAGTTTTGTCAGAGTTTAATAAAAGGAAATGATGGGTCATCCATGTTTTCATCTCCTTTAGACAGGCCTCCAGTTTAGTCAGCTGATTGGTGTCATGTGGATGCATTGATAAGTACAGCTGTGTGCCGTCTGCATAACAGTGAAAATTAATGGAGATTTTCCTTATAATGTGAGGAGAGGAAGCAGGTATAGGGTGAAGAGGACTGGTCCTAGTACAGACCCTTGTGGAACACCATAACTGACTGTAGTGGTTCCAGAGGGGTTATCATTACTCAGTTAAGCTGAGCTTGACCCAGTGAATATGACCTAAACCAGTTTAGTGGAGTTCATTTAATGCCAATGACACGTTCCAGTCTCTGTAGAAGGATATGGTGGTCAATGGTATCAAAGCTGCACTGAGATCTAATCAGACCAGCACAGAGACCAGTCCCTCACTTGGTACCAGTAGGAGGTCACTGTTTCAGTATTATGATGAACCCTGAAACCTGACTGGAAATAAGCTGTTGCTGTGGAGAAGTCACAGAGATGTTCAGCAACTGCTTTCTCCAGAACCTTGGAGAGAAAAGGAAGATCTGATGTTGGTCTGTAGTCTGGATCCAGGGTTGTTTGTTTTTTGAAGAGGGTCTAATTCCTGCTACTTTAAAGGACTGTGGGACGCAACCAGATACCAGCGACACATTGATCATATCTTAGACAGAGGTGCTAATGAGGGGTAGAGTCTTTAAGCAGCTTAGTAGGGATGGGGTCTAGAAGACAGGTGGAGGGTTTAGAGGAGGAAATTATTGTACCAAGCTCATGAAGGCTGATGGGAGAAAAACCATCAAAGTGTGTCTGGTCCAACAGCTGCCTCCGAGGTTTCTGAGGTTATAGGTGCAGTTTTATCAGCTGATGGCAGGAGGAGAAGAATTCTCTCTCACATTAGTAGAATTTTGTCAGAAGAAGTCCCTGAAATCTTTGCTACCCAGGGAAACAGGACTACTTGGTTCAGGAGAGCTGTGGCTCTCTGTCAGTCTGGCTCCAGGACTGAAGAGGATCCTGGGGTTGTTCTTGCGTTCCTCTATTAGTGCTGAGTGGTAGGCTGCTCTAGTTCTATGAAGGGCTTTCCTATATCTTTTGAGGCCATCTTGCCAGACTACATGTGACTCCTCCAGTGTGGAGGAGCACCATATTCTCTCCAGTTTCTGAGTTTTGTGTTTCAGCTGTCAGGTTTCAAAATTGTACCGAGGTGCTTGTTTCCTTGGATTCATAGTTTTCTGTTTCAGCAGTGTAATTGAGTCCAGATTTGTTCCTAAGATGCCTGCTGCACTGTCGATAAAAGGATCAGTTTGGGAGGGACTAAGGCTGACATCAGCGTCCTCTGTTTTAATGGGACAACACACTGAATTTAGCACCGATGGGATCGCTTCCTTAAATCCAGGTGTGGCCTGATCAGACAAACATCTGGAAACTACAGTTTTCCTGAGTGGAGTTTAGTCGATTCGTACAAATTCAAAAGTGATTAATCGAGGGCCTGATAAAAGCGCGTTCTGTGGAAATACGAGATGTTCAGCTTCAATTCCATATGTTAGGACGAGAGAATGAACAATCGGGACAGACTGATGACAAAGAATTTTGAAAAACTGAAGGTGAACGAGAGGAGAACAGAGAGAAATCATCTCAGGTACTACATCATCACTTCATCCGCCCACAGATGGACGACTGCTGCCCTCTGTGGACGTGGCGAGGCTCCGTGGAGGTGGACGCCCCCCAGACGGAGCTGCTCCACCGGCTGCTGAGGGAGCAGGAGCTGTGGGAGGGACGCCTGCACCAGGCTGCCGTCATCCAGACCCTGTCTCAGGACACTGAAGTCTATTGCTACCTCCTCCGGGGCCACGGCCTGGGCTCCTGGCCCTCCCAGGAACACCTGCTGCTCAGGTAAAAAGAAGAGGAAACCCCACAGCCAGAAATGCTTGGTGTGTGTGTGTGTGTGTCTCCAGTTTGAAGGGGTTAATTAAAGTTTAATCAAACTCTGATGTCAGATGAGACTTGACAGTATCTGTGTCTCCGTCACGCACGCCGTGGATGTGGCGGCCATGTTTCACTCTCTGTAGGCGAACATGAACTCCACGTCACCCGTGAGACGGATACCGGAATCAGCATTTTTGCATCACATATTTATAAAGGAACATCACAAAGTAAAAGAGAAGGCCGGACCGTATAAAATATTCACACAGATTACACCAGTGCTTTAGAGAGAGACTCTCAACATAGGGTCCAGGGACCCCGAGGGGCCCGTGGCAAAATGAGGGACAGTTTCAGCTCAGTTTTGGTTGAGTGCTTTTAAATACATTAAATCTGACACATTAAATGAAACATTTCTCACATTTATCAAAACAACTGAAGAAAAGCAACTGTATTTTTTTTTATCCAATTGTTAATTTCAAATTAAGTGAATTTGCTGAAAAAAAAAAAACGGTGTTTAGAAAATGAATAAATGACAACAGAAAAAGTGGAAAACGGAAACTAAACACTTACCTGACAGCGAAACAAAATAAACTGTTTTTTCACACGCGGTTCCAGTGTTTCTAACTGCCACGGGTCTCGTCTCTGCTCCAGGAGACCCGATCTAAATCGTCCTCATAAAACTCTGCAAAAGTCCATTAAAAAGCCATTCTTTTGAAGCAGGTGTGTGTCTGCGCAGGAAGACATTTAAAACATTATTCACAAGAAAATGTGAATAAATTAATTCCACTCTGGGACTCAGATTTCCTTTCATCCTGTTTTTTTTTTTTTTTCTTGTATGGATGTGAAATAGACCTTAAATTGCATTCTTAATGGTCTCAAAAGTTTTACATTTAACTTGATGAAAACTGCAGGAGTTGGATCAAGGTGGCAAAACACACACACACACACACACACACACACACACACACAGACATGACAGGGTTTTTTAAGTTAGCCAACTAGTGAATCTTTGCTTTGTGGCACTAAAACTGGACAGGTTCAAGGAAATGTTTGGTTCTTCTGTCTTGTGCCGTGGAAGCGTTGCACTCTGACCGCAGTCTTCCATCTCATCTCACCCCCCAGGACCTGGCAGGCAGACCCGTCCTCGGGCCCGGTCTACCTGTCCTCTGTATCCACGGAGCACCCGGACGCGCCGGTAGAGGGGGTCCGTGCCCAAGTCCACTCCTGCCTGTACCTGCTGGAGCCCGCGGGGCTCAGGAAGACCCGGCTGACGCACCTTTGTCAAACTGACGTCAGGTAAGGATGCCAACAGGTTACGGAAGATAGTTTTGACAAATAAGTGATTAATTAGTTGAAGATGCTTGGGGGGGGGGGCGACGAGGAGAAGAAGAGGAGAAGCGACAGCAGGTGAGAAGTTTCAGTGTTTAAGAAGGGAAAATGTGAGCGACGACAAGGAGGATGAACACACGGCAGATCACGGCGAGCGTGATGTCATGACACTTTGGCATCAGGTCAGGTGTCGAAATACACTCTTTAACCTAATTAAGATTAAAGAGAGCCAACAATCACCACTGAGAGAGCCTTTTAACAGGCAGACCTGGGCTCTGTCGGGGCGACCCGACCTCAGTCCATCCATCTTAGAGACAGAGAGACAGGGAGAGAGAGACAGAGAGAGACAAGGAGAGAGAGAGAGACAGGGAGAGAGAGAGAGACAGGGAGAGAGAGACTACGATAGCGGTCCCACAAACCAGCTACCTCAACACAACTGAGCACATCACCAGCGTTAAAGTATCAAAATCAGCACAATGACAAGAGTAACCATGCCAGCAGCAACTGTTATGCTGGAATTGGGACCAGACATTCCCCTCAGATGTTGTCACTGACACACCTGAGTACAACCGCTGCCGTGTCGTAGGGCAGCAGGCGTTCCCTCCATGAGGATCCCAGCGCTCAGCTGTCACTCAGGTGTCGTGTGGTCGTACCGGAGAGCCGAGCCCGTTTTCGGTTGTTCCCTGTTTTATGGGGTTGGTTCCCAAAATAAAATAGCAGTCAATCATTTCGGGGCTGAGGGCAGAATTTTCATGTGTTCGGGTTTGAATTAAAATGGCTGAACGGTCCTTTCAGGCGAGGCAGAGGAAACCAAGGGCAGAACGAGCCGCGGGAACAGAGAGGTTTTAAGGCAATGAGATGCCAATTAAAGGAAATATCTGGAGAGAGCGTTTGTCCGTCTTATCCAGCTTAATTGAGCCGGTTCTGTGTTTTTGACCTCTGCCAGCGTGCATCCGCAGCACAATCATCAACTCCCTGTAGGCGGGGGGGGGGGGGGGGGGGGGGGGAGACAGACAGACGAGGAGCAGCTCTCCATCTCGCGATTGAAGCGCCTTCAAATTTGCTGCAGATTTTCTGCTGCTGCTTACATGATCAAAATGACTCCAAGCGGAGCCCTGCCGCTCAATTTGTCTCCGCTGATGAAATGAAATGAAGCTCCGTGCAACAGAACACAGGCGGCGGCGGCGTCCCGATGGCGGGCCGGGCTCGCCGCTTATCCGCCGTCACAGCGCACGAGCCGCCAAAGTTCTGAGAGGCACAGCGCCGCTTCTGCGCGTGCTGTAAGGAGTCCCCCTCCTGCTTAGTGAACAGAAAGATGAAAAGCTATGAATTAATGACAAAGAAGCAGAATCCACCTCCAAGTTAACGGTAGACTCGTCACAAAACCTCGCCAGCGTTCTCGCCACATTGTCAGACTTGTGGACTCATCTAAAAAAACTAGAGCTGAACCGAAATCCGAATTTTGGACAGAGATTTGGCCTCAATACGATAGTTCAACTACTCGCCGCCGCTTCAAATGTCTCTGCAGTTGTTCTACATGAGATGTTAGAGAGTCGAGTTCCTGCAAACAGGGACAGCGAACTTAGCTGGACCCAGCCCTCGCCGGACGCCGCGATGGGTCAGCACTAACGCCGCACGGCCACAACCGCTGGCGGGAGCTGGAGTCGCTGGGGGGCGTTGCTTATTCAGTCTGTTGCTCCAACCTCCCGGTCTTTGAAAATCTTGAACAGATGGACAGATGGAGTATTTGTTTGTGGACTGATGGAAAGTCTCCAAACAAACTCTCAGCCTCCCAAATCTCCTCGGTTCATTTTCCAGTCCCAGGGGACGTCTGTGCCAGCACGCCGCCGCCTGCAGCTGTCGTCAGCATGCAGGCTCATCAGTTGATCCGACACGATAGTTCATATAAATAGGTCACATGATACAGTCCCACCTCGATCCCTGACAATCAGCCTGGTGGGTTTGGGGAATCCTGCAGGTGGAAACAGATTCTTGGAAGTATCAGAGCATGTGGAGTGTGTGGAAGGACGCAGCGACTGAGCTGTTGTCACACACATTCACACCGTAGACTAAAGCCGCCACCCAGAGCTGCGTTACCCAGAGGCATAAATACATCCCTGCTCTGCTTTGTCTGCCTCTCCTCCTCCGTGTCACTTCCTCTCACCTTTCATTTCCTCTCACGATCCCACTCAAACGAAACGTCTCCGCTGCACCGCTACACGTGGGGCTTATTTGCTACGATGTTAATTTTAAGTGCTCGTTAGCTTTCAAAGCAAGACAACAGAGCCACACAGCATGAAGGTCAACGGGACTCCCAGAACAGGCCGGTAAAAGAGATCCTATCTCCTCAGGAGGAAATTAAACGCCTTCTCAGGGAAGGAGAGGCAGCGAGGATGCAGTGAAAACTCAAGTTCAGATACATGACAGGAGCAGACAGATCCGGAGTTTTGATTTCACGAGTGAAAGCTCGACTATCTGAGGTTAAAGATGCAGCACTTCAGACCTCAAACCTTTCAGGAGAAGCAGGAGAACCCGTGAAGCAGCTGCTCCGCATCAGTTTGACTGGTGATGATGGAGCAGATGAGCTCGCACCAGTCCTACTCCCAGTACCCAGGAGAGTCTAACATCTGAACCCATGAGGGAGACCACAGACAGGCACATTCATGCTTTCACCATCATGTGAATGAGTGAACCAGATCGTCTGCTTCCCTTACCTTTCACTGGCGTCTTCTCTTGCAGGGGCAGGTCGCAGGGGTGGCACAGTCGAGTCAGTGGGCATCTGCTGGCCTCCGGGCTGCTGGCCATCAAAGACTCCTTCAGAGCCCAGCACAAAGAGACCAGGATATGACGCCCAGGCCTCGGGACGACTTCGCCATTTTGCACTTAAATAAAAGCAGAATTCACCCTCCAACCAGTCTGGTTAAACTTCGTCTTTTCTCACCTCAGAGGAAACGAAAGAAGAAAAACAGCATCATCTTCTTAAGGTTTTCTGTGTTTTGACGGCAGAGCTCGTTGCCCCAGGCGAGCGGGGAAGGTGACCGATCATTGGACTTCTATTAAGAGTTGGATTTCGTCGGTTTGACCTTGCAGACTGCCAGCAGCGCCTCGGCGCTCCCTGCTGCGCCCGTTAGACTCAAGTTCACGAAAACATGCAAAAGACCCCAAGTTCTGACAAAGGATGTTTTGATGGGAGGGTGAAAGGCTGAGGAAAAGCGCCGGGACGGAGCGAGTGGACAGCGCGGTGCAGTGTGACTGTTAACTGTGGGACTCTTAAGAGACAGGAAGTGGTCGTCCTCCATCAAATTCCTGGAAGGTGGAAATGTGGCGGCTGCCTGGACAAACACAGGAAATAAGAGGAGGAAACAGACTTCAGGCCACCAGACGCTCGGCTGGAGGAAACAGAAGGTCGACGGTGAGATGCAACGTCACAAAAAAAAAAAAAAAGGAATCGGACGCAGCCGCTCAGCGTTTGGCGAGACTCCAGCTGTGACGATGGAGGAGAACGCTCGCCATCTAACGCTCGACTCAGTTATTTTATACCTTTGAAAAAGTTCTGCAATAATGAATCAAATTTATAGAACAAGTTACATCTTGGGGCATCAAAGAACTTTATTTGAGGGGGTCTCTCCCTTCCCTCTGGGGTCTGTGCTTCTTCTGAGGTAAAACTACTTCGAACAGTTTGGACTCGGCTGAACTCGAGAGAGATTTAAGGTCGTATCAGAGCGTCTCCCCGCCCCACCCTGACACATCTGCACCTCCTGTGACAGCACCCGCGTGAGCAACAGTTCCAAGACCAGCGATATCTACCTCTACACGGGACGCCGCCAGTCGCGGGACTCTGAGGGGCGACCGAGTTCTGCATCGGTGGAGGCCTCACCACTCGGAGGGGGACCGCCCTGCACCCCCTCCCCCCTCACTTCCTGGCGCTGTGACAAATATCAACCTGGACAACTTCTCGCCCTCCCAGATGTCCTGAATTTTTTAACATTTGTATTTATTGATGTGGTTGTGATGTCCGCGCGTCTCTCTGCTCCTGCAGGCTCATCTGATGTGGCGAGAGCGCCGCTTCTGTCAGAGCCTCGGTGAATGTTCACTCTTATTCATCCAAGACATATCTCAGATTATTTAACTTTAGTGTATCTAGTTTCAAATGTTATATCCAGATTTTGTTTATTTAAGCTTTCAGAAAGTGTGTGTGTGTGAAATTTATCTGCCAAACACCCAATTAAAATGTTTCTGTCTCTGTGACTTCTGGAGTTTTTTTTCTCTTTTGTCCTCCGCTCGTCCATAAATGCCACCTAGATGAGTAATCTCAGAGGGAGACGGCGTGAAGACGAGCTTCCACACTGTGTCTGAAGCTCAAGAGATTAATAAAGATGGCAGACTGATGGCCCAGCAGCCTTCCAGAAAAACTCCTCCACTCTGGCTTCCTCCGACACGCCACCCACTCGTGTCTCGTTTGCAGCCTGTTTATTTGCATGTCTTATCGATTAATCCGGGATCAGATAGTTAAAATGCCGATAAACACAGACGAGAGAGAGGGGATGCTGAGCCATTAGACGTGAAGGTGATGAGGGTTGAAAGGACGCGGTTTAATTCGTGCAAATTACAACTGACAAGGCAAGCCAGCAGGAAGCTCTAATATCAGTCCGTTTCCTCCACGTGACGCTAAAATCCCATCAAGTTGAACGTGTGTGGAATGAGGTCAAAGGTTAAAAACTGGTCATTATAATGGGACTTAAGTCAGTTGAAGCGGAAAAAAGACCCCAAAAGATGCGGAAGTGTCAGTTTTCCCTTGAGTCCACTTGCAGGTCAATTTCTAAACGTGTGTTAGCATTTGCACAGAGATTATGAGCATCTTTGAACTGATATTTGTCAAGTCGCTGGCTGGAGGCTCACACCTTTACAACGCTTCATTTTAAACGCCGACGCATGCTAATTTTTGAGTCCATCCATTTGAGTGTCTGCTAGGAGAAGATCTGTAGAAAACATTCAATTTTGGCTGATTTTGCATCACAAAATTAGACTTAATTATCATCCTTGGGTCATTACTCACATTTTTACTGAAAAAAAAAAGTTGTAAATAAAACGATTGTGACCTTTGAGCGGATGAGGACAATTTTATTAAGCCTCAAGAATACTAGTTTGCTTGCTGAGAGATGTCTGCGGCAGCAAAATACCTCACTTACAGCGGCATTCTGACACTTGAGCTTTCAGCCACCGTTGAACCACGGCGTGATCGTGAGCTACCTGATGCCCAAATACATGCATGATCCTAAACACGAGAGCTGACCTGAAGAATAAGAATTTAGAAAAACTGTTCTCACCGTCCAGACATTCATGGAATCAAATTAAACGACTCAAACACAGTAGAAGTACCAGTGTGACTTAAAAATAACACAGAAAGAGGCAAAATACATGCAGCATTTAGCAGAGGGTGTAGCATACAAAGCTAAGAGTGTGTTGGTTAAATTCTGACAGCAGGCTCGAGGATACAAAGCCTCGAACTACAACGCTGTCATAGCTTAGCACACCAATCGCACCCCTTTTGAACAAAGTTAGCCTAGCATAGCATTGTAGCACCGCCGCTTCTCGCCACCAAAAACTCCCAAATTAGTACAGAAACCAGATCAAAGCTGGTGGGACGGAACCCACGTCAGAGCCAGGACCAGGAAGAGGGATTCACCCTGGCCTTGGAACGCCTCGAAGGCCCCAGTCAGATCTGGTTCAGAGGATGTGTAACTACCACTTTCGAAAACTTTCCCCCGCTGTTGTTGACCGACCTCGCAACTGTCAGCGGCGTGGGCTACTCCTCCATGCAGGGGATGGAGGTTGTCACTCGCTCTACATTAAAAGTGTATCTCATTAATTCAGATCAACAGGGATTCCTTCCTGCGATGAACACAACAGGCCTCCGCAGGTTTGCACCACAAGGACGACTCCCGCGTCCAATGAAGGCCTCCTTGCGCCACCGCCGCTGCTTCAAACCACTCGGGCCTTAACAGCAGCGACCTACTGCGTCTCAATCCACCGGCAGACAGGAGGGAAGGGGGAATAAATATCATCCAAGGCCACCGGGTGATGAGCTCCCTGTATCCCAGCGAGGCAGGGAACGTTATTGCTTTTGTTACTGAGGCGATGTGGCGGGCTTTCTCCTCCTGGAGCAACTGTCAAAACACCTTTAACACCGTCCTTCAACAGCAGCTTGGGAAAAAAAAGAGGCAGCGGCGGCTTTGTGAGAGCCTAATGAATGTTTCATGAAGCTGCAGAGGGAATTATTGCCTGAGAAGGTACTGAGATCAGCCATGAAGTCCTGGTAGAGATGATGAGAGACGACTAGCAAGGAGCGCTGTAGATATTTCATAAGTTTCAAAGATGGGTCACAAGCACCCGTCGTCCCCTCGGCATGGCTTAAGAACTCTTCTAACAACTACTGTGTGACTCCTGGTGACTCCTGGAGTCATACAACTTTTATATCTATGGAAGTGCACAACCGCCTGCTGGGTAAAAACAGACTTCACAATCACACTTGCAGGCTGCCTCAGCGTGTGTGATGTATAATTAACTTCATCAAATGAGTTTGTTTGCCTTGCAAAACAAAACCCAAACTTAGTCACAAGAGGCATGTGAGGCAACCGCTGGAACCGCAGAGAGAGCAGCTGAAGTCAAACGTCTGCACCGAGGGCGGCCCGGCGACCGGCGCAGCCACAGCTCACAGGACTGCTGGCCTCTCAACACGTTCAGCTCCTCCTCAGGCGGGATGCTTTAACGGTCGACTCTCACACAGCGAAACATTTATTTTTCCTGTTCAAAAGCTTAAAGCGCGCCGCGCTATCCAACTGGGCCCAAATCTACTGGAAACGCGTTAATAAGCGCAACCGAAAGCTCTGACTTGTTCCACCATCGCAGTGATTCAGAAGCAAGATTCTGGCTTTAAACTGACAGAGAATCTAAAAATGATGGAGCGGAGACGGGAGCGACATTTTGGCTTCACATGGGTTCTTTAATAAAAAAGATCCTTGACGTGAGATGTAGAGACACAGCCTGAACATGAGGCTTTACTGCCTGGATGGAGACGATGTCTTCATGGAAATTAAGTCCAGCGGCTTATTCCTTTATACATCTTCTCTTCGCTTTATGCCTCCTCCTTTTGGTGTGTGTGTGTGTGTGTGTGTGTGTGTGTGTGTGTGTGTCGCTGAGGCATCACATCTTCTGGACAGGGTTGATACCCAGGATATCGAAGCCTTTCGCCATGATGGCCGCCGTGGCTTCACAGAGCAGCATCCTCCACATGTTGATCTTCACCACCTCACCTGCACACACACACACACACACACACACACACACTTAAAATGTATCACATTAATTTCCAGTAACAACTATAAAACACTCACTCCAACAGCCTGAAGCCGTTTCCTCCACAGTAAAAGCATCAAAGCAGAGGAAGAAGAACGGAATGAAGGAGAGAAGAATACAAACAAGCCAGTTAGCAGATGCAAGGCAGTCGAAGGTGCAGGGAACTCAAGAACGAGAGGTCAAAGGTCAGAGTTAATGGACCCCACCAGCACAGCATGTATCAATACCCACTATCCGGGACCGTCCCACCCGCCGGAGCAAGACGCCACAGAAATCCAGCAGAGAGGAAGATGGTAACGAGCAGCAGAGGGTGCGTTAAACAGGCGGCTCGTTAACAGGGCGTAAATGACGACGTTTACCGACAGACGGAAAAATGAGTTTGCGGTAACGACTTCCAAGAACACACAGACGGTGCCGAGCGTGCTGAGGCTGACGAGAAGGCTCTAGTCTGGGAGGGTTTCTGCTTTTCACAGCCCTGCTAGGAAACACTGGCTTGCAGCTGCAGTTTAGTGGGACTGGACACCAGCGACACATTCATTTATCCAACTGCTCAGCTGGACTTGTCAGGTCCCAGTCAAACGCTGGCTCAAGGAGGCTCTGCGTCGCCACTGCGGGACGGCGTCTTATTGATCCATCCTTGGTTTCAGCTGGGTATAAATTACTGTAAACTCTGCGGCGCAGGAAATGTGCCAGGAGGAAGAAACACTTCAAACATGACCTGAAGGGGGGGCTGCTTCTTCCGCCCGGACAGAGTTTGGGTCAGAAAACCTCCAGTTATTTTCTAAATATTCCCCTTAAGATCAATATTTTGTTAAAAAGATGTTTTATTTTCACTTTAAGATATTTTTCACATTAAAACATAAAAAAGTTGTTTCACGCTTCTTTGAAATAACTGCCAGCGGCGACCTTCACGCTAGCAACCGGACTCCCACTGCTGCTCCCGCTCGCTCTTTGGGTGTTTGACCTTCGTATTATTCAGCACGTCGTGGTGTCAGACGGCAAATTTAAAAAAAAAAAAAAAAAATTCAATGCAAAATTCCAAGGCAACGTGTTTATAAATGTGAGACAAGTCTTTATCTTGATGAGAAAATATGATCGAACAGATCAAAGCTGCTCGGCGGAGGTCATCGTTTGTGTTTTAACATTCATTTTACACCAAAATCAGCGCGTATCAATACCACACAGGCAGCTTCCTTTAGAGGTTAAAGCTGCGCTTTGACGATGGATTCTTGAGACGACTGCAGGGTCCTTGAGCTCGGCAACCATGCCGAGTCTTGTACCTTTCAGACTGAAGACGTGAGAGAAATGTGGGTCGTTTTTTTGTTTTTTTTGGTTCCTTGTGATAAGGATATTAGTCAAAGAGAAATCTACTAAGCCAGCCTGTGTGGCGTTCAGCTGTTCCAACACTGGATATTCACCCTCAGGAGGGAACGTGATGCCGGGCTGAAGCACAGCACTCCTGCTGAGAGTTCCAACAGGTGGCACAGAAAGCCATTCCAGCGTATCGCACTTCTGACTGGAATGAATCTTTCTAACTTTGTGAAGTTAAGCAGCAGCCTGGCGGTAAGGTGACGCAGTCATACCTGTCTGTCGGTCCTTCTCCACGCAGTAGCAGCTGTCGTAGAACTCGGTGAAGGTGGTGGCGAGCTCGTACAGGTAGTCACAGAGCGTGTGCAGAAGCAGGTCGTCCAGGATCTTCTGCAGGATCTCAGGGAAACGCAAGATGCATTTACCCAGCTTCCACTCCTTCTCGTGGTCCAGCAGGACCTCGGTGTTCTCTGCCGCCTTCCTCAGCGTGGCCTCGTCAATGTTGGCCAGGCGAGCTATGGACCTGCAGGGCGCCATTAACAGCAGCAACGAAGACGTCACACACTACAGCTTCACACATACACGTTTAAGTTCACCAAAACCATTCTAACAAACATGTAAAGCAACTCCTTCCTTCGTGGCGAGCGTCTACCTGAGCTGTGATGCGAAGATCACCTACAAGGAAGGAGAATCAACACCAGGAAGTCGACTAAAACTGTTCACTGGCTGCTCATGTTACCAGAAAGCAGCTGCGACTGCTGAAAAATAGGAATCAAGTTACATTCGTGACGCAGGGTGTTTAATATTTACCAACTCCAGTCTGCTGCTCTCAAACAAAAGAAGAACACGAGTGTGACAGGAGCTCATTTCACCTGCGTGACAGCACAGAGAAACACTCCTTCCCTCTGTAGGACAGAAAATAAATGGCTTGGGCTCAGAAAGTGAAGTTGATCTTCGGAGCACAACAACAAGCTGAGCAGAGCACATTTCTGTCACTGCGAGTGTGTTCGGAGGAAGAATGTGCTGTGGCCAGCGAGTGCTCGATTGACTCAACGCAGGAGCATCCAATCCTCTCAGGCATGATTGTTCACACCCTCGGCTGAAGAAAAGATCAATCTTTGCCAGGAACTCTGCCACCTCCAGTCTAACCGGGGAAGCTGGGGAGGAAGTAGATCAGCAGCAGCCGGGAGACGGTCACTCGATACGCGGATAAGAGGTGAGAAGAAATTGGGTCTCACTGACTGAAAATATCCAAAAGACTAATCCCTTGCAACAAGCCCCCTAAACCCACCCCCCCACCCTGAGGAGTCTGAGCTGATAAGGGTAATGAAAGGTCGTGGTGGTGGGAGGTAGAAGAAGACAGACGGGAATTCCAGGAACTCGACTGGCTTCCCTCAGAAGAGCAGAAAGCAGACACTCCAGCCTGAAGCATCTTCCGCTGCAGCAGCAAGCAGGGTTGGGACTTTAGTTGGGTTGGATTAATGATGTAAACCAGCAAATTCACGGGTCTGATGATGAATCACACGGAACCGGACTTCACTTCATCGTTGCTGCCCCACAAAGCGTCACGACCGTGGCAGTCACGTCTGCAGTAGTCACGTCTGCAGTAGTCACGTCTGCAGTAGTCACGTCTGCAGTAGTCACGTCTGCAGTAGTCACGTCTGCAGTAGTCGCGTCTGCAGTAGTCGCGTCTGCAGTAGTCGCGTCTGCAGTAGTCACGTCTGCAGTAGTCACGTCTGCAGTAGTCACGTCTGCAGTAGTCACGTCTGCAGTAGTCACGTCTGCAGTAGTCACGTCTGCAGTAGTCGCGTCTGCAGTAGTCGCGTCTGCAGTAGTCGCGTCTGCAGTAGTCGCGTCTGCAGTAGTCACGTCTGCAGTAGTCACGTCTGCAGCGCACAGTTCTCATCCACGGCAACTCAAGTCTGAGGAAAACTAACCGGAATGTGGAGACGTGAGCAACAGTCACAGGAAGCTTTGTGCAAAAACCATCCAGCCGCAGTTTCTGACCTTTGTCCTGGTGGTCGTCTCGTTCATCGCGTCTGACTGACACCGAGCTGAGAGTCTACTTGGGATGAGACGCGTACGGCTCTCACAAATTACACTTCAGGCAATATAATTAATACTTTCCACATTAATAATGTACCATCTCACCATCTGCAAGCCACAACACAAACGCTACTGCTGCATCAGGTGAAGAGATACTGGACCACACACTCAGCTCAGGAGGGCTTTTACATCTAAATGTCAGCGAGGGTTCATTTTGACCGCCATCAGCTCACAGGGAACGTGTTGGGGAGGAAGAAGTCCTCACTTCCGGGGCAGCGTTGGCGTGTCAGCTGAACTGACCTGATGCGGGTGAGAGCGTAGAGGAGGTACGCCGCCGTGTTGCCCCGGTCATCCAGCATCTTGTCAAAGGAGAAGATGTAGTCGTTGATGCGGTTGTGCGAGAGGTCGGCGTATTTGATGCAGCCAAAAGCCACCGACCTCTGGGCTTTCGTCAGCTCCTCCGGGGTCAGGACCTACAGAGAGAGAGGGGGGAGAGCATTTTAGCAAGTTTCTTCGAATAAAACTGAAGACAATATAGTTGAGATAGTGGTTCCCATTTATCACCCTGACAGCACTCCCTAAATCATTAAAAAGCGTGATAACTCTGTTGCCTTTATCAGCTTGTAATTACTGCAGGCGTCGCTTCACCTTATGCTTCAAACAGTAAAACCAGCGAGTTGAATTTAATCCAAATAATGAGTCCAATTTGCTGACTTCAGGCAAAGATTAAATTGACTCATCACATCAGAGCCTCTCCCTCAGTCGGCGCGTGACGTAGCCGATACCACAGGCAGGAAACTGCAAGGCCGGGATTATGTCGAGGATTCTGATTGGGTGAAAAAAGCCAATCAAGCGGAGAATTAATCACTGTGGCAATAAAGTGACACGTCGGGACAAAGCTTGACGGAGGGAACGTCACAGGATGAGGAATAAAGAGAAAAGCTTTGACACCATGAAAGACAGATGAGACATGACAGTTCCTGAAGAGTCACAAACCGGTTTAACAACTGATTGATGGATTCATTTGTCATTGATTAAGTCCCACTGCAGAAACTTCACCGTTTCAGCCGCTTGTGCACGAGGACTCGCTGCTTCACCTCGCAGCGCGACGTTTGCTGCGACCGCCGTTGACGTGGCATCAAGCGACGCCGTTGACAACAGCAAGTCTGAGCAGCTCCACTCGCTCGTGTTCAGCTTGGGAATTACTTGATAATCCGTCAATTAAAAGGAGTTAGATACCTCGCCAGATGAGATCCTCCTCCCGTATCGTCCCTGTTAGCAGGTGGTTGTTAATTAGCAGGATAGCTCAAAAACTAATGGATGAATTTGAAGAAGTGAGGCTCAGGGAGGATTTCCAGGAACCAAAAAAAAAAGAAAAAAGAGTTGATCATCATTAAAAAGGCCTTCACTGTAAAACAGCACTATAAGTAGTAGAAAAGGAAATCTACTGAGTGTTGGGGAACCCTGAGAGAGGAAATACGACAAGGAACGTGATCACATGCCAGGCGTGACAAGAGGTTAGGGAGGCAATCTGGATCCGGGAGGAGATCCAGGATCCATTCCTACATAAAACTTGGATCAAGTTTCTTGAGCCGGTGTGATTCAATGGATCCGGGATCATCGCGGTCGGATTCTTAAGACGTATTTTCAATCGAATGGTCATGTGTCAAAATATTTTGATGAAATTTGAGACGATGATGGGTTTTTTTGACAGACTGAGCTCCCAGAGAGATTCTGAAGCGGCGCTCCGTCAGACCCCGGCACTCGTGGCGCTCGTGGCGCTCGTGGCACTCGAGCATTTCTGAATGTTAGGTTTGATTCTATCGCCATGTAGCCTCCTCGCCAGGGCTCCGAGCTCTCCGAGTGCTTTCTAGTTGGAGAGCGTTTCTGTAGCTCCAGCAGGTCCAACACAGCGGGAGATCTTCTCTCAACCACAGGAGTCGCATTCTTGAGTTCAACTTTCATTCATCAGATCAATAACATAAGCTGCTCCGTGTGATGGTTTGAACCCGGACCATCAGGGTTTGGCGTTAAGAGCGAGTAAAAAAAAAATGTGTGAAATAAGTTTTTCAGTGGGCAAGATATAAAGACAACAAAACAACGAACCCTGAATTTGGACGAGGACCTGCACCAGATCTTTAGCAACAACGAAAGGAAGAGAAAATGTTGCTAGTTGAAGCTCTGAAGTTGAGACACAGCGGGACAAGGACAGGACCTCCAGGGTCGGGGTATCACGGTGGGACCAGAGAGGGCGGATCATGACAGGACAGAACAGGATAGAAGGCAGAAATCACAGTGGGAGTGAAAACAGAAGGCAGACAAGCAGAATAGAGTACAATAAAACACAACTGGAGAAAACAAATCTTAGCAGTGCAGGCTGGGGCTCATGGAGGCCGGGGTTGGGCTCGCTTTTAATGAGCCTGCGTTAGCAGATGGTAGACGCGGGCATCGACCCAGACAGAGAGCAGAGTGCCAGGCCAGAGAGGCCTGCAGGGAAACTGTGTTGGCACCACTTTCCCACAACCTTCTCAGCATTAAAATTGTTGCAGTTCAACTGGAAGATATTTCCTCTTCACGCTGCATCTCCTGTTCCGGATCCATGTTAACCAAGTCAGGATCTCTTGTTTAGTTTTTCATGTCTTAACGGCCCTTGAAGTTTAATTTCAGATACATAACACCTCAAATCAGGGAGCGAACCAGAGGGAAGGGCAGATAATGGCAGCCTTGGGAGGGAGGAGAAAGCTGGTAAACACAGTGTTGAGGGGTGAATCCTGGGAGCGGCGAGGAAAATCTGATATCAGCGGGTGAAATACATTTCAAGTCACTTTCTCTCTTCCTCAAAAAATCCAGTTGAGCTCCAGTGACGGAGAGCCTGCACAGTGGCAGCAGATGGACGGCTGAGAAGCTACAGCACAGAAAGCTACAGAGGAGGCGCTGGAGTCGAAATCTCCAACACAGCAGAAGGTTCCTGACTAATGATTTTGCGGAGTCGAGTCAGAGAACACAAACAACTTGAGGCTCTGAGGAGTTTCAGCTGATCCGCCTCAGTAACCACGACGACATAAACAATCAGACCATACAGAAGTTTTTTCACAGTTTTCACCACCTGAATTCTTTGTATCGCTGCATTGGAAGTTTAGGATTTCTCTTTTTTTTTTTAAATTTTATTTTCAGCCAAAAAGCCAAAGCCCGACGACTACTGGACGAACAAACAAGACCTCGGGAGAAAAGCAGATCATGACAAAAGGATGAAGAGGAGGAGGAGAGGAATCAGAAGTCGGCGTGTGCTGGGCCTCACTGCCCTCACAGCCCAGCATAAAAAAGGGACATTCAACTTCATATTTCGGTCGTGGAAGCGATCACAAAGCTCCAGAGCTCGGTTAGTTGGTGCAGAGTGAGACCTGAATGGTGGCTACTGTAACGGAAAAGGCATTACCATAAAATAAGCCTTGTCAGGGTGAATCGAAACCCCAAATAATGAGCCGCTCACCGGATGTTATCCCTCTCACCAAGCAGCAGCTTATCTGGGAGTAAACAGCCCACTCTTAATATTCATATCAAGTCGTTCAAATCCAAAGAAAGTTGAAGTGGTCGGACAGAGTTGATTCCAGCAGGCTGAGACCGACAGGGGTTTCTAACACCAACAACTCAGAGGAGGAAAACAGCAGACTGGCTGCAGATGACGCCGCGTCAGAGGGATTTCTTGGGCGCTCCGACGAGTCACGCCACCCACCAGTGGCCTTAAACTCCTGAGGTGCTGCGGCAAGAGCGCGCTGACTCAGCACCGCTCACACTCGTCCTCGCCACTGCCTTTCCAGTGTTTAAACAAACTGAAGTCGTGACGCAGGAAGCACAAGCACATTAGAGTGTGTACCCATCTGGTGGACTGAAGCGAATAAAACACGCAGCGCGATGACGTCAGAAGATGGCGCTGTAGGCAACGTTAGGCAGGGATTTACTTGCCTTGTCCCTCTCCTTTTCTTTGAGTTTGTCCATTGACCTCCTCAGTCCTTCCTCCAGCAGGTCCATCAGCCTCACCGTGTCTCCCGAGCGAGTCTTAAACTTCTTCCTGGAAACACAGGAAATGAGCGCCTGGTGAGAGGAGGCGGTAAACTGCGAACGCACATACAAACCTGAAACAAAGAAGACTCAACATCACCAGCCAGAACTTTCTGACAGGTAGACTTTCTGTCCGCAATAATTATCATGAAGACAAGCAATTAGCTTACTGCTGCCCGCTGGCGCTTCGGGCCGGGTGATACATTTTGTATAATCAAGCAAATCAGAAGAGCATTACAAGCCAAACATGAGCTAAAAATGTAATAACCTCCCTTTCTCCTCCGTTTATTTGCAGCTTTAACAGCTCCCCCCATAGCTGGGTTAAGCTCTTATTGTCTGGATGAGTGATTATGAAAACAGCATGATAAATTTCTAATGGAGTTTGGAGTAGCGCAGACATTCGGGGGCTAATTTACGCCCCCTCAGGTTTCTGTGGGGCGTTTAGCAGCACTTAGTTATGGCCTCTGCGAACCATAACGTCAGCCCCCTGCCTGCTCGCCGCTCGTCTCCTCTAGACAATTGATCAGGAAAAAACAACAGCGTGACAGACAGTGTTCATTTATAAAGCCTGCAATCAGCTAGTAATCACTGTTAAAAGAGGAGATAAATAATAGACAGGGCAGCTCGCTCGACAATAAACAAGTACCGACGCATTAACTGGAGGAGAAGGACTGGATTATCATCCTAATACACACACACACACACACACTCACATACACGTATTCTATACACACACACACACACACACACACACACAGTATGTATGTATGTGAAAATCACGTAGATTAATTGAGTGATTCTTAAAAACCCTCCACACAGCAGGTGCTTCACATCTGGCTGATTTTTTTCTTAATTAAACATGAAGGTGGAGGAAGAAGAGGAGGAGGAGGAGGAGGAGGAGAGGAAGCACACTTGGAGGGGCTGGAGGTAGACGGATGATGCAGAGATGGAAGGACGAGAAGGAGGGGAAGAACCATGAAGGAGAGGAAAAACTGAGAAATCGAAACTAAACTTGGTCAGAACTTGTGTAAGCAGTGGGGAGGTGGAGGAAGGATGGAGGGGAGGAAGAGGAAGGATGGAGGGGAGGAGGAGGAAGGAAGGAGGGGAGGAGGAGGAAGGATGGAGGGGAGGAAGCAGCTCCTCTGCTGGCTGTCAGATTCTGGGTTCACAAATGATACAGAAATGCTTTTCTACCTGCAGCTATTTCACGACTAAACACAGCCGCAGTAGCACTGGATGGTGCACTTCACCCATGCGTGCTGCTTTTAAGAGAGAGAGTGTGTGTGTGTGTGTGTGTGTTTGCGCTCAGAAGCACTACGTCATCAGCTTCTTAGGGGTCCTGGGACTGACTGGCGTGCAGGGTCCTGTTCTAACAGCGTCTGCGGCGGGAGGGACGGCCCAGGACTTTTCACAAAGTCCTTAAATGTTTCCTGACAAGTTACTGATTCTTTTCCTGTAGTTTTCTTTTCTGACATCATTTTGTAGTCAATGATACAATTTTCTTTGCAAGCCATTTTTTTAACTGTCTGGATGATGACATGTCGTTCTGGGCAGTTTTGGTTTCGGTTGTTGAACTGTTACGGTTGAGTGGTTCGTGTTGAAGTTTACTTAAAAATATATCGACCTATCTCGCACATCCACCAACTGCTTTGGACGGGATGGAGAGCAGGGCACTGGGAGATAGAGGGCGCTGCTGGAGCAGGGCACCCAGGGGGCGCCCACCTCTGGTTTTAATTGGTCCAGCGGTTGTAACGTAATCCTGCTGACAGATGGACAGACAAACCAACCGACGAGTGGAAGCTGAACCTCCTTGGCAGAGGTGAAAATCAGAGGCAGCTCATCTGTGCACTGACCGCAGCACTTTTTCCAGAACTCTCAGATGGATTAGCTACAGATCTTTGCCAAATGTGCTCCATGCTCAAGCTAAAAGCATTTCTGAAGCTTGATCTAACGTTGTCCAACTTTTAATTGCTCTTGTCCCACAACAGCAGAACTTTCCCGTCCCCCTCCTGCCCGTCGCATGCTGACTAATAACCACTCGGCATCGTTGTGTGACTGCGTTAGAGGTTCAAACACTGACTTCACCCTTTGTGCTGCAGCAGCTGTATATTCTTTTTATTTATCAACGTGGGCTAAGCTAGTAAATATCTGTTTTTATGTGCTATAATAAATGCAATAAAAAGATGCAGCACATGTGCTAAAGACACCGTGAAGGACATCCGGGAGATTACAGCCCGGTGCAGAAGTCTTCAGAGGGGCTTCTGGTCTTTGTTACTGCTCTGATGATGGTGATTTGGAGTTGTGGTAAACCGTTATTAGCCTGTACGCCGCTTCAACACTCGCCACTTTAATACTCACCTGGTGGAGTTCAGTGTCACCGTCACACTGAGCGCCACAGTTACCCCCCAGTCGACCCGCATAAAAACAAGCGGACTATTTTTGATCGTTAGGCGCTTATGATGAATTTGAACATAAAGGTTTGCAGGATCTTTAGCGCCGCTTTGAAGAGGAGGCGGCGCCACCCTTTCACAGTTTCACGCCACTTTTCCATCGTATGGCGGACCCAGCGTGTGTTCGTGCAGCTTCCTGTTAAACTCACTTGTCTTCGCCCAGCACCACTCCAAAGCCCGCATGCTCCACCCGGGTCACCTGGGGGTCGTACCAGCCAATCATCTGAGCTGCAGCAAACACCACCTGGAAGTGTGTCCCCTGCAAGAGACAACACACACACACACACACACACACACACACACGAGACAGAGAAGGGTGATGAGTGATCGAATAAATGTGCTGCTTTTTTTTTTTTTTTTTAAATTGCCAGAGAACATCGCTGCCGACTGACTGCCAACTGTGTTTTGGCACGTGTCAATATACAGATGGTCAGCCCAGGTGCAGCAAGTGTGTGGGAAACCCCGATTATTTTTAGCCTCTTAACTGTCAGGTTCCTTTGTTCTCCATTTTAGGTCCCAATTCTGTGGCCTCTGGTCAGACCCTCCAGATCTGGGGGCCAGCAGACTCCAGCCCTGTAGCACCTCTGGATCCCCTCCTACCCAAAACCTGAGACTTTTTGAAGTTCTTGAGCCAATCAGAACTGTGATTGGACGGCTCTTCTGTCACTCCGCAGTAATGTAGCTCCTGATTGGCTCTCGTGGTTGACTGGAGGATAAACACGGCCACGGGTGCAGAAACAGACCAGAGAACAAGAGAATGCACCAGCCGAGTTTCTTAGACAGAAGATGTCTGGATGCGTTGTGACGGCGTCATAGGTTTTCTCACGCCGACTGCTGAAGGGGTGCACGTGTCTCCACCCTCTCACAGCGGGCTTGGATCAAGACGAGGCGTCACCCCTCTCTCCATCTACCTGTCCGCTGTCCGTCACGTAGATAATGATGTCAGCTTTCTCCTCAAAGATCCGCTGGCGCAGGGCGGCGAGGTCCGACGTGTCGTAGGTGTAGCCTCCGTCTGACTTGACGATGGTGAGGGGGATGGACTGACCCGGCGCAAAGACTATCTTACGACCCTCGTCTTCCTCCAACAGGCCTGTGGTGGTGGCATAAATCATGAAGACACAATAAAACAGAGATTGAGACAAGTTGGAGAAAAATGAGTAACAAAAAAAGTAGGAGTGACACTTTTGGTTGGAGGGACGGAACAGAGATGCTGTGCAGAAACAGGGAGTGAAAAAAGAAGGAAAGACCCTTTAGGCAACATTGCCCCCTGGTGGTCCCTCCAAGCAACCACAGGCTGCACATAACCAGTCAACGCTGAGGATTTAGTTAATGTGTAATTAATGTTAAAACGATTCAACGAACAACTGTACCATGAAAAGACTCATAAATATCACACGGACACAGCAGGGACTTTGCCTCCGGCAGCCAAAACCTGAAGCGGCTGCTGAGGAGCTCGTTTGAAATGACAATCAATCTCCCTCTTTGCAATTAAAAATAAAGTCAACAAGTGAGATAAGGAGACTAAAGCAGTTCATTTATTACAGTTTGTTGTTCTTCAGCGTCTTCGTGCTGATGGCAGAGCCACAACTGATGGAGGGAACGCCTGAGGTTTCCATGGATACAGGCAGGTACACCCAACCAATGAGAAATAGTACAAGTACATGTTTGGGTTCTGATTTGCTCTTAAAGGACAACATAGGATGCGTGATGTACGATTCGCCAGAGCTTCTTCTGGCACTCCTACCTCTGAGGAGAGTCTTTAGTGTCCCGCCATGACCTCTGACCTGCCGCAACACTGACCTTTCTGCTCAAACTCCTTCACCACATCCGTCATCCTGTCCTGGTAGAAGGACTCCCCTCGCTCGATGATCTTGATGTCCAGGCAGTCATAAACCTTCTGGAACTCTGTGTTGGATTGAAGACGGAACGTTTGGAATGACGCACAGCCTGAGCGACGACGGCAGAATATCACCGTGAACTCTATACTTCTATTTTCTGATACACCAGGCATGAAAAATTAGTCCTCAGGTTTGTTTTATCTTCAAAGACAAATCTGCTGCTCATAAACTCGCCTGGATCTGCTGGAAGTATCTACATGTCACAGAGAAGAAAAATGATCAAACTACAAAGCGGAGCAGCAGATAATCGCAGTATTTTAAAGTGGATTACTTACTTAATAATGTACTCAGTCACACTCAGGCGTACCCGCAGATAAAACGCCTGCCTACCTGTCCTGGAGACATCACAGATGAGGTTCCAGGCTTTGATGATGTCAGGTTCTTTGCTCTGCAGTTTGACGACACACTGGTACGCTCGCTTCTTGAAGTCCTCCTCCTCGTCAAAACGCTTCTTGGACTCCTGATGAAGAGGGGACAGGAGACGAGTGAGGGCATGCGGTGGGCAGACAGACAGAGACAGAGAGAGAGAGAGCGAGAGAGAGAGAGAGAAGGGTGGTAAATAGAGGGAAAAGAGGGGAGGTGATGCCCCCAAAAAAAGAGTGTCATGTCTTGATTAAACACACGTGATATTCCGGCTATGAAGAGGAACACGTGGCTGCCATTGAACATGGATACAAGAACATTCGTCCTCCTCTGCACCCACAGAGCCGCCATGAACCGACCGTACGGCAGGAAAACAGAACTTCAAGCGCATAACCCGAATGTTCTTATTTACTCTTGAATCACCGAGACGAGGCACGGATCATTTAGAAGAAGCATCCAAAAGCGATAAAAAAAAAAAAAGTAAAATGACCTGAAAATGAGAGTTTTCATTTTGACATCATTATTCAGACTGATAAAAGTCATTCAAATGATGATCATTCATTTTTATGGGGACAAAAATGGCACTTCATTGAGGTGTAATGCTTCTCTCCCTCAACTCAGCCAACAGAAACCTGAACGCGCGGCTGCTGCAGGCTCCGCCTCCCCTCCGGATCCCTCGTTACAGGAGAAGAGTTTCAACCTACTTTGTAGAAAGCCTGCAGGTCTCCGATGGGCGGTGAGACCGTCACGTAGTTTGGGAATTTATCCTGCAGGTGGGCGATGAGCATCCCGAACTGAGTCCCCCAGTCACCCACATGATTCAACCTGGGAATGAAGAGTCTCAGGTTATTTAGCGGCTGTGGGAGTTTTGTCTCTGCGGAGGATGGCGATGCCCCACATTCCTCTTCTCAGCAGTGAGACGACAGCGGTGGGTATGAACGCGTCACACACTCAGCTTCCCCATGATGAGAAACTGTGCACACTGCTGCACAGCAACCATTCCTTCACACACAAAACAGCAAAAAAGCAGCAGGATGTGGGACGGACCTGAGAACGTCGTAGCCCAGAAACTCAAAGAGCCGACACGTGCTTTCTCCGATGATGGTGGAGCGCAGGTGACCCACGTGCATCTCTTTGGCAATGTTGGGGGAGGAGAAATCCACCACCACCTGGAGAGGACACACACACACACACACTTTTAACACTGACGTTTCGGACCCTGGCGCCTCCCAGTGGTAGTATTGGAAAATACACAACACATAAACGTCTGGTTGATGAAGAGAGGGGGTTAAAATATGATGATGTCATCTTTAGAGTGACCTGCCTACCTTCTTTTTGGACGGCAGCGGGGGCGGCTGCACGCCGTTGATCAGCAGGTTGCTCAACAGTTTGGAAACAAACGACCTCCTCAGGTGGATGTTGATGAAGCCTGACGACACAATGAACATCACGATGAAAGTGACCTCAAAGACGCACGTGGAAGGACGTTAGTGACACCGGTGGTCATTAGTGGTAACTGCACGTTTGCAGCTGCAAAAGAGCAACGATGCATCTCCTTCCACTTCAAACTAACTCCCTTGTATTGTAGGTCCGCAAGTGAATACAAATGAGAAAGAAGAATCCAGAAGTGAAGATTCCCAGTCGAGAGGGAAACCACACTTACCATTAAGACAGGGTTTGATGCTTGGACTGGGTTTTGCTCCGGTTGTTATGCTGAGCTCCATAAGCATCCAGGACTAACAGAGAAACATTATCATTCCGCCCGAGTCGTGTTTGTGTCCACCTGCCCAACAGAACTCCGATATTTCATTCTCTTTTAGCTCCGACTCTGCCACCTGCAACCCTCCAACGGGTCTCGTGAACAGTGATTGACAGTTGTGTATTTCTACTGAAAGACCAACACAAACTCACCAGCTGACGCGGGTGAGACTTTAACTTCCTAAGCAAAACGCAAGCGACGATTTGCTCCCTACCTGGTCCTGCGATTTCAGTTTTCTGGATGAGTTCGTTCTCTGGCAGGTTCTGGATGATCTTCTCGGCTATTTCCCTGGGGTTGACTTTCATCCCCTTCGCCTTCAGCATCTACAAACCCAACAAAATGAGAAACAATTGAACTTAAACACGTGACGCGACCACCTACAAGCATGTTTATTGTCCTCTTTTCACAGCTGCCAGGCAGCTAACAGCCCCGCAGCCGTGACAGATTAACAGCGAGCTCGCGGTAACTTGTGACGAGCGTAAATTCAGAATCGGATGTAATGGATCGCACAAATGATTAAACCTGCAGCAGCAGCGCTGATTCAGCACTGCACCACAATATGAAATGTTGTTATCGTAAAAAGCCCCTAAATATTATCAGAGTAGATGCAACTTTGAATCAAATTCCCAATAAAACTTTATCATGCTGTTAAAATGACATATTAAGCAAGTCACGCACAATGAGTGAGTCATAACTGCCGTGGCTTTCAGGTCTGGTTTGTTCCTGAAAACAAGGTTCTGGGGTAAAAACCTGACTCGGCTCTGGAAGCTGAGACCCGCCGCAGTGGAAGCAGGGCCACCAGATGAGGTCTCACCTGGCACATGGCCATGGCGCTGTTGCACTGGTAGTCTCCAAACTTGGGCTGCTGGTTGGGCGTGACCGCCAGTGGAGGGTTGTCCAGCTCAGGGCAGGACGCCCGGATGGCCACGCCAAAAATCTCCTGGAGCCGCTGGTTGATGTTTGTCATGTATGTGCTGCTGCACGTCTCCTCCTGAAGACTCTGAGGACACACAACAGCCTCGGTGACATCAGATAAACATGAATACGAGACCAAAAGACACCGCCGAGTGTTAATTAATACGTTTATGTGAGGAAGGTTTTAAAAAAATGCTTGAAACGTTTTCTTCTCTGCATTTGAGACTGAACACAAACAGACACGGCCCCAAATCAACCCCTCGGCTCACCGGCCGAACGTCCGCTACACAACAAGACCCGTTTTCTTTGCCAATTATCAACAAAACGCTGCAGTGAAAGGAAGAGAATGTAAAGACCAACTTGTGTATTTCAACAAGGAAAAAACTTTGTTTTAAACAACCTTTCTTGCCGTTCAAGAACAGAATGAGGAGTTTACGAGGTGCACCTGAATGCACCGTATAGTCTCAGATGTGTTTTCCATCTAGATTTCAGAGTTTATGAGGTGCATGAAGTCCCTCGTTTACAGTCGTGACCGGCACTTTACAAAGCGTTACAGAGGCCCAACCGAGCGCGTTTGCTTTTACGAGGACACGCGGCCGGCGCACCTCTCAGGCGGAGAGGCTGCGACGCGTCCTGCAGGGTTCGCGTTTGACTTTCTCTCACTTCGCAGCAGTAGTAGTCATGCAGCTTTGCTCTCAGACGTATTGGATACTTCTTGACCTCTTGAACTCCGGGTCTGAATGAAGGTCACAAGCCTGAGTTTCACTCTTCAGTGACAGACAGCTGAGAGCCTTTCTACGGTCCCCCCAGTAACGACTTCAGCTTCTCGCTTGTTCAACTGGAGGACATCCTGGGGAATCTGCCCGCGGCCCGGGGGGGGGGCTGTTACTGCAACACTTGCTGTGACTAAGAAAGTATCCGTTGATGACGTAGTGTAAGGAAGTACTGCACTGACCACTGGGGTGAGAGGGAACACCGACGGTGAACATTTGTTGTTTCATGCACTGATCTTTTTTTTGAGACGCTGACCTATTTTGCTTCCATCATGTTTTCATCCAAATAAATAAATAAACAAACAAACAAATAAATGTCCCAATCCAGTTTTCTGTGTTAATTTTCACCCTGATTGTCCTTTGCAGCCATAGTTTTAAGAGTTGTGTCTAAAAACTCCGTCGCAGCTGAAAACTGTATCAAGTTTTTTACAAGTAAATGAAACTGAAAATCTGTTCTTTAAAAGCCGAACCCGAAGTTGCTCCCCTGTGCTGCGCTCACCCTCTTCAGGATGTTGAGTCGATATTTCAGCTTGGCGTTTTCCTCTCGTAGTCCCTCCAGGTGTGGCGATGGATTCACCGGCGGGTTCTTTAGACCCTGGATCTCTGCATAGAGACCCTGGATCTCCAGCTCCTGAAAAAACACAGGTTATACTAATCCTCAGAGACGATCAACTATAACGTAACGTAACGTCTTCACTCTGCCAGTCAAAAATGATTAACAGCTGCTCATAAAGTCATTGTACAGAGGATCAGGCCGATGACATGAGAACAAAACCAAAAGTTCCAACAGTATCAGCATCTTTCCATTGTGGAGAACAGAGATTACACACCTCCATGGAACAACAACAGAGCCTATTCTACACATGGGGGGTCCAAACAACTCTAAAAAACATTCAAACATAAAACTAAAGAGATCATAAAAATGCTATGGATTAAATTTGGGTTATGGCTTTAAAGAAACGTGCATTGAATGATATTAAGTAGACACTCGCACCAAACTCCATTCACTTATCTGCTCATTTAAAATGTTTCGTGATCGTCAATAAAGTCACTCGTCGTTAAAAGTACCAATTAACATCTTAAACGATGACGCTGCATCGGCTGGTAAATTCGGCGCAGCGGGGAGACGCCGACGCCGACGTTGCGCCCCAATAACAACCATGTTTTAAGCGGCATCTCGCCCTGTGTTTGCCGACTGTCACGGAACTAAAGTGAAGTTACCGTCTCATTCACACAACACCTACTGCAAGAAGAAGGTCGCCGAATTTTACAGCATTAAATAGCAAATCGATTGATATCGTTCATGATATTGTGGGACGAAGCTGTTCCATTTAATGTAAAGACAATCTTCAAACGTTATGTTTCCGTGATGGGAATGAACCGGCACGGAGCTATGTGGCAGGCATCCGGGCACACAACCACTGTTAGCCTGTTAGCTGATGTCAGCCAGTCCCCCCAAACACCGGTGTCTTACCTGCTGCTGTAGCCGGGCTGTGTACTCGGTTACCGGGTCTCCCATCTGTCTGAAGCACCGGAGAGAAACTCTTCAACAGACTGGACGTGGACTCGCGTGGCTGATGAAACAAACTCACCTCAGGGAGGAAGAAGTTCCGGTGTCGGACCAAAAAAGTGATTCCCGTCCGGTGCAGTTAAGCGGCCGTCGCACACCCCGGCCCAGTAGGGGGCAGTAATGCACCCATGAACTGGTTTGACAACCACAAAGTTTCCAATGTCTTGACGTCTATCCTGCGTGTATTTGCTTTGAAAGATTCCAGTTTACTCACGCCATTTAACAGCAGAAATACTTTTCAAAGGGACAATACAAACCCTGAAATGTCAGTTTTCACCTGCCAAAAAAGTGATTACGCTTCCCCCTTTCAAAGCTGTTGAAATGCACCGACTGGGCTGGAAACTTTAAATATAAAAACCCATCAATCAAATCAAGTATATTTAACACAGAAACAATCTTTCAGGACCAGCTGGGTGCTTGAGTCACTGGCTTTGGCAGGTGAAAACTGACCGTATTTCAGAATCTTTCTTCTTTCTTTGAGAACAGTCAGGTAAAATATGGTTAATAACAAGTAATAAAAAGCAGCTGTGGATGCCGAGTGGCTGCAATGAAAGAATTTGTAGTTCTACAAAAAAATTAATGCAAACCAGTTAAAGTGGTTTACTCTAATAAAAAAAAAGCAACAATCTTCATCAATATAGAAGAGAAGAACTTTTTTATTTGTTGTGAAACTACAAAACATATTGGTTTTTTTTGTGCTGGTGAAATATTTACAACTCTGGTTGACGATACAGTGTCTGAGAATAAAATTCACAGCTTTTTGGGACTCACGATAAAAAGAAAAAGAAAAAAAAAACAACAACAAAAAAAAACAGGAAAAGCACACCCAAATCAAAAAGTGCAATAAATACATGCTGTTTGTTTCTCATAGCCGCCTCCATACACATTATTACCAGGTTCATCACCAGTCGTAACACAGATTCATTAGAAAAAATAATCAAACAAGGACGAAAAAAATGCACTTGAACTTCAAAAAAAAAAAAATCATTTCACAACCTAAATGATGACAAGAAAGAATCACTTGTGACTAAACAGCATGTTTTTTTCCTCTCTGAATGATTGTGATTTCTTGTAGCAAAAATCTACATTCCTTCATCCAGATGTTGTTACATATGAACAAGTCTTTTTTTTTTTTTTGATTGAAAGGTTAAAAAAAACAAACGAACGAACAAACGAACATTCGGTCAATCATGACATCAGATTTCCAGACTACTCAGAGTCCTACTCTTTATATCTACTCACTCTACAGAGGAGGAGGAAAACAAACACAACCAAACGGATTCATGTGACAACAGATCGTTCACATTTTACAAAAAAATAAAAATAAAATAAAACTTTAAAAAAAAAAAGGTTCTCTACTTCTCCAGCTTCTCTCAGATCAGAAAATGGCGGCCAGCTTTTTTTCTTCTTCCCGGTAATACAAAAGCAAAAGAAACAAAAGTGATGTCTGCCACGCTGCGCGCGCTCTCGCTCGGGAACCTGAACCCGTCGGAGCTGCGTTCACACCGCCGGCACAAACCACGCCAAGCCACGACGCGGATCTCCAGCGGCGTGAAACTGAACTGTTGCTGAATCCTTTTAACATCCTCTGAATTTACTGAATCGAACTCAAACATCATCTTCTGACTTTACAGCTCCTGGTCAACTTCTAGCGCCCGGTACACGGATTTGTAGGGTTCATCTAAAAATAAACGACAGGGGAAAATAAACTCTTTGTTGCAGCGCAAAACTGCAACTTGACAACTGAAGACCAAAATGTGTCCCGACGCACAACCGTGGCGATTATTCTCCTGCAACAAGGGAATCATCGAGGATCCGGACTCTGCCCAGATCCTACAACTCCGGTTGAGGGGTTTTGACAAAAATCCTCTGCTCATCGCTTCAGTTTCTCTCCACTCAAGCGGCGAGGCGCTTTCTCTCACACGTTCCTGTCACGTTAACTTCCGACTGAAACTTTCATCCCAAACGTGACTGTGCGTGGACGAGACGAACGTGACAAGCCGGAGTTTTAGATGTTGCCAAGTTGTTGTTTTTGTGTCAACTGATGAACATTTCAGACGGGAAATATCACACAGGTTGGGCAGACGGTTTTGAAAGTAAAATCTAACGGCGCTGTAAATTCAGTGGTAGTTGAACAGGGAGCTGTTGTCCAAACTCACCAGGTCTGACCGTCACACCTGACTGAGGTCAGGTTTTAAGAGAAAAAGGGACAAGAACTTGGTCTCAGACGCTGTTCAGGCTCGGACGTGCGATTCAGTCCGAGTTTGCGTCATGTGATGATGTGAAACTGTGGGCCGAGACACTTGAGCCGAAGTGTTTCTAATCCTACCCGAATGTGCCGCGGCGTTCTTCGGACTGACTACGCGGTCTTAAACACAACAGAACAGAGAAGTTTTCCCGTTGATGTACGAACGGTAAAACGGAGAAGCGCGACGGCGTGGCCAGGAACGGAAGAACATTTGGGGGCCAAACTACCTGCGACACATCAGCAGAATATAGGAGTTCACAGCAGGGGAATATTTGTATTGCAATGGCTGAAGTGCTTTGTAGTACGTCTGTGTAGTACACGGACACAGAAGTACCTGCTGTGGCGAGGGAAGAGCATTCAGTCCTTACTTTGCTCCGTGCACCTCAAAAATGAGAAGATGAGCTTGGCTTCGATGACGTGTGCGGTTTTGCTGGGGCGCCACGCCAACACCGGTCGGCGCGAGCTCAGCATCAGGTCCAGTTTACAGAGACACGAGAGCGACTCGGACGTCCACCACGTCCGGTGGAAACGCGCTGACGCGCCACGGAAATTAAGCGAGTGATCAGAGCGAAGAGCAGGGGAGCGCCGCCCACCTGGCCGCTGCTAATTTGTTAGTCATCATACAATCAGGAAGAAGTTCACAGTCATCAGAAACACACTCCACCTTGACTTCCTGTGTGCTCAACAATCAACAATCGTTCCAGCGTGACGTGAAGGCTTTTGGATTTTCCACGATTTTCCAAAACCTCACTGTTAGTTTTTCTGTGTTTTTAACTTTTCTCAAGTTTCTTAAAGTGCAGACTATCAGATCAACTACCTGAGTGTTAGTGAGAGTCGGTGCTGTTTCCTCCTTGCTGAGTGTGTGTGTGTGTGTGTGTGTGTGTGTGTGTGTGTGTGTGTGTGTGTGTGCGCGCGTGTGCGTGTAACTTAAGGAATAACGATCGTGATGACGCCAGACCTCTAGATTGGTCCTGAACCCGTTCATGGATCAAGAGATCAATTCAGTAAGAAAATACAATCAGATCCAGTTAATCGAGCGATCCTTTGTTTTTTTAACTCTTAGTGTTCGTGACGATGAAGTCCAGCTTTCTTCTCAGAGTCAGCGTGTGGAGCAGAAGGCATGCGGATGTGCTGATGATGCTTATTTACATGGGGGGGGGGGGGGGGCTGATCCAGGTACAATCCTTAAGATTTCACATGTTGTCTGACAGAGGTTGTTACTGTAGAAGACGCATGAATCTGGAGGCTGCAAACGCAACAATGTCCATGACGTGGGAGGAGAAGAAGAAGAAGAAGAAGGAGGAGGAGGAGGAGGAGGAGGACGAGGAGAAGAGGAAGAAGAAGAAGAAGAAGGAGGAGGAGGAGGAGAAGAAGAAGAAGAAGGAGGAGGAGGAGAAGAAGAAGAAGAGCTACTGCCACTGTGACAGGCTGTGAGATCAGAGGATCCTCCAGGTTCCTCTGCTAAAGACGACTGAGGAGGAGTCACTAACTGGTCAACAGTCCTCTGAACAGCATCCCTCATGTTCCTCTACACAGAAACGGCTCTGAATACAACATTACCCAAGAGCCTTAGCTGCTGTTGCTATGGAGAATAAGCGAGTCACAGGATACAGAATTTGTGACAGGATAACGAAAAAATTTCAATGCATAAAAAGAGCAACGGGTCTGGAAGAGGTTCCACTGTAGATTGAACAGTTAACAGTCTCAGACTGACTCAGTCCTGTTGCTCTCAGCTGGACACGAGATTGTGTGTGTGTGTGTGTGTGTGTGTGTGTGTGTGTGTGTGTGTGTGTGTGTGTGTGTAGGGGGGGGTTCTCACTGCAGCGAGGGCCACTGAGTGAGTGTGAATGACAGATTAGCAGCAGTTTGATTTTAAGTGGTGAGTCCAGAAGCTGTTTGTCCCCCTGGTGACGCCTGCTGAGACCTACGAGTTTGTAGTCCATCAGCTGAGCCACCTGACTCACGAGAGAACGGGCAGGAACCTGACGGCGCTGCGGTTCTACAGGCACAGATGTCGAGACTTCAGAACATCTTAAGGATTGTAACTAGGAGGAGACGGTTCCAGAGATCAGCGCCTCCTCTCCTGATCAACTTTCTGCTGGTTTCTAATGAAGCTGCAGGGAGGTGAACAGTCACAGTGTTTCACAGGTGTCTGAGCGCACAGACGCTGATACCAACCGTTTAAAAAACAAATGAAGCAGAAAACAGAAATTAAAACTGTGCTTATAAGTGGTTGTTTTTTCAGAATTCTCTTGTGAATATTATTTTAAGTAGATTGATATTTATTTTTTCAATCAAAAGCGAAAGTAGCTTGTTGCTTTAGTACCATTGCTTGATTTAACATTGTGCTGTGAATACTAAAATTATATATATATATATATATATATATATATATATATATATATATGCTAGTGCATATGTGCATCTGTATGACTGTGCTGGAATGATCTTATACACCTACGAGACAGGCAATCAACCGCCTGTTAGTAACAGAAACACATCGACGATGTGGAGGAGTGAAGGAGAAATAAAAAGCAGCTCTGGCATCGCCGTCACTAATTTACAAAAACTATGCACATTAGAAATGCAGAGCTCTTTAAAAATGGTTTCTTCACACTTTTGATTTTTTTTCTACAAAAGATATTCTATATATATATATATCTATCTACAGATAGACATATATAGAGTTGTTGTTTTTTTTAAATTCTTCATCACACCGCCGGTCATTTGCTTCATTTGTGTGGGAACAGCAGGTTAAGACTCAGAGGAAATACTTTGAAATGCTTCTTTACACATCGTCAGCTGGCAGGTCGGGGATGCTGGTCTTTGCTCGTGTGAAGAACGCCATCTTCTCCCTGCAATCACACAGGGAACAACCACTTCACTTCTGTACAGGACCACAAACCAACACGGCCCCAAAATCAGCCCAATTCCCCACTTTGACTTTTCAATCATCTCCTGACTGAAAGCCGACCAGAATTTGCAGGGGTCTCAGAATCAGGTTCAACGACAGGAGTGAAGCCTGCGCACGAGAGTCCCTGCACTTCAATGGGTAATGAAAATGACCACCTTTTTGACTGTTGCAGAAAAATCAGTCCAGGAGACGCCACACACGGCAGGGGAAGCGGTCAGATCAGCTGATCTGAACTAACTGGGAGGGTTCGACTCGAGCACAATTTAGAGTTGAGTTTGCTGACTGAGCTGAGAGACGCCCGTCAGACTTTGCTGATGACTCACAGGGGACAGCTGGAGGTCACTCAGTCACATGGTGTAACGGGTGCAAGTCCTCCTGTTTAGTTTTACGGTGCGGAGGAAGGACACAAATATATCTGTTATATTTTATCTTCTCTATGTGTAAGGGGAGTAAGAGCTGCAGCAGTGCCCATGAGTTTGTCCTCTCATGGTGAGCGTTATCCGCTCCGGTCTAGTAACTTTCTGTCTAAAGTTCCTTATCTCTCACTGTTACCTAAACGGAAATATAACTTGGTGGTCCTGGTGTGTTGTTTGGCCCACCTGAAGGTCTGGACCTCAGGCACCTCTTTGCGGCTCTGGCCTCTGATCTTGTGGACGTCCTTAGCTGCCGCCCTCATCATCTTCTCCACCCGCTTCTCCTGCAGCTGTTCCTCTTGAGTCTGGAAGCACCAAGAGAACATTGATACCCAACTGGTGGTTTATGGGTGCGGTTTTGCAGACTGGTGCATTGTGGGATGTCCCTCACCTGTTGCTCAGCCTGCTTGAGGAGGAGACGGAAGCGTTCGTCTTCTTGAACCCAGGCCGGCAGCTCTCTCTGGCCCTGCTGCCTCGCCTTCTCCAGCTGCGTCTTCAGCTCCCGCAGCACCCGCAGCTCCTGTGCCAACCGGGCTTGCCGTGTCCGAGACACCTGCAGGTCCAGCTCCAGGTCCAGGGATGTCCGCAGCAGACCGTCCAGACCTTTCACCTGCACCGGCGGCTGGACAGAAGGCAAGGAAAATTACACGCTTTATCATCAAGACATGGGGGTCAGTCCATCTGACCAGACATTAGCAGCAGCTGCTCCTTCCTCATACACAGGAAACTCATTTTTCTATGCAAAAAAAAAAAGATACGATTAAAACTTTCATGTCACTTAGTTCAAAGTTAAGCTTCCTCATAATTAGTGACAGAAACTAATGATGTTGGCGACCATAAACGAGACTCAAAGACATTCTTTGCCCTTCAATTCTGCACAGCGCATGTAAGACTTTTTAAGAATCCTGCATGAGAGTACTCCTTGTGTGTGTGTGTATGAGTGAGTGTGTGTGTGTGTGTGTGTGTGTGTGTATTCCCCACTGCTACATCTCCTCACAGTCAGAGGGCCAAGAGGGACACTACAGCAGGCTGTGCTGCCTGCCTCTAAATTAACAGTGGCTGCATCAAATATTCAGATGGCCATTAAATATTAAGAGTCACTTCACTGAGAGTCACTGGACGACTTTAAGATGCAAAAATGCAAATAGACTCTCGTTGTGTCTCTCAGGAGACGGGAACGGGCCGTTCCAGGGGTCGTTAACCTGCAGGTTTGGACTCATTATTAAACTGTCAGGAACTAAAGAAACAGGAGGATGACAGCGGAGAAGAGAGAGCAGGCAAAACGCAGAGGTGGAAGCAGGTGAAATACTGGAGTGGAATATAATGAGATTACTGGAAAATTTTGTTCACATCCTCAAAGCTCTAAATCAAGTAACGACACGCTGTAACTGAAGGAGCTGCATAGCGCTACATAAATGGTTCCTACATGAAGCTGCAGTTCCAATCTTTATCCACACGCTGGCAGCTCCACACAGAACAAACCAAGATGGCTGCTCCCTCACGCCGTGGAGGTAAATGGAATCGTGACACTGATGCTGGAGACCAACACTGAAACCTACATGTACCAAAAAAATCAGGACACCTTTCCAAACTTCCACAAACTAACGACCTTCACCGCCATCAAGACACTGATGAGAGTCGAAGGGGGGCTTTGTTTTATACTTTATTCTTTTTCTATCCAGAGGAAAAAAACCACAGGCGATGTTGTTTCTACCTTCTTCATTCGCATGCTGCGTCTCTCTGAAGCGTTTCTGACGAAGGGAGACTTCTTGGAGAGGGTGGAGCTGTCGCTGTCACTGCGGTTGATCTGCAAAGGCAGCGGCGACAGTTTAATGAACCACTGAGCGTTGGACAGAGTTAAACCTCTGATCTCTTTGAGATGGCATCAGCCTTTGCTGGCATTACCCTGCAGATGTACTGGCTCTGAGGTCCAGGGGAGAAGGTCTTGGAGCGGATGATGGTGTTCCCCCTCATGAAGGGGTTCTGCTGGTGGACGTCTGGGCGGCGTTCTTTAGGCCGAACTACTGAGCAGTGATTGGACGATGACAAGCCAACCATACTCGTCTCCTTGTTCACCTGGACGAGGAATAATGTGATCATAATTAGCACTGCAAACCCATCAGGGGTGAAAACAGTGGAGAAAAATGAATCAGGTTTAAGATAAATAGGTGGATTTTAGCATGGGGGTTTTATGATTAGATTATTAACTGGTAACAGAGTAGGACTTTAAATATGAAGGATTTGTAAGAAACTACATCCATGGTTAAAGACAGACTCTCAAGTGTTCCGTCAAACTGAGTAAACCACCAGACACCAAAAAGAAAAGTTTGGTGTTTGTGACAATAAGCAGAAAAACGTAGAGCGCACCTTTTCTGTGATGGCTGCCGCAGGTGGAGGCAGTTTAGTGTCCTTCCCCTCCTCTTCCTCTGCTTCCCATTGGCTGCTGTCAGGGTAAAAGGTATCTTCCTCCTCCAGAGGTCCCATCCCCTCCACGCCACTTCCGTCCTCATCATCAAACATGTCTGCCTCCAGAAGGTTGCCATGCCTGACAGTTAAGATGAGAGATGGAGTGAAAAGGGAGCAGAGGAACTACTTCTGTGGTCCTGACCACAATGTGCGTGTATCAAAAGCAAGGAGTGTTTAATTCCATGTAATAAGAGAGATATTATTCATTGATCCATGGGTGCAAAGCCTCAGGCTTCATTAAATGTCTCACTGGCAGCTGCTGTCCTGAAACAGCATGTAGTTTTATTCTGAGCCGAGAGCGACTTGACGCTACGTGATGGCTGAATGTGAGGGCAGAAACTGCTGCTACAAGACATTCCGGAAGTGCAGGTGTTTGGAACAAGAGAGCAGAGCAAGAACCCCCCCCCCCCACCACCACCACACACACACACACACACACACACACACACACACACACACACACACACACACACACACACACACACACACACACACACACACACACACACACACACACACTGTTAAAGAAAACCTGCTCATGTTTACAGTTTCAGCCACTGAGCTTATGGTATTTCCCCTTTGTGGAGCTGAAAACACAGAGATTCTTGAAACCTGCTTTCTGGAAGAACCCTCTGGTGGCTGTGGGGCAGAGGGAGGAGGAGAGCTGGGGGTGTCGGAGTCATTCAAGGACAGACCTTTAGGAAAGGTCTTGTTTAGGCAGCTTCATTTTTAGTCGGAACCTGACAGGCAGCATTCTGTCTCTGTGTTTATGCGTGTTTGTCATGCCATAAATATTCACGTGACGACTGGCTGCTCCAGTTCAGTAATGCACATCGATTGTCAGTGTACAAATATGAAGCCAAAAATGGACCTAAAATAATATCAATGTTAAAAAAAAAAATATATATATATATATAAAGGCAGAAAGTGCATATGACGACATGTTGTGGTCAACAGACAATAAAAGGATGAGGAAGTAGTTGTTGTTATGTCAGTAGAGGAGAATGACAAGGTGTTAAGGTCCAAGAAGGAAGGAGGAAGAAGGGGAAGGGCAAGAGCAAGAGGAAGGAGTCTCACCACTCATCATCCTCAGGAGCTCCAACTCTGTCGCCGCTGGGCACACGAGCCTGAAATACAGAACCCATCAGCACCAGACTGAACCGTCTGTATTCATGGTAATGAGCGCATACAAACTTCAACATCATTTAACATTAGAAAACTTCTAAGTATTCCTTAAAATGAGACTATTTTCTACGAGAGTAGAACACATAATTTCTCAACAGCCAAAGAAATGTAACTGTTGATTAAACACGGAGGAAAACGAGAATTTGAAGAAAAGCTGCAGACTTTTGACAGGCAGTAGAAAATTGCTAAAAAAAAAAAAAAAAAAAAAAAGGTAATATTCCATCTCCCAAGCAGCCACTCCAGCCCTGTAAGGCTGCATTCTGAAGGAGAGGAAGGACGTGTCCTTTTACATTCCCACAGCAAGGACGAGGTCAAGTTCAAAACCCCCCCTAACATCAGCAGGGTCTCGTGTTTGGAATCTACTGACTGAACTCTGCCATCACAGTCTGCAGAGCTGCACTGCTGACACACAGAAGCCTCCACTTCATATTTTTTATTGATTATTGTTCACATTCCAAAATCTGAATACTCATAAAGAATTGAAGATTAATTTGGAGTTACTTTATTATCGGGCTATCATTTTTTTAAATCAGCAATTTGTCTTAAGTGCCAATAATACTGTTTATCTTCACGGGTAAATTATTCTTATTTCTGGGTGGCAGTTGGTTAAACAGTAAAACAACAGTCCACTGGGTGACAGTGTCTCCCCTTCTCTTTACCGTGTCAGAGGTGCCAGCTGCTCTGCCGTCTTTGTCCTTGCTGATCTCAGGCATGAAGGTGCGGCTCAGCAGGTTGTACCACTTGGTGCATCTCTCCTCCGAACAGCCAACATCGGCCAGGCTGATCTGGGCTCCCGCCTGGAGGGCAAGACAGAGACGGAGAGAGCAACACGGAGGGAGGTTAAAGTTACGAGATACAAACCTTCAGAGCACTGCGGCTCTTAGTGTTGGTTCAGAACCGTTCCCACTCCTTAGCATGCTCATTTCCTGTGAAGCACTCTTTCTCTTTAAACATTCCTGAAAAATTTCAGGTCTTTTGTTGTCACTTCCTTTCAAGGTCAAATTCCCTTGATGACAGAGATGGATTTCAGTGTCACACAACAGCAAACTGAACCATCAGTTTTAATCTAGACGTGAAAGCAGAGAGGAAACTCTACTAACCAGACACTCCTCATGGCCTGACTTGCTGGTGTTGCAGACATCAATCCTCAGGGTCTTCTGCCGCAGTGCACTGTGGGATATCTGCATGCCGAACACCTCGTTGACCTCCATGGTGTCCTGAGGCAGAGAGCTGCGTGTTCTGAACAAGCAGCAGGTGGCCTCCACGCAGGGCAGCACCACCACACGCACGTACCTGCAGGAGAGTCAACGTGACGCATTCGCCTGTTAGGACACTTGATGTTTTACTGTTCGTTTAAATACATCGCTTCTTTAGTGTGGGTTTTTGAAATCAGCTCTGTTGCATATAAATACTTGGCTATTCCACCAGCGCCATATTGAAGGGTACACTTCACTTACTGCCATCTGAACTGCTTCTGACTGACAATTCACACCCAAATATCACAGTTGTCTAAAAATGCAGAGCAACACATCTATGAAGGTGCTGGTTGTGATGATTAGACGAGCATTTGTCTCCAGTCAGTCGACCTCAGCAGCACTTGATGTAAAAATACTAGACTACAAGTAGCTGCTCACATCTGCATGAACAAAGAGTCGATAGACGTCTCCGACCGCAACACTCAAGGAACGAGTAAACACTGGAAACGTTTACCTTCTTCTCACACACAAAATGGCAGGTAAAGTGATGATAAGTGTCTACACAAACTGAATGCTGATTGTGACCATGGTTTTGTTTTTATTGTAAATACAAAAAGCGCTCTTTTTTCCCTTTCCAAGTGCAGCCTTGCATATTTTTCACCTGCTTTGTGCAGAAAAAAGTGTTTAAACCTCAATTTTCACTGAACAAGTGACACTTGTTAAACACAAGAAAAGTTTTTACGTTTTCTGTTCAGCCTGCAGACAGAGGGTGCTGCAGTTAGATAACTGCATGATGTAGATGGTGAAGCGTTGGTCTCTGGATTCGTAGCGGAAGCCGAGCTGCACCTGAGAGCAGCCCAGTGTCATCCTCTCCTCATAGGAGCCCAGCAGGAGGTCAGCAGGGAGCCCTGGCCTGGAGGGAACAGAGATTGCATCCGCTCCAGTAAATCATGTTGACCTCTCACTAAACATCTTTCCAAGCAGTTTCACCGTTGAGGACTAATCTTTAACCTTGGAATAACAACTGGTTACAATCAGGAGATTACAACTTCAACTCTGGTTAGAGAATTGTGGGTAGAATCCTCCGTACCTGCGCTCTGAGGGCTCGTACACTCCACTGTCACCAGCCACCGACTCATCAGACACTGCTGAGATCACACCCATCTTCTTTGGCCCCGCCCCTGTCCCTTGCAGCTGAGGAGCCGAGTCTAAAAACAACAAAATGTATGTAAATTTATAATGTTTCTGTTTAGCCTGAACTACATGACACGTACATTGATACCGGAGCGTAGGCTGGGGTTTCTGGAGCCTGGTGACATACTCAGCTCTGGCAGCAGCCATGCAGGGTGATCAGGAAACCAGAACCCACGTCCCCCTTTCACCAGCAACAAGAATCCTCTGGTTCAGCTGCAGCAAGCCTCTAACGCCTCAGCTCAAACTTCAACTGACCCTCTCACCAAACACACACACAGGATGCAGCAGCATCATGGCTGCCAGGCAGGGAGTGTGTGTGTGTGCATGTGTGAGCGTGTGTGTGTGTGTGCATGTGTGAGCGTGTGTGTGTGTGTGTGTGTGTGTGTATACGCTTAAATCCACAAGAAGTCTTTTTGTTTTTTTCCCGCTCCAGAAAAATTTGTTGCTACTCAATTTCCTGTAAGTCTTGCAGTTTCATTCATTTCAAATTCGATTTTTTTCCATGAATCTAATTATGACTCTAATTTATTAATCATTTAACTTATAAAGTTCACATTCAGTGACAAAGGAAACACTTGACAGATTTTCAATGAATCATATTGAGCACACACACACACACACACACACACACACACACACACACACACACACACACACACACACACACGTAACCTTTGGGTAGAAATCCAACACCTCTCTAACCTTCACCTCCTCTCTTATAACTGCTCCCAATAACAATCAGGTTTCATGCACAATATTACATTTCTCACCACACGCTTGTGCACACACACACTCACTCATAAACACACACACACACACACACACACACACACACACACCGTCACACCAGGGAGGAGGGGGGTATCTGGTAGGGTGCAGGAGCAATTTCACTGCTGTCTAACGGTCTTACATCAGTAGCATGACTGCCGTCTCTCTTACTGCTGCTCATTAAATTGCAGTTGAATCAACACGATGACGGTTCTGCAGTCATTAACTGATTCGAGCCCTTCTGAGTTCTAATCAACAACAGCCGTCCAGATGTGACACCCACGCTCACATATCCACTAAGGCAAACAAGGGTTCAGCCAAGAGGGTGTTGGGTCTTCTGACCGTGACCCAGATGTCGGCTGCTTGGTCGCGTGTCCTCTTAATATCTTATTTGTTACTGGGACATCAAGCAAAACATTGACTTATTATCAGCTTCGAGGCTGTGATGGTGAACATGATAAGGACTTCATATTTACCTTTGACCTCTTCACTTGATGCAGCGTTGTGGTTCTGCTTCTCCTTCAACCCCCCAAGCCCCACCAGCTCCTCCTGCTGCTGCTCTTGTGAGTCCAAACTTAGCTCCAGCTCTGCCAGCCTGCTATGGAGCTCCAGATCCAGGCTGAGCCCACCAGGTCCCGTCTGGCTGGCGAAGGCCTCACCAGTCAGAAAAGTAGCGTCTGTGACCAGCGGCGAGCAGGGCGGAGACAGCGAGGAAAGAGACGACCGTGGCGACAAGGAGCTCATAGAGCGAGGAGTTTCAGACAGTCTTGGTGCTTGGATCCTGGATAATCCTGCATCCCCTCCCACACCGCCCCCTCCTGCCTGACACCCCATGTCGGCCCCCACCCCTAATGTCTTGCCCTCAGGCTTCCCAGCGTCCCTCCCTGCACAGCCCGTCACCACTTCGTGTTCATGTATGGTTGTGATGGAGCTGGAGGGACGGTAGCCTCCCTGGCTGCCTTCCTGCAGGAGACTGTCCAGCTTGTTCTGGAAGTCTGGGTCAGACAGCTCTGGCTGTTCCAGGTAGATGTCTGTGAAGCTGAGGGAGGAGGTGGACCCCAGGCTGGAGGTGGTGGCCAGCGAGCCACGGCTGGACGTCAGAGAGCCTCGACTGCTGCCGGATGAACAGGACAGGGTGCTGGCTGACAGGCTGCGGGAGACACACAGCGAATCAATCATTTCATAAGAGACGTCCGCTGCCTCCGGACTGCTCGTAGTGGGGATCTGACAGAAGCACCAACATAGCCGTGATGGAAAGAATCATCTGTGCTTATGAAGAATGCACATTCATGGCTGATATTAAAAAGTCAACCAGTTCCACAGCAGCTCAGGATGATATCACTTACCAGAACATCACTTGAGCCCCTTCAAAGTGGATCAAAAATGTCCCTCACTGAAGACTCACAGCCAGAATTCTGTTTGAGCAGCCGAGCATGAAATATTTCACCCCACAATGTGTTTTTGAATGTATCAACACTTAATCGACTCACCAGTTAAGTAAGTACCACATAAAGAAGTTGATATCTGGTTACTTTTAAAATTACTAGTGAGGACACAGAGCTTCGAGAGACTGTCCTAAACCCCAAAACTCACTGTCGGTGCTTTGCTATGGAAGCTCAATCATTTTAAAACACACCTCTAGACATACCATCTTCTAAAAACTAAGCGAACTATAAGAATTGATTTGTTTTTGTGCTGCTTCCTTGGTAATTAAATGATTGCAGTAATTGTATTGCATTTTGGCTCCAGGATGAGATGTCGGGGACGGTTACTCCTCTTCTAACAGGTTTTATGAGCTTCACCTCAGAGGCCAAACTTTATTGTGAAAAATATCTTTGTAAATTCTTAATCAAGCAATGTGAGGTGGCAACACCAGCAACATTGCCCTTCTGGGATAAATGACGTTGTCTGAATCTTGAGAATATCATTCGCTCCCAGCGAGCCGGCTGACATGAAAAAGCAGAGGGAGCAGAAGCACCTGGGAGCAGACAGCTGAGTGCATCATTGTGAGACAAAAACAACAGTAGGTTTTTGTGTTTGAGATGGCATCTCTGCTGAAATCAGTCCAACTCCAACGGATTCAAAAGCTTCACACTGAATCGACAAACACTGAATAACATAAAACCGTAGACTTCCTCCCTTGATTCTTTCTGTCCCCAGCACTCCTCATCACGTCAGCCCTCCTGTAGCTGCTCTGCATGAGCGACTCTCTAATTACAGCAGGGCAGCTCGTTAGCACAGATACAGGAGAGTTCTGTCCACCAGGGAGATGTTTGATGTCCGTCAGGAGGGAGGGAAGAAAGGAAAGGACGAAGAGGTGAGATGAGAACCGAAACACGGGAGAGACCAAGGAACTGAAAGAGTTCATGTTCCTTTCAACCTTTCAGAGTATCGCAGCTGAATGTAAAACCCACAACAGTGAAATATTTAAAGAAACATGAGCGGCTCTTACGGCGCGTTGCATCATCTTATAAAAATGTAATTCCTGCGGATGTTCGGAAAAGCGTGTCAGTTTGGGCTGTGAAATTAGATTTGCAGAGAGATCCAGAGATTGATCAAAACGATGATGAGAATACAATGCCTTTCATCTTTAGCAAATGTTTGGTCATTAAAGCTTAAAAGATTTCGCTTTTGCTTCATTTCACAAGCTCCCCTTCATTTTCAACTTTGTCCTCTTTAAAAACCTTCTTTGAATCTAATAACTGAAGTGGAGCTCCTGCCTTTCACCGCAGCTCCGTTTATATCCATGCCTGGCCTGAGAGTAAATGCAGCAAACACTGGAGACAGCGTTTAATAAAAAGGTACTCAGTGTAGTTCTCTGTAATAGAACTTCCCACCTGCCACTGCCATCCCTGTACAGAGAACTTCACGATCCTAAAAATTAATATCAGATTTTCCCCAATGTCGATATAAAATCATCAAACAAATGAATGCATTTCAAAATTAACTCATTCGGTCAATAAAAACCCCTGTGGCTTTCACAGTTTATCTCCAAACATCAGACATGTTTCCCCTGGGGCTGCACCTGCCTATTCTTGTTACAGTCCAGTATCTGCAGGACTACCCACCAGGAGAAATTTTGGCATTGGTAGAAGCGTTGCATGAAAAGCACTGCCACATTTTCACTTGAATAAGATGCATCAGTTCTTGTGAGAGCCCTAGCAGGGTGTTTTCCTGGCTCAACAAGAGCGTGAGGTAGCAAAAGCAACACATCTTCAACCGTGGAGCTGAGGAAGGGCAGGAGGAGCATCACCAGAGAACCTATGATCGTCACACATCTCCACCCTGGTCAAAACAGCTCAGTAAGGCTGAGGTTCTTTCAAAAACACCACAGTATTTCGGCCCAATCTGCATTTTATGAGGTAAGACTGACAGGTAGAGACTGCAGCCACGGGAGTTGCTCAGGTGTGACGACAGCGAGAAGTCAGGGAAAAAAACTGCAGCTCTGAGAGCGGTTAGTGCAGACGCTGCTATAGCAACAGTTACACTCTCTTCACTGACAGAGGAGCAGAGCTTTTCACCATGGAGAAGATGTCTTTGCTCCTCTGCTGAGACGCCTCAGTAGCAGACGGCGAGAGAAGCTGTTCATTTTATCACCTGACAGGAATTTTTATGAAGAATGTTGGCCCTTTTCCAAACAGTTTCTGAGGGCAACTTCCATCCCAGATGGTTTTTGTAAAAAAAAAAGATAGATAGATAGATAGATGATAGATAGATGGATGGATGGATGGATGGATGGATGGATGGATGGATGGATGGATGGATGGATGGATGGATGGATGGATGGATGGATGGATGGATGGATAGATAGATAGATAGATAGATAGATAGATAGATAGATAGATAGATAGATAGATGATAGATAGATGATAGATAGATAGATAGATAGATAGATAGATGGATCGATCAGCTGTATCAGGTAATAAAATGTCATCACTTCATCATCTTATTATATCAAAAATCTGTGCAAAATGTTGCTAGCGTCAGCTTGAGAAGGCTTAAGATCCGGCCTAAAACATCACCGGTTTCTAATCACTTCATCCTTGAACAATCCATGAACTACTTCCAAGACTGTCCTGAAGTACCGTGTTCCTGAGACCGGGACGGACGTGAGGTCACAGTGAACTCTGAAGGTGATGAAGTAAGAGGAGACACAACGATGCTTCATGTGGAAGGAGAACTTTGATGCAGGACATGAGTCTGTAAACTATCTAAACCCAAGCTTTGGGGGATTATTTTGTATCCATAGCATCGTCTTCTAAAGTAATTAAGACAACTTAAAATCTTTACATTGTGTCTAATTTTCTCGATTGCATGTTCCAAACAAACAGGTTCAGACTTGACGAGTCCAACATCGTTACTACAGAAGCGTAATCAACAGCAGAAACAGACCTTTTCAGCTGCGTATGTAGCGACGTGGCCAGTCGAACCATCTCCTCCAGCTCTCTGACAAGTTTGTTCCTTTTGCAGTGAAGCCGCAGCCTAAAATGACAGAAACATATCTTACTTGGTTAACGACTAATGAACTGCGCACGGACCTGCGAGTGTAGAGAAACTTCTCATCTCAACGAATCCATCATCTGCCAGCTGCTCGTGACTTGCCCTCAGATTCAGGGACAGAGAGAGAAATGTTCCCCCGCCACACAAAGCAGCTGTTACTGCGAGCAGCTGCTTTGTGTTCAGGTGACCGTGGTGTCACCTGATTGTGTGTCTTTTGAGGTGAACCATCAGTCCATTAGCAGCTGCTCCTATGATCCAAGGTTTGAGGGGGGAAAAGGGCAAAGATGGGAAGCTTCTGATCCGGTTACAGGCTATTGTTGATCAATGCTGCGCTCGTGAGTTTTCATCACAAGTCTTAATTGAATTTAATTTTTTCAACAGAGCATCAAAAAGAGACTACCGTGCATCTCTTACAAACTAAATATCAATGGAATTGTCATCTGTGTTGAATGAACACGTAACTTTGGCCGAATGGAGGATGACTGCATTGATGAGTTCTGTGTGTTTGGGGGATGGATGGGCCCAGTGAGACACTGCACAGCGGGCTCTGGCGTTCAAACGTTCGTTATTTCGTTTGTCATTATTTCAAGGGCAGCCAATTGCCGTTTTAAACTGGGGACTTTATTAAAACATGTTGTAGCAGTTTCTAAGATCAGTACACTCAAGTCGATCAAAGAAAGATGAAGCAAGGAGAGAAAAATGCCCATTGCAATTTTTGAGATGATCATATACACTTTGAGAGGCGGCAAGCACTAATTGCATGTTTGTGTGTGCATATTTCTTGTGTCTGTGTGTTACTGTGTGCGTGTGTGTGTGTGTTACTGTGTGTGTGTGTGCGCGCGCAGGTGGACTATCAGAGGTTCCCTTTGTGATCAGACCCTGCAGCCTCTCAGGTTGCAGGAACAGGAGACGAGACACAAAAAGAGAGACTGAGGCAAAGCTGAACACTCAAAAGTCTCGTTGGTGGGAGGGGAAGGGAGGGGAGGGGAGGAGTGATGGAGGAATGGTGGAGAGGGAGGTGACAAGAGGTGGAGGGTTTGATGTATCTAAAGGTCAGAGTCAAAGGAAACTAGAAGGTCAGACGTTTCATCAGCAGATGAGAAAGTAATGATCTCAGTTTCATCCATCAGACGGCTGTCATCACCTGCTCCGACCTTCAACGCTCTTCTTCTCGTCACATTTGCATGTGCAATAACAGGAAACTGCTGTTTTCGGCTCGTACGCTCAGCTAATGTTGGGACGTCATTTCTGCTTCCCATTCAAACAACTAGGTTTTGTAAGGGATTTTTGTTTTGCAATTCGCAAACAACTGTCTTAAAGGGAAAATTTGGCATTTTGAGTGATTATTGAATTATAAAAACAACACAAATCCAGCAGCTGGTAGTGCTTCTTCCTTCCATGATGGACTGAGGTGGACTGACAGGACCAGATGGACCAAGGATACCTGGTTGACATGCTAGCTTCAGCGGAGAACTCTGAAGATAATACAGAGACATGGCTGACATACCACAATTGTTACTCATGGACGTTCTGTTGATGATTTGTCATGTGTCATGAGCAATAAATGTGGTTAATCATTTTGATTCCTGTCAAACTTTTGAACTCTGGATGTTCTAAAGCCTGCGTCGTTTACATTCTTTCTTTTCAGCACTCTTGCCCTCTCTGGTTCTTTGTTGGTATGGTTCTATGTTTTGAGTTTGAAAGGTTTAAGTGTAGCAACAGAATCTATGCTTGGTGCTACGCCGCAACCGCTGAGGAACCTCCTCAAAAATTTGGGACAACAAAAAGGTCAAACTCGGGACCACAAGAGCAGCGATTGGCTGCTTGTGTTTGCTTACGTAAGATTCTGTTACCAGCACAGATACTTGATACTGAGAAAACACCGTAATGTTTGCCGGGACACTCCAAACCATCGCATCCCTGTGTTTGAGTCTCTCACAGTGAATGAAAGTGCAATGCCAATAATGGGTTTCTCTCTGACTGATGAACCTCCACGCCCACCTCTCCGTCAGAGCCTTGCTCTGGTTATCTCTGGCGGCCTGCAAGTCTCTCTCCAGACGTTTCTTCTCAGACTCCAGTTTCTGGGCATCGTTGGGCTCCAGACGTTGGCGAGGGCTGACGTACTGCAGCTCCTTCAGCAGCTCCTCCTTCTCGTTGATGAGGATCAGGCGGTCTCGCTCCGGGTCCAGCAGCCCCGGCCACGCCTCACTGTCCAGTTTGGCGATCTGCACCTCGATGGTGGCGATTCTGCAAGAGTGAGAGGAAAGAAAAGAGTAAGGATGTGAAAGAAAGGAATGTGGAGGATGAGGCGAGAATAGAGTGAAGAAAACAACACGCACACACACACACAAACTCACACTCTCACACACTCACACACACACACACACACACACACACACACACACACACACACACACACACACACACACACACACACACACACACTCACTCACTCACTCCTCTGCTCCAGACACAATAATAACTACCTTCTCTTGGCTTCCTCGTACTTCAGACTCAGACGAACTTTCTCTGCCAGTTTGTTGGTGCTGGTCATGAACTTGAACGCGCACGCACACACAAACAAACACACACACACACACACACACACAAAAAAGGACAACAAGGGGGAGTCTGGTTAATCAACGCTAAAGTACCGAGACGATAGATTAAAAAGAGCTGTTGCTTTTAAATCGTTATAATTGTTGCTAAAGGTCAGGATGCTTTCAGGTCAAAATCTGAGAGTGAGTACAAGTTTCCAAAGATTTAGCAGTGCTCAAGTCAAGTTGATCCTTTTGACTCTGAAACCCAAAATATGCCTGCAGGTTTGAAAAATCCATTTCTTTTTTTTTTAATAAATAAAAGAAAGAAAAATGTCATCAAAAGTACACATTTCACCGTGGCTGGAAGCTGTGAAACACCAAGTATTTCAGACACTTCTTGAGAAAAACATTTGCAACACAATCTTTTACTCCCACGCAGAACAACATGCACTGTTGTCTAAAACTAAAAACACTGCAACAGAGGATAAGCAATACAGCCACTGAATGAAAAACAGTTACACTGGGGTCAGGTGACCTCAGTTATTCTGCCAATCAGGCTCCGCCAGCCCAACGACAGACATTTCACTCGTAAAGCCCTGACACGTTGGACCTGCAATGTTTTCACCTGATTGGGCTTTGAACAGCAAACTGCTGTCAACACCAGGAGCTTTTTTGCTGCTTCCTCTCTCTCCCTGGGACTCACCTCAACAGGGATGTCAGTCTGGGAGCCGGCGTCGGAGTAGAGACGAGGGATGGAAAGCTCTGAGTTGGCGAGCGAGGGACTGCTGCCCCACAACTCCTGCTGGGAGCCCGAGTCCAACTGGAAACCATCCTTAAGAACGGCCAGTTTCTGTATGATAAGAAACAGGATTTGATTCAGATTGTATCAAATAATGCTAAAGCATGTGTGTATCACACGGGGGGGGGGGGGGGCAGTGGGAATTATATAAAAGCAGCTCAGATTTCTTCTGAGTCAAACATTAGAATTCACTGCGAGAAGCTTGCAGGAGCTCTGAGGCGTCTGACCAAATCACCAAGGAACTACAACGGCTGGGAGATGAAGCTGAAGGTGATTCGGTGAGGTCAACAAAATGAGACACTTATTTGAACTCTTTTTTTTTTTTTTTTCTTGCTGTCTAACAGCAGTTCTCTTAAATAAGCAGCTGCTATGCTGTGTTGCACTGCCTCGGAAAATTGCTGAGCAGTTCTCCATGTGTCCTACGTCTGTCCCTCCCCAAGAAATAAATACTACATGGAACCTGCTCCGGGACAGAGACTCAGCAAAATGACAAAACTGCAAAATGGAAGCATCTCCTTTTGTTTGATGCATGTGAATTACAGAGGTGGAGCAGCGGTGAAGGCTGCCCTGAGCTCCTCTCATCTTTACAGCCGTGATGAATATCTTATGACTGCGGTTTGCTCTGAAGCCTGCTGTGGAATGCACCTTATCTTAACTGCTAATAAAACTGCTAATATGAGGAAGACAACATACCACCACCGTGATAACAGCCGTGTGTGTAAGTGACTGACATGTTCAGGGCAAATGGTATGAAGTTCATACAGAATCGCAGCCAGTGATAAATGTTAGAATTCACATTTAAAAGGTTGCATTGCTGAAAAATGCATCATTTCCCCTCAGGTTTCTGGTTAGAGGTAAAACTTCACACACATACACACACTCAAAGTGGAGGATATGAAAGCTACAATGTGGTGCAACGGTAGAAATGCGTCCACTGGCAGACGAGGCAGTGCCGTTTCCACCGAGGGAGAAATATTCTAGCGTGACCTTGTGAATGTAGCCGGTGAGCTCACGTGATTCAAGCAGACATGAAGGAGGAGAGAGGAAATCAGGAGGGCCGACTCAAGATGATGGAAAAAAGAACTGGCTTTTCCGTAGTATTTTGGGTTTGTTTGTTTGTTTGTTTGTTTGCTAGGAAGTTTCAAAGAAACTAATCAAATGTGATTAGACTAATTAAGAGTTCATTCCACCCATTGCTTCAATGGATTTAGAAAACAAGAGTATCGGCTTCAACCTGGTAGGCAGGCCCTCTGACACTCACACACTCACACACACACACACACACACACACACACACACACACACACACACACACACACACACACACACACACACACACACACACACACAGGTGAACCATCTCAGAGAGTCAGACGGGGCTGTCAGTTCCAGATGGTGAGGAGGAGGAGGAGAGGGAGGAGGAGGCAGGGGGGGCATTAATTAACTTCCTTAATCTAACTTCAAGTCATTAGGAGCCAACGAAGGTGCAGTCAGACTCTCATTCGTCGTATAAATTTATGAGGGCGTCAGGTGTGTTGAATTATTGCCAACACGGACATTTTCATGCAGTTTGGTTGGAGTTGTGAAGCGGTAGAAAGTGTGCTGACATGCAGCCATTCCATGTCATCTGTCTAACGTGCTGCTGCTGCTCCACTGGTACTCCAAGTCCCATCAGGCAGCTTTTATACGTCCTGCAGCCATGAAGGCAACAAGGAGGGATCACGGCTGCACGGTGAAGCTGTCACACATAATAACTGAGTGGGAAGGCAGGGGAAGGTTGGGAGATTCCAACTTGCAGGAGTTGTTCAATGAAAAATAAGTCATTATTTCAATTCTTACTCCACTCTCAGTCTTCCAGCTGTGCATCAAACCATCTCTGAGGACAAATCCAATTCAAAATGTTCATAAAACATTCAATACAACCTTTCACGTCAGCGGCAGAAACACTGGCCACAGCCAAATGTGAACGCTATCTTATCAACAAGGCAAACATTGGCCAGTTGATGAATCCATATTATGAAGCTACCAGTGACCTTTTAAGTGAGTGGAGCAGTTTAGTGTGTGTACAGTAGAGTTGAGGATTTTGTTTTAAAAAAAAACAACAACAACAGAGAGCACTTAGGATGCACAAGTACTTACACCCCACTCGAGAGGAACAGTTTACACCACTACAGGTTACAAAAGAAATTAAGCCAGAGTTAAAACAAACAAAAAAAAGAAAACAATTGCTGCCATATTTGTTTTTACAAACTGATTCTTCCAAACAAAGAGCCCCGGGCATCTCCTGAGTGAGCCGGACAGGCTGTCATCACACTGACTCTAAAACACAACCTGCCTCCCTGCAGCCTCGGCTCCTCTGAGTCAGTACAGCTCCTCTACTACAGCCGTCCACTTCCTCCGCAGCAAAGCAGAGTCAAGTGTTTTAACGTGGGTACCGACTCTCCCGAGAGCCAACTGATGCACTCATCTTCTCACTTCCTCCCTCCCTTTTCTCCATCTTCTGATACTCTTCATCACCAATCACCTCCTCTCACAGCTTTGGAAGCTGGGTTCATGTTTTACCTGAGAGAAAAGCCAATCCCCTCAACCCTTATTTTGTGAGATAAAGAAGCCAGAGGTGTTATGAGTGTTGGCACAAGGTCACACAGAGAAAGAGGTTGTTCAACGGAAGCATGTTGTCAAGCCCCTGCACTGCTGAAGTACTTTTGGACTGTAATGCTGCTGACTTTGATTGACCTGAGACGAAGGACCTGAGACGAAGGACGGCTGAACGCACATCTTGTGCTTTCGTCAGACTGTAAAGCTTTCCAAAGCATTTCAAAGTTGCCTCATCTTTCTTTTTTTTCTTCACCAATTTTCAAAAAAGGATGCACACAATGAATGTGGCCATGCTGTGATTCAAAAATGATCCACGTGGCTTGGCTATCAGGTGTCAGGACTGGGATCGTCTGTCTCCTCTTTCTTTCTTCTTTTGTTCATGGAGGAGTTGATACAGGAGCTGATTAACCAAACTTCCTGCCTTCAGCAGCCTTTAAACAATGCTAGGCTTTCACTTGACCTGGCGTTAAACGCCCTACACAACTTGAATTTTTACGTGTTTGGAGTCATCCTGCCTCTTACAGTCTCAGATAAGTTAAATGAGCAAATACCCTTTTGCAATATCTGAGCGCTGATTAGAATGAGCATCCAAACCTCAATTAACAGCCATAGGGCACTCAGGGGGGGAACCGCTGCGACGGCGCATGGAAACGCATGCAGCTGTGAGAGGCCACATGATGCCTGTTGGGCTCTCTTGTGTTCATCGTGCCAGTGTAGCACTTTTCACACCAAACTTCACTCTGATGGTGCAGGCTGCCATGTAAGGTGCCAACCAGCTTCTCATAAGGGGTTCAGCATCTTGCTCAAGGACACTTCGGAACAGTCTCTGGAGGAAGTGGGGAACGTTCCAGCAACTCCCCCAAGAGCAGCATAATAGGTTTTTGGTGCTTGTAAAACATCTGTAAAGTTACAAAAGCCAGTTCACACTAAATGGAAAACACTTCTCCTGGTCCGTCTTGTGTTTTTTTTTTTTTACCTGCATGAGTTCCTGTTTCTCTTTCTCCCCGGAGCTGATGGCGTCTCGGATGGAGCGCACCTCGCTGAGGATGGCCTGCGCTTCCTGCAGCTTGTAGCCATACGGGCTGTTGGACACCTTCTGGTCAATCCTGGAGGTTGAGAAGACAAGGGGGGGTGGGGGTAAGGTGAAGATGAGCAGGAGGTGGTTAGCTTGGATGACGTCCCTTTAGACTCTACCTGTGAAGAGCTTCAATTCTACACATCACCTCTCGCTGTCAGCAGTTTAAAAGCTGTGATAACTTTCATTTAGCTGAAGTTTTAATGCTGACAAACTCTGCTGAGTCGGCTGAGCGGCCGAGCTTTACGACAGCATTGCGGCTCTTTATCATAGAGGGACACCAGAGAAAGCTGTCCAGCGTAACCACAGCCACCATGAGAGGAAGACAGAACACCTAGCTCAAGGGCACTTTGACAGCAGATGGTGGGGCAGCATTACTCATTCACTTTCCTCACACATATTATGCAAGCTGCTGTGTGGAAGCAGACAGTGAGATTTAGTATAAAACATTAGCGGCTTTTGAGTTGAGTGAATTGTTTTTGTCCACAGTATTGAAAATTTCATTCTCCCTTCCACAAAATACCTAAAAGTTAGTCAGTCAGTAACTTGTTTACTTACTAAAAATTACTAAATTACTAAAAATTACTAAAGTGTCAGCTTTAATTCATGGATGACACATTCGTTGTTTTTTCAGTTATTCATTGAAAACATATTTTTTGTGGGAAATATTCACACACAAAAATGCATGCAGTGCATAAACACGGCAGGGACTGACAGCTTCACAGGAGTATTTCCAATAAATCAATCACTGAGCAGGTGGCGCTAACCTTGTATTATCCATCATTGACTGGATTCCTCTATGAAACACACCAGATGGAGGAGAGAACCCTGGACATGCCTTTAGCATAAGAATGACCAATCTGAGAGGGCAAGATGAGAAGTTTGCTTGAGGTCCAGGTAACGCGAATGTTTGTGGCTCCAGGCAGACGGGGAAGACCAGGCTGCCGAGCCAAGAGACAGACAGGACGCGGCAGTAAACAGCCGTCAGAGGCTCCAGCAGCCATATAACCCCGTCATCAGTAAGTCATGCACGCATCAGAATAACAGGTCCTTCCACATTCTTCAGGGAGGGGAGAGGTGGAGGAGGACGGAGGTTTGGACAGACAGAGAAACAAGGTACACAGAGAATGAGGAAGCGAAAGAGGGAGTGAGGCGAAGTGAGCACATAATCCTCTCTAAGTTCTTCTCAAACACTGACTTACAAAAATGCACATTTGAAATGAAACTATAGCCTTTGTCCAACCATGTAAATCTGGGAAACCTGTTTTTATTAGACTATAATTATATTGCATCATTCAGCAGATGCTTTTCTCCAAACTGACCTACAACAGTGGAGGCGGATGAGGTAGTTGTTTGTCATCATCGTGGCTGTGACCTGGACCACAGTGGTTGTCAAGGGCGGAGGAATGGAGAGAAAAAGATCAGGCTCCTGCTTAGGTAAACACAGCTGAATGTGTCCTTTATTGTGAAACTAAATCCATCCGTGGATATTGCGTGACCTCTGACCCCAACTATCTATATCCATAACCATCTATAATCAATAACACCATTTGGAAGCTTCGTGGATGCTAAGATCTAAAATACAGCAAGCTACAAAAGCAAGCTGCTTGCGCTAGACTCCTCCTGCCTGGTAACCCCGATCACTTTATTCTTTCTCAGATTTTAGAGGAACAACAACAAAAAAAATACCCATCAGAAAAACACAGATGGCATTTCATAACTGTTTTCACAGGCTGAGTAATAGTATTACTACTGGTAGAGGTATTTGTTCCCTTTCAGCCTCAAGTGCATCACCACGACACACATGAACCACAACGCCGAAGATGCATTTAACTGGCTTGACCTGTCGATTCCCTGAAGTTTGTGTAACGTTCGATTGAGGCTGTGTGTGACTCGACAAGGCGGATTCATGGAGGGTTCACGAGCCACGGCTTTTCTATTATCTGATGGTGCAACAACCAAAAAAATTACAAACAGATGAAAAGATAACGGGATTTCTCTCAAGAAACTGTGTCAGATTTCGCACACGTTTCAGGGTCGCCTCCAGTCACACACAAGGCAGCTCTCCACCGTTTGCATGCATGCAGTTGTTGCTCACTACCACCTGGCGGACTTTACCTTCATAAGTTCTTCTTATTGGAAGCAAGGTCAGAAGACACGGGACATACTTGAGGCCACAGCGGTCAGAATAGCGCGAGGGTGTTGGAGAGAATATCAGGGAGCCCTGCAAGCAGTTTTTCTAAAAGGGGGGCGTGGAGGTATTCTCAGAGGCGCTTACACCAAAACCCACTGATCTGACTCTTTTACCACCATCAATTTAAAGCTCTTTTCAGCTATGCTTTCCCTGCTAAACACAAAGCTATTTTCCTTGTTTTCTGGAACTGCTAGGCTGGGATCCTTCCCTGGTGGCTGCTCCGAGCTGCAGGTGCTCAGACAACATTTATAGCCACATAACAACACCATGCTAAATGCTGTGACCTTCATAGTTGTTGCATTTATTTGAAAGGTCTGAATCACTTGTATTCTATACAACAGAGGGTTGGAAAACCTACGGGCAAGCAGCAACAGAGAAGAACTAATGCGCGGTAACGGCGAGGGGCAGGAGCGATGGAGTGTCCAGATGCAGGCAGCAGATGTGATATGTAATTTCATACAGGAGACGAGTGCGGATCTACAGATGCCTGCGGAGGTTCATATCAGACAGCTGTCACTCCGTTAGGAGACGAGTCCTTCAATTCATTGAGTCAGTTACCGTCACCAGACTGGATAACACACACTGACGTAACTCAAAGAACCCTGAAGTCAAAAACAATACTTGCACAACACACCGTGCAACTCCTGAAATTGTGAATCCCATTGCGCAATTCAAAGAAATCATCTCAATTATCCACAACAGCATTGAGCAGATGCTGAAAAGGGGGGGAGAGAGAGAGAGAGAGAGAGAGAGAGAGAGAGAGAGAGAGAGAGAGAATTACTGCTTTCTGATCACTTTGGTTCCCATTCGTGTGTCACATTCTTACCACTACATTTGTTGAACGCTCATCAGAAGGCACAAAGCTCTTTTTGCTCCCTGGGAGACTAATGATGTCATTTCAACTGCCAAAGCTGTTGTCTGGCATTTAACTGCATATTATTTATGATATGACAGAATAAAAGTCACAATTAGCCTCTCTTTTCATGGGGGGGGGTAAGGGATCTGGCTGTTTTCTGTTATCCACATCAGAAAACTGTGCCCTACTATTTTGTGAAATCTTATCAGGAGCTGAGTGTACGGCTGCATTCCACTCTAAGCCTATTTGTATTTCTGCAAACAGTGATTGGTTGTTGAACGCCGTCTGATGACTGTAACAGGAGAGGAAAGTCACGGAGGAATGCCGCTCAACCACTCTGCCTCAGCTACTCATTAATCCACCTGACACTCTCACTCTGCAGTGCGAGGGAGGACAAACAGACCGGACATTCCTGTTCCGAATTTCAAAACCAAAAATTAGTGACAGCCTCAAGTCTGAAATACAGAACAAAGAAAAGAATCGCATCCACATTCCTGGCTGGTGGCTTGTGTTGTACACCTTGCAGGTTCTGAGGTGGATTTAAGGGGTGTTTCCAGTCAAATCCACATTCTTCAGCCGCTGTTCCATTGGAGCTTTTATAGAGGTGTTAGTGTTTAATGATCGAATGGAATGTGTGATAATGCTGAGGCAATAACTGAGGCGATAAGCAGCACTTTACTGCACCCAAGTTCCTCACAGGCTCGCATCAGCCAAATCAACATTTTCACTTGGGTTGCTTTTAGGTGAACACAAGAGGGCAAATTCCAACAAGTCAAACATGAAAGCAATCTCGGCTCCATCTCTTTTGTACCACAATGTTACTGTGAAGCCTCTGAGATCAGGTGATAAATAAAGATGATGGAAAACATAAATGAGACACGGGAGTTCGGCAGAGCTCAACGCGCTAATTAAAGCTAAGGCATCGGGCTACATCTGCTTGAAGGATAATTCTGAATAGTAATTTCATTTACTTTTGACAACACACACACAATCACGTGTTGGGTGTAGTGCAAAGTGATGGTCCTATGGAGAAATAGCAGCAGCTATGCATTTCTGCCTGCGCTTTAGGGAGAATGAGGTTGAGATTTAGCTCATGGTTTAGCTGCAGATTTACTTTTTGGGTGACGGTCACAGCTCTCATTAATTTTGGATGTAGCTGGATAGGGGTGTATCTGCCCAACAGACCCAGTTAGCAACTAGCTGGTGAGCACAGTGTAGCTTTTAGCAGTTTAAGAGTGAGTTATTTCCATCAGGAGCTGGTAGAGAGCAGCAACAGCGCTGGGAGAGCAGCAACAGCGCTGGGAGAGCAGCGCGGCGAGATTCACTCAGAAACACACGACTCAGAGTGAATGATTACGCTACTGCAAAACTCCTGGACGTCCTCAACGTATGAAGCTAAAAGCTGAAGAAATGTGAAACGTTTGACTTCCTCCCGATGGATCCCAACAAATCTACAGTGCAGATTTAAGATCAGGTTCATCTGCTGAGTCTCTGCTGCTTAAAACTCAGTTTTACACCAGGCTGTGTTGATTTATGGATCCAATGATGAACTTGATTCAAAGTCAAAAATATGTATCATCTCTACTGGACATTCATGGTTCATCTAATTTACCTTTTCTGCGGCCAGTTTCATCTTCTTCTTATCACAAAGAACGTATTGTTTTTACATTTTCATTTTATCTACTGATTTCACAGTTTTTCAGAGCTCAAGAATAAATTGTAAAACCAAATTTGAGTTGATAAAATAAATGTAGCAGATTGTGTCGCAAGACATACGTCCCTCAGTCAAATAAAAAAAAAATCATATCAAGGCAGACTTTTTGATACTGACAAATTTTGTCTTCTCGGCAGAAAGTTAAATCGCTCAGGGAAAGGAAGGTCACTTCCATACTTGAGATTCAAGTCAGATTCTGACGCGTCGGCCTCAGTAAGGACGGCTGGTGGTGGTCTGGTAGATTGGGATTGAGAGCAAGTACTTCTGTCTCAGTTCACGTCTCCTGTGAATTCACACGGAAGATGCTGGACCGCGTCGGAAAAAGTCAACGACAAACTTCTGAAAGGAGCCACATGGAGCCGCACAGACTGAGCAGTGACAACAGAGCGCCCCGACGCTCGACCGTGTATCCCGTCACGACATCAACTTACTCTTTGAGTGTTTCGAAGCCTTGTTCTTTGTACTGCAGCTCCTGCTTCATACAGGCCAAGTCCCGCTTCAGCTTGTTCACCTGAGATGAATACAGACAGAAAAAATTACTCAGAAAGAGGGCAGGCGATATTCTTCTTCTTCTTTTACTTCTGTTGTTGTCAACAAACTCGTGAAATCCCCCAAATACTTTTTCAGTTTGCCTCCCTGTAGGCTGTTTGCCCCCAGGCTCACACGTTCCTTCTGGAACAAAGATATTCGTCTTTTAAAACAGCTGAGGAATTTATACTTTTTTTTTTTCCCCCCTCTTTTTGAAGTTTCCGTAATCTCCCAACAGCAGTAGTGGAAAATTTTTTGAGACTATTTTCTGCCGAGGATGAATCCACACTTTGTGCTCTGGGGAGTATTTCTGGCAGCAGGATGGTGTTTTAATGAAGCAACATAACAGCCAGTACGACAACAGAGCGGCTCACTGATATGAATGAATAGTTGTAATACTGGACAACAATGGAGCTCTGTAGCACCGAGCAGGAAGAGATATCAGGACTGAGATAGACACACAATACTTGAGCCTCTTGAACACTGCTTTTAATTCAATCTCTTCTTGTCTCATTTTTATTCTTCGTTTTTGATTATTTTGGTTTTTATGCTGCTTTACTGCACTGATGTTCTTCTGCCATCTGTTTATTATGTTTTCTTTTTACTGCGTGAAGCCCTTTGGGTTGCCACTGGTATGAACAGTACTACACAAACAGATGTGTATTCCTTGACCTTGTCATCAATTCATGGTTAGTTTCCATCATTTTAAAGCAATACTTTAAACTGCCATTCAAGAACTCACAAATAGATGTCTTGAGCTCACAGACATTTTTCTTGGTGACTCGAGACTACAGAAGGAACCAGCTGCCTACGGCAAAATTTTCAAGGTTATCGTCCTGTATAATCCACATCTTCTTTATCCAGTCGTATACTCGGTAGTCCACAAACACTTTGATTTGAGCTAAAACAAACTAGCTAGAACACTAGCAGAGTGTTGAGCGGGACCAGTTGCTGCGTGCCGCCCTCCCTTCACAGCAGCGCTGAGCCGAGCCTGTTATAGATGGTTTGTGGGACACTGAGCAAACGGCTGGGCAAGGAGGACATGGATTATAGCAGACATGTGCACTTGTAAACAGATGATTTCGGGCGGTTCTGCTGTTGCTAGTCTCCTTTAGCTTCAAGCTAAACACACACGACAGCGAGGGAAAGCATCTTTGTGAGCTCAAGTATTGCTTTCAGGACAAATACATCACGTAACAGGGAAAGGAAACAAATCACACGTAGCGAGAATGAGGAAAGTATGTGGTTATGTGATTTCAGAGGTATCGGGAGAGTCACTGGTGTTGGGTGCAGGGGACTCCAGTACATATTTGATCCACAGCCAGGAGGAGAGTATAACTGACGTAGTACCTTGGCATGTGATTCACTCCTCAAGATCAATTAGAACTATCTTACCAGTTTAGAGTTTCTGACCTGACAGCAGGTTACGCCGTTATGAAACGAGGAGAGGGCTCTTACCCGACTTTTGGCTGTGGCTATTTCTGCCTTCAGTATATCTGGGTCGTACTTGCTGGAGGACGACGATCTGGAATTCACTGCGAGAGATGGCAAGACACAAACAGAAAAAAAAAGAAGTGCTCAAGATAACATCCTTGTCTACATCTGTTAGTGTGTGACAGCGGAGAGCGCTGACAGATGAGGCCCTTCACTAAGAGAGAGACAAAAACATCATCCAGCATCAAGAGGAATCTCAGGAGAAATGTCAAGGTGCTTTTTTTTCTGTCAACGCATGAAAGAAAAACGAAGATTCAAGAATAGGAAACTCTTCTTTCACCTGCTCTGATGTCATGTTTTGACACTGTTAAGGGCTACAGATTCATCTCAATAACCACACGCTCCCTGGGAACGAACGTGGGAAAATAAATGCCTTGCTTCTGAAGAAAGAAAGATCTAAACTGAATCCCAATCCCCAGATTACCATGGTATCGATACAAGCGCCAGATTTATCTGTTGTTGATAAGCTGACCAACCACCAACGCTCAGTCAGTGGGTGCAGTCAAGCTCAGTTAATCAGGCTGCAGTCGTCCCAGGTTACGCACACAGCGAAGAATCGTTCGTCCACCAAAGCGAGTCTGTGGTAGGTCGTGGTTCGCTCCATCACAGACGTTTCCACTCTGATTCTCTCCCAGCTCACCTTTTTTTGTGACATCCCTAACAACAACCAGCAGCCAGCAGCATGTCTGCCAAACAGTGGACTTAAATTCAAAGGCTATTAAAGAAATCAGACAATTTCTTCAGCTGACGAAGCCACGCAGTTTTCCCATTATGACGATGTCCCTCTTGACAGGTCGCTGTTAGACCAGTTGTGGTCAGACTAACACTTAACATTTTTGTTGTTGTTTTTTTAACATCAAGTCAATGTACAGACAGCGGCCACCAATCGTGATGCCCTCACACACTTTCTCCTCAAGGGATTCCAGAGAAATGGCACCCAGAGCCTGTCTGGCAGATGAAAGCAGTGGGATCCATAGTCAGGCATCAGGAACGGGCGCAAGCAGCTTCTGTTTTCCAGGGTTACATGTACGACACATGCATGCCTTGGTGTTACAGCTGGCTTTACTCCCCAGACAAGGACCAAATGCTCCTTACTTCCAGTTATAGCATCTCCCTGACTCCTCCCTTATGGCCGTCTGTGCACTTACAGCTGGTCTGAGACGTCGACTTGTCCCTCCATGTGTCGTTGAGCTGCCGGTACTCCTGCTGGGCGAGGCGAAGTCTCTGCTCCTTCACCTGGTAGATCTCCTTCTGGGCACTGAGGGCGTCACGCGCCACTGCCAAATACTCCCGCAGCATGGCCTCCTGCTCCCGCTGCCACTGGGCCCGCGGGTCCTCCAGCTGGGTGCTCTCTGGAGGAAAAGTTAGCAAAGAGGAAAGGAGTGAAGGAGGATGAAACTAAACATATAAACTAAGCATTTAAATTTAATGTGACGATCACGTTTATGGTTTGGTTGTTTAAATCAACAGAAGCATGTTATTACATCCAACACAGGACAGAAGTGCTTTGAACTGAGGCTGATTCATCACAATAATTTTCTAATTAACACTGAATAAGTTGTTACATTTGGCATAATGATGCTGACATGTTACAGTCCAATGAGGACATTCGCTGCAGATGAAAACTGTACGAGGAGAAAAGTTATTTCTTACGTTTTCACACAGTTTTTAACTCTTTCAGTATCTTTCATACACACAAATATTGTTTGTCCACTTTACATGAACACAAACACAGTATCCAGTATTTCTTTGGTCCATTCAATCCCTAAAATGCAAGAAACGTATGTCATCTTCACAGTGATAATTACTAGAAAAATGAAATATGAGGAACCGTAGTGACTAAAGAGATGCTCTGAAGGAACTGACTGGTGTTGTGGTCGACATAATACGCTCCGACGACGGGGTCGTACGCCTCCTCCCAGCCGACCGGCAGCTCATCTCCGATACAGTCAGCAAACGTCAGAGGCTTCGTCTGCCTGCAGGAACCAGAAAGATGGGTTTGGTTTTTGATCACGGAAACCAATAAACCTCTGAGGGACAGAAATATCTTCCAAGTTACCATTTAATCACCGTGTTTGGTCACACAGGAACAGGAACGTACAACTTAATTTAAGCATATATGTTAGAATATAAATGGTGTTATTTTCATTATCCAGTGATCCACAACTTATTTTTTTCAATTATTGTAATTATTAATTTGTTTTGGTGCAACGACAATTTTAATACGCAAAGCCCATGTTGTCCAAAGAGAATTTAGTTCATGAGTAGTAATCATGAACATGTATGAGTGAAGGGGTACTCATGGTATGACAAAAAGGCTCAAGGGGTACACCAGACAAAAAAGGTTGGGAACCACTGCTCTAGATGTCCTCGTGTTTCACCTGCTTGTGGTGTGAATTGTGAACAAAAGAACCAAACCAGAGTGAGTTATAAAAGACCAGAGGATGTTTCAAGGCTCACAGAAAGGGTGAAAGTGACCATAAAGAATCCAGTGATCAACTGAGTAGAGTAAGTTCACCTGCAAATTCCTCTCTAGTAATAATGACCCAATTTACTTGTGAGCCTTTAATACGGCGTCACACTCACACTCACACTTGTGCGTGTCTGAAAACAGTTTCACGAGTGTGTGAGAAGATGAGGGGGGTGGGTAGTCTGGTGTTGTGAGTCCTCTATTCACCTCTGAGGGGAGGGGGTGTCTCTCCAGCCCACCACAATGGGAGGAAACCGGCCAGTGGCATTCCACAAGCAGCACTAACGCATCGCCTGGAGGTTTCTGGGGCAACCGTCAGCCTTCCAGCCCAATCACTGCAGCCACCATGAGGAATTCAATGACACCTCTGTTTATGGTTTTTTTGTGTTGCAACTAATAATCGTCGTTATTACTGAGCTGTAAACTATTTTCTGAATGAATTGATAAAGGCACACTTGTTATCTGGGATCAATAAATCTACTACGGATGAATTCTGAGGTGATGATGATATTTTAAACACCCACACAATCTTTGTATCTGATCCTATATGCACATGGGAAACAAACGTGTTTAACTTCAAGCAACACTTACAGTATCCAACACGTATGTTTAGAGCTGCGTGATGACCTGAATCCTAATCCTGAAGTCAACTTGAGCAATTAAACGACCAGAAAAAAACTTGATGTTGCAGAAATGGCTTTATGTAGTGAAAGATGCCAGTGTTATTTTGAGTTATTGAATATATATTTTGACGGCTCTGAAATGATAATGTTGCACCGGCTGTTTTATTTCTCTCTAAAAGATCATTCCATTTTGTTAGCTGGTGTAATAGGAGTCACAGTGCACATGAGTCTGGGGGGATAATTGGGTGCAGAGAGGTTGGAGAGGAGATTTATGTCTGGAGCAGTGAACCATCACGAGGCACGATCCGCTTCACACTGTGAAAACAGGTTTACAGAGCAGTTTGGTGTCAGTATTGAAACTTGTCGCTTTACTATCACCGCCAGTGATGTCACTTCGCTTCATTGTACATAAGCATGTCAACAAATTATAGATTTAACCCTCAATAAAAGCCCAGCTGACACTGAACTAGCATGAGCACCTGCAAGAGAACCGCCTGTCATTGGATTTATCCAGAGATAACAAGCAGCGGAGGTTTTTTCTTTCTCCCTGCTCCTGCCTCTTGTGTTTCGTGACTGCAGACACACACACACACACACACACACACGGGGAGCAGCGGCTCGCTGGTGAAGGGAGAAACTGAACTGGGTCCTTTTCAGTTGATGAATAATGAAAGGGGCCTGGAGAAGACCCCCTCAGCTCCACTCTAAATTTAGCTCAGGAAGACAGAGAGGCTTCTGCCAACGGCTGATCCCAGCAAAAGCCGGCTGGTTGGCTGGCTGGGTATCCACATCCCATTATTTGATTCCTCTCTCCTCTCGCCTACTAAATCCTATCCTCTAATCGCTGAGCCGAGGGGAGTCGCTGACCTAAACTTGTTGCTCTCCGTCACCGTTTCCCTCGAAGCGGGAACACCAGCTGGCAGCGGCGGCTCAGCCTCCATTTCACTGTCAGTCATTCAATAGCCACTTGTAGTGCTTCTCACATGCTTCACTGCTTTAATGCTCAAACTGCCTGCGATGGCTGTGCGAGCCATGCATCAGCACCGTAATACAGACAGGAGCTGTTAGCATGGCCAGAATGAACACACAGCTTAGTAGAACTAACTCTTATTGTCTTGCACTTGTTTACTCGTAGGTTAATCTGCAATGATTTTTTTTCCTATTACTCGATGAATCGGTTGAAAATTAACCATGTAAACGAGACACGGTCAAGTTCCTGCAACTGCCGGAGGTCTCCGTCGAATGAAGCATCCTCACACCACCCCCTGAGTAGTCCCCCTCGCCCATGAAACAATTTCACACCATAGCGATCAAAAACATGTTCGGATAAATCGCGTGGCTCCTTATCGTTCCCGTATCCACAGCGTAGACATGTGACGTCACCCTTTGGCAGCCGGCTGAGAACTGATCACCTGGGGAGCATCTAATGTTGGGTGTCTGAGGATTCTGGTCCCTAACCTTGGTGTGGTAATTTACCTCTGCCTGAGACCTCAGCTGCATTTTGATCGATGATATAATTCCTTTCGGAAGATAAATGCTGGTCTCACAGACGAAAGTGAACAGTTGCAGCTGCCAAGTTTGTTTGTTTGAATGTCAAATGGAGCTTGACGGTTTTACTGAGCGGCGCTGCCTCTGGCGCTGCAGAGGACGGGGCCCCGCACGATGACAATACAGGAGAAATCAACTACCTATGAATGGAATTTGGATCCTTAACTTGCGAATGGTGTCAAGTGGGCAACCCTGGCCTCTACTGCCGCTAACCCTTCCCATTAACACATGCAGGTTTCAGTGGAGAGCCTTGGCGTCACATGATAGTCTGCATGGGTTTTAAGAAGCTTACCGCTGGGAGGGAAACCCCAAATTCTTGTGGAGAGTTTGTGCCATCAAAGTGGTCAAAACTGAATGCGCAATAAAAACAATAGTAGTTCTATATTGGCCTTTTAAGCCTGATATCAGTCGAGTACCCCCCAGGTTTCACATTCCAAGGTAAACGGCCTGGCCAGGCCCGGGCACTCTAATGCAAACTGACAAAGCGTGCGGCAGAGTGCAAACACACAGGGAGGCGGGCTGCATAGCTGAATGGTGAGTCAGATGGCCATGAAGAGAAATGCTCATTCAAAGCTGCATATAAATTCCCCATGTTGAGTTATGAGGCTTCACACTGCATTTCATAGCCGCTCAAGGTCCAACAGTAAAAGAACTACACACACACACCAATACACATTTCTCCACTCTCCTTCAGTCTTGCAGTATAATCTGTTATGTTTAAGTGACAAGGCACTCAAATATCCTGCAAATTCATCAACATCAGGTCTTCCTCCCCACATGACCACCTCTCAGCAGCGATGGCGTGTTCTCTGGCAGATAACATTCCTTTCACCTGACGACATGTGCGTTCAGTGCGTCACTGCAAGGGTGGATAGTTGATATTGCACACTGAAGAATTTATAAGCGCTACACAGGCAGCCAGGACTTTTCCTTGGAATTTTCACTCTCTTCTGTACTTTTTTATTGCACTTTGTTTTTGAAAAGTGAATGTTGATTAAAAACCTATTTAACTTGAAAGGTCCACATTTTAAATGCATTAAATGTCTTCTTGTGGAACGATGGCATTCATCGCCTCATACTGAACATTCAGTTCTTGGGATTAACCTGCCGAGACCGAAATTAAGTCATCAAGTCATCGCAACTGTTAACTATTCTTGATTTATTGTCTCAGCTCTATGACTCAAATAAAGAACATCAAATATTTGTAAAGGTAGGACAAGTTTCAGAGAATTACACACACACACACACACACACAACACACACGCACGCACGTGCGAATGCAGCCGTAAATGTAAAGCTCCTGTCCCCCACCATCGTTTCACACAACAATGTCCTCCCTACAAGGAATTCAGGACCGCTCCTTCTATTCGAATGCACTCGTGCAGTGTTTCTTCAGAGCCCAGTGTTCCGAATGCATCTAACATGCAGGCTGAGCAGGCAGAAGAGTTTGTGCTGACACTGTAATCCAAAGTAAACAGCAGACGTTGATGATCATCAATCACCTGAAGCATCAGCAGTAAACTAACACGAGAGGGAAATCTAAGAAATCCCCAAACGAGAACTTAAAAAGTCAACATGTTGCAACCTCTGCGCTCTGTGTGTTCAGTTGCTGTCTCGTTCTCACTAAAGTGGGCAGCAGCTCTCAAATCTGTCTTCACAAGCAGATAAACGTGCAACTTCATCAAGTAGTGATCCAAACTACTTGTGCTGCTGCGGCGTCCCAGTGCAGCGTGGTTCTGGTGACATCACTGGGAACGTCGACAGATACTGGTACCAGTGATAGACTGACAGGTGGAAATGTCAACCAGATGTGCTCACGCAGGGTCAGCCGGGGGTCGCACACAGCGAGGCCTGCATTCAGATGGGGATGGAGGCATCACTTCCTAATCGACACATTATTTTGTTGTTTTATTAAGTCATTTAAACTTTAAACATGTCAGACACATGTTAAACTGTAACAGACAAATATTACTAACTACCCCAGTTCAGTACTGATGTTAAAACGATTACACTACAAGCGCTGTACAAGGATGCAGGGTATCGCATTTTTTTCCGAGACTTTACAACTAACTAAGGCCGAAGTCCAATGTGAATGTGATGTGACGAGTACTTCATCCATCAGACTAATACCGACACAATAAAATGACCAATGTCTGCCAATAAGTCATTATCTAATTATATGCGATCCGTTGCGGTAGCAGTGCCACAAATGCGTCCAATACTGCAAACCAAGTGGTGTAAGTGAGTCTATGTACTGAAGGAATACCGCGAAATGTTAATATACTGGTCTTGAAGCAGGGCAATGCCACTTCCCAGTTAGCTTTGACTAACTTTACATGCCAGAAATCAATTATTCACCATTCAAACCAGTAGGACAGGCACTAACATCTGCGTCCAGAACAGACCAAGGCAGCAGCTCTTCATGTGCACCGATACACGGCAGACAACTGCTTTGTCAGAGACGGCAAAGATCTATTTCTCCTCTGCCATTGTTGAGCGTTGAGATCATTAAGTCCAGCGCCCCCTTCTTGATTTTGATTGGCCACAAAAAAAGAAAAAGGACATTAACAAAAGCAGAGGACGGGGGGGGGGGGGGGGGGACCAGAAAAGGTAGTGTTCAGTTCTGCAGCGCTGCCGTTGCTGCGGTTGTGCTGAGAAGTAGCATCAGTGTCTGTCTGACATCTTGCTAAAGCAGCGGTGAGCTGCCACAAATTAATACCTTCCAATGTGATTGGTTATGTATTGAAAAACTGCACTTGAGCGGTGTGAGCCAGCCTCCGCTCAGATCCCAGTTAAGAGTCTGCAGGGCCTCACACTGCACTTTGTCCCCGTGCACCTTGGCAAGCAGTGAAAGGGATTTCAGATGAATCAGGACTTTGGTGAGCCTGCACACTGCTCAGTCCTTCACGTTGTGCGTTTCAGGAATGCGCGCTTTGTTGTTTTTTGTTGTTGTTGTTTTTTTGTTGTTGTTGGGTTTTTTTTAAGAACGTTCTTTGAGAAGGTTTCCTCCTCCTTGCTTTCTCAAAACAAAAAATAAATAAATAAATAAATAAATAAAAGGAGAATTCTTATTCCACCTGCCATCTTTTCCATGAGTGTGTGCATGATTCACTAACAGCTCCAACAAGGATACAACCAGACAAAATGGTGTGTACAAGTCAGAAACAATGACAGCTTCAATAATCAACACGCTGCTCATCATCCTCAAACAAAAAAAAAAATGGTTCTTCTTCTGAAATGTGAGGATTTCATCTGACAGCATCTATAATCATACATAAACTGTGTGGCGTTGGAATATATTTGGCAGTAAGATGGCGTGATGCTCTGTTATAGATGGAAGGTCCAGTAGTTGTGGTGATGGGTGACGCAGGGGGGCGACATTCTGATGCTGCAGGTGTTACGCTTGCATCTCTTGATGTGCGTCAAAGGACCAGAGGCCGTCTGTCACACCTGGAGCGATGCCTCCCTGCTGGTCGCTCTCTGACTATATTGTTGTAAACATATTGGCAAAAAAACACTATCACACATCTCTCTGCAATTTTTTAATTTTTATTCACAAAACCTAAACCTGATCCGCTTCGTGAATATTGGGTGGTGCAACTTCTATTCATGTCAGCCTGCCTACACCTTTAAGGAAATGAAGAGGAGACGACGAGCATCGAGTCTCTCCCAGAGGGAGCGAGCGAGTGTGGCAGGGAGAGACATCGAAGCACAAACAACCTCAACTCACAGGTGCCAAACATTAATGCGCGAGCTTCACGTGGAGACGGGTCCATGCGCCAACTGCTGGATCAATTTTTCCCGCAATTCACTTCCTGCAATCGACTGACACCGACTGAATCGCTGCTATGCTGGGCCTCGTCAGTCCAAACCTAGCGTAGCATTTAGTTGCACGCAGCTGGCAGGAGCATCAACTGGATGCAACGCACTGGTCCTTACCATCAGTGGAATGATACAATGACATAGCGCACAAAATCCAATAAGAGAAGGAAAAAAAACTAATACATAATCCAGTACGGCTGCCGCAGGAATTGAACATTTCAGATCATGCGTGTGTCAAAATGAAGGAGAAGCATCAATTGTGACATGCAGCAAAAAAAAAAAAAAAAGAGGAGAAAACAAGCAGCGTTGTTAGGGCCTGTGGCCGCGTGGCTTGGGGCCGCGTCGTTGACACCGGCCCCAATCCAACAGTGTCTTGGTCAAGTTTGTAGGCCTTGTAGTGTTGGAGTTAGAAGCCTGAGTCTGATCAGAGTGAGAGCAGAGCTGAGAGCTGGCCCTTTAAGAACCCCTCCCCCACTGCTCTGTCTTTGATCTGTGCTAGAGTGAGAGCAGAGCTGAGAGCTCGCCCTTTAAGAACCCCTCCCCACTGCTCTGTCCCTGATCTGTGCTAGAGTGAGAGCAGAGCTGAGAGCTGGCCCTTTAAGAACCCCTCCCCACTGCTCTGTCTTTGATCTGTGCTAGAGTGAGAGCAGAGCTGAGAGCTGGCCCTTTAAGAACCCCTCCCCCACTGCTCTGTCTTTGATCTGTGCTAGAGTGGAGAGCAGAGCTGAGAGCTGGCCCTTTAAGAACCCCTCCCCCACTGCTCTGTCTTTGATCTGTGCTAGAGTGGAGAGAGAGGAGGATGAACAGGAATTGTAGTGTGGAAAAGCTGAATAAGTCGGCATACATTGGTCAAGAGGGACACATAATACCATATTTTTGTAGGGGTTTTTGTCAGGAATGCAGTGGTGTGTTTTTAAAAGCTGTGGGATGTATGGTGTAGACGTGAGAAGCGTTTGTTTGACAGTATGTACCCTGAGAGGACACCGTCTCCCCATAGACTTCCATTGTCAGCGTGAAACGTGTCTCCCCCACTTTGACGGCTTATAAAATCCAAACCGAGTGACTCATATAAAAACCTTTAGCAACTTTTAATCAGCACAGTTGGGAGAGTAATGTGTGAAAGTTTGGAAGCGATACCATTAATGCCCGAGGAGGAGATAGAGTTTGTTTGGGGAGTAAAAAAAGTCCTCATTTTGACAGTTTTGTCCAATTTGTGGACATTCTGTTGTAGATAGGTGAGGGGTCAGAGTGTAGGAATGTAGCGTCTTGATGAGACGAGTCCAACGGTGTTGGTCCCATGTTTGTGGGACATTCGAGGGAGGAGTTATAGCACTCTAAATGATAAAAAATGATCTTTTCGTTGTGTGGCTCCCTAGGTGGCGCTATAGACTTTTGTGGTGTTTTTTTGGGGGGGGGATTGGTGAATGTTTAGCCAGACCGATTCAGCGAATTTCATGCATGATCAGGGGGTGAAATTAGATTATGTGCTTTATGCGCATAATACGCATATTGCGCGCGGTCATTGACAGCAAGAACAGTCCAGGACCAGGTTTTGAATGGTGTGGATGTGAAAACCGGCTCCAGGCCGCCTGGCCGAGCTGCCTCGTGGATGTTGGGGGGGCTGGGACACTGTTTAGTGTGTGTTTGTCGTGTTTTTAGTGCTGCTAATGTGTTGCTCTGCCGAGCAAACATAATAGGGCCTGAGCCTGACCCTAACGAGCCAACATAATAGGGTCTTCGCCTGAAGCACCTTCAGGCTCAGGCCCTAACGAGCAAACATAATAGGGTCTTCGCCTGAAGCACCTTCAGGCTCAGGCCCTAACAAAACAACACCAGCCTGAGCCTCCAGAATTCCAGACATAAGCCATTAGAGGGATTTGGGGTCTTAAGTAACTTGGTAAAGATGAAAAACGAGCCCCCATTAAAATCTGCCCTTCCCTCCACTTAGTCTTTTTGTACGAGCGGGACCGAGTCGTGTAGCGCTGCATGCTTGGTACTCTAAGCCTATTACACTGATGGATTTCTTACAGAAAGAAGGGAAAACGGTAACTCACATCTCCAGACTCCGTCGCTGATTTCAGGAATGTAAATGAGCAGGTTGTGCTGTTCATGCTCGATTCCCACCTGAACCGCTTTTATGATAAATTTGTCTTTGTAGTCCGGGACTGGTGGGTAATTGTACTACTTTTAGAATCTCGATGAGGCATTCTGCATTAGAAAATACATGGGGAATTTACTCCCATGGGAAAACGTTCATCTCTGCTCTGATGTCACGCATTCGAAGGCACTCAGAGAAGCCCAGGCCTCCACCAATGATATTTGTTTTTTAAAAAGTGTTTTTTAAAAGGTTTCTGGGTTTGCCCCAAAGGTTCAGCGGGTTCCTCCACTGCACCAGTCCTCGACAGCATCTCCAAATCTATCTTTTAGTTCGATCCGTAATCCAAAGCACTGCGGGAAAAAGGTGATTTACAATCAAATTAGATGAAAGAAGACAGAAAATCAAGCCTTTAGAGAGAGAAAAAAAAAAATTAAACTTTCCGACCAAAACTCATGCAAGTCTGAGCCGACGTACAGAAATCCAGCTGAGATTGTGGACTTGAACCACAAATAATCACTGCAGGACCACACGAGAGAACACAAATGACCATTTAGCATCAGAGCATCGCTGGCTTGAGCGAGCGCCAGCTGCTCGGTTCGACTGAATGCTCCAGCTGGTCACGGACGGGACGGCGGGCTTTTGCAACAGTTTAGCTTCAGCTGAACACGTGCGGGCGGCTATTTCTACATTCTAGAGTCACAAAGAAGTAACGGAGCAGTGACTAAACACCCTGAGGAGCTCCAGACTGCTGAGAGCCTGAGGGACAAACTACACTTTCAAACCTAAGAATCACTTTAAAGGAATAACTGAATCATGAATATGGAATAATAAGTATTTATGACATCTGTTAGAGCGAGTGTTTAGATAACGACAGACTGCTCACGAGCGCAACACTGCGACTGGACGCGCCGTCGCTGAGGGAAGTTCATTTTACAACTTCATGTGATGACACTGAAACACAGAGACCCATCAAAGATGAAGAACTTCTCACTCATAAAATATGAATAACAGCTGCGCATGGTGTGGAGTGTTCCACTCAGACATGGAGTGTTCTACTTGTACATGGAGTGTTCCACTCAGACATGGAGTGTTCTACTTGTACATGGAGTGTTCCACTCGTACATGGAGTGTTCTACTTGTACATGGAGTGTTCCACTGGTGTGCTCTACTCAGACATGGAGTGTTCCACTCATACATGGACTGTTCCACTCGTACATGGAGTGTTCCACTGATGTGTTCTAAGCAGACATGGAGTGTTCCACTCATACATGGACTGTTCCACTCGTACATGGAGTGTTCCACTGATGTGTTCTACTCAGACATGGAGTGTTCCACTCATACATGGAGCGTACCACTCATACATGGAGCGTTCCACTCACATTTTCCACTCATACATGGTGTGTTCCACTTGTACATGGAGTGTTCCACTCATACATGGACTGTTCCACTCGTACATGGAGTGTTCCACTGATGTGTTCTACTCAGACATGGTGTGTTCCACTCAGACATGGTGTGTTCCAGCTTGATATGACAGGAAGAGTTTAATGTACGTCGGACCAACTCCACATCAGTGGCGCTACATTCTGATCAACCATACGGTCGCATTTTGACACGTTCTTCCTGATCTGTTGAGTTTTGCATCCGAAGCTGCAGACAAAAAGAGAGACTGTTTGGTTCTACTTTCATCAGTGAGAAACTCTTTCTGCTCTTCGGAGAACCCGCTTTGAACCTGAGCTGCCACAGCTCTGCTACACCAAGGAGAGCAGTCGCCAACCCTAACCAACTAATCACTCAGTTCTTTCCTCACGCTAACGTGTCAAAACATTTGCTGGTTCCCGACTTTTACTAATTTATGAACAATCTTTGGATTTTGGCCTGTTTGGATGCATAAAAGAAGAAACCTGACCAGGTGACTTTGGCCTCTGGGAAACCCTGACGAGCGCTCCTGTCATGGACCTCAGCTCGCTTCCCCAAGTTCGACAATTTGTTTATTAACCATGAAAACAACAGCCGGATTGACTGATGACGGGAAGACGTGTGTAAGACAGCGAAGACAGATTATTTTCCCTTGATCAGGCGTGTAGGAAAGGCGACGTAGCATTCACCGGCTCGTCTTCTCATTTGCCGGGGGACAGAAAGCTTCCCGATGTATCAAATGTAGATTTATATTCTGTTCCATACATTTATGTAAATGAGCACAAATTTGATTGGATCCTGCATCATCAGCATATTTTGAGAGTAAAGTTCTCTCTCTCTCTATGTGTATATATATATATATAAATATATGTGTGTGTGTGTGTATTATGTATTTAACGGCCGTTGCTGAGCTAGAAAGTTGCAGCAGCAGTTGCACTATTTAGCTCATTAAAGCCTGGTTTATTAATATTTCACATCTAAAAGTATTTATTTGTGTGCTTAATTCTTTTGGGCTATAACATGACAACACAGCTGCAGCAGAGCTGTGAACCTGACCTTCTGCAGTGCTTCTGCTCTGGACATGCATGCAAATGCGTGTGTGTTTAACTGATAACAGGCTTGCTGCAGTGGAGAGGTCAAAGGGCACGCATCCTCTTTTGGCTCCACCTCACATTCCTACCTGTCTCTGGGGTCGATCCAGCTGGTGCACTGGTTAATGTGGTCGATGTAGTAGACTTTGCCATCAAAGTCTCTGGCTTCCTCCCAACCTTCAGGTAGCGGCAACTCCTTCCTTGGCATGTCAGGCGAGTCTCCATGTAATGAACTCCTCTCTACTCAAAATCACAACGAAGGGAAACCATCGCTTTTCTCTGTCATCATCATCGCTATCAAAGTCAGCACTTATCCCCAAAATTCACGCTCTGGCGCATTTTTTTTTTTTTTTTAGGGGGGTGGTGGTGGGAGGGATTAGGTCATGATCCATAATAATCCACAGATGAACAATCCTGGAAATAATTCAGAGCATGAACCAGCTCCTGCAGGCTGCACTTGTGCACCCATTCATTTCTCCGTCAGTGTCAAGACATCCACCCCATCAGTCACTGGTCGCTGCTTTAGCCTCCTTTCCCAACTAGCGGTGCATCTTTCTTTCTTTGTGTTTTGCAACTTTTCCCAAACCTGCAGGGGAAAAAAAAAGTTTAAGGCGTCCCGGTGGCAACTTTGGAAGTAAATTATCCACGGTCCACAAAACAGGGACAGTGCTGCTCCTCTGCTGGTCGCCTTCCCCCCCGTCCACAGACAGCCAGCCCTCTTCACCTCGAAGCCGCCGAACCCCCTCAAAATTACCCCGCTACTGCGTCCGGAGCTGCCGCGTTTCACTGTGGACAACGTCGAAGTTCCCTTGAAAAAAAGAATAAGAAAACAAAAACCTTAACACTCAAAATATCCAACACTGGGCTTGTTTCTCCTTCTTTCTGCCGACAGGCCACCATGTTTAGCAGCAAGAACCGATGCTAGCCGCCAGCCGCGGGGGGACGTTAACGGCCGGTCTGGGGGGAGAAAGTGACACCCGCAGCCGCCAACGATCCCAGAAAAACGCCACTGAACTCGGCTGTTGCTCTGCTGAATTATCCCTCTGACGGCGGACGGGGAGGGAAGAAGCGGCGGCGGTTGAAGTCTTTACCCAGTCTCGTTGACTTCGGCCGGTCGCGTCTATCGCGTAATACGTATCGACTCCAACTTCCGGCTAGGATTTTCAAAATAATTTCAGTTGCCTGGCATCAATGCCGGCAAAATAAGACTTCCGGTTGCCTTTTTCTACTATTTTTATTCAATATGTGATTTTTACAACAGTAAAGTGTGTGATTTTAGATTCAAAATGATGAAGTGGAGCCCATTATTTACTTGACCGAATTATTGCCTGATACACCACTATTTTATTACTTTATTTATCCCAGTAAATGCTTGTATTATTTATATTTCGTATATTTTGCTTCCGTAAAGTTGAATTTGCACTGTTTGCCCTGCTTACGTATGCTAGATTCGTTATTTCATGTTTTACCTCCGAGTGTAAACAAGCTTCTAATCTCGCTGCGCCCTCTGGCGGCCAACTGATGCACTGCGCTCCATGGCAGCTGAACCCTCAAACCACTCGAAGTTATTTCTTATTTATCTTAAAGTAAAACTACGTTTGACGGGAAGACGACACAAACATTTAATGGAAAGTTAAATGCATATTACAATGTTGCTGGCAATTGAGGGGCAGCCATCGAAACACACAACTTAAGCCAACATAAAGTTTAAGTGACGTGAATATCGCCTCACTTTTACGTTTACCTGTCAGATGCTGACAGAAAAAGAACAATCTGAAATACTTTGCGGGCTGATTTGTCATAATACAGAGTCCTGGAGTGGAAACACTTCCCGGCACTCCAGGACTCTGTACTCAGAGACAAGATTCTTCATTTATTTTACAGCTCAGCTATTGTTTGACACCAAATTGCTCTTCAACTGCACCTTTTATTCTTTATTCCTCTTTTTTTTTTAGCTTTTCAGTAAATGATGCATCTTCTCTGAAGATGAAAGACAAGTTGTTCGCATGATGGAACTCAGTTACTTTAATCCATGAAACAATCCGCTCCAGGTTTCAACTGAACCGTGATTTTCCGCAGTTCACCTTTCCTGAATTCAGTGAGTTAAACGGTAAGAGCAAAGCTGCTGCTGGTCCTTGAGGACTACGAACCATGAGCGGGCTTTGCTCTTCAGCCTGGTCTGAGGTGATGAGTTGGTTCAGGGGCAGAGAGCTCGTTCTGGCTCTAGATGGAGCGCTGCACCTGCAGGCAGAGACCAGTCGAAATGGTGCAGCCTTCATGGTTCCACATCAAATTTACACCAAATTAACCGGTTTGACATCCTGCCTCCATACCGGCAGACAAGCGGTAGGCGGGCTGCCAGTGCTGCCTTCAGGTCCTGTAGGAAATAGTGGGAATCCGTTTCTCAGCGCCTAATTTGAACTTTATGAAGTAACTTGATGGTGTTTCAGGTTCAAATAAGCATAGAACCTGACCACATATTTACCTGGTGACTTTATGCTTTGTTTCAAGTCATCCCCACTGCAGCTTGGTTTGGAATTTATAAACTATGATCTTATTTAGGGCAAAATAAGCAACAAATCAGGGTAAGAATTGGGGAAGTCACTGCCATTTACATCCTGGGTGGTCTGACGTGCACAGGTGCTTCAGTGTTGCTCCCGTCATGACACGGAGCGGGTGGGTCTCCTCTCTAATCCACCAGCCTGCCCTTTGCGTCGTTCACACCGAATCTTTCTCACAAATCGGTCTGGACATCTCAAACCTTCCTGTGAGTCTCATTAATGTGAGACGGGCCGACAGCACCAGAGACATCAGCGTATTCTCTGTTCAGCCCGCAGTCCCACAGGCTCCTACAACTTCACGTGTGGTGAGGAGGCGCACATAGAAGCCCGAAGAGGACCGCTCACCGGATGGGAGCCTGCCAATGCTCTCAAGGGTCCGTTTGCCAAGACACGCAGCATCCATCAGCGACAAGCTAAAGAGGAACAAGAGCTTCTCTCCGCCATTATGAGAGCTTGTATGGTGCTAACAGGGGAGGAAAACACACTGATAGAGTTCCAGTTTGGCTTCCCTACAGCTGCAGACAACACATCATCGTCCTGGACGTGAGAGCAAGGACTCTGTTCTTGATGGAATTCTAATGCATATTTACCTCCACCACTCGTGTAAATGAGCGTGACGCGTAAAAGTCAGATTATTGTTCTTATGACAGTGCATTTTGTTGCATGTGATATATTTAAAGTGCTCTAACAACAACAACAACAACAACAACAAAGACTCACAATGCTACCAATGCAGAAAAAGGTCTGATGTGGCTGTTCCTCTGTTTCATCCCTATCTCATTCCAAACAGCCGTTCAGAAATAAATGCCTCCATAAAACGATACAACAACTAGCAAGTAGGATCCCAGCGATGCGTTTAGATACTTGGGCATTGAATTCTTTGGACCCTCCATCATTTAGGTTCCTGAAACGTTCTCCAAATGAGGGAACTCCAGTGCCAATACCTTCACACTGGTTGTTTACCCAATATTTTTTTTTATCACATTTCACCGCAAAAGGTCGGTTTGCTTCTTTAGAATAAAAGTTCTTGGAAGGCTGTTTGAAAGTCAGCAAGAACAAACGGGAGAAACTGGAGGAGACGTGAGCTCAGGTGATGATGGGAAGCATGGAGCACATGCTTTCTCCGCAAAAATACTGCCAATTGACAAAAACATAAAACACAATTTTAAAAAATGTATATATTCCATCTATCCATCCATCCACTGTCTTCCACCTCTTCCTACATTAAGGGTGGCGGGGGGGCTGGAGCCTATAAGATGTATATATTATATAATATTATATGTTTGTGGGATGAATGTGTAAAGGAAAAGGCAGAGGTAGTTCCTTGTATTTTGAAGAGTACAGCGCAAACGGAATTCCTGTTTGTTTGAGTTTTTTGAGCCAAGATTGAAAAGAAAAGGATTTGTTTGTTTGTTTGTTTGTTTGTTTAAGCCTAAAATTAGATCATTGGAGGACAAAAATAAAGACCTGCCTTTTTTTGGTCTCTGCTGGTGTGTCTGTTGTACCAGGTTAGCTGCACCACGGTCAAAACTTTGTCTTAAATGTTTCTCTTATTTTGAGTGAACATAAACCTTGTAATGATGATAAGTTTGAAAATATATATATTAATAAAAATGAAGGTTTAATCGACATCCGAGATGCAGTGAAAAGTTGAATTGTTCTACTTCATATTGCACCTGGATGAGAAAGGAGAACCAACATTTCCTAGCAGCACTTGAACGCAGCGTTTTTTGGTCGAAACAAAAACAAGCCGGGCGCTCGATCACGTGTAGAGAGTCGCGCGGCTGCAGGACGAGAGGAAGCAGAGCGGCTGTCAGTGTCAGCGCTGTCCAGGAATCAGCGACTCTCCCGCGGCTGCCGGCTCCAGTCACCCCTCGGTGCGCTCCACCGATGGTTCTCCTCCGACACATCTCCATCGCCCTGACCGCCGCCGTGGCTGCCCTGGGCTCCGCTCTCTTCATCGCCTTGAACTACTTCTACAAGCGGCGAATATGGTCACCACAGGCGGAATACTGCACTATCACAGAGGTGATTTCATGCCCCCCCCCCCCATTTTACTCTTTATTTTATTTTCTACTGATGTGTAAAACTTGAAACCACAGGAGAGTGAATCACTGCAGGATTGTGATGAATGTCATTGATTTTGAAGTGGTGATGAGGATGAAGATGCTGCTGCTGCCGATGATGATGATGATAGTGATGATGGATTCCTGCTGACAGAGTTGATGATGAAGATGGTGTTAACGATCATATATAGGAGGTGTTAGAACGGTGAGGAGGAGGAGGAGGAGGATAATGGTCCGGCTGATGGAGGACTGGAGTGTGGGGTGGTGGAGATGGTAATGATAATGAAGGAGAAGATGATGAGGAATAAATGACCGGCGGGGACGAGGACGGCGTTGAAGCCGGTGGGAACGGTGACGAAGACCCTAAAAGATGAAGATCTGAGTCGTGTTCATGTTGCTTCACACACGGCAGAGGTGGGGAAAGAAGATGGTGGTGAAACTATTCACAAGGAGGAAGTGAATGCAGCGGAGGGTTACTAGTTCGACCTGTACAGGTGCTCGAAGAGTCCTTGAGCAAAATATTGAACCTTTAGTTCCTCCTGGTGTGTGTGTGTGTGTGTGTGTGTGTGTGTGTGGTTTTGAGGAAGGGACCACTGTAAAGGGTTTTGGGCCTCAGTCATGAAATGTTCTCATGCACCAAATTTGTTCTTACACACTTTTCGTCCCTCAGGTTTGTCTGAGAGGCTGGAGGCAAAGCCTGAAGTCTCCGCCTGAGGCGCCGGTCGTCTTTGTCCGTCACGTGTGCGAATAAATTGGCGCATAAGAACATGTCACAAGTCCATTCATCATCATCCATATTGTTGCAGATTCATATTCTGAGTCTGTCAGATCCACCACTGGACTCCTGGAGTACTACTACTACTACTACTACAACTACTACATCACATTCGTAAATGAGATGTAAACATTTCCTGGGTTCGTGGGATTTTTTGCACTGCGCATTCCGCAGCTGCAGCGGCGTCTCACATCTTCATCCGTACTTGTGCTTTATGAACGTCGGGCGGCACAAAATAAATTTCCTTCCTGTGTGTCAACAGCTGTGAGGAGACGAGGAGGAGGGAAGACAGGAGGGGGTGGTAGTGTTTGACGAGGGGACGGGCGTCCCGCCTCCCACGGAGAACAACTGATACAGAACCAAGTACAGCAACTGCAGTTTCTCCTCTCCAAGAATTAAGTTTATGATTGACATAACAGTGTACACCGGATAACCATTCAGGAATAATAACCGTTTACCGTTATGACCTGCACCGCCCGAACGCCTCCGTTAGCTTTCGACAACCGCACGCCGTGATTAGCAGAGCTGGACTTTTAGGTTCAAGGGTTTCTGTGTCATCAAACATTGTTTTCTCTTCAATCGTCGTTGCTCTCGTGATCTTTTTTCATCACCGTCACCACAGATAACTTCACTACCGCCATTATCAAAACAGTGACCGCATCCCTGCGTGTCTCCGTCAGCAACCCCCCATCCTCAGTGCCACCTTCATCTTTACGTTCGAGCTTCCATCAGATCCTCAGCCCAGCCACAGCCTCCATTTGCTGTTTTTCTTTGTCGTGACAAGAATTTGTGTGCGTGTGTGTGTGTGTGTGTGTGTGTGTGTGTGTGTGTGTGTGTTAATATTCCCCAGCACAGCAAAGATGGTTCATTCAGAAGTAATTGGTGGATTAATCAATAACAGTTCGTTGCAGGCCCAGAGGTAATTCAGTTTCATGAGCACAGACACAGAAAATGACAGAAATGAAGCAACCGAGTGACTGCAGGCCATAAAGAACGGCTCTCGTCTGAAGCTCCGCCGCCCGAATCTCTTAATGAAATCTATTTGCATGTCTCTAATCTTGTTTCCAAGATTCAATCAGAGCCGCCTGTAATAAGCTTAGCCTGCTTTATCTGGCTCAGCCTGTCTTTGGAGGATAATGTTGTCAATGTCTGCTGGCGGCTCAACGCAGACGGGACACAGTGTTTTCATCCCGGGAGCCAAAATATGCCAAAATGTATTGCGATCACTCCCTCGGCTGCAGAGAGCGAAGGAGGTGTTGAACAGCGAGGGGTGCCGGCTCATTTCACAGTGACGCGCATTCACGGAAACAGCAGAGGAAGCTGCGGGAGGCATCCTCACCTTCTCAGGTCGCTGAGTCAGTCAGAGTCACTTCACTGTTGGTGCAGCTAAATGCAGAAACAGTTCACCGAACATTTTTATAAATACACTAAAAAAACAAGCAAAACAAAGCCACAAAGCACCAGAAGGGTTGAGAGTGACGTGAGCAGGACACGAGAACGGAGAACAGAGCACACAGAATCAGAACCGGAGCCGGGCCTTTAAGTGTGTCAGAGCCGATTATCGGTCAAAGCAAACGCGACGTGACAGCTTTTGGTTTCAGTTTATCGCACGTCTACGAAAATACCCTTATGAGTATTCTAGTTGATTTCTGTCATAAAGTCTTGCTGTTGCTGATGTAGTTTTCCGCTGTTGTCAGTGTGACCCTTGACCCCCAGCGTGTTTAACCAACAGAGGAGAGGTTTCCCTCCCTCAAAAGAATAAAAGCAAATCTACAACAGAATTATTAAAGCGCGCTGCTGAACGCGGCGCCAACTGATAACTCCTGGAACTGACGCCATGTGGCGGAATGAGAGGATCCTTCACTTCTCTTGTCAGCTCTAGAGTACATTTCTTATTCCGTATGATAAACCGTCGCCACCGCTGCCAAGTCTTCTGCTTCGCCGGAGAGTCCTTGAGTGAATTCCCTGTCAGCTCCAGTCTGCAGCTGAGCGGCCCCATGGAGCACAAAAAAAACCACGAGGATCAATAGAATTTCGCTGCATTTTTATGGCAAATGTGGCAGAGCTAAAAGAGAAAGTCTGAGAGGAAATAGATGGGCAGAGCTGTCAGGCAGATTGTCTAATATTTATAGAAGAACAGTGGGAAACGTTTGTTGGGACAAAGTGCTTTGAAAAGCGGCTGCCGTATAATCTTGGAGTGGATCGAGATGCATCGCACTGAGAGGACAAAGTACGCAAGTATTGATCCCCTTGCACAAAGTCCGTGGTGATAAAAATACTGTAAAAAGGCAGTAGAAGCAGCTTCAGCAGCCTGTCAGGGTCTGAGGTTCGTCTCCCAGTGGGCTGCAGGAGGCAGAGACGCAGGGAGGCAAAGGCTCCTGCGCTGGGCTGTCAGAGCAACCATGTTGATGACAGCCTGGAACACGCCAGAAGAAACTGAGGAGGAAAATGGGGGGTGGGATCACGACCACGGGGCTTGAACACCGTCCTCCAGTTTCCACCACCCATCAACAAAGTCATATTTCCAGTCCTGAGTCTTCTGCCGATGTGTCTCCGCTCCAAAAGGGCTGATATGACTTTCTAATTAACCTCCACAGATTCACAGTCGCGCACAGCATGAATAAAGACTAACCTTGTGTGACTTTTAAAAAGAGATGAGTGACGTGTGCAGGATCTCGGAGGGGCTGTGGCGCCTCAGAGTCTCTGACGGAGCCTGGAGGTTCGGCTGCTAACCTTTGCTGAGAGTCGGCTACTTGGTCTGCAGACTGATGCTCTCTGGAATGTGAGGACGCAGTAATGAAGAGCGGGGTTATCATGCTGCCGCTCCCCGCTATCTTTAATTAAAGTATAATATCTAGAGGTTTGCAGACGCTGATTTATATTCCTGGATGTTGTGAAACGGTTTTGCAGACCCACAGTCAAACCCCAAAGTGTCTAATGCTCTCATTTGGATACATAATGATGAGCCAGTCTGCAGAGGAGCCAACAGGAAGCTGCTCGCTAATCCGTGACAAACTCTGCATTTGCTTTGATGCTGCTCTGCAGCTAATTAGCTCATTTCATTTATCAAATAATATAGGGGTTGGTTTTAATTTTGTATTTCTGTAACTTAATTACCTCAACATGTTTCCTGTGGTGGCCGTCCCTCCGTTTGTTTGTCAGCAGGCTTGTGTGGAAATTATGAGGCCGATTTTCGCCCGACTTGGTGGAGGAGTTTAGCATCGGCCGAGGATCCGTCACAGCTTTAGACAGATCAGACCTAGCGCCACCTGGTGGCTACAGGAAATGATAGTTGTTTTTTTTACACTTTGTCAATGTACTATTCATGGTAAGCCCATCAGATCCATGGAAAATTTGGTTAGAAACACTGTGCAAACTTTTTAAAGGGTGGGATGTCATGTGATTTACTCTTTGACTTGCATTTATAAACCTCGGCTGCAACTCTTAAGTCTGAGCAAATAACCTCAGTCCCTGTTGAATAAATGATGTGTGTTTACTTTGTAAGTCTGCAACGTTTCTGGTCTCTGAGCGTCTCTGCGATCGGCCTGCAGGAGGAGGAGGAGCGCGGGAAGCGCCAGGTCCTGGTCCTCGGACTGGACGGAGCCGGGAAGAGCAGCATGCTTCAGGGTTTGGCCCCCGGAGAGCCGGCGGCTAAGAGAGGCTACTGCCGTCCCACGCGAGGATTCAACTTCATGAGCCTCAACGTCCCAGCCTGTCAACTGGACTTTCTCGAGAGTAAGACTCCTTTGGTCCCTCAGTAATCCATCGCCTTGCTCTTGCTCACACGGCTGTGCAGGAAATGCTGCAACATCAGTACCTGAAGCACCTGTTTCAACATCGTATCATTCTTGTGATGACCTTGTTTTGGGACCCATTGATGCAGTGGGTGCTAGATTCAGTATGTTACCGTTCATGGAGTGACAGAGGATGTTTTATGCACCATGGCAGCTCCATTTTAAGGAGTTCAGTGACAGTAACTGTGCAACAAGTATTCAAAACATATTTTTGACACAATACTTTTGACAATATGTATCATATCTCAATATTTCCTGATAAAATGGGATCGTGACATGTGCATCATATGCACCGTGAGCTTCTTGCCTTTATCCAGCTCTGCTTCGATGACTCAAGCACTGAGAAGAAGCAAAGACGACGATAGGTTCATATTCATAGCCGAGACCTTTCATTTGCTGCGGTGAGTGGCATTACCTCTGTCAAAGAAATACAGCCGAGTCATAAGTGTGCCAGGCAGCCGCTATTATCCTAACTTTGGAAAATAACTGCCCTTGTTGTCTTTGATGTTATGTAACTCAAATAGACATTAAATAGTTGCGTAGCATTCACAGACAAGCTCATAAATCCTGCGAATGAGCGTTGGACTGCGAGTCTCAGCGCTGCTCTAAAGATAACATAAATGACTTCGCTCCTCATTCAGCCAGCGTGAGCTGCAGTCAGAATCAGAGCGCTTCTGTGGTTGTACGGGAGGAGTGTGTCACGCTCGCCGGCGGACGTTTTCATGATCTCTACACTCACATTGTTGGATGCCAAGAATCTTTTTTTTTTTTCTTTTCCTCATCTCTGAAGCTTTAAGGAACACATGTCGCCACCCACTCAGTCAGGGTTCCTCATGTGCCGTAGCCTTTGTCCCGGTGACACTGATGCAGAGACGTGTTGACAGCTTGGTGCTGCTCTCTGCACAAGGACTGACGTCACGGAGTCCACTGAGGAAATGCAGCTGAAAACCTTTCAAGTATAAATGAAAGGATGCAGCTCCCAACAGTTGGAGCAGCTGAGATTCGAGCTGGAGAGACATCCATCTCAGTTGGAGAAGGCTGTTTCTCGTTGTATATGATAAATGAGAGGTGTTGTGATGCTCTCCCTAGTATACTCTTCATTTAATGAAAAATTGTTCCTTTGTCGTTGTCGTCTGTGACCAGAATCTAAACATGAGCCCTCACGAGCCATCCTGCTTCAGCCTCCTCCCTCATCTTACTCTCAGACATTAGCGCTTGTTCTGTTGCCATGATTGTTGAAGCAGCCACCAAATGTGGAGAAAAGCCCACCTTCAGGTTACAAGCGAATTAGCTGCAACCCAATTTCACAGCGTGCAAACGTAGCTGTGAAGGTCACCTCTGTCCTGTTCGATGCCGCTGTGCCTTTATGCCTTAAACTAACAGCCCAGGGTAACTTCAGGTTCAAACTGGAATTTTCCCATACGTGTGGTTGCACAGCCAATATGTTGTGACCACCCAGTTTTTCCCCATGACTGGGACTCGGCGCTACCAGAGCAGCGGCTGCATTTGGACTCTGACGAGAGCTTGCATGAAGAGCGTTTCTCTCACTTCATCCTCAGACTTTTCACTAAAAACATGAAGCAGCCCCTCCTCCCCTCGCACTTGTGTGTCTACTATTCTTGCTCCATCTCAAGTGTGCGTGTGCAGAGAACAGCTTCTTCTCGACACCCGATCTACTGAGCATGAAGTGGCGTTCGTCCTCCACCCAGACACCAGAGATCCATATAATTTGAAGCTGTTTGTGTTACACACCTTAAGTGCAGTGTTTGCTGGTGTGTGACAGAAGCTCTGCAGGCCACTAACAGATGGTGAGGAGATATTCCTTAAATTTGACAGAGCTGCACCTTAAATATTGAAAAAATGTTCCCTTTTTTTCTCTTCATATGAAAGGAACAGACCTTGACTTAGTTGCCACCGGTTTAGTTTACCATGAGAAAAACTCTTGAGGTTTAGTAGATCACGTGGAAGCAACAGCACAAACGACGTCAGAAGTGCCACCTCTAGCTGAGCTGCTCAGAGACTGCGTCCAAGATTTCCACCGCTTCGACCACCGTCTCTGTAACCCTTCAGTTTACGTACGTCCTCGCCATCCGCGGCGTGTGGAGCAGCCGAATCTGCATCAGCTGACACTAACGCACGAGCTGCTGGACGCCAGGTCCGCCGTGTCCAAGCCATCAGGATGTAACAGGTGGTCATTGCTGCCATATCACATCAGCCGAAGGTGCATTGCTTCACAGTTTCCTAGCAACATTCTCCATTGCGTCCAGTGCTAATGAATTCCTGCTCCACTGTGCTGTGTTGAAGTCAGGGCCAGTGAGGACTTGAACTGGCTGGTATGCAAGCAGATACTTTTTTGGACGCTGAGCCCTGCTGGTCATTATAGGTTCAGTCAGAAGATTTCACTTTGAAACTTTCCTCACCACTGAGGCTGGTAATTGAGTTTCCTAACTGCTTTGTCCTGCCGCTGTGCTGCTGGGTCTGAGCGGGTGGAGCCGAAGGGTTGCAGCTCTCCTCAGAGTGTGACGGCATCCCGGCGAGCCTCTGAATCAGAATGGCCTGATCGATCAGTTAATGGGCTCTGGAGCTTGAAGTCCGTCAGGCCGGCGCTGACACTCTGATTCCTGGCGTGACCCGCAGCTCGGACCTGCAGGATAAAATGAAGACTGTTGCTAGGAAAGCTTCCTTTGCTCTGGTTATAATTCACAAAGTTCTAAATAATTTACTTAACTGAGCACCCGTTTCCATGGAATTTTGTTAGCCAACAGGGTTTTTTCTTCCTCAGACACACTTGGGGGTCCTATTTAAGCACAAGTTCCAAGCCCTCGCCCTCGCCCTGTAACTAGCCAATGAACTTGCACGCCACCTAATGAGGCGTGGTCTGGTGCATCATTGCACTTTTGGAACAGCCGCAAAGCAGCCCCCATCTTAAATAAACGGAGTGTTATCCTTCCCCTGTCCCTCTGAAGTCACCACTACGATCTGATGTGTTTTGAAGTGATACGTCACCCAAAATAAAAGGTCTTCCAGTACTCACAAGTAAGTGTAGTACTTCATCGTGACTACAGAATGCAGAAAGAGCCAGACACTTGTTTCTTAGTTTCAAGCTAATGGCAACAGACCGCTAACAACAGCAAAACTGTCCGGAACTGTCAGTTTACAAATTCTCAAGTGCGTCCCAGTATAATCCACATCTTCTTAATCCAGCTGGATGATCAGTAATCCACTTGGTCTGATGCGTTCGGGCGGTCCCGATGGTCACTGTTAGCTCCAGGGGTGATGTATGACTTTAGATCTGATGCCGAAGCTACAGGGAGACCGTAGAACCGTTCCGTCTGCACTTCCAAGTGTGTTCCGTTGCTTCTTGAACAGAGCGAGATTAATCACACTCGGATGTCAGATCTAGAAACACATTCACTCTCCGTCTCGACCGACGAGTGCAGCCAGCGAGGAGATTTTCAGCTCAGCTGGTCAAGCGTGTCGGAGACATTTTTGATGCTCTCAGGTCGGAGCAATTTCCTCAGTGGGGAAACGTGGCTATAAATAATGGAAAAAGAACCACCTCATCCGATTCTGTCTCAGTCAAAGTTAGATTTACCAATTTAAGTTAGTTTGATATAAATCTGCAGCTGATTTGCTGAGTTCGTTTCTTTCTTTCAGTCCCTACATTTATTCGTTTATCTGTTTGATCTGCACGCTGCCATCAGACATCTGCCGCGCCGAAACTCCCCTCCGCTCTCTTCTCATGCTCTTTTTTGTTCGGATCAATAAAACATGACAGCAAACCTTGCGATCTCTCAGTGCGCTGCAGTTTCTGTAGCTGTATGGTAAAACAGTGTTTACCACATCGTCATCGTTACACCCAACCCATTGCACCTTTAAGTTGGAGCTTGAGGTGGTGGTGGAAGCCTCACTGGGGCTGCGTCACCGTCCGGAGGCTGGACCCTGGCTGCTGGACCCTGGTACCAGGAGAAGAGATCTCTGCTTAGAAGAAGCCGTCCTTCGACGCTGCGAGGGAGCCCAAGTAGAGCGAGGATGCGGTTCATTTAACTATTTACAAAGTTTTGTTTTGTTTTTGTTTTGCAGAAGGGTTGCAGCTCTCCTCAGCGTGTGACGGCGTCGTTCAATTAAGATCCAACTGTTTTTAACCCCAGAAACAATTTAGACTTTTTAAATCATTTGAATCTTTTTTGTTGTTGTTGTTGACATCAAGTCATCTTGTGACCCCGCGTGGCTAAACCTTGCTATAACTAATAACTAATAACTGCTTCTGAAATGCGGTTTCAGTTGGTGGTGGTGAGGACCTGCGGCGTTACTGGTCGGACTACCTGAGACGGACTCATGTTCTGGTTTATGTGGTGGACTCCTCTGACCGGAGCCGCCTCCCACTGGCTAAGACTGAGCTGCACCGCCTCCTGAGGGTGGAGCCTCAGCTTCCCGTGGTTGTCCTGGGAAACAAGCAGGTACCAAGAGGGCTTTTTCTCTTTGTACATGTTTACATGACATGACATGTTTACCTTACACGTGAATTAATGAGAAATGAATGTGCTTTGCCTTGAGGGAGCGCTGTTCTATAAGCTATTCTAAGTAGAATCCCACGACTAAAGCCTTCATCTGTTAACGACCCACGAGACATTTGTGAGTTCCGTCCTCAGCTCATATTTCTTCGCCCTGGAAGTTTGTGGAATCACACGTGACCCTTTGAGGGTAGTGGGGTTATTTGTCACATCTATTCTTACTCTGTGCCCCTCGTGCACCTTTGGTTTTCGGCAATATGAGCAAGAAAGAAGAACCGTAAGACAGCGCAGTCCTGTCGGCTTTGCAGCAGGAGAAGTTCAGGCTTTCTGGGCCTTTTTACTAGTGTCTCCTTTTTCTGCTCTGTTTTCTTTGGAACTGCCTGTGTTTTATTTCTATTTTATATTTTAATTGTTTAAACCCTGGGTGCCTGGTCAAGCACCTAAAACCTGCCCAAGTGTCTTAAAACCTCAAACTCAGCAAGTGTCTCAAAAGGTAACTTGTTAGCACGTTGACACGAGTAGAGATCAACGGCTTCCTGTTTGCCAGGAGAAGAGGTTCCACCAGTAGAAGCTGTGGTTATCTTAGCTGGATTAGATCGACTCAAAGCGCATTCAACCTTTCCACTATTATCATCGACACAAAGCCTTTCCTCGTTTAAAAAAAGCTGCAGGTGAAATAAAAGAACTAATGTGAGTAGGAGGAGCTCATTCTGACAGTGATAGCAGGCGTCCGCCCACCACGCCGTTCTTCTCTGCCTCCTCTCTCCTTCATTTTACAATAGATGTTTCCAGCTCAACCTGAATGCTGGAAAAGTTGTGGCGACGGAGAGAAACGAGGCATCTTGAGATGAATACGTTGAGTGGGAGGACGACGTTGAATCCATCTTATAACCCTTCAGTTCCTCTAGATTTTTCAATTATTACCGGACCAAATCAGGCACCCTTTTACCGCTGCTTGGGTGCCGCAGTGATGGCACATGTAAGGCGCCATAGTCGTAATTACATGGTTTGCAAATCTACTCTGTGCATCAGCTCCCGCCAGACTTCCAGTGTTCAGGCTGCATTATAAATCTATGGCCTCCACGAACCCCCCCACAAACACCCCCCGACCCTTTGACCATCTTCATCTGAGACGTCAAAGTTCAGCTTTTTAGTTTTGCTCCGCAAACACGACAAGTGGCCGCTTGAACTTCAGGTTGTACCGTTTTCCTCTGTGCTGCCATGGCGATCAGTAAAGAGAGCGGCCCTTTTCGATGTCCTCCCTGTCCGTCCAGCTTCAGTTATGTACACATATGAAGGTAGACTCCCAAGACTTTCTGTCCATCAGCCTTGTGTCACACTGCTCCACAGGATAAACCCAACGCCGTGAGTGTGCCGGAGCTCCGTGAAGCCTTGTCCCTTGGCTCTGGGATCGAGGACAGGAAGCTGTTCGTCTTGGCTGCTCAGCTGGGCTCAGAAGGAGCCCTGAGGAACTCCTGCCAAGGCCTGGACGCCTTCCAGGAACTCCTGCTCCAGCTCGTCTGATCTCATCTCCCCCGCAGAGCAGAGGAGGATGGCATGGAAGTTGTTTGAACTCTGGTTCCTGTACGTAGTTGAAGAGGAGGAGATGATGAAGGCCACAGGAGCTGAGGAGGAGATCGGGAAGGCTCCGAGATGGGATGCCAGGCCTCGCAGCAGCTTCTCCTCCTCATTATCATCTGCCTCCTCATCCTTTCCAGACTGTCTGATCGTTTCGTAGAAAACCCATGCCAGGTCCTCCTCCCTCACATTCAGCGTCTGACTCGTTTCGTCTTACTCATTGGAGAGGAGGAGGTGCGCGGCGTGGAGGAGGATGAGGACAGAAGGCGGAACACAAGGACTGGGGTTTGCTGGCTCAGTTCATCTCCTGCCGCTGACTCAGACTTATTGTCAACGTGACATGTTTAGAACAGTGAGTGGATCACAAGGCGTGTGCCACATGTGAGCTGAAACCAGTCTGTAGATACTCGTGTAGATTTTCGTCTGCGTAGCTTTAACCTCGGTGTGATCGTCAGAGGAATCAGCGGCGGTTGCCAGGTTGGAACCCTCAGAGACTCAACCTGCAACAGCTCAGTGCGTTTTTAGAAAGACACCCGCAGACATCGACACAGGCTTTTCTGGGATTCAGGGGGATTTCGTGAGGAAATTTAAAGGGATCCTTTGACATTTCGAGAGGTTCGTTTTCTTCTCACAGCTCAGGGCAGGTTGTGAGGGAACAGCTGCTCCGTGACTTTCTAGAGAGCATTTCTCCCACCAGAAGCACCACAGAATGACACGCACCCGACTGGTCCCAGTAATGAATTTGTTAAACGTTGACATTTTGGGACACGATCATTCAGCAATCGCAATTACGTCTGCGGCAGATTCTTTTCTAAAGAGCTTCATTTATATAAGGTTTTTCTTATAGTCGAGAGGCAGTTTCCCACTGCAGGGACTCGGGGGACTTTAGAGCAGTGACCATTTTAATTGTGCAGCCCTCAGGTCGAACTTAATATTCCCTCAACAACCCAGTTTCCTCCATGGATGTATCGCAGGCGTTCGGCGTGTTCTCTTAGATGGAGAGTTGGGCCAAGGATGGAAAAAACAACAACACGGGAGTAGCGGAGGTTGCTTTGTTTTTCATCAACGCACATGGAACAAAAAGTTGAAATGTCGAGAGAAAGTTGAAATGTGCAGAATAACATAGAAAGGAAGATGTTCTCTCTTTCATCAAACACCTCCAGAAAAAGTGGAAATGTCAAGAAAAAAGTCAAATTCGGAGGATGTGATTGCTTTTTTTTTTTTCATTTTTCATTTCGAGTATATAAGAGATGGTAAACTTGACATTTTTGATATTAAAGTGGACCGTTAGAGACGATGTCAAAGAGCGCGTACGACGTCAGAATCTTCTGAGGCAGCGGCGGCGTTCTTTCTCTCGTAGCTCATAAACACTGTCAGCGTGAGGACTCGCTCAGCCAGCCGCCGCTGCTCTGCACTGACAGCAGTTCTCCTCGACATTTTGCCTTTAAATCTTCCTCTTCTGATTTGCTTTGACTTTATTCTCAACATTTCCACTTTTTTCTTAAGATGCATGATGGAAAAAAAAAAACAACAACTTCGCCCTCCCGTTTTTTTGTTTTTTTGTTTTACCCCCGGCCCTAACACTCCTTCATAGTTCTCCCACTTTCCTAGATGCTCATGAACGCACTTTTATTTCTCACATGGACGTGGCTGCTCCTGCAGGGGAAAACCAAGCTCCTGAAGTTGAACCAAGAAAGCATCCGTGACCTTGAGCACGCTTGAGTAGAAAGGAATCCATCGCACGGAGGAATCTGGCTCTGGATGCACGCAGTCCTTGTTAGTTGATCCTTCAATTGTCATCAATGAAAAATAGAATATATCCAAATTAAATCTTAAGTATCCTCGATGTTTCTGTTCCTTATTGAAGCTGCACAGAGGAGGCAGCGAGGAAGAAGAAATCACAGGCATCTTTATTCATTTGGGAGCCTTGTAATCCCATTAACGTACATTCCCAGTCCTGTTGGCGCTGCAGTTGGATCGCAGGGTAGAAGAGCTTAGACGAGAGGAGTCACTTGAATGTGTAAAACCCAAATGTGTCGTTTCTGACTTTAAATGTGCTCATTGTACTGCCAAAACAAGAACTAGCTAGACTCTGCATATTAAAAGCCGCATGCGTGCAGCGGTGTTTGCTTATGACGCAGTTTTTTAATAAATGTGATGTTTTATTCCTTTTGATGTGGTCCTGCTGAAATGTTTTCACAGTATCGAGGACTTTAGTGGATTTGTGTGTTTTTATAATCAGAGATTCTGTCTTATTTTTATGTGTGGAACCGTTGGATATGAATCCATGCATGTTTTTATGTTTGATACTTAGCGGGCCAACAGCGACGTCCCAAACAGAAAGTGTCCACCGGGTTACTTTCCTTTGGGTTAGAAATCAGAAGAACTTTGCTCGTCAGGTCAGTGACCTCACTTGTTTGCCGAGTGTGATTTCTTTAAAAAGAGCAACCACTTATTTGGTTTTATTCCTCCTCCGGCGTCTCATTGAAGTGACCAGAGAAGCAGATCAATGCAAACGCGAGCCCAGACGTCATCAACGGGCGAAGCCGTTTGTGCCGAGACGTGTCTGGTAGGGTCTGGTTGTTTTGACAACATACAGTCGTGCACAGGTTACGGCGAGCACGAGGCAGCGTGAGTCAGTGAGTCGGCCTGGCAGGAGGCTCCCACAGGTGCCGGACATCCAGTCAGAATGAAAGGAACGATTCTTTAGACCTGTTAGACCTCAAAAGAC